>NC_141399.1:47945060-48596978 GCF_034619465.1 Leptosomus discolor | reverse complement strand
TCCTCGATGAACGACAGCGGCTACTACGCTTGCGTGGTCCGCAAACGAGGTCAGCCAGAACGAAACCGGTCCTTCCTGCTCCACGTCCAGAGTAAGTGGGGATTCCTTCCTGGTGCCCAGGAACAGAAACAGCCCCAAAACCCCCCCATCCTCTCGCCCCCGTGCTGCTGTGTCCCTGTGCCCGGCAGCAGGTTTTTGCTTGGAGGGCGTGGGGAGGGGGTTAAATTTGGGCTGGCTGCGGCGACTGTGGATGCTCTCCCTTGCAGGACGCTCGGAATGTGGTGCTGCCCGTGATGCTGGCGTGCGTTACCATCGGCTCGCTCGCAGGTGAGGGCTGGGGCCGGCTCGCTCCCCTGCCTTTTTGGCCGGCTGCGGCGTCGCTGGTGGGCGCTGCGGGAGGGTGCTGCGTGCGAGGAGGGATGGGGTGGAGAGGGGCTGTGCTGGCCGCTGCCCCACGTCCTCGCTGGGACCTGGGTTTCCCGCCCAGGCATCCCGTGGGCAGGAGCTGGGGCTTTTGTCACTGCCATTGTTTCGAGCAGGGCGTCCCCAATCCGAGGAGGTAATTTCCTCCGTTGCCTTCCCTTGCCTCCCTGCTCCCAGAGGTGGGAGGGGAGGTTGTCATGAAAGCGCCTCCTGCGTGTCCAGAGGAGGCAGGAGATGGTCTTCACTGGGGGGAGCTGCACCTCCCTTCTATGGTGAGAGCACTGAGCCCCTCCCTGCTGCAGGCTGCTGTGGTTTTCTGCCCGGCAGAAGGGAAACGTGTTTCCTTACTCAGTGGTCTTGCTTTTTCCTCCTCTTTTGGAGCTGGAGAGCACTTTTTCCGGCCCCTCCCGTTCCTGGCAAAGTGGGGTTTTTTCTTCTCGACTTGCCAACTGCGTGCTTGGAGGGGAAAAAAACCCAAGAAACGCCCCAAGTCCGTACCTGAGAAGAGGATCTGGCAGTTCAAAACAAGAAGTGGGAGGTTCTCCCCGGGGGATTTAGGTGTATGTTTTGCTATTGCACAAAGTTTTCAGGTTTTTCCTGTGAAAAGCCTGCAGGCGCTGGGTAGGTGCTGAAAAGCTCATCCGTGTGCTCCTGCCTCTCGTCATCCCCCTGACGCTCCCCTTGCCACCCGCTGGCACCAGAGCTGGTGGCCGGCTCTGCTCCCCGGCCGTCGGCTGGCCCGGGGCCATCGGTACCTGTGGGGCAGCGTGGGGATGGGCAGGGGGGGTGTCTCCTGCAGACCCCAAACACCCACCCTGCGTCAGGGAGCGCTGAGAGGAGCTCCTGGCTCGAGGTTTCCACGCTTTGAGCACCACCTCTGGGGCGTTAATGGAGACGATGGCTGGTTTGTCCCCAGGTGTCTTCGTCTGGTGCAGGAGAAGGGACCGCCCGTGCCGCAACAGCTGTAGGTAAGACGCCTCAGCCCTCTCTCGGGGCTGGTTTTTTTGGGACAGCACCGTTTTACCTGGAGGGGAAGCGCTGAGCTTCTCCGAAGCACGCGGTGGCTCGGGTGGGACCACGCGCTGGGTTTCCAGAGAGGCACAAACCGAGCTGCGCAGCAGCCCCTGGGGTGAAGTGGATGCAGAGGACGTGGCAGACCCGCTCTGGAAACACGCCCTTACTGGGTGGGGTGGTTTTGAATCCTCCAGAGGGCTCCGGAGGTTTCTGGGAAGCGAGTGGTTCTCAAAAATCTTCTCGGCGCTTGCTCGCTCTGGTGAGGGCGGAAACCTCGGGCTGTTGCCTGCAGGTTCCTGGAGGGAGGGGACGAGGCTGTGATCCCCGAGGGACGGGAAACACCCATCCCACCTTGCGGCCAGTCGACAACAGGAGAGCTCTCGGTTGTCTTGCACAGCCAGGTCCCAGGTGGCCCCTCACCAGAGCTAAACTGGCCGAGGTGGCTGCTGAAATTGGGAGCAGGCCTTGCCAGCACCGCCACCGTCCAGCCCCGTGGCACCCTGCAGCTGGCTGAGGCCTGGGAGGGGGGGTCCTGAGCGGTGGCAGGTGGAGGGTCCACCCCCAGGAGATGGCTGAGGCGGAGACTTCTCTTCTCCTTGCAGATAGAGCGGCTGCGCTCTTGCTGCCTTCCAGCGGTGGTGGCGGTGGCGGCTGCTGCCTGGGGAGCGCCGGACGCCTGCTGCTGTCCCAGCCTCCTCGCGACTCACCTCGGGGTTGCCCAAGCTGCTGGACCCCACCGATCCCCGCTTGTCCGGCAGCGGCTTGGGGCTGTTTCAGCGGCCTCCCTGCCCTTCCCCCGTGCTGCTTCCGCAAAGCTCTTCTGGGCTTTGCTTGTGAGGGGTCGTTGTTCCTTCTTCTAGTTGAAGCTGCTGACCCTGGAGGAAACTGGATGCTCTCCTGGGAGCGCTGGAAACTCCCCAAGTGCCTTGCTGGGCGGCGGGCTGCGGCGTTTTGCGCCCGTCTTTCGCTCCGATCGGGACAAGCAGTCCCCAGCACCTCTGCGGGGGCGGGTGTTTTGGGTGCCCTGGGCTAGCAGGTGGTGGCTCGTGGACCTCCGAGCCACGGTCAGCAAACGCGAGGAGTGCGGGTGGGTGTTCCTGTGGCTTGGGTCTTGCCCTGCAGAGCTGCTTCTGCTTTCCAGGCCGGGGGAGCGGTGGGTTTCCCTCTCCTCGGAGTTATCCCCTTTGCTCTGGGGAAGAGATGTGCACCCGGCAGAGGCTCCAACCCTGTCCCACAGCTGCCGAGCTGTCCTACCCCTCTTCCCAGGGCAAAGGGGAAAATAAGGGGGGAGCCAAACGGCTCATGGCTTGACCACCTGGGTGCTGCCCGCCCTGGCAGATGGTGCAGCGTGGCTCCCTCCTGGGGAGAGAACCAGGATTTCACGTTGCAATGAAAGGATTAAAGGAAGCGGAGCAGTTTGGAGGGAGCAAACGGGATTCCCACCTCCGTTTTAAGCCGCAGTGCAGGTTGTCAGGTTCCCTGTGGGACTTGCAGGGGTAAAACAAATGCAGCCGCCTTTTCCAAAAAAAAAAAAAAAAACACCTGCTTTTCTAAACGTTTCGGGGAGTTGCCTGCAAATCGTTTTGGCGATGTTGTGTTTTTTTTTAACGTCTGTTGCTACTAATAAAAGCGCCTGCATTATCCCAGTCGATACTGTCGTGCTCGTCAGGGGTGGGAAGTAACCCCGCTGGGGGTAGCTCCAGCCTGCGGTCGCGCAGGGGGTGTGCTCCCCGCTGCCGGACCCTGCGCGGGCTTCGGTGGTGGGTTGCAGCTGGGGGCTGCCCTTGGAGCTGCTGGATTTACACCCCCCCCCCCCGCCCCGGCGTGCTCCAGCTCTGCGGGAAGAGCTGCTGCGCCTTGGGGAGCTGCCGTGGGGCTCCTGCATCCCCGTCCCCACCTCCCCCCGCCCGGGCAGCCCGGCTCCTGCTGCAGCCTGGGGGACTGAGCTGGGGTTAAAACCAACCCCACGAGCTTGCGCCGAGGCCGGGTGAGGGTATTTTTAACCTGTAGCAGTTCCCTGAGTCACCGGGCCCTGGCAAGCAGCCGGCCTGGCACGGCCCCTAGTCCGGGGGCGGCTGGACACGTGAGGAAATGCCGCCCAAGTGAGACGGTCGGAGATGCCTCGGGTTCACCCTGTGGATGCTTTTCAGGGGAGGTTCTTCGCTTCGAGGTTTATCCGGTGGCCTCTGAGTGCAGGTTTTTGAGTAGTAGCTGTGCCTGTGACCCGAAAAGCCTCCTCTAGGCTGTAGGAAATACCCTTTGTGTGCGGTAACAGGTAAATCCGGCGGGGAAAAACAGCCTTTGGGAAAGACAGCAAGGGTATGCCGAGTTAAATGTGCCCTGAGTAAACGGATCCCTGCGTTTGTATACTGGAGCGTGCCAGATGTTTATTTTTAATTAATTTAATTACTCCCAGAAAAGCAAGTACATACATATATTTCAAGCTACCACCGAAATTCCCACTGCTCAAGCAGCGAGTGCCTGCGTGTCCGCAGATCAGTGTGAGAAGCGCGCCCAGCTACGATCCATTTCTTACAGGAACACCTATAGATAGGTGGTAGTTGAGACGTTCCCAGGGCAGCGCTCATCAAACCGCTCCCAGGAGGGAGGCCAGTCCACGGTGGCCAAAGTCTCCCCGCAGGGGTGATCCGTGCCAGGGCCTCCGCAGGCATCCCCCCCGTCTCCTGGCGAGAAGTTCTTGCAGGGAGGAGCTCCACGAAAGCCGGTAATTTTTTTTTTTTATACCATAGCGACATGAGGGGGCGTAGGACACCGCTGCCTGAGCAGATGGTTCTGTTTCACCCGGAACAGCCCTGCAGATGACGTCCCAAAGGCTGGAGGTTTTTGCTCTTTGGCATCCTCTCCCTTCGGCCCCGTCTGCCGCGCTGCGTCTCCGTGTGCTGCTGTTCATCCCTTTGCCCAGGACGGGTCCTTGAGCGGGTCACCTGAAACGAGCCGGGACGGGACGGCTGCAGATCTGGCCCGATACCCCGGGAGCCGTTTCGCGGGGTTTGGGCTCGGTGTAGTCGATCCGTTATGTTCTGGCTGACGGCCGGAGCTCCCTGGGGTTGCCGTGCCCCTTGCCCTGGTTCCCCGCCGCGGGCTGCGGCGACACGCGGGCTCCCGGCCCAGCCCTGGCTGCCTGGAAGGATGTTTTCCCTCCCCTGCTGTGGGGCACCAGTCCCTGCTGCCGGCCTTTCTCTGCGACACAGCCCTTCCCTGGCCCCCGAGCAAGCCAAGACCCCAATGCGGCCCCCCCCGCCCCGAGCTGCAACCTGCCTGCCCAGCCATCCCTCCTCCTCCCCAGCCTCCTCCTCCTCCGGTGCTCTGGGCTCCTTCGGGAGGGCAAAAAATGGGAAGCCTCAGGGCTGCACCCCAGGTTTGAGCCGCAGCATCCCAAGCTGCTCCCTGCTTGCTGCGCTGGAACAGGCAAGTGCTGCTGGGACGTGGTCCCCTGCGCCCCAAAGAAGATGCCTCAGGGGGCTGGAGCAGGCTCCCCTGTGAGGACAGGGTGAGAGAGTTGGGGGTGTTCAGCCTGGAGAGGGGGGAGGCTCCAGGGAGACCTTAGAGCGGCCTTCAGTGCTGAAAGGGGCTGCAGGAGAGGTGGGGAGGGACTCTGGATCAGGGAGGGTCGTGATGGGATGAGGGGTAATGGTTTTAAACTGAAAGAGGGGAGATTGAGGTTAGAGATGAGGAAGAAATCCTTTATGGTGAGGGCGGTGAGGCGCTGGCACAGGCTGCCCAGAGCAGCCGTGGCTGCCCACCTCCCTGGCAGGGCTCGAGGCCAGGCTGGATGGGGCTGGAGCAACCTGGTCTGGTGGGAGGTGTCCCTGCCCATGGCAGGGGGTTGGAACTAGATGAGCTTTAAGGTCCCTTCCCACCCAAACCATCTGTGGTTCTACAAACTCCAGCCGGGAGAGGGCTGTTGCTCCCGCAGCGAGCAGGGACACCCAGAATCCAGCCTGGTGTGCGCACGTGGGGACGAGGGACATCCCAACGCAGCCAACGCGGGAAGAGAGCCCGCTGGTGCCCACGGCATCCCTGGTGGGGATCCGGCAGGGCTGGAGCTGAGCGCCAGGGAAGCAGGGCTTGCAGTAAGGCGGTTGAGGGAGGTGGGGATGGGGGGAAGCCCCTCCTGTGGCTCAACAGCCCGGACAATTCCTGGCTGTACGAGGGGAGCCCCATCCCGGCAGAAATTACTCCAACTTCAACTAAAATGCTACAGCCTGCTGAAGGCCACGGCACGAAGATGAGGTCGGTGAAGAGTCCTGTGGATGGGAAACCAGCTCAGGGCAAATTAGTTCAGGGCTGCTTTAAAAAAATACGTTAAAAAAGCCCACCCTGTGGGTACACAGGGATGCTGCTGGAGCTGCCTTTCCTGGCCGTCCTTCCCAAAGGCAAGGCAGCCTTTCCAGGGTGGGGGCCTGGGGTCAGAGCTGTGCCCGGAGGAGCTGGCAGCAGGCGAGGAAGGACAGGAGCGGGTGCCGGACAGACGGACGAGGGCTTGGGCTGAGTCTCCTGAGGAAGGTGATGTGACACGGCGTCACACAAAAGGGTGACGAGGTTTCTGTAAGGTTGAGGGAGAACCCTCCCGTTGAATGGTCCATGGTTTATGTCTAAGAATACCAGAGAATAAGGAAACCCTCCTGTTGCATCGTGGGGCTGGGGGAGGGCCCCTCTTGCTCCCCAAACTCCTTCAGGGTGTCTGGTTAGATCCCATCCTAGGCCCAGACGTGGCCGACGGTTTATGGCTGAGGTTACAGAGAAACGAAAGGGCTGTTGCGTTAAGGACAGGAGCCGGTTCTGTGGTCAGGGGGACCCTCCCGACCGGTCACGAGGCTCAGGGCAGACCCCCCCCCCCTCCCCGCCTTGCTCTCTAAACCCCTTCTCAGAGAGGAGCCTGGCTGGCTCCATCCCTAGTCCCAGACCTGGTCGATGGTTTATGTCTAAAGGCGGGTGTAGAGCTGCTGTCGAACTTCCAGCCTCTTTTTTGTTCTTACTAACAAACCCCAGAACCCTCGGGGGATTTTCAGTGTCACAAGCCCCGCGTTAGTCTTCAGCGTTTGCCTGTCGGAGCCCTCTCGGGGACCTTCACTGGAGCAGTTTCACCAAGCTACAAAAGCAGGTCATTTATTAAGGCGACAGAGGTGACAAGTGGGGAATTGCCGTTACAAATGCAGGGTCTCGCAGGAATACAGCCGCCACCCCCGAGCATTACCGTGTATCTCTGCTGACCACCATCGGTCGGGCGTTCCCTGTAACGAGCGAGCACTGCGGTGCGCCAGCCCAGGCCAAGGGAGCGCTGCCCAAGCGAGACAATTACCTACTGGGATTCTCACCAAAAAAGGCGAGAATCTGCTGGGGGAGGAGACAGAGGTCTGGACCTGTCAACCCGTCTGGTAGTTGGCCTTCTCGCCTTCCAATTAGGGGATTCTAAAGACTAATTTTACGCCGACTGACGATGGGGTCATACCTTGTGGCTCCCAGCAGGCTGACAGCGCTATCGCTTGAGCTGGGGGGGGGGGTGGGAGGGAAGGAAAGCCAGCGTTCGCCCCAGATGTGGGCTCCTTCTCTGGTATCGCTACAACCGAGGGCAGTTAGACCCTGTCTCTGGCCTTGGCGATACAACCCCTGGCTGTAAGACCTGTGCCTCATCCCAGCGGGCGCAGGGACGGGGCCGGGTCGTAGAACATCCAAACTGCCCCGTTGTAAAACTGCCAACGTCTGCGCAGCGCCTTGGCCAGACAAGATGCTCGCCCTTCCTCCCCTGCTCAAGTGATAACCTCGCTCCCGAGGTCTGTCCCAGGCTGGTACAAGATAAGCACCCTCCTGCCCTGCGGCTTCGTCACGCGGCGAGCTGGGCAGCTTCCCCCTCTCGCTTGCCTTCCCTCCGTTTTGCAAGGCAAATGTCCTCGTGTTTGGGGGAAAGCTGCCCAGCTTGCCGCGTAAGGAAGCCGCAGGGCAGGGAGTGTGCTTCTCCGAAGCCCCCACGCGGGCAGCGTCGGGCAGAGCTCTGCTGAAAGCAGCCCAGGGTCAGGTCTAAGCTTCAGAAGCCAAAGCAGAGGGAGGGCAGCACCTCTCGGCAGCGCTCGGGCAGCGTGGGACGTGCGGCTTCTGCACCGAAACACTCTAAAAGCTAAAGCTGGGGGTTAACCTGCTCTCCTGCAGGCGTCTGTGCCGATCAATAGCGGCGCCTTCCGCTGGAGACACCGGGATCAAATGCCCCAAAAACGCTCCAGAACATCAGTTTTTTTCCCCTCGATTGACATTTACATGTCTCTTTGGTTTGGGATCGGTTTTCTTTTGTCGACTCATGAAGACGCTCCAAAAGAAGGCGCGTGGTGTGAGGGTGTTAACGTCCAGCTTGGAGGCTGATACGATTTCTGGCTCACGGAAAAGCTGCCCCCGCTTCGGCGGCGACTAGCGTTGTCAAGGGCAATGGCTCATATTTTCTCTAAGCCTGGGTTTTGTGAATAGAGGGCCAGGAAAGGGGGTAGCGGGGGGTGGAGACCTGGGCGGCAACACTTTGGCGAGGTTTTGGCCGAAAGACTTGCCTTGCTAGCGCTAGGCTGGATGCTGGATGCCTCGTGTTGGCCGGTGGCAGCTTCCCAGCTCCTCGGGGCTCTTCCCTGGCTGTGAGCGGCGGGGGGAGGGACGAGCCTTCACTCCTCTTCCTGCCCCCGTCCTTGGGTTTCTTCCACCACCTGCTAAAAACACAGCGACTGCGGCCTTTGGTGGCACCAAAGGGACCGAGAGCTCTTCAGCCCCGTGGTGAGGCATCCCCGTAGCAAGCCAGGCTGTTAGTTAAGGAGGCAGGAGAGGAAGGTGGGTAAAGGACCTGTGGTTTTCCTCTGTGTGCCGTTTGTAGCCGGTTTGGGGCAGGTGGAGCAGAAGGGTACGTTTGCACCCAAAGCAAGGTGCAGCGGCTCTGAGAACTGGCACACTCGGGACACCGAGATGCTTCTCCGCGCAGCCGAGCACGTCCCTGCAGCGCCGGCACGGGCAGGTGAAGCTGCAGCGCTCGGGGCATCGCCCACCGCACCCCCAAACCCAGGAAAGCCCCCCCAGGATGTGGCGGTGACCCCACGGGTCCCGTGGGACCAAGCTGAACTACGGCCCCAGCCACGAGCCCCGGGGTGAGGACAAAGCGCCTTGTGTTCTGCGGGAGGGCAGGCAGACACTTCCTTGTCCTTGTGCATTAAAGATTCATAAATATCCGTTATGAATGAAGTATTCATCATTAAATCAGAAGGATTTGCAATAGCGGGGAACCAGCTAAGGGCAGGGAGTTACCAAGGTGGCCGTGACTTGCGTGCTCCGGGTGATGGGCTGGTTTTTCCTCGCCTTCTCCTTCCGCTTATTCCTGCGATCTGGAAATAAAAGGACAGGCCAAGTAACTCCTGGGTTCCCAACAACGCCCCGGCAATTCCACGGGACGGGTGGAGAAAAGCTGGCTGCGGAGAGCGATGGAGATGGGAGCCTTTCGCTGGGCAGAGCCCTTCTGTTTCCAAAACCAGGGGAGCCCTGCCTTTTTTGGGGGGAAAGCAAGGCATCAGCAGGGAGAGTGAACTTCGGCCTACGACACCCGCCTTGCCTGCCAGCCCCCGCAGCTCCAACCTGCCTCCCTTCGGCTGGGTGGACTCGGGGCAATATTTCCTGTATTTCAGACTTGGAAATGCTCCGTGCACTCTGCGGAAGCAGGAGAGTTCCCTTTCGGTCCTCCCCTTGCGGGGCATGACTGGTCAGCTGCTCTCCTGGCTCACGAGCTGGTTCCCAGGCCTATTTCTGCCTGTTTTATCAGGTAGTTTTCTCCTCCCAAAGCTTGCCAGAGCTGAGGTGGTTTGGACCAGGGTAGGGCTATCTCTAGGGAAGACCACGGTGAGGTGTTCTGGAGGAGAAAGTCGCTTCCCTTGAGCATCCGTGGACAAAGCAGAGGTGCTGCCAAGGACTACAGGCAGGGACCAGTGCCTCCTGTGGCTTTCCTAAAAGGATGGACACCAGAACTGGGTCCTCAGCTGATCTGGACGGTCCCGCTCTTTAAAGGAGAAGTCTGGCTTTTCTCTAACGAACGGGTCTTTCCTCACACCCGCTGCCAGGGGAAGGTGTGCGAGCTGAGCTGGGGCAGGGGGGGTCTCAGTGCCTGAGCAGGTCGTGATGGTTCCTGGAAGGAAACCACGGGGCTACTTACGCCATAGGAGGGGGAGCAGGAGCATTATGAGGATTGCTGCAGCAGCAACGACGCAGCTGCTCGTCAGATCAACGGCCTCCGCGCAGCCTCGCTCTGCCGAAGCGGAAAGGAGAACTTGTCAGCGGTTGCTCCTCCCGCCAACACCCCCCTTTGAATACTGAGGTGCCATGAATTGAATCCAGGGACTTCCTGCGTGACGGAGAGGCAGGGATCCCCTCTTCAGGGATCCCTGTGTTTCAAATCACGGAGCCACCGGGGCTCCAGCCTTGCTTTGCTACGCAGGAGCTACGGCCTCCTCTCTCAGCACGAAGCTGCCCCGGCTACGTCGACTACAACAAGGTTTCGTGCAGGACCAGCCATGCAAAGCCACCTAAGGACTCTCTTGGCCCTGTGTGAAGCCAAACCCCAACCCCCCCAGACACCCCACTGCTCACCAGAAGAAAGGCGAGCAAGGGCACGAGTGGTGCAGACCCGCGCCACCCCTTACCGTGGAGCTGCTGGATGTTGTGGAGCAAGAGGGTGGTGAACAAGAAGTTGACGATCAGCGTCGTGGGGGCTGTGGAGTTCTGGATGACATGGTGCCCTGGGAGAGGGAGAAATTGCTGATGGAGGGGAGGAAAAAATGCGTCAGGAGCACAGGCTGGCACGCGGAGGAGCTGGGCTTCGGTGGGAGGGCGAGCAAGGCGTAGGCAGCGCCTCTGGACGTGCTCCACAGCAGCGTGCCGAGCCTCCGCTCCCTCCTGGGAGCGAAAACCCGAGGAGTTTACCCCTGGGCTCTCACCAGGCCTTTTCCACCAGAGGTTTAGATCATAACCAGCAACTTACTCATTTTGATTTTGGAGCAGCTGAGAGGCGCTGGTGTCCACGCCGCGGCTGCTGCCACCCAGGCAGTTCCTATGACGGCAGCAAAGAAGAACAGCCCGAGCAAGACGAAGGCAGCGGAAAGACCTGCGGGAGCAGAAGGAAACCAGAAGGTGAGGTGGGAACTGGTGGAGGCAGTGGTCTGAGCATGAGGCAACATGGGAAGTTGGCTCTGGTGGCGACCATGCGCCCAAGCGCCGCCTCTGGGAGCGCAGGATCCGGCACCCCGTGCCAGGGGGCTGCGGAGCAGGAGCAGGACGGCAGACTGCAGCCGAGAAGGGCCCCCATGGCTTGGGGATGGGTCTGGAAGAGGGACTGGCTCAGCGCTGCCGGCCAGGGGACCGTACCCTATGGCTGAGGACAGGTTTTATCCTGGAAGTCGGTAGCGAGCAATATTTATTATACACGTACACGCAGGCAGCACCCTTCTTTCAACGGAGATCGGGGAGAAGACCCGTGAGATTCAAGGCGGGGTCTCCTCGGGCTTGTTTGCCCGAATGCCTGCTTGCAGCTCGGCACGTGCCGAATGAGCCCCCGTGGCAGGACAAAGAGGGAGCCTCCGCCTGGGGCAGGGAAGAACTGGCTGCGGAGCCGTTTTGGAACGGCCGAGCTTTGCGTCCGTCACCCGCCGTCCCTTACGGTTTGGTGGAAATGGTTTCTGAACCGCTTTTTAGTTTTTGAGGAGTCCTGGAGAAGTCCCTGAAGAAGGCAAAGGGACACATGCAGCCCTTCGGTTTCAAAAGAGCAGAGAAAGAGCAGCCTGCAGGCTACCGAGCAGCGAGGTCAAACTTCAGCTTCTCCAAACCAAATACTGCTACATCAAAGATGCTGCTGTAAAGACCTGGAGGAAAAAGACAGACGAGACACTGAAGCAATCAAGGTTAAACGAATCCTACCTTCTTCCTGCATCCAGATGATGGAGGCGGCAAGCAGGAGGAGAGAGGAGATACACAGCAGCTCGTGGGTTAACAGATTTATATGTTTCCACACGTCCTGCCCTGGGAAAAAAGGCAAACACAGTCAGTACCACACAAACAGGATGGGTGCGGCCTGCCAAGGGAAGATCAACAACCAGCACGGGTTTTCTTGGTGAAGACTTTAGAAACCCTGAAGAGAAAACTGATGAAGTTTCAAGAGCTTTGTTTGACTTCAGGAGGAACCAGGAGAAACCAGCCAGATTTGGGGTTGTTCCCAGCTGAACCAGACACCAATTCCACCTAGCGAGGCACTTCACAACGCTTCTGCCCGAGTTTTTGCCTCCTATGATGACCTGACAAGTGCTGGATTTCCTCTGGAGACCCATTTCGTGGGGGAAAGCCCACACAGCACAAGCTCTTGCCACAAGCACCCGGCATGGAGATCTCCTCAGGGGAGGTTACCCCCAAAGGCAAGACCTGACGCCACAACCTGCACGTGCCCCCAGCGTTAATGCTGAGAGAGAGAAACACGTGTTGGGAAGAACTTCCCTGCCAGTGTGGGGCTTCACCCCTGCTCTCCCGGTGGTCTCCGTTATTCTGGGCATTAGTCATGGTGGGCAGAAGAAGGCACTAGCAGATTACAAAGTCTCTGCAGGAGGACTTGCTGTCAGCTATGGCTTTAGGTTTGTTTGCTGCTAATCAGTATGTGTGTCACTACTGAGGCACACACGTTAGCCTGTACGCTCCTTGGGTACAGATCCAATGTCATGACCCGAACACCGGTGTCCTTGGCCACCAAAAGCCACGAGACTTGCTCTTTGGCCAACTCCAGGCAGGAAGGCTCTTCCCAGGGATGCCCGTGGAATGGGAGAGGAATGACTTACACGCTTGGTTCTGTGATATTTTTGGCTCCGTCTCCCACAAAGCCATTTGGGATTAGTTTTGTGCAAGCTACAGAGGCGTGAGAAGACGCGCACGAGCCGAAGCACGTTTCCTTCCGCTGCCGAAGTGAATTAGGACGACAGGGGAAAAGGAGCTTGGCCGAGGCTTTCTGCTGTCTGCCCTGTCCACAGTGGGGAGAGAAGGGTTTAGTTTGGGGTGCAGAACTGGCACTCACCGAGGCTGTTCTCCCTCGGCTGACAGAGCAGGACAACGGAGCTGGCAGCGGAGACGATGACGAACATCAGCGCGACGACGGCCAGCCTCTGCACGTGGTGTAGAGGAGGTGTGAGACCTGCAAGGCAGGGCAGGAGGAAAACCCCACGCTGGGGACAGCCCTGAAAAGACAGAGCAGCGATCCCAGGAAAACTGCAGAGCGCTGGAAAACACGAGGGACGAGTCCTGGCTCAGGAAAGCCCGTGAGAGACAGCCGCAGCCTGCGGGGTGGCCCTGCGACAACGGGACAAACGGCTGGAGCCACCACGGCAGGGCAGGGCTAACCTGTCACCGTCAGCTTCAGGGCTGCCTCCATCCAGCTTATCACGTTGCTGACGTTGCAGGAGTAGGAGCCGCAGTCCGACTTCTCTCCGCTCCTTATCTGCAGCACGGTGTTGTTTCTGGAGGACAGGTAGCACTTGTCGGGGGGAAGGGGACGTCCATCCTTCTTCCAGGAGATGAAAGCCATCGTTCCCTCTGGCACCACACAGACCAGCTCGATGGGTGAACCTGCCAGGTTCGAGCTGTACTGGAGCCCAGGCTGGGGCACGGGCTCTGGAAAGCAGAGAGCAGTGTGGCAGCAACCCCAGGAGCGTGAGTGCTGCCTTGCTTTGGACCTGAAAACTGGCCGGCAGGCAAAACCACCAAGCCCCTTGGAGAGTAACCGGGTCCTTCCCTTCTGATTTACACCCCAGGTGGGTTTGGAGGGAGAGAAGACACTGCAGGAGCAGGGCAACTTCCACCAAGTTCAAAGCAGAGAGCAGATGTCCCCATCCCTGCCACCACACTACCAACCCTTGGAGCTCAGGCATGGCACCCTGGGCTCAGGGATAGTGACCCGAAAGAGCTGCGGGCTGGGATTACCCCGGGAAGCGACGGGAACGCTGTCTGCCATGGGGTGTCCCGAGAGGAAAGGGCTTTTCTCACGCAGCAGCAGCGTGGGAAAGGATGGGAGGGGGTCAAAGAAGTCGTGTTTTCCGCGGGAATTCAGAGACAGACAGGGCTGGTGTGAAGGAAAAGAGTCTGCAGGGCCTGGAGCGACGCAGGGAGAGCTCCTGCAGGGAGCCACAGGAGACCGGCCACATCTGCCTGGCAGACCCACCCGCCGGTGAAAAGCACCCCCACACCCAGCGGATCTCAGGATCTGGTCCTGAAGGGGTTAACAGGGCAATGGGTGAGGCAGCAGCTTATCCTGGGATGGCTGCCCAGGAGCTTCTGGCCCCAGCTCCAAGGGACCAGCCACAACCTGCAGCTCCAGAGTTCCTCAAATCCTCATGGAGCGTGAGCAGAAATCCCCTCCCTTGAGGGAACAGGCTCCCCAGGGAGGAGGTCACAGCACGGAGCCTCTCAGAGTTCACCGAGCGTCTGGACCACGCTCCGAGGCGTGCGGTCTCGTTCTAGGTAGCCCTGCGAGGAGCGGGGCTCGATGACCCTTGTGGGCCCCTTCCAACTCGAGATGTTCTACGAACCTGTGACTCTCTCCTGGTTGCCATCTCGTGGACCCGCCTGCTGCGCTGAACCGCCGGCTCTCTGCCCGAGAAAACCATCCTCTCCCCACCTCAGACTTACTGACCACTTCAAGGAGGGTTGTCCTAGCTTTATCCTGCATCAGGTTCACTGTCGCTTTATAGACGCCGCTGTCGGTCTCTTGCAACCTCTGCAGCAGGATCGAGCCGTTCTTCGGGTAGAAAACCACTCTGCCCTGGTAGGCTGGGTAAATGCTGGGAGACTGGGAATTGGCATAGTACTGCAGGATGATTTCAGGGGTGTCGCTCCTTAGGTATTCCCACTCGGTGAAGCTCGCGTTCTCGATGTCCGGCGCTTGCAGCAGCGCGGAGGATCCTTCAGCTGCCACTCTTCTCTCTGTGATTTCCACCACTGCGGAGAACCCCCGCAAGACCAGCAACAGGCCTGGCAACAGGAGAGATGCCAGAGCAGGGCGGGTTAGTGTTGTTAGAGCAAAAGCCAAACAGCAATTTAATCTGCTTGTACATCTTTTTTTTTAAAAAAAAATTCTTTTTTTGTGGCACAGCTGACTTCCTGAAGCGTGTCACGCCGCACGCCTGATCTCCTTCCTCCTTTGTCACCGTACAAACCGTAACGCTTCTGTTGGTGCGTTATAGAAATGCTTCTTAGCTGGTTAGGACAATTCCTTGCCCTTTGGAAAGAAAATGATGGGAATCTGGACTTTTGGGGGGGTTTTCTGCACATCAGGGGTTGCTAACAGGGACCATAATCAGTGTGGCTTCCCCCCTGGGTCTCGAGCTGCTCCCTCGCCGCCTGAAAGGAAGAGCAGTGCTTGGAAAGCCAGCTCTGTAATGGACTTTGTGGGGGCTACGTAGGGCCGGCTGCCAAATAACTGGTGTCTGAGAGCTGACCTTTCTGAACGCCCTCAGGAGACCTACAGGCGTATTCAGCCTCGGCCTCGCCGTCCTCCCAAGAGGTCGCTAAGCTCTGCAGAACCGATGCTCCCACTCAGCTAGGTGACCTTCTGCACCCAGAACTCTGCACCCAGAGAATTCTGCACCCAGAAGGTGCTAATCCACGTGTTCACGTTTGCTGGCACCTCTGAGGGAGGCAAGGGCTCCCTGGCGCCGCTGCCGCGGAGCCGAGCTGCTTGTAACGTGGAAAAGAATTGTCCTAGGTTACAGTGTAAAATGTGCCAAAAGGAAAAAAAAAGTATTTTATCACCATCTTCAGGAGCTGTTGAGACCGGGGGGGCGGTGCTCCCCGCCTCCCCCCTCTGGACTATCTCCTGTTCATGGGCACAACAATGCCTTATCGCCTGACCCATCGAGAACTCGCTCCTGGACTATCTCCTGTTCATGGCCCATCAAGGAACTGCCTCCCGACTCCCCATCCCAGTGTGAGATGCTCCGCCCGGGGGGAAGGAGCCAAGCAGTCCATGCCAAATAAAAACGGAGATCTCCAACACCCTAGCAGCCTTCTGCCACTGGATTCCCAGAGGAGCTTTTCCCCCCACTGGAGTTCCAGAGGACAAGAGCTACCTACCTACCACTGGACCTTCGGAGGAAGACCAGACCCTTTTACCTGATCGCTGCTTCCACAGAACTACATCCATCGCTTCAGGAGGACTGCAGGCAGCATCTTATCGGACTGCTACTGCCACCCTAACAGGGTGTCAGGTTGTATTCCTGACTCTGTCAGTGTAAACCAGGGGGTTGTTTGGTTTTCCCTGCCTTGTGTTATATATATATATATATATTAGTAAAGAACTGTTATTCCTATTCCCCGTATCTTTCCCTGAAGGCCCGTTAATTTCAAACTTATAATAATTTGGAGGGAAGGGGGTTGCACTTTCCATTTCAAGGGAGGCTCCTGCCTTCCTCCGCAGACACCTGTCTATCAAACCAAGACAAGAATCTAAACCAGCCTTTGCCTTGAAAATCTTTTATGGTTTCCTCAGGGGAGAAGGAAGCGGACATGAGGGTCAGTCTGCAAGTGAAACGTACCCTTGGCTGTACAAAACCCAGGCGTGAGAAACCTGTCATAGCACTGCTGGTGAGAAAGGACTTTGCAAGTGGAAAGTCACATCCGACACCTCCAGCCCCCAAATCTGCCAGAAACGTCACCCTGGCGCTGGTTTTAACACGTTTAAAAGGTTGTGCTGGTTGCTGGAGAGGGAGCAAGCTAGAGGAACGGGTACCAAAAGGAAAGCTCGACGAAGCAAAGAGGAAAGATGATGGAGGGGAGGCTCAGAGGCTCAGGGGAGGGTACCCCGTGGTCGGAGAGCGGAGAAGAGGCTCCCAGGGAAGCGACCCTGAGGCATGCAGAGGAGGAGAGCCGCTTGTAAGAAGCGGTGGTGGTAGCGAGGGACGGCGAGGCCGCAGCGCTGGGAGGAAGGAGGCTCCTGCGCGGGGCACACACGCCTCTGCCAGCGCTGCCGCAGCCCGGAGCAGGGACGCGAGGAGAGCCCAGAAATGCTGCGAGCGCCTCCTCAAGCCCCGCACGAGTCCCTTTTCATACTCACAGCCTGCGACGGCCGCCTGCCGCCGGGCTGCCATGGCGAAGCCTCGCCGGCTCCTTCAAGCCACCACGAGGGACGAGCTCCTGCCGCGGCGACGTGCTCTCGGGCCCCTCTAGGCGTGACGGGCGGACCTGCGAAGGACACCGCGAAAAGCACCATCGGCATCTGCCCCGCGGGGGGTTGGGAGGGGCGAAAGGTGCCCAGTGCAGCCGTGGGGGAGTCCCCAACCTTCTCCGGGTGTCCCCGCAGCACTGGCATCTCGGCGGGTGGCACAGGCTGAAGCAGGGGGTTGCGGTACAGCAGCAGCTCAGGGAAACCATCACGGCCACGTCTGTGTTCAGCCACACGTGAGTAAAAAAAAGAAAGATCTCCAGAGCACTGATAGCCAACGGCGCCAAGAGCAGCGGCCCCGACTCTTGCCCCGTGGCGTGGAGCAACACGGGCTCCGCATCTGCCTGATGCATCATTTTCACCACCTCAGAAACCGCCATCCCACCCCCGCTTTTCCACCCCCTCCTCTCCAGCCTGAAGGCTCCCAGACTTTCCAGTCCCTCCTTGCAAACTCTTGCTCATTTTGTCTGCTGTTCTCTGGGTCTTCTCCAAGTTGTTTTAAAGACCTTTTGCCTTAGTTTCTTCACTACAGAGCCTGCAACACCCCCCCCCCCCCCCCCCAGCACCCCTCGGAGCTCGGGAACAACCTGCGGGACCGATGCGCAGAGCTGGTTTGCGGAGCCAGCCCGAAAGCTTCAGTGTTTGGACAAGAGTTTGGGCATCGGGTTTTGCAAGGCTCTGGAGCACAGGTGAGGGCAGAGCACGGTGGGAAAGCAGGCAGTGGGGCAGTTCTGATTTAGGCCAAGGGCTTTTTCACTGCCATGCGATCAGAGTCTCAGAAGAGGTCGAGATGGTCGGGTTTAGAGATGCGGTCTGTTTTAGAATCAGCCTGAGCTTGGTGGTGGCTGAGCAACCGACCTCTGCCGCAGCGGGGAAGAAGCGTCTTTAAGGCTGATCTCCCTCGGGAGAGAAATTACCTCCTGGCAGCATCCAGCTTTCCTCCGGGGAACCCAGCCAACGGCAGAGCAGGATCTGAAAGGGAAACCATTTCCACCACAGAGCTGCCCAGGTGACCAGCGCGCTCACCTGGACCCAGCCAAGCAGCCACCCAGCCCAGAACCCCGACCCCAAAGAAGGGGAAGATTAAAAAAACCCAACCCCAAAACCCACGGGGAGAGAAAACAGCCGGGGTGTGTCGTGTTCAGCCCTGCAACAACGGAGACCTCCGGCCCAGGACGTCCCCACCACCAGCGGAGCCAACTGCGCGTCCCTGGGTTCTGCCTGGCTAAAGGGAATTCTGGAAATAAGGTTCTGGGGAAAATCACCCAAGTTAAGGGTGATTTAGCTTCTGTGCAGCTAAAAACCTACCTTGTCTGGGACAGAGTGGCTGCTGCAGGCTGCAAAGCCACGTTAACGTGTGGAAAGCCGGTTATTTGAATGCCTGTGTGTCTTACATGAACTCCTTGTTGTGCTCTCCCTAGGTCAGCGGGTACATGGGGACCACGAAAAACCCTGTCATTTCTGTTGTAGGGTTTCCTCACAACGGGCGTTTCACTCACTCATTAACCTCCAGGCGTAATTAGAAGCGGAGGAGAAGCAGGTGACTAGTCTTCTTTCCCTTTGCAAAATGCCCGAGAACCTGGCGGAGGGTTTGAGGCGGGAGGGGTTTATGTGCTGAAATGTTCCTCTTTTTTTGGCCGTTTTTCTGTGGTATCCTCTTGCTCTCTGAGGGTTGGGCAAGAACCGGTTGCAGGTTTTTACAGGCAAATGAGAACCACGTTTTTTTCATAGTTTCGCAGAAAGGAAAAGAAAATGCTTTTTTTTTCTTCCTTCATCCAAGCGAATCCAACAGGTGTGGAAACGCCTCCTTCCCACCCAGTGCAGCTGGGAGCGACTGTCTCTCCCTGTGCCTACGGAGAGGGATAAAGCTTGTCCCAGGAGATGGAGGAAAAGGCGTATTTGGAAGGAGGGCAGGTACCGCACCTCCTGCTCAAAGTGCTGCTGCTCTTTCGAAAAATTAGTCCCTCCTCCTCCTCCCTTCTCCCCTCCCCCAGCAGGTTAAGCCTCCCCAGCTATGTGGCTGGGGAGAGATAAAAGCCTTTGGAGGCAGAGGTGCCCCTGCAGCCGCGCAGGGTGGTTTAACTCCCTCCTATCTCACACGAGGCATTCGCACAGTCGGGTACCTGCACCCCGAGGGGCGGCTGTGAGCGCGAACCAACGCTGGTGGTACGGGGCAGATATTTTCAGAGGTTTTCAGGGCATCTTACACAAACAGGGAGGGGAATCAGACTCGGGAAGACGCATGTCCTCAAGGATATTGTGTTTCCCCTGGGCCTCTGGCATCGTGGCTATGCGGCGTTATCTTGTTTTTACAAAAGTCATGTGAAGAAGCCGGAAAACCACAGGCTGCTGGGGTTTCAAAGAGGCCTTTTTAAGGCATATGTCCTAGGTTACAGTGTAAAATGTGCCAAAAGGAAAAAAAAAGTATTCTATTACCATCTTCAGGAGCTGTTGAGACCAGGTGGGGCGGTGCTCCCCGCCTCCCCCCTCTGGACTATCTCCTGTTCATGGCCCATCAAGGCCTCCCCGACTCCCCATCCCAGTGTGAGATGCTCCGCCCGGGGGGAAGGAGCCAAGCAGTCCATGCCAAATAAAAACGGAGATCTCCGACACCCTAGCAGCCTTCTGCCACTGGATTCCCAGAGGAGCTTTTCCCCCCACTGGAGTTCCAGAGGACAGGAGCTACCTCCCTACCACTGGACCTTCGGAGGAAGACCAGACCCTTTTACCTGATCGCTGCTTCAACAGAACTACATCCATCGCTTCAGGAGGACTGCAGCCAGCATCTTATCGGACTGCTACTGCACCCCTAACAGGGTGTCAGGTTGTATTCTGTCTGTATTCTGTCAGTGTAAACCAGGGGGTTGTTTGTTTTTCCCTGCCTTGTGTTATATATATATATATATATTAGTAAAGAACTGTTATTCCTATTCCCCATATCTTTCCCTGAAGGCCCCTTAATTTCAAACTTATAATAATTTGGAGGGAAGGGGGTTGCACTTTCCATTTCAAGGGAGGCTCCTGCCTTCCTCCGCAGACACCTGTCTTTCAAACCAAGCCAGCATATCATAGGAACTTCGTTACCCAGCACTTAGGAACTCCCCCAGTCCAGCCTCTCATAGGGTCAGCTGTTTTTCAGCTGCAAAAAAGAGCTGAAAAGAGCTTGTTATGTTGGCTGGAACTGTGGCAGGGCCAAGGGAATGCATATCTGGGATAAAAACTGTCTGTGTTGGCCGTAGAGCAGCTCCCCACCGCTCCCAAGCTTTGGGGGCTGCTGGAGGCGCGCATCGCCCTTCTGCAAGCAGGGCAGCGAGCCCCGAGCCCTCCCTGCCGCTGGAGAGGGGCGAGAGGCTCCCCGAGGGGCCCAAGAAATGCTCCGCTGCTGTCACAACTGCCTCCTCCTCCTCCTCGGCGGTTTGTGGGGAGTGTGGGCCCTGGCAGCTGTCTGAAGGGGGACGCAGGGGCTTGCTGCTGTTTCGCCGGGGAAGCAAAGACAACGGGGAAAGAGGAGAAATGGGTTTTTTTTATCAGCCCCTGGCGAAAGGAGGGGGGGGGGGGAGGGGGCCTGAGGTTGGGCCTTCTGCAGGGGCTGGCTGGCCCCGTGGGCTGGGGGTGCTCCGGCACCGGCGGTACCTGGGGCAGGGCTCCCGAAGGAGCAGGGCCAGGCTCCCGCAGGAGGGTGCCACGTCCTCCTGCCCCAGCGGGGAGCCTGCGCCGGGCCGACAGGCAGGAACAGACCTTGCGGGGGTGGGAAGGGACAAAAGGGACGTGTTCTTGGCGAGGACCGAGGTCAGTTCCTGGCGCAGGAAGCACCTGCGGTACCAGCTCGTACCAGCTCGTACCACCAGCCCCTTTGAAAAGGATGGACGAGAAACGGTAAAAACACTGCGTGCTCTTTCTGCTCTTCCACAAAGCCCGTACTGCGAAATTATAGGGAGTCTGCCTCTTCCCTGACACAATTGGGATTTAAAAAAAAAAATAAAAATGTGTAAATTATGCTATTATAAGTCATACCACACCTTTGAAAGGTCAAATATGTGAGCAAAACCCTACCGAGCAACGCCTGCTTCCGCTCTCTCGGTCTCACACCGGCTGCAGCACGGCGACGGGGAAACCGCGACAAACGGCGGCAGGTAGAGGCGACGAGCAGAATGCTACTCGGCAGCCATGGATTTCGTGGGAGGGGAAAACGCCTTCAGCCCCAAGCGCCCTGGAAACAGCGAGACTATCGTGAAGGTTTGTCGCAGCTGATACAAACCGTGATACCCTAAAAAGTCCCCTGGTTTGGTGTGCTCAAACCGGAGGTGGCAGTGACAAAAGAAGGAGGTATGACAGTCACCTAGGAAAGAGCAGTTTTACGTGTTAAGTGCAGCTCTAAATAAACCAAGAATCCCCCTTCCTCATAAACGAATTATCAGTTACTTCAGAGACTTTTATCATTATAATAATTATAATTTTATAATTAACTCTGCCCTTGTCTAACGCCTTTCACAGCCTTTCACAGCCTGGGGTCAGGATGAATTAAGCTTGGCAAAGAGTCCTGGGACCCACTGGCCCAAATCACACGTGCAAAAGGCCACCGAACCCAAATGCAAGAGCCACGAGGAGACACCCCCCCCTATTCGAGGGGGCTTCAGCCAGCCACCAGTCCGCTACCAGCCGGTGCCGAGGGTGCTGGTGGTGTGGGTGAACGGGGCTCAGCCGGTGGCTGGACAACAGGAGCGGACACGCCGTGGCAGTGCCGAGGCTGCCGATGCCGGGGCAGAGCTCCGTGGATGTGGCAAATAACCAGGGAAGGGATTGGGGGGGTGGGCGGTGAGGTGGGTTGTTCAGAGGCTGTGTAAGTGGCACCCGGGGGACTTAAGGCGAATCTACCTGCCTGGAAGTATTTCCTTAATATTTCTGGGACTGGGTAGGAGGGGAGAGCTGAGCGTGGGAAGCAGAGCCCAGTTCCCAGTGGGGGAGAGTCCCTGCAGCTGCAGGGAAGCACGGGGGGATCCCCCTGGCCCCTGCCTCGTCCCCATTGCTCCAGTAGCCATCCCTGTCACTACAGTCCACATCGCTCCAGTCCCCTGGCCCCACGGGTCCAGGATCCAGCCCACACCGCTCCAGTCCCTGGCTCCCTCGCTCCAGTCCCCGTGCCCGTCCTCCAGTACCTGTTCCCACTGCCCCAGTCCCCTGGCCCCATGGGTCCAGTCCCCATCGCTCCAGCCCCCGACCCCATCCCTCTAGTCCCCGTTCCCACTGCCCCAATCCCCCTGGCCCCCTTGCTCCAGTCTCCTGGTCCCCTTGCTCCGGTCCCCAGCCCCACCACCCCAGCCCCCGTCCCCGTCCCTCCAGTCCCCCTCCCCACCCCTCCAGTCCCATCGCCCCCGCCCCCCGCCCCCTCCCAGCGCTGCCCCAGAGGCAACACCCCACAACCAGCCCCCCGCCACGGGTCCCCCCGGGCTTCACCCCCCGACACTCACCATGCTGTCAGGGCGGCCGCTGTCTCGGCGGAAGGAGGGGCGGGGAGGCAGGCGGGAGGGAGGGAGTTAAGTGCTGGAAACCAGCAGTCCCTCCTGGTGGTCCTGGGCAGGGGTCTTCAGGGATGAAGGCCATAGGTCTTCCTCGCTGTGCACTCCTCACCTCTCCCCTGGAATCTCTAATTTGGCTGAGACCCAGACTGGTTTCCGCCTGGTCTGTCCTTGAGTGCATGTCTGGCTGTCTCCTCTTTGTTCTTGTTTAGAGATGGATGTTAGCGAGCCCTCCTTAGCCCTTAGCTGCTCCTGCCTGTGATGCCTTTGAACCATGAATTATGTCCTTGTTTCCGTCTTTTCTGTTTTCCCTTATCAGCCTCTTTCTCAAGCAATTTGCAGGGGTTAGTGACTAATTGCCTACTTGCCTGCATGTTAGTTCTGAGAAGCAAGTTTTAAGAGTTTTAGCTTTTTTTTCTATGTAGCTCCCTATTAATATTTTCGATATATATTCGGCTATAAAATGTATTTTCTATATGTCCCCCTATCAATATGCTTTAGTCTCTGCAATATTAGCTCGCTAGCCTTGTTTTTGGAAAACAAGAGTGTGACCCCCTGCCCTTGGCAGGGCTTAAGTAGGGTCTTTGTCACTCGAAGGCCTGCTTCATTGTGCTCAAGCAGGGTCTTGCTCACTCGAAGGCCTGCTTCATATTTTTAGGGAAGATGGGGAGGGGGGAGGAATTGTCTTTGTGCCACAGACCGTGACCACGGAGGGGGATGTTGCCTTGAGCTGCGGTCGCGGGGTCCCCAGCTGCCCCTGAACTGCGCACTCTGGAGGATGGGTTCGAAAGGACAATCATGATGAAGACTCTCGAGGAACTCTTACTTCCTCCCCAAGACCACCAAAAAGCCCCCAAAGGGGAAGACTGCGCCTGCGCAAGGGGGAGGAGGTCTAATTGACATCCGAAGCGGGACAGAGTGATAAATATATAAACATGTCAGTTTTGTTGCTTTAAATAGGACGCAATTCCCGCGGCTCGGGGTGCAGCATCCTTGGGGCACCGCACCCTCGCTGCACCCAGCGCTGCAGAGCTGGAATAAACAGACCTGCTGCACAACCAGCGTGGGTTGCGGAGTTCTTTCGCAGATCGCTTCCACCCACCACCCTTGCACTTGGCAAACTGGTCTTTCCACGGCCTCTCGGGAGCGCAGAATGGTGGGGGCCGGACGGCACGTCTGGAGACGACGGTAAAGCAGGTTCTCCATGAGCAGCTCGCACAGGATCACGTTCGGGCACGTTTTGAGAATCTCCAGAGGGGGAGGCGCTCGCTGCATCCTCACAGACGAGCTGACCACGTCCGTGGGGTGGGTTGGAAAGGGGCTGAACGGCCGGGCCCGGGGGGCTGCCGCTCCTGGGGCGGGGGGCGGTAGCGGTGTTGAGGGTGGGTCGTGATCATGACAAACCCATCTGCACCGTTGCAGAGAACTTCTTTATCGCAGCGAGGGGGGGATGGTGTGTGTAGCTCCTCCTGGCATGCTTCAAAGTTACATCAAAAATTTTTATATCCTTTTTCTGCAAGTCATGATCTTTAGCATATTTTAACATCAGCACGCGTGCTATGCCCGCTATTAATGTTGACATTTACAGTGATTGGCCCACTCTATTTTATAACTTTATTAATATTCCTATACTAATATCATCGTTGGTTATTTTACTGATCAAGATCTCTAATATACAAATTAGGATGGGGAGGATGGGAGGGTCTTCACCTTAACATTCCTTACTTTCTCTGTTTTCATCCCGTAAGATAAGAAGACACGCTAAGAATGTACAATTTCACCCCCTGTACCTGTCTCCCTGCCTCCCTGCTCTGCGCTGCCCAATTTCACCCCCCGCAGCAGCTCTGGCTTTGGCCATCTCCGTAAGGCTGCAGCTGCTGGCTCTGAGCATCAGGGAGGGGTTGGGTAGTTCTTACCATCATGTAAATGGATTGAATCAGGGAATTATTAAATATAAGATGTTACTTGTTCATTAAAAACAGTTAATTATCAATGAAAAGTAATTAGCTATTCAAAATTCAGACCTGATTATGACAGCAGGGCCAGTCCTGGTTAACATCTTCATCCGTGACCGGGACGGCGGGACACAACGTCGATGCCGCAAAGCTGGGAGGAGCGGCTGGTGCGCCCCAGGGTCGTGCTGCCACCCGGAGGGACCTCAGCGGGCTGTCGAAACGGGCTGAGAAGGACCTCACGGGGGACACGCTGCGTCCTGCCCCTGGGGAGGGAACAACCGCAGGCACCAGGACACGTTGGGCTCTGCAGAGCCTGGGGGTCCCGCTGGGCACCACCTCGACCGTGAGCCAGCCACGTGCTCGTGCAGCAAAGGTGTCCCACGGCGTCCTGGGCTGCGTTAGGTGGAGGGAAGGGACCCTTCTCCTCTGCTCGGCACTGGTGAGTCCCCATCTGGAGTGCTGGGGCCAGTTCTGGGCTGCCCAGTACAGGAAGAGTATGGGCTTAATGGAGAGAGTCCAGCGAGGGGCCACGAGGATGGTTCGGGTGCTGAAGCATCTCCCACCCAAGGAGAGGCTGGGAGAGCTGGGACTGTTCAGCCTGGAGGAGAGGGGGCTCAGGGGGGGTCCCATCAAGGGGGATAAATGTCTAAAGGGGAACAAAGAGGGAGCCAGGCTTTTCAGCGGCGCCCGCTGACAGGCCAGGAGGCGATGTGTCGGGGATCGCCTGACTGAGGAAGATGAAGTTGGCCTTGACAGCATCCCAGTATACCCATGAGAGGATGAAAGAAGTGGATGAAGAATGTTGTAAACAGGTTTGAGGAGGTGATAAGAGACTGAGCAAGAAGAGACTGAGCAAGTGAATACCACAGAGCAGAAACTTGGCGAGAGAACAGTAGATGAAGTGGGAGATACAGCAGGAGCTCCAGCCAGTCAGTGTGTGAACAGAGGCGAATGGACAGAGCTATTGAGCGAATCATTTTAGCAGCCTTAGGGCATGAACCGGTGGTTATAAAAGGGAAGGCTTTTTCTGCTGCGCCAGCTTGGCCATCTTGGCTTTTGTAACTCAATAAAGGCTGCCTTCTTACGTATATTTTTGTCGTTGTCCGTCCCTACCGCGACAGCGATGGGCACACATTGAAAAGGAAATTTGATCTGAATACATCAAACACTGTCTTGCTGTCAGGTAAGCGCTAGCACGGGTTGCCCAGAGAAGTTGTGGAGTCTCCGTCCTCGTCAGCCCTGGAAAGCCATCTGGCCATGGTCCTGAGCAACCACGCACCCCCAGCACGTCTACTTTAGCCTGCTAGATTAAACCAGCCACTGTTGGGTTTTGGGTTTTTTTTTTAAGCCTTAATGATATTAGAGAAAAGCCAGAGACTCTGCTGACAGAGGCTAAGCAAACACAGAGTCAATAAATAATTCTCATTTTCCCTGCTACTAGGGCAACAGGGAAGCAGACCAAAAGGCTTGGAGATATATAAACATGGCCCGTGCCCCCAGACAAGGTCCTTTCTAGCCATTATTAACTAGAGATTCCTGTGACATTATGCGTGTAAGAGGGAGAAAATGCCCTTTACGAATGGCAGCGGCCATCAGCGTGTTTGTGTTTGCTTCCCCTCGGGCCGGCCGTGAGGTTTCCCGTGGGCAGAACTGCGGGGCTCAGTTACGTTTGACGAATACCTGGGGTGGTGGTGGGGGGACTGACTGAAAAAGAGACTTTAAAACCCCATAGAAATGGGTTAATTCTTAATTCCTACCCTTAACAGAGCCGCCGTCTCTGGGGCAGCAGAGCAGGCTGCTCTCGGGCAGCAGCAAGAAGCTGAATATCACGTTGGCATCCTGATGGGACGAGGGCATTTTGCCCGAGATGCTTGTGAGGTCCGTGAGCTACTTCGTCTCTGACTATTCTCTGCTGCCTGATTTGCTTCTTGCAATTAGCTGATGCCACCGGCCTTAACGACCTCTGTGGCCTCTCGCAGTTTGGTGTCCCTTAAGCTTGCCCGACTCTGAACACTCAACCTGAGATTAAGCTACAGGTCGTGGCTTCCCAACGGCTAAACCCAGTCGCAAATCATGGCTTAGCTGGCGGATAAAACCTCAGGGTGCTCCGAGTCTGACTCTCCACTTGTGGTTTTAATGTACGTTTTCCCTGTGCTCCGTCTTACTTCACTCCTGAACCTGGGTTGCATGCTGCTCCTGAGCCAGGCTGGTTGGAGAGGAACGTACAGTTCCTCTGAAGAAGTTGGATTTTTCCCCCTCGTTTTCTTGATACAAGAGGCCCCAGAGCTGTTGTTTCTCTGCACAGGAAGGGGGGAAGCAGGGAGGGGGCTGAGAGGCGGATGTGACGCTGCCTGTTCAGGCAGGAAAAATGAAGGAAGACCACCAAAAAAAATTTAAAGAAAGAAGTTAATAAGCATCCAGATTCCTACTGACTGCAAAGAGCAAGACCTCCCCTGCCCCAAAGCGCAGGCAGGACTGCCTCCGTGCAGGCAGCATCCAAATCCCAGCCTCCCCATCGTGGCGGGGTCCCCTGGAGATGCTGCCCCATCCTAAAGGGGACAGGCAGCACGTGGCCCTGCAGATTCAGGGGGAGAGAGCGCCTGATGCACCCCCACCCTAAACTGTGCCCCGAAACCGCCTGCACCGGGGCGGGGTGAGAAGTCAAGCGTGGCAGTGGGGAAGGGTGGGGTGGGCACATTTCGTTGCTCACACGCGGTTAAAAAAAGATGTGGCCCACAAACCACTGAGAGAGAATCCTGCAACTATCTCCAAAGGCCCTTCTCTGCTTTGGGGCCTGGCTTTAAAGAGAAAGGAGGGGGAAAACGTGCCTCTGGCCTCCCCCCGTTCCGTGTTAAAAACAAAAAGGCAGAAATGAGTTCACGCCGTTGCCGTTTATTACGGGGATTGCGGAGGCTCGAACTCACTGAAACCGAGAGCCCTGAACCCGCCAAACCAGGGAGGAGGGCTGGGTTGACTCAGCCGCCTGAGAAACGCCCCGACGGACCTCTAACAGGTGGAAACAGCATCCTGGCTGCTGGGCTGAGACACCTCGAAGGACCTGGAAGGACGAGGAGGTGGGACGTGCTGAGCATCGCCAGAGCCGGGGGCGCTGGGGTTGCCCCCCCCAGACCCGCCCCGCGCACCGGGCAGAGGCGAGGGCTGCGGTGGCCTCTCTCTGCACCCGCCCTCGCGTGGCCCAAAGACCCATCAAGACCCTGCGAACGGCTGCGGGTGGGATCCTCATTCCTCTGTAGCTCGGGGTGGTTGTGGCAAAGAGAAGCCGGGTGAGGCCCGTGGGGCTGTGATGCCCTGGGGGGTTTCCAGCAGGGCCCGCGGGTTGGCTAAGCCCAAATGCCCTCACGGCATGGCTGAAATCCAAAGATTTTTGAGGAATTAAGCCTCAAAGGCTTCAGGCTGAGGTTTGTGGGGCGATTTGAGCCGGCACTCAAGCACCTGGCTGGAGCGGGACCTCCCCCAGAGCGACCCACCGAACCCAGGGTGAAATCAGGGGCTGGAAGGGCAGCACGTTTGTGGGGTCTAGGACTTAATACAAGGTGTGGGATAGTTTCCATATCCTGCCCTTTTCCCTTCAAAACAGTGTGAGTTGGAGACCTTAGAGTGCCCTTCCAGTGCTGGAAGGGGGCTACAGGAAAGGTGGGGAGCGACTCTTCATCAGGGAGGGTCGTGATGGGACGAGGGGTAATGGATTCACACTGGAAGTGGGGATATTTAGGTTAGAGATGAGGAAGAAATTCTTTATGGTGAGGGCAGTGAGGCCCTGGCCCAGGCTGCCCAGAGCGGCTGTGGCTGCCCCCTCCCTGGCAGGGCTCGAGGCCAGGCTGGATGGGGCTGGGAGCGACCTGGTCTGGTGGGAGGTGTCCCTGCCCATGGCAGGGGGTTGGAACGAAATGATCTTTAAGGTCCCTTCCCACCCAAACCATTCCATGATTCTATGAATTTATGTGGAAAACAGCAATAGAGGATCTACCTGTCCTTGTCCACCCAACCGGCGTCACGTTCCTCCAGCCACCCCTGCCTCGTGTGATCTGCGAAAGGACAAGTCTGTTCCCAGGCACCGGGAGAACGCGGAAGAGAGTCACCGAACGCACAGTGGGGGATGTTGTACTCGGGGGATAGTGTCTGGGGTCACCGGGGAAGGGCAACGACCAGTGGAGAGGTCTTGGGGTCTTCACAAGAGCCGACCGAATAATTTTCGAATAATTCACTTGGCTGCTTGATCGCGTGGGGCCAGAGGGAAACCAGCTCGCCAGATACAGGGCACTCGGGGTGGGAGGGGGCAGTGAAACGAAGGAGCGGGAGGACTTACAGCAGAGGAAGATGGCGAGGAGTGGGAGGGCTGACACGGCCGCCGTGCTGACTGCGAGGGCGGTCAGGTCCACGAACGCCGTGCATCCTTCTTCTGCCGTCAGAGAAACGAGGCGTCGGCACAAAGCAGCACCCGAAGCAGAAAGGAGAAAGGCAAAATGTGAAAATATGCACACCCCCCCCCCCCCCCAAAAAAAAGGGCGGGGCAGGGGGGGAATGAAAGCTAATTTTGCCTGTGCAAAGATTTCACCCCAATTTGTTGGCTTTTTTTTTGGGAGCAGGTCTAACACCGAACGGCCGAGTCGAAGGGGTATCAGGATTACGTATCATGGTCACGTTTGAGCCCCAGGGTGACCAGTCCTCGGGGAGGTCCCTGGAGCATCCCCTCTCACCGTGGCGATGGTGGACGTTCTTTATGAGGAAGCTGGTCGTCAGTACCACCGAAAGCACTCCTCCGGGAGCGGCGTAGCCCATCGTGCGCTGCGCTGGCCGAGGGAAAGACGACGCAGGGATGTTAACGTGCGTTACGAGACGCCCGTGGGGCTCTGCCCTCCCCCGTGGGCTGGTGGGGAATCCACCAGCCTGAGTCAGCACAGAAGTAGAAATCAAGTTTTCATCTTACAAAGTTAAGGATGAGATTTTTTGGGCAAAATAAACCCCCCGTGGTCCAGTTTTATCTCCCTCCCTGCTGCCCGCCGTAACACAGCTCACCTGCTTTGCTTTTCAGTTGGATGAGCTTTGTAGGCTGGAAGGTCACGGTGGCGGAGACCAGGAAGGTCACCACGATCACGTACGTAAGGGCGATCTCCGGCAATATGATGGCAACAGAAGGGCCTGGAAGAAAACAGGACAAGGCAGAGCATCAGTCCTTGCATTTGTCTGCCACCTTCGTCATCTTGGAACCCTCCATCACCCCCCCCTTGCTCACCCTCTCCCGGCTCCCAGCCTTTTCAACCTGTCCTTGCAAGCAGCCCCTCCATCCCTTCATCATTCTAAGTGCCCTTCTGCAATTAACTCTGGGAAAGGGCTCTGGGTAAAGGGACCTGACGATACCCATCGTATGGCCGGGCGTGTAATCCGTACGGTGGCCCAGGCCCGCCCCCACTAGCACAGACCGCACGTGGGGAGGACACGTGTCGCTCTGGCTGAGTCCATCCCTGCATGTTTAGCTGCGTGACCCCCCCCTTCTCGGGGCGCTGCCTCCCTCCCCCCGAGACTCTACACCCCCCCCGAGGTCTTCACCCCGTGTATTTGCGCAGCAAGGATCCTACCTTCCTCTCGCATCCAGAGGATCCCGGCGGTGCCTGCCAGGATGGAGGCGACGCACACCAGCCCGCAGGTGTAGACGCTGAGCCACCTCCACAGCTCCCCCCCTAGAGAGCCAGGGCAGCGTGGGGTGACTGCTGCGGACCCCAGTGATGTCCCGCGCCAGCCCCCACCCCTTCCTCAGCGTGGGATGCAGCCCGTGTCGCCCCCCAGGATGCCGTGGGTTATCCCTGGCAAGGGCCCAGTGGGCTTGACCTGGTCCTTAGTGTGGGCAGCTGGAAAGGGGTCTGTGCCCCCTGGTACAGAGTGTTGTTAAAGGAATCTCTTAAAAATGGAGTCTTGTCATTAAAAAAAATGCTCCTGGGAAACACCTTTTTTCTATAAAGATTCAACCACCTCAACCCTCTAGGGCAAAAATGGGAAGTATCAGGGTCTCGCCCAGCTTGAAAACAGGGTAAAATCAGTTTTTGAGGTTAAAAAAAATTGGCTGAGGACAGTTTCTCTTATAAAGACCAGCCAGATGATGGGAAGACGAGGTGTTTCGGCGGCTGGAAAGGGAAGAAGCCGATTACCAGCTCTCCCCGCAGCCACGCTCCTCGCTCTCCCCCACCAGACAAGGGAAACGAGGGTTCGGCTGCCCCCCAACTGCAGACTCACTTATTCGCAGCTTTTCAGACTGGCAGACGGGAAAAATTAATCCCCATCCCGAGACGGCAGCAAAGACCACAGCAACCACCGCGATCCTCAGCACATCCTGCAAGGGAGGGGAAAGACCTGGGGAAAAACAAACCCCAAGCCCCGAGGAGCCAGGAGTCAGGCCACCGGCGGGACCAGCATGGACGGCTCTGGTAGGCCACGGGGCTCCTCCGTTGCCAGGACAGGGTCAGTTTATCGGGCAGCTAGTGGCCAAATGGGCGCTTTCTGCTGCAGGCTGTGGTCCATGGCATGTCCAACGTGGGACGCCTGCTGCCCGCAGGCTTCCTGGCCACCACCCGCCTGCTCGTGTCCTGCTCGTCATCACCTTGGCCAAGGGCCATCACTTGGGACCTTCTCCAAGAGGCAACGGCCAATCTCCTGCCAAGGACTGCGCCTTGGTGGGATCAGAGACCGGGAATCGCTGCTGCCCATCCTACGACGGGGGGCTCCCGGCAGCAGCACGTGAGCCGCGACCTCACGAGAGGGCGGCCAGACCTCGGGGGGATGGAGGCAGAGGGTTGGGATGAAACCACCCAGGGATCCCCAGGGAAGGGTTGGAGAGCAGGAGGTGAAACCCCAGCGGTGATCACCTGCTACCGCGACGTCCAGGGAGGTTTCCTGCCAGCTTATCCCGTTGCTGGCGTTGCAGGAGTAGGAGCCGCAGTCCGACTTCTTCGCCGGCCTCAGGTACACGACGCTGAGGCTGTTGGAGCGGCGGGAACTTCTGTCGGCGGGAAGGGGCTGCCCGTCCTTCTTCCAGGCGACGGCATCCACCCTGCCCTCCGCCACGTCACACAGCACCTCGCCGGTGGCCCGGGCCACCAGAGCGCCGCTCCAGAGCCGAGGGCGAGACACGGGCTCTGAAAGGGGACAGAAACACCGGCGCTTCTCTCAGACGGAGCATCCATGATGGGGGTCTGGGCTGCAGTTGTCACCGCTGCGTCCTCGAGCCTGCAGCTGCCCCCCTTGGGCAGCCCTGTGCCGCTCGCTCGGGGCCGCTGTGCTTTCTGGGTTTGGGCTTTTTCTTTTTTTTTCCCTAGCTGAGTGGTTGTTTTTTTTTATTCCATTTGGGTATATACAGGGCATGAAAAAATATGTCAGGAAATGAGAAAACCAGAGGGAAAGGAAGCAGTTCCCACAGATTTATGTGCGGTGGAAAGGGGAAACGAGTGGTGAAGGGCTGCGGCAGCATAATGGCAGTGGCGTTACTGCAGCAGCGAAAGGAGAACGACAAAGCAAATTAAGGGAATTGCCGAGAGCGACAGGGAGGGGGAAGTTCTGTGTTATTTCAAGCCGCTCTTATCTCTGCGACAGCAGCTGGCGCCTGCAAATTGCAAACAGACCATCAGTATGGTCCGAGGGGGGGGATTGTTTTGGCGACTTCTCCATAAAGCCCCCCCTGCTGGGCTTCGCGCCGTCGGCTCTGCCTGGTCTCCCCCGCAGAAGGGCTGGGGGTACTCTCCGCAGGTGGCAGCGGACGCTCAGCATCCCCCCCGGCCCCTCCATCCCTGCGCTGAGAGTAGCAAATTGGGGAGGAAATCGCCTTCCCAGGCTGGAGCCCAGCCCTCTGTCACAGCCACGCACCCTAGAAGGTCTCCTTGGGCAGCCCCACCAGACCTTCTCCCCTAGGAGAGGTTGGGAACCTCTTCCCAACGCCTCCCTGGTGCTGTCTCCGTGCACAGCAGGTTCAAACAAACTCATGACTGGCCCATTAGGCTTGGATCACATCCCTTCTCCAAGGCCAATGGTCCCCCTACAGTGAAATAACGCCACCGCTCTGCTTGCATCCATCACCCCGCTCTTCCCTCCTGTGCCCACCAACTTACTGAGGACTTCCAGCAGGATTTTCAGGCTCTCCTGCTCTCCCGCATCGATTGTCACTTTGTAGGTGCCGCTGTCGCTTTCCCGGACGTCCTCCAGCAAGAGAGATCCATCGGATGGATGGAAAACGGCTCGTCCTGCGTAGGGCGCGCGGAGGGTTGGCTTGTGAGCCCCCCCGTAGTGCTGCAGGATGGTGCGGGAGCTGGTGCCGTTGAGGTACTCCCACCGCGTGGAGCAGACGCGCGTGACGTTACCCGGCCCGGGAAGCAGCACCGAGGATCCCACAGCGGCGGCTTTTCTCTCGAGGGCTCCCACCGCTTCTGCCCCTTGGTGCAAAGGCACCAGCAGCCCTGGACGGGACGGGAGGGGAAGGGGAGGTGAGCAGGGGAGATGGAGCAAGTCGGCGCGGCTTGGGAGAGGCTTTGGTACCCTCTCTGTGCCGAGGACACGCACGTGGTACCCGGACCCCTTGGTCACAGCCTCTCACAAAGCCGTCGCCCGTCACGCTGCCAGGCGGGGAGGCACCCCGGCCGGAGCCGATACAGGTGCCCAAATACAGCACAGGGCGCTTGGAGGGGCCGCGAGCTGCCGCTGCTGCTCGAGCGGGGGGGGTGTGTGTTCGGGCGGCATTTCCCCCCCGGGTCTGTGCCCAGAAGGGACATCCCGAACCCGACGTCGTTTCCACATTCCCAACTCCTGGTCTTGTTTGGGGCTGAAAGCGCCCGCACGCTGCCAGCCGAGCGGGACGCGGCTCCGTCCCCCCAAACTCGTCCCTCGGGCTCTAACAGGCGCCTGAGGACTTCAAGGGGAGCCGCTGCGGGGAGGTCACGGCTCCCAGCACCCACCCCCAAAAAAAGGGCTTTCTAGGGAAGGCAGAAAATCACCGCTGCAGTGCTGTCTGGTGGAGTGGCTTCATTAAAAACCGAAAAGGTGAGGTTAGAGGGTTTAAAGCGAGGAGCCGGCCCTGGGCAGAGGGAAGGGAGGGAAGGGCGTTGATCTACCCCGGCAGAGTGAATTGCCAGCGGCAATCCTCCTCCGAGGCGGCTCTGCGGGAGGCACCAGCGTTTCTGCCAAAGCTCCGCTTCTCCTCGCCGAAGCCGCCGGTCCAGCCCTCGCACGGGAGCGTCACCTCTGAGGCTCGCCGGGACTCAGGGGCCGGCGGCAGCGATCCCAGCCCGTCCCCAGGCACCCGCCACCGAGCCCGGCTGCCTGCGGCGAGGCGGGGGGATGCTCGGCGGGCAGAGGCTGCGTTCGCTCTTCTCTCTCCGCCGTGACTCGGTTCCCGCCCCGGTAAAGCGGAGGTTGGCGCGCACTGACACTGCCGCCTGCCGTCTCTGCCAACGGTCCTGAACGCCATCCCTTGTGCTCTGACTGGGGGTTTCTTTTAGAAACTTTGCAGCAGAGGTGGGAAAGGAAAGAGGTGTAACAGCGCAAATAAATCAAGCTCATCTGGTCGTTTTCATCTCTCACTCTCATAACCTTGAGAAACAGCTGCCGGTTTCTATTTTCATGCCTTCGTGTCCCCCGAAGTGGAAGATGTGCAGGGAGAAGAAGCAACCTTACGCCTGGAAATCCCCTTGCTCCAAGAGAACACCGTTTACACAGAACACGCAGCGCCACGAGCAGAAGGTAGCACTTCACCGCAGGCGCCTTTTTACAACTGCAGTCCCCAAAGCTCATCCTACAGCCGCTCAGAGCTCGCTGACACCGCGGCATCTGAATATCTGGGTGTGCTGTAATGGGTCTCTTTTCCGTTTTAGACGCTCACCCTGAAACTCTTCATGCATTTCTGCTTCAAGGCAGCCAGTGCGTCCGTAAGGAGCACGGCGAGACGGCTCACGTGAGGGTAACTGCCGTAAATTTTCTGTTATTACATACATCAGCCCCAGCATAAATCTCTCTGCAGCAGACTTTCAGCCTTAGCACCACGCCTAGCTCCTGAGCTGCCTCTCCCTCTGTCTTTGGCTAGCAAAGCAGCGACACCTTTCCCTTTCACCTCCAGCACTTTGCCCTGTTAAAAAGACCAAATTGTAAGGACCAGAGATCCCCGTGCGCGACTGCAAAGCTCCGCTGAAGCCTCAGGCTCTCCGTGGGTTTGCAACGGGCGAGGATCTGGCCCGGAGCCCACCGGTCCGCATCGGCACCTCGCCCGGCTCGGGGATAACTTACCTGCGAGGAGCACCCAGCTGGTCCCCAGCAGCTCCGCGGGACGGCGCGTCAGCATCTGTCAAGGAAAAAGGGCTCAAAACTCGCCACGCTTCCACAACAGCCCCTCGGGCCCCGCGCTGCGACGAGGACGGCAGGTCAGGCTGCGCCGCGCCAGGAGTTTTCGCCGTCTGCAGGACCGGGTTTCCGATGCTCGCGAGGGCAGCGCTGGGGATACTCCCAGCCTGGACTGGCTCCAGCCTCGCTGTTCTCCTCCTGATCGCTCCTCTCCTTCCTGGCCGCCTCCTCTCCTGCCCCTCTGCCAGGGGACCCTTGCCGGGACGCGGGGGGCAGCTCCCCGCTCTCACCCCCGCGCTCGGCGAGGCCGGCCGCTCCCCGGCGCTGCGGGCGGGCAGCGTGGGAAGGCAGAGCTGCCGGATCGATGGCTGCCTGGGAGCAGCGGCTGCCGGTGCCCAGAGCCCGGGGGGCCTTTCTGCCGGGGCAGGGCAGAGGGGGAACCCCCCAGGGGCCGCCCGGCAGCCCCAGAAGTGGTGCCGTTGCAAGAAACGTTGAGCTGGATGGCCGGGCCAAACCGGGGAGAATCACCCGGCTGCCTCCGCTTCAGGGAGAGGTTTCCCATTCCGGTTCTTGCAGCACTATAAATGACAGGGGATGTCCCAGATCACCTCCATGCCCCGAGGCCAGAAGCTCCTTCCCCATCCCTTTCTCACAGCTCAATCATCTTCCATCCCGTCCCTGGGAGAGCAGCCCGGCTCCCCGAGCAGAGCAGGGGTCAAACCCATCCTCCAGCCTGTTTCCAGCGGTGGCCAAGGGCTCAGGTGGGCTCTGAGACACTTGTCCCACCGTCAGCGGCTTTTTCCTCCGCCAAGGCAGATTTGGGCTGGGATCATCCATGTCCCAACAGCTCTCTGCAAAGGGAATTTCAGTTTAAGGGAGGGACGCTCCTGGGATCAGAAGACCACCTGGGGACCAAGCTTCAAGCTTTAGACTAAAGAGCAGAGGGATGAGAGACTTGGGAAGGTTCGAGCTCTGTCCCAGAGCGCTTTGGAAAACTTTCCTGCCCTGCTGGGCACCGCTGGCCCCGTCTGACTCCCACGGACCACCAAAACCAGAGCGAGACGGATGCTGGGGCAGGAGAGCTGTGTGTAAAGCCTTGGGAAAAGGGGGGGTGGCTGCAGATGTCATCAGGTCCAGAGCACCCACACGGTGGTACCCGTGGGCTCCATCAGCCCCCAGACCCCAGCCTGCACCTCCCACCCGCCAAAGCACGTCCGACCCCCACGCCGTGCCCAGCCCGACGCCGACCTTACCATCCCTTGTCCCATTTCTTGACCCTTTCTCCACCCGTCTCCTTCCAAATAAAGATGCCTGTAATTACTTCCCCCCCCCGCCCCGGTCCTCATTTTGCTACCTCCATCCCCAGTTTTAGCCTTCCTGACGCCGTTACCCAGAAAACCCCAGCTGGTGTCGCCAGTTCGGTCTGACCCAGGCAACACTGGCTTTGCAAGGCTTCCCCCCAAGAGGTCCCCAGCGCCCCTCACGCTTAGCCGAGGAGTTCAGCCCTTTCTCATTTCCACCCCCACCGTGAAACCCCGCCGCACCTCGCCCGCCATGCTCCGAGTTTCGGCGCTCCACACGCCGTGCCCTGTCACACCGGCTGCCTTCAGGAGCTCCCTGTGCCCTGGCCAGGTTGGCTCAGCCTCGGCAGCGACGGTGCCATCGACCTGCAGCCCCAGCGGGCAGGACGGGCGTCTTTGGGCAGGAAGGACAATGACCTTTAAGACAAGCGGAGCTCACCGCGAGCTCCGCACAAGCTGTACGCCAAGCAGAACTTTTCTCTGTGGGTGTTAACTGGGAGGCTGCTCCCCCTCACATTCTGCCTTTCCCATCGTTCCGGGGCCAGCTGTGCATTTTCATTTTTAATTTAACTTCTCCTTCTCCCCGTGCCCAGCAGAGAGCAGGTTCTCTGTTTCCATCCACTCGGTTCCTCAATGCGGGGCCGGGGGTTTTTGGGGTTATATCACACGTCCAGCGAGGTTCTGCACGCAGTTTACGTCAGCTTGGGATGCCCGAGGAGCCAAAAGCAACTGGAAGCAGGGCGAGGGCAGGGGCGCAAGCCACGAGCAGGGAAATGCAGTTTGCGAAGAGGACCGACAGCTCTGTCCTTTCCCCGGGGATGGCCCAGCACGTTCCTTGGGCAGCCCTTGGCAGCCGCAGCGGGTGCATCCACGTGCCAGAGCAGCGTTTGGGGCGACCCTTCACCCAAAGGTGACTTCAGAAACACACCGAAGGATGAAGCTTTTGTTCCCCAGGTGGGTATTTCGTTTGCTCGCAGGAAGGATGAGCACGGGAGCGTTGCCCGCACGCCGCTCCCACCACATCCCCATCATCCAGATCCACCTCTTCGTTCAACCGCTCCAAAGAGTAATTTTTATCAGGCAGGACGCTCCAGCCCCATTAATCCACCCACGCTGTTGAAACTTTAAAAACACGTTCTCTACTTTATCTTAAATAAACTACATGAAAAACGGAGGCGGGTTTCTGCTAGCACTTAACTCCTTTCGCAAGGGTTTTAAAAGCTTTTCTGGCACTTGCGCTGCACCCTGCACCTTTTGAGGGGCTGGGAGAGACCAAACAGCAAACACAGCAGCACGAACCTGTAAAAACGAGGTGCGAGGAAGAGTTTGCACACCCGCCACTTCAGGCCGGCGCAGCTTATTGCGGTTGGAAAGAAGAGCAGAAACCACCAGCAGATGTGAAACTCATGCCACAGACTGCTGAAAGCACAACCCCAGGTCCTTCTCTCTTCCCACTCCCGTGCTGCTGCAACCCCACAGTCACGAAGGGACGACCGCCGGTCTCTGCCAGAACTTGGAAGTGTGGGGATGAAGAAGTAAATGGCGTTTTCTGGTCAGCCTCAGCATCCCTGTTGCAGACAGCGGCCGGGGACCCCTCCACCCCCAGCAGGACCAAGCCCAGGAGGTAGCAAGCACGTGCAGGGAGCAGCCGATGGCTGCTCACCCCCTTCTGAGGTCCCCAGGCTGGAGGAGACAAACTGCCACCCCCCCCTTCAGGCAAGAGCAACGGGGACAGACGCCCGAGTCCTGCCCACAGAACTGCCGATCTGGACCGCAGTGTGTGGGGGCGGCCCGGGCAAGGAGAGGGCTTTGCTGTGGCCAGCCAGTGCAGCAGGCTGTCGGGGTGGTTTAAGCGGGATTTCTCACTCATAAATCCCAGCTGACTCCTCCTGCTCACCTCCTTGTCCTTCCCGTGCTGGGAAACGGCTCCCAGGATGAGCTTCTCCATCGCCTGCCCAGGGATGGAGACGCAGCTCACCGCCCTGTAGCGCCCCGTGCCCTCCTTCTTGCCCCTTTCAGGACAGGAGCTCTCCCCCAGCCTTCAGAAACCTCTCCCCGTTGCCGCAGCCTTTCAAGGATTGCCAGGAGTGGCCCCGCGATGCCATCAGCCAGCTCCCTTGGGACTTGTGGGTGCATCTCCTCGGGGCCCCTTGGCACGTGCCGTTCGCTTCAGCGCTGCCTAACCCGAGCCCTCCTCGCTGTGGCCTTTCTCCAGGCCCTTGGGTTGCCAAAGGCCAGTCTCAGTGGTAAAAACCGAGGTGAAGGCTGCACTGGGTGCCTCGGCCATGTCCTTTGTCACCAGGTCCCCCACCCCTTCAGCAGCACTCTCAAAGGAGGATGTTCAGCCACACGGGCCTGGGATGGATTGAAACGCGGGAGAATAAATAGCAACGAGCAGCAAGGCTGTCGAGAGGACCTGCGCGCCCCTTGGAGCCTCCAAAACACAAGGCTGCACGGATCCGCGCTGCTCTGAGATGCGGCCAGCCAGCGCCCGAGCTCTGCAAGCGCCGGCGGTCCGCGAGCGCCGAGCCGTTCGCAGCCACAAGGAAAGCCACGCTGACCTTTAAAGGCGAACAAAGAAGGGCCTGGGGGGCAAAACCCTGCGAAGAAGCTGCTCAGAGAAGGAAATGAAAAGGCAGAGGCAGCCGGTGGGGCCGCAGCGTGGGTTAGAGACCGGGACGGGAGACAGCGTAGGCGAAGACCGAACGTCTTCTGCGGTGGGAGCTCAGGGCGAGCAAGGAGGTGGAGAGGAGCAGGTAGAAACAGGGAAGCACGAAGAGCACCACGGAGCAAGTGGGGCCAGCCTTCTCTCCTCACGCTTTAATTTTTTTCACCCTGTTAATTTCTGCAGTTTCCTCTCCGTTTCGCAGGCAGCGTGCTCTCCCTCCGGCAGAGGTGAGACCCTGCGGCTGTGCGGTGTCTGGGGCTGCAAGAGGAGCTGGGGGCTTTGCTGCGAGGTCTTTGCTCAGCTGCTCGAGGCAAGCATAGGGCCAGCTTTCTCCTCCCCCAGCCTACGCATGCAGCCTGCCAAAGCAGGGCGGCGTTTCCACAGCACGAGGCCACCGTTACGCCGTTCACACACCGGCCAGCGTTGAGGGCAGGTCTAGGCGAGCCTCATCAGCACAAAACTGCACGGAATCGGTGCAAACGCAGCATTTTGCCAGCCCCCAGCAGACACTTGCCTCGCTCCGGAGGTACATGGATCTACAGCTACCCAGCTCAGCTGCCTGACGGGAAGAGCAGCCGCTGGTGGCCGGGATGCGCGAGCTGCAGCGAACAGACCAAAGCCTGGCAGCTCCGGAGCAGGCACGTAACGGAGGAGCCCGTTTTTCCTGGTTGACATTCGGCAAACAACACAACTGGCAAAAAACTGTGAGAGCCAGCGGCACCTCACTTCCAAAATCAGGTGCTGAAGTTCCTGTTAAACCCATCACCCCAAATCCTGGACCTCCGGTCCAGCCAAAAGACAGCCTTCCCCCTGAGACAGGCTGAGCAGACCCGTTGGTTTGCCTTTGCCACCTTTCTCTCACACCAGGTGTCTCTGTGACTCTCAGAATGTCTCAAGGAGAAACTAAAACCCCTCAAACTGAAGCAAGACTGCGGATCGAGGCAAACGGCTGCATTCCCGCACTCGGTGGCTCCGAACCCCTTACAGCCCAGGCTCAGCGTGCAGAGCTGCTGGAGGGGGGGCACGGAGGGTGCAGCAGCAGTGACAAAAACACCCTCTTTGCTTTGAGGCACAACTACCTCCTGCAAAGGCCCTGCTTGAGGCAGCTCCCACAGTCATGTCCGGAGGTGGCAGCGTCCAGCGTCCAGCCCTGGCAAACCGGGAGCAGTCACGGATGCGTACACCACCTCGGGCGCCGGTCTCGGCCGTGACTGTCCCAGGCTGTCTCCAATTCTGGCATAAACCGTTTCCACGGCCCTCACCGCGGCGCTTCCCATGTGGGACTCCTCCACGCTCGAGACCTGGAGAAGCGCGAAGAAAACACCAAAGGTGAGAGAATTCCCCAGAGCCCGCGTTGGGGTGGGCAGGGGTCCGGAGCTGCTGACTGTCTGCGCACAACCGGGAGCTGGCGGAGGCTGGAGGTACGTAAAGCCCGAGTGGCTTCACCCACGAGAGCGGTGGGGGAGCGCTGGTCCCCGCTCCCCCATCCCGCGGACGCAAAACTGGCTCGGCCCATTGGGTGCGTTGGAAGGTGACGCCTGCTTTGCCCGAGGACCCCTCAGCCAGGACAGACGGAGCCTGGCGAGCAGACGGGAGAGCTCCATGGGCACTGGAAACGGGGAGGAAAACCTTCCCTGAAGTTTTGTCGTGGTTTCCAGACCAGAGAGCGCAGCGTGGGGAGCCTACCCTCAATCTTGGCTAGTTTCACAAAAAAAAAATAATCAAAAAATGAATCACAAACCCCTCTTTGTGGGGAAACAACCGTAGGCTGGTAGGGTCTGCCAGACCTGGAGCACTCCAGTACTTCTGGGACACCCCCACGGAGTCACCTTCCCCAGCATTCCATGGTGGGCAGAGAAACGACTCGAGCCACCTTGCTCTTCTCTCTCCTCCTTGGGTTTCTTTGCATCTTTCTCTGTGATTTACTTATTTTTCACAGGTAAAACTGTGTGGGATGAGTCCCCAGATCATCCCCACCGATCCCTGAGGAAGTGCTTTAACATAATTCATGAGACCAGGAAGCAGGGAGGGGTGATCCTCTGCACGGTTCTCAACATTTAACCGTTCCGCCTTTCCCTGCTGCTGCTGCCGGCCAAAGCTGCCCCCAGGCTTCCCAGCCGCGGTGGTGTGAGGTCTGACTGGGAGGGAGGTGGAGGGGACCCCCTAGTTTGGGGTCTGACCGGGAGGGAGGTGGAGGGGACCCGTGGAGCTGCAGCGCAGCTGGGGAAAGGGCAGGCGCTTCGCAGCCTTCCCTCGCCAGAACGAGTCAACTCCCTCATTTCACACCCCGCTCCGTCCCTCTCATTCAGGCCGTGGTCAGCAGTCACCCCGCTGCCGGTGCCCAGGAGATTTCAGATTTCCCCCCACCCCCGTACCTGCTGCTGTTTAATGATTCTCCTCTGCTGCTGCCCAGCTGCACCTAGGGGGAAAAAAGCAAAGAGAGTTTTGTTTTCTGGCAGACACACCGACGGTCTGCGCCTTCCTCTCTCCCAGCGCTGGAGGACCGGGATGACTCTGTTGGCACTTTCACCAGGGTCATGTGGATTTTGCCTTTAAGATGGAGATTTCAGTAACTTCTACTTTCTCAAAATGCAAGGGAAATCTTCCGCTTGGAAAGAAATGAATTTGTTTCCTGACAAAGGCATCCCCAGGGAGGAAGGTTTTGAAGGCATCGCTGATGGGAGCTGTGGAGGCGAGCACCTTGTTGGCTCATTTCAGAGTGGAAGCAGCCCAAGGTATTCTCTCCAGCTGGAGTTTTAGGGTAACTACAACAGAATAGGCACGGCCACACTTTGAGGATGCGTTTTCCAGGGTCCATGAAATGGCACCTCTGACAGACTAGATACGTTGCCGTATCTTGATGCTGATCTCAGCACCAGAAGGTACGAGAAAACCATCGCCACAGACCCCTGCGGTGCTTCTGCTTCCTTCAGCTGCATTAGGAACTCGAAAGGGGTTCAGCAGCTCTTATGCCTGGAAGGGGGTGGCACGCTTGAGGGGTGCCCTTACAGAGGGAGTGATTTTGGTGCGAAGAGCAGAGCCCAGGCAACTCCTGAGCCCTCCCCTACCTTTGACACCCACCAACATGCCTGGAGGATGCAACCTGGCAGGGTAAGAAGCAGGAGCTGATCCACTCACCCCGGTGCCGTACACAGTAGAAGAGCAGGAATAGCAGAAGGAGGGAGATGGCAGAACAAATTCCAACGGCGGAGTAAAGGACGTGGCCTGGCGCTTCTGCATCTGCCGTTCAAGAGAAAGCAGACGGGGTCAGCGCTCTCTAAAAGAGCAGTTGCGGTGGTTTCACTGGTTTCACCGCGTTTTCTCGAGCCTTCCTGCCGATTACGGCACTCTCCTTGGGATCAGAGGGCAGCACGAGGAGCTGGGGAGCAGCACTACGGCCACACGGGGCCGAGGAAATATCGCCGTGCAGAAAGCCACCCCCCTGCAGCGTGGGTACGCGTGAGCTTCCCTCGCTGCGCCGTCGGGGTTGCTGCGGCTCCGACGGCCCAGCCCGTGGGGGTGCTGGACCTGGGATCGGCGGGTGCCCAGCACGGAGCAGGGAGGGCTCAGGCTCGTAACCGGTGCCTGGGGTTCATGACGGGCGTCTTCCCCCGGCCCCCAGAGCCAGGGGAAGCGCAGAGGCCGTGCAGGAGGGCTCCCTGTCCGCCCCGCCGGGGCGACGGCTGACAGCTTCACCCCGTGCCGGCCAGAGGCTGGACTGCGTACGTCAGCTCAGAAAATACTCTCGGAGATCATTTGGGTTGGAAAAGACCTTTGAGATCATCAGGTCCAACCATTGACCTAGCACGACCAAGCCCACCGCTAAACCAGGTCCCTCAGCACCGCATCTGCACGTCTTTTGAACACCTCCAGGGCTGGTGACTCCACCACCGCCCTGGGCAGCCCGTTCCCATGTCTGACCACTCTTTCAGTACAGAAATTCTTCCCCATATCCAACCCACATCTCCCCTGGCAGACCTTGAGGCCATTCCCTCCTGTCCTGTCACTAGTTACCTGGGAGAAGAGACCAACCTCGGCCTCGCTACAACCTCCTTTTAGGCGGCTGTAGAGAGCGGCGAGGTCTCCCCTCAGCCCCCTCTTCGCTAGGCTAAGCGCCCCCAGCTCCCTCAGGCACTCCTCGTAAGACCTGTTTTCATGACCCCTCACCAGCTTTGTCACCTTTCTCTGGACCCGTTCCAGCACCTCAACGTCTTTCCTGTACTGAAAGGAAAGGATTTGTACTGAGCCGTGCCAGGCGCTGCCAGATTATTTCACGTACTTTGTACGTAGGGTGGCAGCAGAGCTGCAGAAGAGTCGTTGGTACGAAGGAAGCGAGCTCTGGCTCGCGCCTTGAGAGACGGCAGAGCCCCACAGAGGAGGCAAAACCCAGGGAATTTACCAAATGCCAACGTTACGTCTTCAAAACCCCTGCGCTCGCTGCGGGGAGTGATAAACCCGGGCAGGGGACAGCAAGGGACACACACAGAGACACAGGCGGGTTCGTGGTCAGGGCTGCAGGCTCAGGCAGGTCAGAGAAGGAGCCCACCCTGCCCAAGGGGCCGAGGCTGCCCTGCGACACGCACACCTTGCGCAGGCGTAAGTGCAATCCCTTGCCATACTTTCCGTAGCCCACACGGCCACAGATTGACCCCCGAGTGCCCTATTCTGCCCAGTGAATACTGGATTTATCCCAGTGCAGGACCCAAACCCGGCGCTCGGGTTTCCCAGCCGGTCTCTCCCACCCATGGCCGCTCTCGCTGGGCAAACACGCGCTGGCCACAGAGCCTTCCTCGCAGCTGCAGAGGAAGCCCTCGCGCTGCGATTGAGCTGGCAGCGAGGACAGGATGGGTTTCCTGTCGTGAGAAACCTACGGCACCGCATGAGACGCCCCTGGAAACCCTCTCTTCACCCTCAGAGGGGGGACAAGCTCTCTGCCAGCGCCCACTCCTTCCCGCGCGCGTGGCCAGCGTGGGAGATGGCCGTGCTGCGGACGCTCACGCTTATACTCACTGGGAGGCTCGGGGGGGAAACGCTGCTCGTGCACGGTCAGGGTGATGTGCCGGGTTTGCTGGGGTGGTCTGAAGATGACACTGTAAACCCCGCTGTCATCGAGCTGCAGGTCCCGCAGCAGCAGGGACCCGTTCTCGGGGAAGAGCTTGGCGCGTCTCTGGTACGTGAGGTGGGGTAAAGTATTTGCAGAGCAGTTGCTGGGAGCCCCCTCAGCATCCACAGAGCAGTTCTCCACCGTGCCGGTGATGAGCATGTTGCTGTTCCTGAACGTCCAGTGAATCGACACCGGGAAGCCGGAGGCACCATCAAATCTGTAGGAGACGGGCAGGAGCACGGACTGCCCCACGGTGCCGTTGACCGAATCCTGATGGATTTTGATGTCGACACCCAGGTTTCTCCCTGCGGAGAAGGCGAAGGGGCAGATCAGCAGTGCGAGAGCGCGGGCTGGACCTCCTGCCCCTTCCCCTGCTTCGAGCACAGCCCCCCCGAGCACAGCGATGGGGGCACACCTCGCCCTCCCCCCCCCCGTTTGTGCAGCTCCGGGCACAGGAGCTGCTTCTCAGCAACACGCGGCTGCTGCATCCGTATTTTTTTGGGGCAGGATTTTATGGGGGACCCGAGCTCTGGCACCGAAGGGCTCTGCTTCTCCAGGGCTCGCAGGGAGCTGCGTGGGCTGAGCCTGCCTGCGAGCCGAGGGCTCAGAGGGGGGCTCCAAACCTCCAGCGCCCTGGGCGTTACTTGGCCCTCCAGCACACGGCGCCGTTGCACGGCCGCGTTTGCCCCGTCCGTCTGCACGTGAAGCAGCTCTCAGCCCTTGTGCCCCGAGAGAAGAGGGGGGGAGGCAAAGGCACAGCCCCCTCCTGCTCTTCATGGACTGATGGATGGAGCAGAGCCTGCCACCGTGACCCTGCCTGGGGCTGATGCCAGCACGGGTCCCCCATGGCCCATATCGTGGGGGTGATGGTCCTGGGGGCCACCGGCGAGCTGTCACCACCACCCACGGGGCCAAACCAGCGCCACTCTCCACGGCGCTGCTCCACCAGGCTGCTCCCAGCAGCGCACCCCATCCCCCGGGACCCCAGACTCACCAAGGAGCAGCAGGAGGGAGCCGAGGCTCCAGCAGCACCGGCCGGAGACCATCTCCTCTGGGCACTGGGCGCCGGCCCCCGCCGCAGCAGAGGAACTGGAGCGGGAGCTCTGGCACGGGGTCAGAGACCCCAGGCTCCGGCGAGCATCTCCGAGCCGTCGCCTCGGCGGGGGAGGAAGTCGGCGGCTCTTCCTCAGCCCCCTGCGCGCCGCAGGGTTTACTCACCAGCGTGTGAGCCCCGGCTTTCCTCCTGCGCTTGGCAATCGGGGCTGCCACGAGCGCTGGGGGCGAGACCTGGGGGAAGAGGGGGACCCCGGCTGGAGACCAGCCCAGCTTGGCCCGTGGGATCCCACCCAGGGAGCAGCCGGACCCGCTCCCTCGCCCTGTTCGCTGCTGGTCAGCACCCAAGCGAAAGGTTTCGCCAAGCTCCCGGCCAGAGGCGCGAAGCGACGGGCAGGTGGGTCCGGCGCAGGGCAGCGGAGGTGCCCGAGCCCTCACCGGGCAGGCAGGGCTGCAGGCAGGGCTGCAGGCAGGGCTGAGGGGAAGCTCCGGGGTTGCGCAGAGGGAAGTGGGGAGCTCGGACGCGGCAGCGCTTGCGCCAGGGAGCTGCTGCTGCTGTGGCCAAGGGGAGCCGAGCCTGGGAGCTGCGGACGTGGGGCCGGCTGTGACCCAGGGAGCCACCAGCCCCCCGTGCCAGCTCCCCAGGGCTGCACCCCTTCGCAGCTCCCGCTGCCCCCAAGTTCACGGCTGCCAGCGCCCCAGTCCCCTCCACGTGCCACCAGTCCCCTCCAGCCACGCTCTCTCCTCTGCCGGCTCTGCCCGAGCCCAGGGCTCGCTCGGGCTCTGCGCTGGTGCTGCAGCACCTCCGGCTGTTTTCTCTCCCCCCTCCCCCCTCTAAAGCAGAGCCTGCCCCAGCACCACACAGCCGGGATGTACAAGAGGAAAAGCGACTGGAATGAAGCTCTTGGATGTTATTGCTCATTTTTTACAGGAGCTTGGAGCTGGGAAACGCCGCACGGCTAAATATGCTCGCACAGGGCATTGCTTTTTAAGTGAATATAAATCATGTTGGCGTTCAATAACCCAGATTTGGGTTAAGGGGAGCTGAACCAGGTGGGTGTCGTGAGCCCAGACCGACTCCACAGGGTTTGTGGGCATCCCTCTTCAGCCAGCCGAGAGCTTTCTTACAGGAACAGTCACCTTGGAGGCAGACGAGTGCCTAGTTGAGATCGTTCACTGCCATGATTTTAAAGAGGATTTGTCCTCTAAGGTCTAGCGAAGCGACTGACACCTTCACAGACGTGCACCCAGCAAGGGCCACAGTTTCCTCGGAGAGGGTTAAAGCATCTAAATCAAAATCCTTGAAGAGTTGCAAGCATCGAGAAACTGCAGTCTAATTAAGTGTAGCTGAGAAATACCGAAGCTAAAGGCACAAAGTGCTATTCCACCACGGTCACTTCACAGCTCAAGATGAAGAAATCAGCTTATAATCACAGACCGTGGCCGCAGCTGCCAGATAACCCTCACCCACGTCACCCCAGGCCACAGCACGTCCTCATCCCCTGCTGCCCGTCCTCTGAGGAGTCACACCCACAAAGAACACGTTTGTTTTCGCCCACGTTGGACAGCCACGGTGGTCTGCCTGACAAACGCATCCCCCTTCCCGATCGGCAACGCTTGGGCGATCTCTTCAGCACCGGCCCCCTGAGGCCGCGCTGGGGCATCTCCAACCCAAGCAAGCCTCTCTGCCAGACAGCAGCCTGCGCATCATGTCTGAACATCCCCCAAACTGGCCGGTTTTTCCAGTTTTCGGGGAGGACCAGCTGGAAAAAGTGAATGATTGCATTATTTCTAAGGAACTGCTTTAAATATTGATAACAATAAAATGTCCAACTTCTTTATTTCACTTCCTTCCCTTTGCTTTTAGCCTGGGAACACCCAGCATATTCGAGATAGAACAGTGCCTTTTCCTAGGGAGGATCACCCGATTGTGGGCCACAGCAATCTCCTGGCTTCCTCCTCAGAAATGCTCTGGGAATAGCAGAAAATCCCCCACCCTACTACATACCAGAGCGCCCAGCTGGCTCCTGCTGCTCCCAAAGACACCTTTCCCCCCAGGACTTGCTTCCCAGTCATTTTGGGCACAGAAAAAACCCCACCCCCCCACTTTGTTTCCCTTTCCTAGGGGAAATGAGTTGAGGCTCATTTTACGGACCTCGACTGACCAACACAGGCTGGGCAAAAGCCAGCTCTGGGCAAAAGCCAGTCCTCGGGAATCGCCCTCAAACCCACCTCACCCGGAGCCCCGCGGAAGGCCAGGCTGTGGCTGGGGAGCTCGGACCAGCCGGGCGCCTCGGCTCTTCCAGACGAGCTAAATCACAAGTCCCCAAAAGCCTGGGTACGTGTCACCTTGTCACTCCGAAGATCCTCGTTTCTTCCCTCCCTAAACTCAGGGAATAGTTTTGCCCCTGGCTTGTCACCAGCATAAGGTGCCACCACCCGTGACCCCCGTATTTTACCTTAACAGGCACATCAGCAAAATAGGAACCTCCAGCGGGAATAAACGCCCGCAGACGGAGGCAGCTCGGGGTGTGCGACCCCCACCTGCTTCCTGGAGGTGCAAGGGGCTTTTTTTTTTTTTTCCCCTCTTTTTTGACACTTGAAGCCTGACTCAGCAAATGCTGACAGTGAAACTTCCCCTTGCATTTCACCAGGGCTCACGTACGCACATTTAAAAATGTCCTTAACCGGTGCTGGACGGGGGTTGGTTCAGTATTTTCTCCAAATGCTTCTGGGAATCTTTGTTCTCTCTTTATTTCACACCTTCTCCTCTGCTTGGTAGCAGCCTTTCCCCTCTTGCTGCCTCCGACAGCTGCCGCTTTCCTCCTTTTTCCAGGGTTTTCAAGCCCAAATTCTTCATTGAAATCTTCTCGGTTAGAATTCCCCACTGGCATTTTGCTGGGGAGCGACGCAGAGAGGGGATTGCTCTGCCCCAGGGGGGTCCCAACAGGAGCTTCTGACCCACAGCAGCTTTGCCTGGGTTTTGTTGTTGTTTTTTTTTTTTTCCTCCAGTAAAATACTAAATTCCCTGCCCGTACAACACTTTGAGGTTGGGCTGTTCTGAGAAACCAAGCTGCTTTTGAGCATCAGGTTTTACAGTGAGCCCTAGTGACTGGTTTTACATAAACCCCCCTTTTTTGTCCCTATTTTGCCTCTTGGGGCCGGAGGGCAGCGGAGCTGGCGCCGCACGGAGCGGAGGGGGCTCTGCCAGCCCCGCCGCTGCCGTGCCCAGCCCTAAACCCTCCCGAGATGCCACCAGGGGTTAACTAACTCCAGACCAAGCATCCGTACCGGGCTTGGTGGGGAGTAACAGCAGAATAAGGAATCACTTGGGAAACCTCGGTCTGGTGCCACCATCGCCGGGCTCCTACGGGTTCGTTAAGGTTTTCCCTCCGTTTCATGCAATCCCCTCAAGTTATTAAAGGGGGGGCTGGGTGAGGACTTGCTGCCCCTTCAGCGGTTTAGCCCCGAGGCTGGAAGCGCTTCGGCTGCGCCGCTGGCGAACCGCGATGAGCTGGACACGGGCACTTCCCGTCATCCCGTCGGTGAAGACGTCATTCCTCTGGCTGGTGGCGGCTCTGACGTTCAAACAGAAACAGGTGAGAAGAAGAAAAAAAGAAGAGAGACGCTTGGTAAAACCAGCAGCTCCCAGTTGTTTGGTGCAGGGCGGAGAGAGGACTCGCACGTCCCTGCTCAAAACTCAGCTCGAGGCAGGGGTGTCTGCGGCCTTGAGAATTTCAGAGCAGCAGGAGGCGCGGGGAAGGGTCCCCAGGAGCGCGTTAGTCGAGGTTTGCCACGTGGGCTGCACGTCCAGGTAATATTCCCCACACCCCCACCAGCGGCTGCCCCCTCCCCGCGCGCCTCCGAGGCTCAGCACAAGGAAACTCGCTCGCACCCTCTGTCTGCCCCCGAAGCGGTGACGCTTAATTGGCTTCCACCTCGTTTGTCTGCAAAATCCTATCGCCCCACTTCCGCGGCCGAACAGTTCCTGTCTCTCTGATCCCGACAGCCCGGGTTTGAACTGAGGTTTTTAATTAAGTTAATTATTAACTTCAGGTAATACATCTTTAGTTCACGTAGCTGGAGGACCCCGTTAAAAAACAGCTTCTGTTTCCCAGCAGCCAAAAAAAGAAAGAAGCGAGGAGTACAGCTAAAAATGTAAATACTTTTCAGCTTAGCTAAGAGTAATTTCGGTACAGCAAGCGCAGAATTAAAACAATTTCTGTAAGAAAAGGCTTTTAATCACTCTGCGCAGGCTGTCAGGGAGGGAAGCGCGGCTCAACTGGCTGCGAGGACGATACGTACGTTCCGTTTCCTTTTTCCATAGCCTCTTCCCATCACACTGTTCTTTGCCGGGCTGAAAGCAGCTTCTTTCTTCTTAACGCAGGTCCTGTGAGGAGTGAAAGGCTCCTGGCTGCACCAGCGGGGACCCAAGGGGGATATGAAAGAGCAAACCTGAGACCTGGGGGTGCGCGGGGGGCTCTGGAGCGCACTGGGAGGAAACCAGAAAGCTCTGGGACATGCTAGAGGAAAAATGTGCGTTCCGAATGTGACCAGCAGGTAAATGGGGGGGCGGGTCTGGATCCACTGAGGACTCTGGGGAGCACCAAAAGCTGAAGGATGGGCTGTACTGCACACCCAGGGGGGCTCAGAGGGGATCCTGGGGGGACAAGACAGAGGGATGCGGGGGGCACTGGAGGCCAAGCGGGGCAGACTGGAGCGGACCAGAGGGTGAGTGGAGGCGGCTGAAGGTGCGTGAGGGGCGGGGGAACTCGTTTAGGGTGCACAAGGCGAGGGGCGAGCTGGCCCCCGGCAGCAAGAGGCACCAAACCGCGGGCCCTGGGGCAGGAGCCGAGCGCCCCAGGGGGCGCGTTGCCCCCCAGCAGCCCTCGCACCTCCGCCTGACCTTCGGGTCCCCTCCGCGCTTCTCCACGCACCCCCAAACTCCCTCCACCGTCTCCGCTCCCCTCTCTGCCCTCCTCTGGCATCACATCCCGCAGCCCACGGCCCTACCGGCTCCTGAAGGGCAGCTCCGGGGGTCTCGAAAGAAACAGCTCCAGCACAGGAGAACCACCGGCAGCAGCACCCCCGGCCCTAAAGCCCCGCGGCCACCCTTGGTTTTTTCACACCAATTTCCTGCGCCTTCTGCCATCATGTGGCCAGCGAAGGAAGGAACGAGAAGCCAAGGCAGACGCAGGGGTTTTACCGCTCCTCACCTTTATTCCACTTTTCACGGGCGATACAGACTTATTTTCAAATTCACGATCGCTGGGAATATACATTTTGTCAAGCCGACCCCTTTGTAAGGCAGTTTTGGAAACGCAGACCCGGGCTCACCGGCGCAGTGGGAAGGAGGAAGCAGTTCCATCATTTATTGGCTGAAAGAATTGGGGAGGGGGGGGAAAAACCCGGGACTACAAACCCCGACCCGAGAGGATGGCAGCAACCAGAACCTCTGCCGTGACACGGCGCCACGCCGCCCAGCGCAGACGGGCGGCAACTGCCCAAAGGAAGCTCCTTCAAGTCAAGTTTTGGTGCCCACAAGCTGCTTTAAGGAAGAATTCCGCCCTTTTGGGAAGCGGGGAGAGGTGAAGCACGACGTCCCAGCTCTCTCCACCCCCCGTTTTATTGTTGGGGTGACCAATTTGAACGATACCTACGAGGAAACACATTCTTTCTACATTCGCCGTGAACAGTTTCCCCCCCCCAAACAGATGACACTGTCACCTTGAGGAGCGTGGCGGCTTGGAGGAGGCTGGTGTCCGAGGACCACAGCCCTGGGCAGCAGCAGCAGCGGGTGGCAGAGCTACGGCCACCACGTCCCTCGTCAGAAAGGCCCCGGGGTGGTGACAGCCCATCCCCACCGCCGCTGTGGCCGGTTCTCCCTGGTGGCAGCCGTAGCCCCGCTCGCCCCAGCCGAGGGCGGCAGCCGCCCTCCAGCTCCCAGCTGCTGCAGACGGAGGTTTCCTGCGCAGGGGACGGGAAAGCGACCCCACAGGGAAGGTTTCCACATCGCCCAAGCGCCTTCCCTCGTCTCCCGGGGAGGCAGAGAGCGCTCAGGAACCCTCGAACAACGTGAAAGGGGGCTCCAGCGCGCCAGGGGCTGGAGCACTGACCGGGGGCCAGCCCACACAGACCCGCTTCGGTCGCCACCTCTGCCCCTGAGCTCCAGCTCCGCAGGGTGAAACCAAGGCCGGCGCGCGCGGGCGCTGGGGCTGCGCGAGGGACGGCTCCGAAACCGCCGCCCTCGTCTGCCGCTTCCACAGCGCTCACATTTGTAAAACTGGGCACCCAAGGGGTGCTGCCGGCACCGAAGGAGACCCTCTGAACAGAAAGCCCGAGGGAGGGAGGGAGGGAGGGGATGCAGGCGGCTCAAGGCACTCGCTGGCTCGGCCTAGAGGGAAATTCAAGGGCCTTCAAGTGTCCGAGGCTGCTGTTCACTGGCTCTAGGAGGGGTACCTGGCCCCGGGAGGGGTACCTGGCCCCGGGAGGGGTACCTGGCCCCAGCCAGCTCCCTTCAAGCTCGCAGGAGTTACCCGCCACCCCTGCTCACGCCCCCCCTTCCCCACACAGCCTCTGCTCCTCAGCCTCCCGCCCAGCCTGCACTCGGAAAACCCCCGCCTCGGGTGCCGGTGGCTGCAGCGGGCGGGAAGCGCGGCGGAGGACAGCGTCAGGCAGCTCAGGCCAGGGGAGGAGCAGCTTTCCAGAGGGTCCCTCACACCAGGGTCTCCATCCTCAGCACTCGGATTTAACGAGGGCAGCGGGGTTAGCACACACCTACCGGTGCTGCGCTGGTACCGGGGACACGAGAGCGGCTTGCTCGCCCAGGAAAGGCGGGGGTGAGAGGGACCAGCCCTGTTTTAAGGTCTAGTCAGAGCAGAGTGAACTCCCCCAGAGACACGGAAGAACAAAAACCAAACAAATTCTAAAACCCCCCTCTTGGTTCTAAAACTCACAACAGCGACAGGATTGGCTCTTGCTCCTTACACTGTGGCCCTTCCATGTCCCAGACTCCAATTTATCCTCCCAGGAGCTGCAAGGCACCAGAATCTGGTGGGGAAAAAAAAATCCCCCATCCAGCAGCCAGATGCCCTAAGGCAAGCTCGTCCTTCAGAAAAGGTGACAGAGCAGGCCTGGGGGGAAATTCGTCAGCCAACGCTGCAGCTGCCGAGCCTTCGCCCCGATACAAGCCCAGCGCAACAGGCAGGGAACACAACGTTACTGGAAGTCAAGGAAACGCGAGAAACACATCCCTCCTCTAACAGAGCCATCTCTCCTTCCCGACATGCAGATCTTGCTGCTTGCCTCTCTCCTTCTAACCTAAAGCTTTTCAGAAACACCCTAACTACACCAGGTTCCCTTTCCAGGCCAGCTCTCAAGCAGCATGGCTCGGTTCAGTGACTGTTACAGGGGCACGCAGGGTGCTTGAGAAGGGAAGTCACCGAAGTGGGCCAGCAGCCCTCAGCTTGAGCAGTGGCGTTTTCATCCAACGGGGACCACAGAGGTTTGTTTTCTCTAGGAGGGGTAAAGGCCAGCCTGGGGTGAGACAAGACCCCAAGGATTGTCCATTCTGCTCTGCTAAAAAAAAAACAAACCAACAACAAGCAACCCCTAGACCTGCCAGCTGACAGAAAGGACAACCCCTAGGACTGCCAGCTGACAGAAAAAAGGCTGAAAACCGCCAAGGTTCCAAATCCTGAAGGCACTTGATGGCAGGAGCACTTCCCATCGGTGCTGGGAGCAGCTTCCCCGGGGTGACGAACCCTCGCTCAGCAGAGCCGAGGCCGAGGGGCTGGGAAGAGCAGCCTGGGTGCAAGAGCTGGTGGTGCTCAGAGGCAGAACGTGGTCCCGTAAAGCTCCCGTAACCTTTGGCTTCCACCTGCTCCCTCTCCCGAGGGGGCACCCAGAGCCGCTTGGAGAGGGTGGAGGTGCCCGAGGGATGTGCCGCAGCCCCGTGGCGGGGCCGGAGGGTCCCCCCTGCCCCTCCAGGGAGCGCGGGCCGGGCTACGCCTGGAGGCCCAGCGAGCGCGCGGTGTTGAGCACGTCGTCCCTCGTCAGGTAGCAGCCGCAGAGCTGGCGGTACCCGGTGAAGGCCTCCCGGCCGTGCAGGACGCGCCAGTTATCTACGAAGAGGGCCTGCAGGTGAAGAGAAAAGGCTGTCAGCCGGCGGGCAACCACCTCGGCCGGGCGGGCAACCACCTCGGCCGGGCGGGCAACCACCTCGGCCGGGCGGGCAACCACCTCGGCCGGGCGGGCAACCACCTCGGCCGGGGCAACGACCCTCTGAGAGCACCAGTTATCTACAAAGAGGGCCTGCAGGTGAAGAGAAAAGGCCGTCAGCGGGCGGGCAACCACCTCAGCCGGGCGGGCAACCACCTCAGCCGGGCCCAGGACCCTCTAAGAGCACCAGTTATCTACAAAGAGGGCCTGCAGGTGAAGAGAAAAGGTCATCGGCCAGGCGGGCAACCACCTCAGCCAGGGCCAGGACCCTCTGAGAGTACCAGTTATCTACAAAGAGGGCCTGCAGGCAAGAGAAAGGGCCATCAGCCAGGGGGGCAACCACCTCGGCCAGGGGGGCAACCACCTCGGCCAGGAGGGCAACCCTCTGAGAGCACCAGTTATCTACAAAGAGGGCCTGCAGGCAAGAGAAAGGGCCATCGGCCAGGGGGGGCAACCACCTCGGCCAGGGGGGGCAACCACCTCGGCCAGGGGGGGCAACCACCTCGGCCAGGGGGGGGCAACCACCTCGGCCAGCGCCAGGGCCCTCTGAGAGGACAGGTCCCGGATCCGGAGATCCCTAGGGACTGGGAGAGGCAGCGAGGCTACGTCGCGGCGGGCAGGACCCTTCCCGGGGCACACGCGAGGTGACAGCCAGCTGTTCCACGTGCCCCGGCGCTGCTGGCTCGGCCAGGCCAGCAGCGCTGCTCGGCTGCCGGCCCCGAGCTGAGACACGGCAGTTAGCAAAGCACAAACGCACCCTGGGCTGGCTCGTGGCTTCTCCACCCCAGAGGCCGGGCAACAGTTCACCGGCCACAGCAAGAGGCCACCCGCTGCCTCCACAGCGTCGCTCTCCCCCCGCCCCAGGCATCCCGGGGGACAGAGGCGCGGAGGGCTCCGACGGGCTCATCTTCCCTGCTGACCCCTTCCATTTTCGGGGCCCCGGGCCGGGGCTGAACGCAGATCCCGCAGGGACGGAAGCCCCCCGGGCAGGCGCAGCTGAAGGAAGCGGCCACGCGCGGTCACGCCTCCAGCTCTGCCACCGCGGCTCCTCCAAAGCTGCACCCGGCATCGCCCTCCCAAACGCCCGGCAGAGCTTCTCCCGCTCGGTGCCGCGGCGTGCTCAGGCACCCGAGCCCTTCCCGGGATAGCGAAGGCAGCCTGGGTCTCCCGTGCCTCGCCAGCAACGTCAGGATTCAAATACAGCCAGGAGTCAATCCAGCTTCCCACGCCTTTGCATTTCCATCAAGATAAAACCTTCTCCTGAAGAAGTTGGAGGCTGAACACTAAGCGCTCCCAGCCTCTCTGCTTCCAGGGGTCCTCCCTCCCGTGCCTGCAAAGATCTCCCTCCTCTCCCCCCGTCGGGACTAACCTTCCCCGGAGGCAGAGCTTGAATGAAACGTTTCTGGAAGCTCCCGTTCCCTCAGGACAGCGGGAACACACCCGCCCCAGACGCCAGTACTGCAACACAGGGTGCCTTAAAACAGCTCTAAAGGGGAACCCCGCCGCACCCCGCCGCCCTCCCGGCGCCGCACGGGCCTCCCAACTCCACGTCCTACCTTGCCCGGCTTCAGTTTGACCCACAGCTCGTTCTCCGGCCTCCTGAGCTCGGCGGTGAGCGCGCGGTGAGCGGCGTACCAGCGGCGCACGACGTCGTAAGGCACGGTGTTGATGACGGCACGGTCGTAGTTGTTGTACCTGGAAGGACACGGGAGGTGAGGGGCCGCCCCCCACGGCTCCGCCGGGTGTTTCTACAGGGCACCTCGGGAGCTTGGAGGGTTAGCTGGCGTTTAAGGGAGGCCACCGAGACGAGCAGGGAGGTTAGGCCACGAGTGCAGGACTTTGAGGAGAACCCCCCAACCCTGGGAGCAAGGAGGAGTTTCCTGACAAGCGTACAACTCCCCCGGCTGAGCTTTCCACGGAAGGATGAGCCCCAGCAAGCGGCCAAACCGAGGGCTGTTCAGGATAACAGCGCAAAGCGGCGCTGGAGAGCCTCCCGAGCCAAGCTGGAGTTTCAGCGAGCAGCCCCGATGTCGGCTGGAAGGGGACCAGCCCACGCTCTCCCCGCTCCCCGTACGCCAGGCTGGTTTCTAGAGGCTTTTTCCAGAAAAGGGCTGAAGAAAAATCAAAGCTCAGCCCCAACACCCATCCTTGTACCGGTGGTTCTGACGCTTCCTCTACAGCAGCAACACACAACCCAGGAGGAAACGCCGGGCGTTTCTGTGGTTTCACCCCTGCCCCTCAAGCGCTCGTTGGTTTTTAGTTCACGGTATCTCCTGGAAAGCCACCACCACCTGCCACAAGCCCCCCTCCTCCCCACGCGCCGGAGGCCTCCTGTGGACGTCACCTGATCAGATACAGCTCGTTGTTCCAGGGGTAGACGTTGAGAACCGGCCCCACTCCGATCATGTGGTTGTGACAGTCGCCCACGTTCTCGACGTACTCGTGCTTCAAGGGCACCTTGCTGAGCAGCTCGAACTGCTCGGGGGCTCGCCGGAGAACCTGCTCGGCCGCGTAGAACCCGTCCACCAGCAGCGTCCGCCCGCCCGTGCCCTCGTGCTTCAGGCAGTGAAACACCTGGATGCTGCAGGGGGGAGAGAACCCAGAGCACGAGAGGAAAGACCTCGGCCGCCCGTCCCGCGGACGGAAGGCAGACCCGAAGGCAGACGGACACACCTGCCACCTCTGCAGGCCTCCTCTCCCACGCTTTGTCTCCCCAGAACAAGGGTCACCGTCAAACCGAGCCCGGGAGACTCCAAGCGGGGCAGGATCAGGCCCGTGCCGCCCAAAGCGCACCCAGGCAGAGGATGCAGAAGTTCCAACGCCCAAAACTGCCTCCCCCGGGACATCGCAGAACCAGGGGGCGGCTAAAGAACCGGCGGTTGGACTGTCGGGGGTCTCCAGGAATGCGCTCTCCCACAGGCAGCCGGGAGAAGCCCCTTGAGGGGCTCTGGAAAGCCCGGAGCGGGAGTCCCCAGCGAGCAGCTGACCTCCAGGGATGACCCTCCCCCAGCAGGAAGCCATCCAGCTCAGCTCTTGTCCTTCCGTTACTTCTCCGAAGCTCCTCTCTCCCTTCCCCGCAGCGAGGCAGGCACGTGCCGTTAGGCACAGACACCCAGGAGCTGCCTCGAGCCACCTACTCCCCATTTTCACCGTGTACCAGCTTCGCTTGCTAGAAAATGAACCCTGACCTTCTGGGAAAGGCTCTGTCTCCTGGTCTCCCCTCGGGGCTTCTTCACCCAGCCCCACGGCAGGCGAGCGTGGCAGGACCTCCCCGCTCCACCCTCCCCAGCACCTTTTCACCGGGTGCTCTACCCACGGTTTTGGGGCGATTTTACCCAGTCAGTCCACAAGCACTAGGAGCGAAGGACACGGCGCCTCAAAGGCGACGATCCCCTCCTGCAGCTCGGGGCGCGGAGAAGGCCCCTTCTGAGGGCAGGCTCTTTGGGAGCGGCCGAGGGAGATCGTGTCACAGCCTTCCCCGTGGCCTGCGGAGCGCCTATCCTCTACCCTCGGCCATAATTTAACGTGAGACTCGGCAGATTTGGCTGGTATCAGCCAGAGCAGCGGGACAAAGCAGGCATTCAAATGAACGCATCTTTCTTGAGAAACACCTCCTCTCATTTAGGGGCGGGTCAGAGATCGTTTCAAGTGTTTTGGAAGCCTGGAACAGGCTGGGAAGAAGGGATTTCTGGCAGAGATGGGGGCTCAGGAAAGCCAGAAATTCACGTTCTTCCTGCCCAACCACGGTTCTGCAGAACCGCCAGCATTAACGGTCAGCCCTACCCATCCAGCCCGCGCTGCCGCTGCTTGCAGATGAGAATACACCCACCCGAAGGGGATGCTTCCAAGCAGAAAAGACAGGTACAAAAATAACTCACCAGGGCTATAGATCTGGCACCCAGCAGTTTAAGCAAAGCTCTTTTGTAGGCTGAAGCTCTGATTGCTGGGTTTTTTTTTTTAATTTTTTTTTTTTTTTTTTTTTTTTGGGGGGGGGAAGACTTTGTGAGCTCCTCAGAGGGGTCAGCCCAGCAGGTCACGAGAGCAGGCGAGGTCTGCAGCCAGCTGCTCGCTGCCAACGGGGAAGCCAGCTACATCTGGCTGGAAGCGTGTGGCGGGACCGACCCTTCCCGCTCCCCAGAGCGCCCCAAACCCCACTTTGCTCCTGCCACCCGGCTGCTTCCGAAGGAACGCTGCCACCCAAAGGCTTCCCCCCCGCCCCCCCAGGTTGGGCGCAGACCACCAGGGTGCCACCGGGGTAACCCAACGCCTTCGCGGTCTGAAGGGCTGCTCCGAACCCCCCCCAGCAGCCAACAGATCCCACCCCTCAGTCCCCCTCTGCTCTCCCAGCTCTGCCCCGCAGACCCTTCCCACTCAGGCGTTCAGGGAGGGAACAGCCTCGCTTGGGGAAGAGCTAATCCTGCCCTCGGGCAGGCGGCGGGGGCTGGAGGACTTCCCTTGGCAGCCCTCCTTTCACCAGAGATCGCGCTACTGCCAGCCCTTCTCCCCCAGGCCATTTCCCGACGATTCCCCTCTCACCAGAGATGAAAGCAGACCAAAAATTTAAGCTAGAAATCAAGCCTAAGCCTCCCGCACTCGGCTGCGAACGGTGCTCAGGGCTGCTGCCTGCCTTCCCTCCTCCAGCTGCGCACAGAGCTCACAGCCCAGAGGCCGCATCAGAAAAGCGGTTTGCAAACCGGCCCTGGGGAAACAACCTTGGAGCTACAAACCGCTTTTTAAGGCCCAGAGCGCTGTGACGTCGGAAAGCAGAGCTACGGGAGCACAGCACGGAGGGCTGCCGCAGCTCGGGAGGGCAGGGGCGGCTCCTGCAGGCTGGGCTGAAAGAGTGAAAGCCCTGACAATCCCTGACTAAGAGACAGAAAAACTTTACTTGCATTTTCCCCTAAGTTTTCCTTCCCCCACAAGGATGGCTTTAGCCATTTGCTGAGCAAAGCTGATAAACAGACAACATCTTGCCTGACATCAAGGAGACAAAGCTCCAGCCATCAAGGAGACCCCTCTAGTACAGGACTGATTGTTCCGAAAGGCTGCATCAGAAAAGGGGCCCTGGCTTGTGCTCAAGAAGAAGGATTCAACTAGTGGACAGTGTGAGGAAGACTACGAACGCTGGGAGCTCATCACCATAAGACTGCCCTTCTCAGGGAATCTGATGGATGTGTATGGTTTTTGTGTACATGAACTGAGGGGTTTTGCTGACCCTTTGGAGCACGGATGGAAGGAGCCATCCCCCGTGCTGCCCGGTGCTGTCATCAAGAATCCCCGCTGGATAACACTGAGTTGTCGTGGAGTTTTCTTTGCTTCAGTGCCAAGGCGAGCTGCTGGCCCTCTTTCCCCCGGAGCCCCTCGCCCTCCATCCCCCCCAGGCTACCAAAACAAGAGCTCGGGCAGCCCGAGGCAGTGCCGAGGGGGGTGAGGAGGGCTCGCCCCAGGTCAGCGGGATGAAGGCAAAGCCGATCAGGGGCACTTGCTGCAGGAGGAGCCTCGCCCGGCCCCACGCACCCCAAAGACAAATTGCATCGACCGCTCGTGGCCGTGAGGCCCCCACTGCCGGGCCCGGGCCGGGTGATTTCAGAAGACCCGATAAGCTCCGGGGCAGCGCCCAGCCTTCTTTGGGGCTACGAAGCCTACTTGAAGCACAGCAATGCCAAGTCCTTCACTGCCTGCTTTCGGGAAGGCCTAGGAGTTTCAAGCACAGGAAGAAGTGATCTACGGACTACCCCGCTCCACCAGGACCAGACAGGACCCGGAGCTGCTGCGTGACTAGCACAGGTACATCCCAGCGGCAGCACTGGAGGCAGCGAAGCCCGTGGGGGCCGTCCCCGCGAATCGGCCCTGCCTTCAGCCCCGTGCGTGGACCAGCACAAGCGCCTACCCGCAGGGCTCCTGGAAGTAGGTCGTGTCGGTGTGCCGATCCAGAGCCAGCTTGGTGTAGGCCGTGTCTCCCCGCGAGAAGTCGGAGGTGAAGTACCACATGCGGCCGTAAATGGTCTCCCTGCAAAAGAGGCGGGCGGTTATCGCAACGCGCTGCGGGGACCGGCGTGGTGGCAGAGCAGATCCCCCGCCTGCAGCTCGGCTCCAGCCCCTCCACCCTATGGACAGAGTAAATCAAACCAGAACAACTTAACGGATTCACGTTGTCAAGAGATGGTGCTTCTAACACCTCCTCTAGCGTTCGATCTCTCTCTCCTTCCCGAGAGGACTGAGGGCAAGGAGTCTTGCTTCCCCTCCCCAAACACGCACCATCTTTCCACACCAAACACCAGCCCCAGTCAAATCACGGAAGCCACTGGGCGACACACGAGGAGCTGCTGGAGCGCAGCTAGCCCCGGCCTGTCCCCACCGCAGGGCTGCCCAGGAGTCCCGTTTCTTACTCTTGGGACCCTGCGTTTTCACCCAGCTCCCCCCCCACCCCCAACACAGACAGAAGGGACAGACAGAAGGCGAGGACAAACGGTCCTCAGGGGCTACGGGGTGAGGGCACCTGGAGAGAAATAGAAATGGCTGGATATTCCTTGGAGCCCCTCACGTCTACTGACGAGAGGAACTCCCTCCTCTTCCAAGGGCCCAAGGCAAGCTCAACTGTTCCTGCAGCTCGGGTAAGACCCGGAGCCCCGCTTGCCCCGCTGTTGGTACGTTTCAAACGAATGCAGAAGGGACATTTCTCAGGATTTCTCTACCACTTGGTTTTGATCTCCCTGGCTCCCAGGGCCAGGGCTGCCCTCCTGACCTTTCAAGTCGTAACAGGAAACGTCTCTCCCCGCAAAGCTCCAGCCTTCCCAGCCAGGCCGCTTCCTTCAGCCCCTCCTCGCCGGCAACACAACAGGCACCGCAGGCTCCCGAGGCAGCCCCGTAACCTGGCGACTCTCCCCCCAAGAGAGCTCAGGTCCCTCAACGCTCCAGCTCGGCTCACGCCGAGGGGCCGTGTAGAAGACCCGCGCCTTGCGTCTGCACACCAGCACCTCGCCACCCAGCGGGAAACCACCAGCCCAGCCCTCCCGGCTCCCCCCCGCAGGGCTGCCTGCCCAGGGCAGCCCTCGTTACCTGATCAAGCTGATCCTTTCCGCCAAGATTTCGGTGTCCTCTTTGGTGGGAGCGACGTTCTCGACAAAGGCGATCCCGTACAGCAAGAAGTTCTGCAGGAACTCCTTCAGCCCCTCGTCCGTCTCCAGGAAACTCCGGCAGTCGACGGACGGCACCTGGGCTCGGCGGTAGATTTCGGCGTTCCAGAGGATCCGCGGGTGCATGACCTGCTGCTTCTGCCCCTCGTAGCTGTTCTTCACCAGCCACTCCAGCCCGTACCGCGTCACGTGCCCGTCCGGCCCTTCGGCAAAGGAGCAGAGTCACTGAGCAGCCCGAGGTGGCGGTCAGGGCAGCCTAGGACAGCCCTCGCCCGCTGGATTTTTGTCTGGCCACCAACTCTTGGCACCCTGACGCCATCCAAAATATCACCTCGTGAAGGCCACGGGTCCTAAAAAGCGTGGTCGTGGCTGCAACAACCCCAAACTCAGAGCTCAGTGTGTCAACTTCAGTTGAGGTTTTCAACTCCAGCTCTGTTTTCTATTGACAGGACTCCGAGGGGAAGCAAAGCACTGAAGACGAGCCCATCAGTAAAGGTTAAGCTACCACAAAAGGAACAAAAAGCAGCTGGGAAAACAGGAGAAAGGACAGAGAATTCTGATCAGGCACAGCAGCTCAAACAGGACAGGGTAAGGAAAGGAAAAGCAACCATTTCTCGACCAATCTCTTTACTACCTGCCTTGCTGCTGGGTCCAAACAAACCAGTAAAATACTCAAGACGCTGAAAATAGGCCCGTCTCTACCCAAAAAGGGCTGAGGGGGAGGAAAACCAGACACAAATGGAAGACTGAGGCATGGTTACAGTCACAGCACTGTTCCAAATCTGCTTACAGCCAAGTCTCCCCCCCCCAAAACCAGCGGCTGATTTCGAGGTACGGCTGCCCGCTCCCAGCAAACCTAAGAGCGGGCTCCACCACCGAGGCTCCCTCCCAGCAGGGCCGGTGGGCTGTGAAACGCAGGACAGGGTCACTTTGCTGCTTACAGGTGAGGAAGAGCGTGGTCTCCTCCACTCGGACGGCCTTGGGTTTGATGCCCAGGTCCACGCTGGCCGTGTCCAAGCTGCGCTGGTTCGTCTTGGCGTTGTAGCAGGAGGCCGAGCGGCAGTGGTCCCGCAGCCAGACGAAATCGAAGCGCATCAGCGTGTCGGCGTACCTGAGCTCTGCAGGGAGGGACACGGCTCAGGAGAGGCGTGGGCAGCGAGAAAACACAGAGCCGAGGGCCCACAAGTTCGGCTCCCACTTGTAGGGGGTGCAGAGGCTGCGGGACTCAGCGCCTCTGACAGGAGCGAGGCCGGCTGCTCACGTGAAGACCAGGAGGAGCGTCTTCACGGGAGGCCTGGCTGTCAGCCCTCTCGCCACGGTCTCCCCTCTTACCAAGCCCACAGGCAACCTCCTCCTGCAGCAGGAGGAAGGAGCAGGGCTCACAAACCTGCTGGTCACACGCTCACCTCATCACCTCCCTTCAACAAGCAGCACATCCAGAGCTGCCCTGCGTTAACGCGGCTGTAGAGCCCAGCGCCAACCGCACCGACGTCCAAACGATACCAGGCTCACGGACATCCAGGCCTTGATGCAAAGCTCTGACGGCCCTTTAGCATCACAACGAAGCCCTTCCTCCTTGTTCCACCCCGGGGACAGCTTTGGAATTCTCAAAGCCCTTCCGAAGGGGGTCAGAGCCAGCAGAGGCAACGGCAGAGCCCTTCCTGCTCTCACCCTCCTTCAAAACCCAAGTCGCCGAGGTCACTTTGCAGGGGGAAAACAGCGGCAGCCTTTCTTGGGGGCGCTGTGTTGGGCTGGAGTACCGAGCAATCCCCTTGGCTTACGAGTGACATGAGCACCAACATCTAAGTGGCCTCAGCAGACACCACCCAGATGGACACAGGCCACGGGAAAACGTGCCTCAGTTACCAAATCACCCCCAAAACGGCAAGAACCCGCGCCAGCCGGCACTTAGAGCGGGCCTGCTGCGTTACTGCACATTAAGACACGCTCTCCTTGCTTCTTCTTTGTTTTAAACAGCCTCCCAGCGAGAGACTGCCCGCCCTGCCTCCCCCTGCTCAGCCCCACAGGCTGCTCTAACAACCGAGCCTCACACGGCAGCGTTTTGAGGAAAACCTGCCCAAGCCGGGGCTGGAGAGCAGGGCACACCCCGACCTGCCACCCCGCTGGCAAGGCAGAGCCCCAAAAACCAGTGACTGACAGGGCAAGGCTCAGATGTTCAGGAATCCCTTCGTTTGCTTTCCCATTTAGCATCACCTCGTTTATCTTACCGGCAGCAGGCAAACCTGCTCCGTCCGGCCTTTGGGAATTCCCAGAGGGAATACAAAAATACAGGCTCCAGTGTCCATCCCCCTAACCCAGGGCATTCCAGAGGAAAACAGTAACAATAAAACCCATCCCTCCTGGAGAACAAGGTCAGGAAAACCTCCCTCCTCTCCCCCAACCCGGTACACCCGCGCCCAGCACACCTACCCAGGTGGTCACCGTGCAGCTGCCAGGCGCACTTGAGGGACTCCGGCGCCGTGTGATGCCGGCGAGCCGCCGCGGCGAGGGTGGTCCTTGTGTCCCGGGGCAGCCACGGCGAGCGACGCCTGGTGCTCCCACTCAGCCGGCACCGCGCCTCCACCAGCCCTGCCAGCCGCCGGCACCACATCCTGGGCAGCGGGAGAGAGGGGGAGGAAGGGGGAGAGAGGGGGGAGGCAGGCGGCGAGAGGGACAGAGGGGGGAGGCAGGCGGCGAGAGGGACAGAGGGGGGAGGCAGGCGGCGAGAGGGACAGAGGGGGGAGGCAGGCGGCGAGAGGGACAGAGGGGGGAGGCAGGCGGCGAGAGGGACAGAGGGGGGAGGCAGGCCGTGAGTCGGCGGTGCTACCGCACCCCGGTCTCCAGCTCCGCGCCCTCCTCCAGGCACCGCGAGCTCTCCGGGGAAAGCTGGGATCGTCCTCCCCAGCTGCAATTTCCTGGCAAAAGAGGCAAAGTGAGGACTAGTCCGTGGAGGAGGAGGAAGCAAAGCGGGCACGATGCCTGGCAGCCTGGCCAGAGGAGAGAGTCCCCTACCCGCCAGGCACCGTTTGGACACGAAACCCAACGAAACCCAGAGTTTGGGGAGTCCTCTACTGAGCGCCCTCACTGCCACGGCCCAGGACCAGCGTCACTCGTGCATTCTCCCAGCGCCCAGACACGCTGCTGAGCTGTTCCCAGCGCCCACACTTACTGGTAACGACACACAGGGCCGTGCAGAAGTCGCCACGAAATTGGGCGCTTTACCCTCGCTGAAGGCCCGCGGCAGCAGACACCTTTGCAGACATCACCCGCACCCCGGAGGAAGGCCAGGAAGCTGCCAGTGAAAACTGGCTGCCCTCAAAAAACTGCCCGTAACGGCAGCGACAGGGAACGAACCGTCAGGGGGTCAAGGAGATTTTTAAGCAAACAAGCCAACCCAACCCGCGCCCATCGGCTGGAAACGGGAGGAGAGACGAGGGTGTCTTGCTTATTGTGTGACCACCACAGACCACAGCAGAAAGCAGCCCTGAGAAGAAAAAACAACAGGCCAAGATCCCAGGATTTATCAGGCGAGGCCATTCCAGAGGAGAGCGCCGCGTGTTCGACGCTCTCGTGCAAAATACGGGCAAAGCCTCATCTGCGGCAGGGCTCGACCCCGCTCCCGCCTTCCCAGCTTGAGGTCACCCTTCCTGGGCAGAACTACAGGGATCAGGGAAGCAGAGGAAAAGTGACCTTGGTTAGAGAAGCAAGAACTAGAGGAATCCAGTAATTGGGTCAGTTCTAGGAAGAGTTTGCAAAGCACTGAGGGGGAGGAAGGTCCCTACTTGTGCTGAAGGACGCAGCTGGCACGGAGGAGAAACCCGCTGGGGTTAATCTTAGGCTGGAGATTAGCAGGCGATTTCTCACAGGGAGGTTTGTAACAACTCTCCACCACAAAGAGCAAGGGCAACAAGCTTCCCAGTTTTGAGATCTGAAGCCAGGGTCTAAAGGCCCCGGGGCATTTATTAGTTTCTGGAGGTCAGGTCTACCCCCGGCAGGGTCTGAACAGCGCTTTGGTCTGAAGCGCATCGAAATGTGGGATCTCCGGATAAGACACAGGCTCAGAAAGCCTTTCTTATCCTCAACTTCTGATTTTCCTTCAATTCTCTTATCTGAAGAGCACAGGTGCTGGTGCTTTGGCTGCCCAACCTGCTTCTCCACGTCGCAGGCGGCTCAGCGCAGAGATCTCCAAAGCTGGGAATAACAATAAAAATCAAGAGGTGCCACGTTCCCAGGGAGCAACTTGCTAAGCAGGGAAAAAGCCTCAAAATAAAACAGCCAGGCAGCTCTAGGGGGAAAAAAAGAAAGGGGAAACATTTTTGTAAGGAGGTTTGAGATGAGGATGCACCTTCTGGGCTGGGGGGCTCTGCAAGATTTTTGGCCGCAGCCTGTGCAGGAGTCACTGACAGCTTCAGCGCCGCAGCGAGATTCCAGCAGCAGCTAAACGCCATACTCGCTCCCCAGCGGGCTGCAGGGGTTGGAAAAGACCTTTAAGCAGCTCCCCAGCGGGCTGCAGGGGAACTGGGCTGTCCTGCAACTCGTGGAATCGTTTGGGTTGGCAAAGACCTTTAAGAACATCGAGCCCCAGCGTGAACCCAGCGCTGCCAAGCCCCCCGCTGAACCACGGCCCTAAGCACCGCGTCCACAGGGCTTTTAAACACCTTTCGGGGGGCTGTAGGGAGCGACGAGGCCTCCCCTCAGCCTCCTCTGCCCCAGGCTGAACACCCCCAGTTCCCCCAGTCGCTCCTCACAGGACCTGCTCTCCAGACCCCTCACCAGCTTCGCCGCCCGGCTCTGGACACGCTCCGGCACCTCCTCCTTGGAGCGAGGGGCCCAAACCTGCCCAGGGAATTCGAGGGGCGGCCTCAAGGCGGGGGCACAATCGCTCCCCTGCTCCCGCTGGCCACCCCATTGCTGATACAGGCCAGGGTGCTGCTGGCCACCTTGGCCACCCTGCTGGCGACCAGCCGCTCCCCCCCCCCAGCTCCCTTCCCGCCGGGCTCCTCCCCAGCCTGCAGCGCTGCTGTGGGGGGTGGCCGGGCCCCAAGGGCAGCCCCCAGCCCCTTGCAGCGACCCCTGCAACAACCAAGATCTCTGAACACGGCTGAGCTCGCGCTTCAAACGCTGCCGCGAAGCCCGGGGAACTCCTCACAGATGCCGACTGAGCTGCAGCGTCCCGACAAGACCCCAGCATTCCCACTCAGACAGAGGAACTGGGGCACCAGACAACTTGCACGGCCTGAGCCAGGCTCACCGGGCACCTGAAGGCACTCCAGAATACCCACTCTTCCCTTTGGTGGCCTCCAGCTAGCCAGCACACCAGTTTTTATAGAAATGCCAGCGCTGAGTTCCAGTATAATGCTTCTCCTCCCCACCCAGCTTGGAAAGTTTAGTATAAGAAAAAGAATTAGCCAAATTTGATATGTAAACTTAATAACCAAGCGAAGAAAATCCTCAGCAATAGACAAACCAGGAGCTGACTGTGATTTTTATCGCCTCACACAGCTTAAAGAAACGATTTCGCTCCCTGAACCAAGCGTGACGGCTCCCAGAGCTCAGGACTCCGCTTTGGGAACGACACACGGGAGGGAAGACTCTGTCCAGTTCGGCTTTTGGCTATCAAGGCTACCCACTCACCCCCCAGAGGGGGGAAGCAGCAGGCTGGTCTGCACACGCCCGATACCTCCTCACGCAGGACCCAAAACTCAGAGGCAAAGCTCCTCCAAATCCATTTAGAAAGTGGCCTCTGCCTGGGGCAGCTCCAGCCGCAGTTATCTCCTGCCACACACGCCTCCTGTTATCTCGTCCTCTTCCAACATCAAACCTCGCCAGAGAACACACGCAGGTAATGGAAGCGACCCAGACACTTAATCTAATCAATGAGACCTCCCGCTCCCCCGCTGCTCTCGCTGGAAGCAGACGCCACAAACAGCTCACGCAGAATTAAATCTTTCCAGGAGCGACTAGAACGAAGAGGAGCCGAAAACAACACAGTCTGTGCGATCAGGGAGGATTTACATCCCGCCTCTGCGTTTGCTCCGTCAGAGCGAACAGCTCTGCCCTGGCTGGGGCGAGTCCTGAACAGCTCCCTCCTTCCCCCAGCCCTCCCGTTCCACCTCCCCTCGGCGCGACGTTGCCCAGACCGCGCGTCCGCTGTGCCGCCGGGAGATTTCAAGGCAAATTTCCCTTGAAATTCAAAAAAAAAAACGGGCAGGAGGAGGAAGATATTAAACCACCCTGCGTGTAAACGTGAGCGGACCCGGGGAAGGGGGAGATGTTCAGCCACCAAGGCCCCCTCCCCGCCAGAGCGGGGCAAAACCCCGTGCAGGCACGGCATGGGAGCGCCCGCCGTGCGGCTCGTCCTGTCCAGGGTCTGGGTGACAGCCAGGAGGCACCCCGGGGCCCACCCCACCGGGGGGGGTGACAGCCAGGAGGCACCCCGGGGCCCACCCCACCGGGGGGGGTGACAGCCAGGAGGCACCCCGGGGCCCCGCCAGGGCGAACAGGAGGAAGGGAGCTGATGCAGAGCAGCCACATAGTTCGTGACTTGAGGAATTACTGACAAAATCTTGAGGGCAAAGAGAGGAGACGTCGGGGGAAAGGAGGAGGAAGGAAGCGAGGGCCTCACGAGGGGCTCGCCTGTGGGGTCCTTCAGCCGTTTGTCTCGCACCAACGCTGGGTTTGAAGCTTTTTGGTAAAAAGCCGCAATTCCCACTTCGAGCAAAGAAAAATACCGAGCCGGAAAAATCAGTAACCGAAGAGTTTCGGCAATGAAAACACACGTGGAAGGAAAACCACACAGACCTGCGGTCCTGAGCCTGCTCCTCGCCAAAACCCTTGCAGGAAGAGGGGCGCACCGGCCTGCCGGCAGCGGGGAAGCCGCCCCGGTGCCCGAGCCGCTCCGTGGGAGCGCGGCCAGCCCGCTCCTCCAGCTCATTCAGCACCTCAAAACCACGAGGCGCTGCTCAGGAAGCGTCCCCAACCCTTCAGTCGCTTACACTCGCACATCCTTTTCCCTCGCTAGCAGCACCTGGCTAAAGCAGAGGTGCCTGATCCATGAGAGACTGGAAAATGTCAGGCCCTGGGCTTCAAAAAGAGAGAGCAAGAGAAAACACAGAGTTTTTCCAGGCAGCCTGAGGAAGACTCCGCAGATCTCAGACGGGGCTCACGCCCTGCTGCCCCCTTGGCTACACACACCTAATCCCACACTTCCACCCATTAATTCCGACGCCCCACAGCGCCGCTGCCTGCGCGGAGGCGACCTTTAGGGGGGAACAGGGGCACGAAGAGGAGCCCCGCGAAGGCTGAGGCAGAGCTGCTGCCTCGAGAGGGCCGTGGCAGCACCAGGAGAGCCAAGTTCACCAGCCCAGGGGACAAACCCCCAGGGTTGGCCAAGCCCCCCCGGGGTCGGCGGGCATCTCCTGGGGGCACACGCTCCGCTACCAGCGGAGTTAAAGGTTTAACAGCCCGGGCTGACCCGGTTTACCTATTAATTACCAAAGAAACAACAGGCAGGTTGGGGTCCCCTGCTGGGAAAGGCTCCTGCCCTCCTCCCCCCAGACGGCTCTGCTGCAGCAGACAACTATATTAGATCTCAGCTGTCAGGAATCAGATTCCCCTTGCCCACAAGGGATTTCAATTAAATTAACGAGCTAATAAAGACATCCCAGATGCTGCCAGCTTCGCAGCTACTTCATTTTCCTAGAAGTAAAGGCAATTATCTGCTCACCCCAGGTTTAACACCAACCACCTGACTCCAGACCCCCCCCCCTTTCCCATAACCTCATGGCAGTCTCCCGTTCCCAGTTTCCTCATCTATCTCAAGCAAAGCCATTTCAGGCAGCACAGCTTAACAGAAACAAGCTCTTAATTCTTCTTTCCAGCAAAACAGCCAGCCCTCGTGATACATCCCCCACAGGGACACTTATTGCTGTAAACTCCTATTATTAAATCACTTCATTCACCCTCTCTGGGTCCTGCCCTGGCAGAGAAGGGCCAGGCAGCTCTCCCGGGCAGGGAGGAGTTGCCTTTTTATCAGGGAAGGAGAGAAAACAGCTCTGCCCACAAGCTGCCCTGGGCAGCACGCTTCCATTCACAGGCTCGGGGGATCTGATGTCTCCATCCCTGCCTGAACCCCTGTTACCTGGGGCCGTGCGAGCACAGGGCTGAGGTGAGGGAGAGGATGGAGCGAGGCTTCGAAGGGCGTGGGACGCTGCACGAACGACAAAGGGTCTCCGCCGGGGGTCGCGGCTCTTCCCTGCTTTCCTTCTCCTGGTCCCCTGCACCTCCCGGGCCAAAAGTGCTGCTCACAAGCTTTTACACATTTACCGCTGCCGGAGGAGCCGAAGGCTCTTAAAGCAGGGGCTCGCTGACCTGTTAAAAAAACCAAACCCAAGAAAAAAAGCCACGTTACAAACCGCCCTTTGAGCTCCCGAGTCGCCCAGCCGAGGCGGCCCAAGAGCAACCCCCTCTCCCCCCCCCCCCCACCTCGCACTCTCCCCGGCCGCCGCAGGGCGGGCTCCGGGAGCGGGGAACGAGCCCCGGTGGGTGCCAGGCCCGACCCCCGCAGCCAGCCCCGGTATGAGAACCGGGCGCTCCAACCCCCCCCTCAGGCCCCGGACCCACCTCGGCGGCTCCCTCCGGAGCTCAGACCCGCCCCGGTTCCCCCCGAGAGGCCTTACCGGGCCCCAGGCCGGCGGGGCTGCGGTGGGGCCGGGCCGGGGAGCGGCGGCGGGGCCGGGGCCGCCTCAGGCGGCGTCAAGCGGCGCCGCGGGCCGCCCCGGGGCGGGGCCGCACCACCGAGAGCGGGAGGGCTCGGTTAGAGCGCCGCCCGCCATAGAGAACGGCCCGCGGGGTAGAGCGTCCCGCAACCATAGAGACGCTCCAGGGTGACGAACTCACGGTGGCGGCAGGGGCCGGGCCAGCCCCGCGCTCTGCGGGAGAGGGGCAAAGCACGGCCCGCACCGGGCGGCGGCAGAGGACGCGCCAGAACGCGGCCCCCGGTGGCTATAAAGTTCTGGAGGCCTTTGTATAGAGCGTCGCGCGCACCATAGAGACGCAAGTGGGAGGCTAGAGCGCCGCACGCACCATAGAGACCTGGGGTGGCCCGAGAGCGTGGGGACAGCGGGAGCAGCGAAAAGTCTCTGCGCATGGAGCGCGTCTCTGGAGAGGCTCCCGCCGTGGGGCAGGCGGGGCGGGCGGTGAACGCCGCTACCGGGGAAGCAAAGAGGCGCTTTACCGATTTAACCGCAGAGCGTCCCGGGGGCGGGGGGGGGGGGAGACCATAAGAGACGCACGCTGCGGCGTAGAGCGTCGCTGGGCGGGTGCGTGAGGGCTTGACGCATGCGCACTGCGCTAGGGCATGGCGGGGAGCGCTGCGCCGCCATGTTGCCGGTGGCAGCGGGGCCGGGGCCGGGGCCGGGGCCGGGGCTCGGCTCGGCTCGGGGGAGGCGGCGGCGGCCCTGGCCCTGGGGCTGGTCGTAGTCCGCCGCTCCTCTCGGCCTGGCTGCGGCCTCCGCCCGGGGAGGGCCCAGGCGTGCCGGGGAGCGGGACGGGGCCGAGCCTTCAGGAGCTGCCGGCAGCGGCCGGGGGCAGACGCGAGCTTTTTGGGGTATAAAATACTGATTTTTATCTAAAGGCACCGGAATGCCGACTCTTGTGTGGGTGGGAGGCTGAGGGGAGGCGCGGAGCAGGGCGGCGGAGCCGGGCAGGCAGCGGGGCCGCCCGCTGGAGGGCCGCCTCGTCCCGGCGATGGCGGCCGCCGCCTCCAACCCCCCCCCCACCCGCCCCCGGGCCCCTTCGCCCTCCCGCCGCCTCGCTGAGGGGGTGTTCCCAGCCCTGAGGCATCTCCCTGCTGGTCACCCTGCCCTGAGCAAGGGGGAGCGCCGCGGGGTTCCTTGGGGCAGCAGCTCTGCTCCGGGGTGCTGCAGGTTTTTCTCCAGCGCGAAGCATCTCCAGGGCAGGATGGTGGTGCTGAGTTCCCTTTGGGCAGGGAAAAGGTGTCCCCCCCCCACCAGACCCTCTTCTTCCTTTGCAGGTGGGCTGAGGGGGCTGGCCGGCCTGGAGGGTGTCTCAGGCTGTGGGGCTGGCAGAACCTCCCAAGGTGGGCTAATCCTGCTGCCACCCAGGACATGGGGGACACCCTGAGGGGTGCTCAGCCCTTGGAGGTGCTGTGTGTCTGGGTCACGTCCCCTGTGCTGGAGATGGGGCAGGATGAGGTCTCGGTTGTGCTTCCCCAGTCCCTTTACCCCGCGGTGGTGTCTGCGCTGCAATTTCCACACCCGGTTTTCCAAAATTCGGGCTTTTTGAGTCTTTCCCGCTTCCCTGCTGTCACGCTCCCGGTCTGGCAGGAGGCAGAAGAGCCGCTTGTAGCGAGGGGCTGTGGGGGGGTTTGTCCCCGCAGCTCTTGTGCTTTTCAGGAGAGGGGTGGGGGCGGCGCCTGGCACAGGCAGAGGAGCTGGCGGGGATCTGCTGCTTCCCAAAAAACTCGGAGCAGCTCCCGAGGGGGGGGAGATAAACAAGTTCCTCGGTGAGCTCAGCCCAGAGGCATCTCGGCTTCCATGAGAATTCCTCGTGGGCCCTTCCTGGGGTGCTGGCTCCCCCGAGGAGGCCGCAGCCGTGGGCAATGGCCGGTCCCGTGCTCCTGGCTCCCGGGCAGTGCCCGTGGCCTGTCCCTTGGTCCTTCCCCGGTCCTGCCGGGAAGCCCCGGCCCCTCTCGCAGGGTGCCCTGGCCCTCGCAGCAGGGACTCGCCGGGGGTTCTGCGGGATCCAAGGGTGTTCCCGACGGGCACGGATGGGCTGAAGGGCGGCTAGCTGGGCTCTGGGGGGGGATGATCCCCCTCCTGCCACGTCCCCCTGGCTGCCTTTGGGACGGCGCCATCGGGACGTCCCACGGCTCGTGGGTTGTGGCTGAGACGAGCCGCCCTTCGGGGTGCGGAGCCCGGTCTGGAGCTCACGCGGTTCCTCTGGTGCCCCGGCGCGCTGAGCACGTCCCCGCCGCGGCGTGTGGGGCAGCGTGGCAGCCCCAACCCCCCTCGGGGGCGCGCTGGCCCGCTGCTGTGTCCCCCCCCAGATGCACCTGCTGCTCGGCCCCAGCGCGGAGGAGCCCGTGTGCTGGGAAAGCAAGTGCTTGGGAGCGCTCTGGGGCTTTCCCAGGGCGAGCTGGGAGCTGGGAACGTTCTGCTCCCCCACCCCATCTTCTCGTGCCTCCAGCGGCGGCTCTCGCTCGGCTGCCGGGCCCGGGGTCACAAATGGCTTTTTAAAAAAAAAAAAGCAACAGCCCACATGATGCTCTTCCCTCCTCCGGCGGGGGCGGGGGGACGAGGTACCGCGTCCGGCCCGGGGGAGACGGAGTCAGCAGGGCTCCGAGGTCGGTGGTGAGGAAGGCGGCTCCGCGTCCTACAGGTGCCTCCTCCGAGCCCCCTCCGGCGGGTCGGGCGAGCGGTCGGGGTCTCTCCCCCGATCGTGGGGTTTCCTGGAGGTCCCGTTGCCGGCGGTGTCGAGCCGTGCGTTCCGTGACGTGCAGGGCACCCGCGGGGTTCTGGGTACGCGTGGTTTGGCAAAAACGGGGGGATGTTTCCAGAGGTCAGGGAATTTTCCAGGAAATGCGGTGATTTCTACAAGAGCAGTAAGGACAAAGGGGGCCCGAGCAGACGGGGGTGTTCCTGGAAATGGTTTGGAGGACAAAAAGTCTGAAAAATGTCGATGTGGGGGTAGGAACGGCTTCGTTTTGATGCACATCTGGCCCAACCTGAATGTCCCGACACAAATGACCCGACACAACTCGAATGACCCAACAGAACCCGACCCAACACAAACCAACCCAACATGGATGACCCAACACAACTCAACATGAATGACCCAATCCAACCCAAGCTGAATGACCCAACATAACCCAACACAACCCAACCTGACATGAATGACCAAACCCAACCCAACATGAATGACCAAACCCAACCCAACATGAATAACCCAACACAACCCAACCCGACATGAATGACCCAACACAACCTGACCCAACCCAACATGAATGACCCAACCCAACCCGACATGAATGACCCAACGGAACTCAGATGACCCAACCAAACCCAACCCACCACGAACGGCCCAGCCCAGCACAGATGACCCGACCCAACACGAACGATCCAACGTAACGCAACCCGATGAGAACGACGCAACCCGTCCCAGCTCAACACAGCCCAACGAAACCCGTCATGGATGACACGGCACAGCAAGATGAGAGGAAAACCCAAGAGGACCTTTCAGAAAGGCCAAGGAGAGGAGGGTCCATGGGCTGGAGCTCCAGTCGCTGGCTGCTCCTAGCCTACCCCTGCTGCAAGGCTCTTGTAGTGAAATCAAAAGAGCCAAACCACCTCTGCCCACCAGGACTTCCCCTGGAAGTGGACTATGAGCTGGTGAAACTGTGTGTGAGGGACCTGAGAGTCCAGGGGGGTTTTCTGGTGCCTGACAAGGGGCTGAGCCCCTCTGCTCCTCCTGACTCTCTCCTTTGGTGACCCTTCTTGGGAATAAAGTCACCTCTAGACACCTGTCTGTCACAGAGCTCCTGGTGAGGGATTCCAAGAGGACCGAGGGAACGCAGCCCGGCAGGAGAACCTGGAGCACGCGGCCGCCTTACGGAAGGGAGCTGAGACCTGACGCGAAGCCCCCGAGGCGGCCGCCCGCGCAGCGCTCGCCCCCGGGGCTGGCGGAGCCGAGGGACGTGCGCCCCGTCCCTCCGGGCACAGCGGTGGGCCGCCCGCGGGGCCGCTCGTGGGGCCGCTGGCTTCGCGGCTCCCGCGTTGCTTCTCCTGGAGGCCCAGCTCCCGCTCCCAAGAATCCATCGCGCCCCCGTGGAAACAAAAATGCTTGTTTATGTGGCTTGTTTCAGCGTTTTTCTTTTTAAATTGAATTTAACACATCCCCCCCCCCCTTTTTTTGGGGTTTTTTTTTTGGTTATTCGAAGGAAGGAAGGAAGCCCAAACTCGGATGTTTGTTTGTTCTCTCCTGGCCGATGTTCCCTTGGTTGCGCTCCAGTGGCTGATAAACTGGCAGGGAACTGGAGCGTGGAACACGGCGGAGCCTGGGAAAGGCCGGGACCCCGCTTCCCCCGGCCTGACGTCACGGTTCCTCTCCGATGAGCTCGGCCCGGGGGCCGCGTGCTGGCAGCTGCCTGCGCTCCCCCCGCTCCCCCTCGGACGGGCAGAGCCTTCGTCCCCCGCCCGGGGGACCGTTCCTGGTGGGACGTCTGCGAGGGCGGCATCTCCCCGCAATCCAGGTGCCCTCCGCCCTGCCCTGGGGTCGCCTTCTGAGCCCCTGACCCATGGCGCGGCTGGGAGCCACGCTTCACCCCTGGCTGGTGGGGCCGTGGAGGGGGAGAACCCGCAAGGGATCTGGGCTGGGGTGGGAGCTGTGAGACCTTCACGCCCTTCATCCAGGCAGGTCCTTCTCAACCGCGGGCGTCCAGTGATGTGACAGACCCCCGGCAGAGGAGGAGGAGCCCTCGTGGGTCTGAGCGGTCAGTCAGGAGCGTGTCCCATGGCTCCTGCCGTGAGACGTCAGGTTGGAAAGTCTCCCCTTCCTCCGAGCTGGAAGATGTGCTCAGCGTGGCCCCTAAGGGTGGGCGAGCTGGAGGCTCCGTGGTCCTCTCGCCCCCTGCTCCTTGAGGACAGGGGAAGGTGCAGCGGCGGCTTGATCAGCTCAGGAAACTTCTGAAGGTCTCCTGGGTAGAGCGTCTGCCCAGGGATGGCTCTGGGTGAGGTGCGACCTTGCCTCATCCCCCAGGATCCCTGGGGTTGGAGACACAGTTGGGTGGGCTCGGGAGACGAGTCCCTGGGGTTGGAGACACGTTTGGGTGGGCTCAGGAGACGAGCCCCTGGGACCCTTGCAGGGTAAACAAAGGTGCTGGAGGTGCTGCGGGGGGAGGCGTGGTGGGAAATGCTGGAGTGAGAAGGCAACGGGGGGTTGTCTCCCTGTTGGACGTGGAGCCTTTGCTCTCCGTGGTGTTCTCTTGGCAGCAGCGGAGGGGCCCTGAAGACGCCCTTTGGGTGCTTTGGGTGTCCCCTCCTTAGGGGAGGGCAGTGGGAAATGCGGGTGTGTCCCCCCATCGCCCAGCTCCTGCCGATGTCCTCATGCAGGAGGCTTGAACTTCTCCCAGTGTGGGCAGCTCCCAAACCTCCTGCCTCTCCCTGCCGAGGAGGGCGGTGGGCACTGGGGGTCTTTCCCAGGGGAGCGAGTGGGGATGCTCAGGGGGGGTCCCTGGGCCAGGTTCCCCCCCCTCTCAGCACCATGTGGCGCAGCGACCACTGCGCTGGCTCGCTGCCTGCTGGCCCGGGCGCTCCTTCCAGAGGATAATCCATAGCTTTGATGCCGCTGATTGGAGCGCTTTCCCTGCGCTTCCTCCTTCCAACCTCCCTCCGCCCTCGGCTCTCAGGGTCACTAAGTGATTCGCGTTAAAGCAGAGTCTCCCTCCATTCCCGTGTGGCTACGGCAGCCGGGTCTCGGCCAGGGGGGGCTGTGCCATCAGGGGGAATCGTCCCGACCCTCCGGGGATGGGAGACAAATCCTTGTGGGTCTCCTCCCTCCAAACCTTCTCCTGCTCTGCTGGAGCCCCTGGCGTCCCCCCTGCTCCTTCTGCTTCTCCTCAGCCCCTGCCTCCCCTCCGCCTGGTCCCCCCGCCCGGCTCTGGCCGTCGCAGACAGCCGCCGTCGATTGTCCTGGTTCAGCAAAACCCGGCCGTGAGGGAGGGGAGCGCGAGGCGGGGGCTGGCGGCGGCGACCCGTGCCATGGCGGTGCCAGCCCCGGCGTGAGGGCGGCGGGGGAGCCGGCTGGGGGGAGCTGGCGCAGTCCCCCGGGTCCCCACCAGTGCTGTGGCTGGTTCTCTGGGGGACACGGGTGGCTGTTCCTCCCCTGTGCCCCGAGCAGCCCTGGTTGATGGGATCCAGTGGTGGGGAAGGGCAGCTCCTCCGTGGGACCCTTCTGGAAACCCTGCGGTGGGGAAGCAGGAAGCCCTCAGCCCTCCCTGCTTTGGGGACAAACAGTCCTTTGCTCTCTCCGGGCAGACCCAGGTGGCTCCAGACGTGCTTTTCCCAGGGAGCTCGTGATTTCCTCAAGCCCATTCCCAGCTGAAATCCCACGTGTCCCCCCGAGCTGCCTGGGGACACCGGCAGTGGGGGTGAAGGTACGTCCAGCGCTGAGGCTGGATCGTTGCCCTCCTTCCAGCCTGCTCGGTGATGGCCACCAGCGAAGATGCTTTGGAGGGCGCTGGCCAGCCTCCTCCTCTGGCTGTGCCCTGGGGCTTGGGAATGGGAAGGATCCTTCCCAAATTACTACAGGCCGAGGATAAGCCATTGCACCTATGGGAAGCGTTAAACTGAGTCAGGAACCGTGAATGGACTTAATTTCCTGATTTCCACGAATATGGGCTTGGTGATGTCCTCCCGAGAGGGAGGAGCTGACGGGTGTGGGCAGGGACAAATCCTTCCTTGGAAGCTGTTTGCCTGTGTGCTGGTTGTGGAGCAGCAGGTTCTTCCAGGCTGCCCTCTCACCCTCCCCTCCTGGAAAATTAAAAAAAAAACCCCTTCATCCTTATGTTGCCCCTCCCTGGGAAAATGGGGTGTCCCTGGAGGACCAGACACCCGGTGTGCTGGTGCAGGGGTAGGGCAGCATCTGCGCCTTCCCGTGCCTCCCCGTGGAGTCAGGGGAGCCCTCAGTCAGCCGGAATTTCCCCTCCTGTGCTGGGGGTGGATGCTTTTCCTGCCCCCGAGCAGGTCTCTGGGGAGGGTGGAGGTCAGCCTCCCCTGGGGGTGCGCGGGAGAAGGTGGGATGAGTCCGGTGGAAGCCGCGCCGAGGCCGAGCCCCTTAAATCCAGGACCTCAGTGGCTCCATCGGTCTGAGCAGAGGGTGGGAGCCCCACTAGGAACCGTGTCCCATGTCCCCGAGTCTTCCCCACGGCTCCCCCACGGGCTCCTCGGCATCATCCCCGACGCCTGATCCCTTGTGCTGGGGGGCTCCGGCCGTGGCTCCTCTCCCACCCCGCTGGGACCTGGGGGCAGCACGGCCCTCGGGAGGGGACGCAGCGGCTCCCCAGCTCAAAACTGCCCAACAAAACCCCCTGGTCTCCCCTTACGCCGTGGCCACCTCTGCTGGACGGGGTCCCCGAGCAAGGGACACCCCGATGCCACCCACCTCCGAGGCGGGGGGCAAGAGGGGTGGCGCGTGCGGGTCCCCCCCTTTTTACCGATCGCCAGATTTTGGAGCAAGGGCAGCTCTGCCTGCGTTGAAGGCAGCTGCCTGCCGACTCCCCGCCACCCCCCTGCCCCAGGGGTATCCTTCACCCCGGGGTCACCGCTTTGGCTGCCGCACGGCCCCTCTCCCCCTCCGCCCCAGCTTTCCCACTGCCGCCAGCCCAGCCTGGCCCTGCCCCAGCCTTTCCACGGCCCCTCGGGTCCCCGCTCGGAGCGGAGGAATGTGGCTCTCCAGCCCGGGGTCCTCATAAATGGCCCTGGGAGGGGGGGGTGTCTTGGTGTCAGGGCGCTTGGCACAAAGGCAGACAGGGGGGTTGTCCCCCTCCACGCAAGCCCCCGTGGTCAGCTCACCAGTAGGGACCAGCAGCATCCCTGGGGAGCGTCCCTGGACTGCCAGGACATACCTGGCCGCTCTGGGAAGCCCTGGGAGTAGCTGGGGGGGAAGAGCCCAGCCCCACGTAGGGCGTTTCGACCTCCTCCTCACCTTTCCCAGCCCCATTAAGGGGCTTCAAGCATCTCTGCCGCTCTCTGCCACCAGCTCTGTGGGTGTCGAGGAGTGGGGGCGTGGGGCTGGAGTTCGCCCCGCGGCGGTGCCGCGGTGCGGGCAGACCCCTCCTTGTCGCCTTCTCAGCCCTCCCGCTGGTGGGTCCCACCGCAGCACGTGCTGGTGGCCGGGCTCTGCAGTTGGACCAGCTCCAGTCACTGCGGAAAGGTGGGGTTTGGAGGAGGGGGCGGCGGGCAGCTGGAGGGTGCTGGCATCACCCAGGGGAGCCCTGCCGCCTGTCTTGGAAGATGCTTTTCCTGGGAGCCACAGCGAGGGATGGGCGAGCTGGGTTTGTGAGACCCTGGAGCGGAGCTGGTCAGCTCACGGGGGTCTGACCACCACCCCCGCCCCCCGCTTCGCTGGCTCCACCTGGGTGCAGTTTGGGGGCAGCGGGGGAAATCCTCTGGTCCCTGCCGTGCTGGGGGTGGGAGCAGACCACCCTTCTGGCCTGACCCGGAGACCCTCAACCTCCGAGGCACTGCCTGCACCTCGGGGGCTCGCTTATGGGCTTCGGGCATCGTCCGCTGCGCCGTGGGCAATGGGTGGACATGCCCAGGGGAATTTCAGGGCTCACGCCAGAGCGGGAGCCCATGGGGAGGTGGGAGATGGGTTGTGTTGGGGGGCAGCAAGGGATGGGGTGTCAGGGGGTCACGGCCACGGGGCAGAGCCTCTCTGTCTCAGCGGAGGAAGGCAAGGAGGTGAGAGAAGGTCACCAAAGTTTGTGCCCGGCCCAAAAGCGCTTAGGCAGGAGGGTCCGAGCCTCCAGATAACCACTGTTATTTAATTTATTTTTTCTAAATTAAAAAAAAAAAAAAAAAAAAGGAAGGAAGTTAATAAATAATGTAAAGTGGAGAATGCATTAATGAAAGAGAGAGCGAGGGGGAGAGAGGGAAAGAGAGGAAGGGACAGGGCAGAGTGAGAGCACGGGAGGGGGAGAGAGATATTCCTGCCTGTATCGATTGGATATGATTACATTAGACCTATCAAATATTCATACTACATTCCACAAGAGGTCATTGTGTGTGTTTTTCCAATTTAGCTCTGCCTTGGCGCAGGCAGCGGGCTCTGGGTGGGAAAAGGGCTGCGCAAACAGCTCCAGCTCCGCTGCCCCGGGGGCTGCCGGCTCCCCCTCGCCGCAGGAACGTCACCCACCCGGTACCCCGGGGTGACGGTGACACGGTCCGGGTGGGGTGTTGGGGCCGGTGGTGGCGGGGGGGGATGCTGAAGGGGGTGTGGAGGGGATGCTGAGCTGGCGGCTGGCCCCGCGGGTCCTTCGCGAAGCCCTTGAGGGCCGCGGGTCGCGTGTGGCCGCGGGAAGCGCTGCCGGAACCGAGCAGCGAGGACACGCGTGTCCCCGCTCCAGCATCTCGCTCCTCCCTAGCGAGCGTCCCTGCTCCCTCGCCGGGCACACTCAGCAGCCCCCGGTCGCTGTTTGCCGGCTGGGATAGGCTGTCCCTCGCCCAGGAGCACCTTCCTGGGGGGATTTTCACCGGGATGTCCCTTGGCCAGGCGGGAAAGGGTCAGCCCAGGCCACCAGGACAGGCAGGAGGTGGAGGGGATGCCGTCCGGAGGGCAGAGCAGGACGGGGTGGTGGGCGCCCATCCGCCGGGGCACGCCGGCTCCCCTCGCCCTGCCGCCATCCCCTCGGCTCCCCGCGGCGGTGGGGGCGGAGAACCACGAGGGAGAAGGACCCGCACCCTCCTGCCTCGGGTGCCTTTCGGCGACGCAGCTCCCCCATGGGGGGTGGCCTTGAGCCCACCTTTGCCCTGGGAAGGCAGCTTGGGGGGGGGAAGGGGGGAACTGCTGCCCAATTTTACTCCCATGCCAAGCACTTCCCTCGCCCGTGCCTCAGTTTCCCCATGCTGACAGCGGAGGAGGTAACGCACCCTCGTCCCTCCACCTTCCCGCCCCATCCCCGCGGCACCGCTGGCCATGCCGGCAGCCCCCCCGGCCCCGGCTGCTCTGCCGAAGCCCCCTCTGCCCTCCGCCCCGCTGCGGCCCCGGGGCGGCGCGAGCCAGCGCCGCGTTCTCTCCTTACATTAATAAAACTTTTACAGCCCGGCGGCAGGAAATGCATTTTCGGTTCATCTGCGGCGGCGATGAGATTACCAGGAAATGGCTGGCTGGCCGGCGGCCAGGGCCGCACGCCCGGCGGCGGCCGAGGGGGAAGGCGAGCGGAGCCCACCGGTGGCGGCGGGCGCTGGGCTCAAGGCGAGGAGACGGGTCCCCATCACCTCCCTCCCCTGCACACGCGCGCGCTCAAGTTCAAGTGACATTGAAACGGGCAACTCAAAGTGCTGAAGGCAAAGGAATTGGGGGAGCTGCCTCCCACCCCCCCCCCCCATGCCCAGCACCTCCGGTCCCTGGGGAGTGGGTTTTTGCTCGGTGGGGCATGAGAGGGCTTGGTCTGGAGCGGGAAGGGTGGTACCCGGGCGAGGGAGGATGCTCGGGTCAGGTGGCTGGGCTTGGAGGGGAGCAAGAGGTGGAAGATCTGCCGTTGGGTGCGTGGACCAGCCGGGCATCCGCAGGAGGGATACGTGGTACACGCGGTGGAGCTCATCACCCTGGGTGTCCCTCGCGGCGTGTGGTGCGAGGCTGCCCCCCGGGGGTGCGGTGCGAGGGGGTGCTGGGCAGGGACGGGCCCGTTCCCTGCTGGTTTGGGCGGCGGGGTGAGCCGAGAAGGCATCTCTTGACGGACCGCTGCTCCACCCCAAGAGCAGCAGAGCCCAGACCTTCTGCTGAGGCTGGGCCGTGCTGGGACCGGAGAGAGGTGGAAGGTTTGGGGCTGGGACGTGCACCGAGTGGGGAAGGTCTCTGCAGAGGTTGGGAGTTCCAAGGCTTTTGGGGTGCCTTGGGCTGGAGTCAAGAGGAGCACGGGAAGGAGTTAAATCCGTGTTGTCGCTGAAAAAGCAGGAGGAGGGGGTAGCTGCGCTGGCTATAAATACCTCCTGAGGTGGCGGTGCTAATGAAGGGAGGGAATTGTGGGCAGCCCCTCGGAGAGGAGGGCCAGCACAGCAGCGGGGCGAGGTTTTTAGGCTAGCCCGTGTTTGGAGGAGAGTCCTCTTAGAGGTGACTGCGGCCGAGTGCTGGAGTCGGGTGGGACAGCTTCGGGCTGTGAGCCCTCCGAGCCCGCCCGGCCGCCTGCCCTGGGTTGCCACCAAAGCAAAGCATCTTCCTTCGGAGGAGGTGATGCCCTGGGGCTGCAGCTGGGCTGGCTCTACCCCTGCTCCAGCTCCGCTTTTGCACCTTCCTGGGGCGCAGCGGGTGGTCCCTCCTTTCGGGGCGCTCTGATGAGCACCCAGGAGCGGGGCTGGGCGCCGGAGGGATGCTCGAGGCTGCCTGCCTGTGCCCGGCAGCGCCTCGGGGGTCTCAAGCCCTCGCTGCCTGCTCGGCCTCCCAGAGCCCCTGGCTCCGCGTGCAGGATGCTGCGTTTGGGTAAGAGGTGACCCCAGCCCCTCTGCTCCCCTGGTCCCGCCGTGGTGACATCTCCCCCCTGGTCCCTGCAGGCCAGGACCAGTCGGGAGAGGACACCTGGGCAGCGCGAAAGGGGGAAAGCGAGGGATGATGGAAGGGAGCGGCGCAAGCAAGGGAGCAAAGAGTGGGGAGAAAGCAAGGTCTGAGCCTTGCTGAGGTTTATTAAAGTTTAACAGAAAAGAAACCCTGGTTTGCGTGGAGGGGACCAGCTATTTTTAGCCGTGGGTAGGATGTCAGCTCTGAAAATAGCCTGCTACCAGATCCTAATGAAATCCTCTCTCTTTGGCTCTCACCCGGAGCGAGTTTGGAGGGGGAGGATCGCTGTCACACCCGCAGCCGAGGAGCTCCTGACATTCACAATGACTCGCCTCGGGTTTTTTCTTTTTTTTTTTTTTTTAAAATTTATTTATTTTTTTTTTCCTTCCTTCCCCCTCCGGTTTCTCCTATTCTTCACCGGCTCTGCCGTACGCCGAGCAGAGGAGTCACCAGCCAAAAAAGTGAATGCGGGGGTGGTGCTGCTTAGCTACGGCCAAATCCCAGGCAACATGTGACCAGATTGGCAATTTAATACCGAGCCTCTCTCCCCTGCACACGCGCGCGCTCAAGTTCAAGTGACATTGAAACGGGCAACTCAAAGTGCTGAAGGCAAAAGAATTGGGGGAGCTGCCTCCCACCCCGCCCCATGCCCAGCACCTCTGGTCCCTGGGGAGTGGGTTTTTGCTCGGTGGAGCATGAGAGGGCTTGGTCTGGAGCGGGAAGGGTGGTACCCGGGCGAGGGAGGATGCTCGGGTCAGGTGGCTGGGCTTGGAGGGGAGCAAGAGGTGGAAGATCTGCCGTTGGGTGCGTGGACCAGCCGGGCATCTGCAGGAGGGATACGTGATACACGTGGTGGAGCTCAGTCCGGGGCCTCTGCGAAGCCTGAAGAAGACCCGAAACAGTGGGTGGTGGCTGCTCCCAGAGAAGATTGGGATGGTGGGGAAGCCTCACAGGGAGCAGAGAAGCCGGGGAGAGGGCTCGGGGGCAGAAGGGACAGTGGTGGGAGCGTCACGTCCCCATCAAGCCAGGGGTCGGAGGTGCCACGCCGACACAGGCTGGATGCGGGGCTTGTGCCCTGCGGGTGCAGTGTCAGGCCTGGCAAGAGGGGGCTCCGTGGGCTTCCTGGGGACATTCAGGGGCTGGAGGGTGCAAACCCTTCGGTGCTTGGTTCCCTGGTGGGTGTCACAACGAGTTTTGGGGGCGGCGGGGGGGGGGGGGGGTGGGGGGAATACACATCACCCACCCCTGGCACCCCACGCAGACCTCAAGCTTTGGCTCGCCAGAGACAGCCTGCTCGTAACGGGAACGAGAAGCCTTCAGCTCCGCGCCCTCCGCCTGCCGAGGGAAGGGCCCCACGCAGCCGGCCGGCTGGTGCGGTGCGAGGGATCCGGCCCCAGAGCTGAACGCGTGCCCGGGCGTCTGCCGGTCCTTCCAGGGAGCTGGAAGAGGGAGTTTTAACAATTCCCCAGCGAGGAAACGCTTGTATTGACCAGCCCCCAGCAACACCTCTGTAACCAACGCACCGTCCGGCTTTACCCACCCGGGGTAGACCTGGGGTCTCTGCGTCGCACGTTTGGGGCCACACGTGCTGCTGGAGTCACGCCTGGTTTCTCTGCTGGGAGGGCGATGGGGAGGGCCCCTCGCAGCGACAAACGTGTTGTCTGTAGAAGAAGAGCTGCTGGGGGAGCACGGGGAGCCCGTCAATGCCCTGAGCTTTGCCCCGCGCTTGGCGCTCGCTACGCACAACGAGACACGGAGGGGGAAAAAAACCCCAACCAAACCCAACCACCGAGCCCCAAACCATCTGCTTTTGTGCTCACCCTCCGGGCTGGGTTCACAGGGCGGGTACCGGCTCAGCCCCTGCGCTGGATGCTGTCCCTCCCCGAGCCGGCACCTCGCTGCCAGCGTGGGGACGGAGCCATCTGCATCCGTGAGTCAGCAGGACCCACTTAACACTTCTCCAGCAGGATCTACTCCTCCTGACGGAATGGGCAGCTGCTGGCAAGCTCCGTCAGCGTGTTACGATCTCGGCTCATTAAAGGGATGCATCCTGAGCTCTTTATTGATGTTTTATGCTGCCTGGCTCCATCTTCAGAGGAGAACTCACATTGCAGTCAATGACTACACCTCGGCGGGGCTGCAGGCTGGGCGAGGAGCTCAGGATCTGGCTCACGCGGCCGGTCGGGCTCAGCCCCGGTTGCTACGAGGCTGCAAACGGTGGGGTTTTACACCAAAGCGGCCAAGAGTCGTCTCGGGGCCAGAATCCCTGTAGGGCGTGTTCTTTCCAGGGTCTAGGGAAGGTTCAAAAGGAAAATGCAAGGAAAAGGTTGTTTTTTTTTTTTTTTTTCCCCCCCCTTTGCTGGCTTATCCCTCCTTGCCGGGCAAAGGAACTGCGTGATCTGGGAGGGAAATGATCTTTTCTTTCCCCTAGGGTTGCCACCTGTTCAGCTGGAGCCCGGCGGGGTGGATGTCCCTGGCCCTCTCCTTACCAAAGCTTGTGTTGGGAGCCGCATGTCCCCCCACCTGAGGAGAATCGCAGGCTTTTAATAAGTTCCCTGGCGCTTGCTGTTGCTTCTAAAAAAGCTCGTGGCACTGTCTGGCTTCAAGTGGCTTTTACATAATACAGACTGTCAGGCTAGATGAACATCACGGTCCCTTCTGGCCCTAAAATCTGTGAATCTAAAAATTAGAGGGCACCAGCACCTCATTGTTTCTGGCTGATTTAATCAGGGGAATCGCAGGTTCTCTTTAGCCTCTCTTTTCTTTTTTTTTTTTTTTTTTGTTTTCCCTCCCCACCCCTGCATCATCTTCAACCGAAGACGAATTTGCCCTCCCCCCGTGCCCAAGCTTGGCCAACAGCGTCAGAAGAGTTCAGACACCTTCAGCCCTGCTCTGGGGTCTGCTCCTTGCTGCTGCCCACCTCTGGACCGGTCCACAGGGGTGAATTGTTAGGCCGGCTGCTCGGGCAGGACCAGAGCTGCTCGGGCTCGGAGCATCGTGCCTGGAAAACAGCGCCGAGCTCTCCCGGTTGTTTTAAACTTGCCACGAAGTTCTTTGGGCTCCGGGTTCGGCTCTTTTGGTTTTGTGAACGTGCGCGTGTATCTAGAGAAGCACTTTATGAGGAGGGGAAGGAAGATGAGGAGCTCCTCAGCTCTTTTTTTGGGGTGTTGGGGATGGGCAGGGGGAGCGGAAAGAGCAGAGCAGGGAGGGGTTGCTGGCGGCCTGCGGGGATGGCCAGGGGTGAGGGTTCCCCCAAGGCAGAGATCCCCAGCGGGCGCTGAGGACTTGCCGAGCGGCCTCGGCTGGAGGCGGGAACAGGGGGATGCGCTGCTGCCACCGCGGTGCCCGTACCTGGGTGCTACCGGTGAGGGGACGTGCTGGCAGCCTCCGAAACGAGGGCAGGGGATGGGACTCCTGGGAGCTGCTTCTCTCCCCGCCATCCCCTTAGACAGGACGCTGAGGGTGGGCGAGGAGTTAAGAGGTGGCGGGTTCAACCTGGGAGGAGGAGTGGAACCGGTTCAAAAGCCCAGTTGAGAGGAGCGGAGATGAGTTGGAGGTGGTGGCTGAGCGGGGGGCAGAGGCAGGGGTGTGTGGGGCACAGCCTGAGCGGGCCCAGCGCCGCGGGAGGGGTGGGGGAATCCTCGGCTCAGGGGCAGCCGCTCGCTCCCGCAGACCCCGGGCGGGGGGGGGTGGTGGTGATCAGAGACCTAACGGAGTCTCCCACCTTCCTCTGACGGGGCTGTGCACCATCAGGGGACCCCATCCCTCTTCCAACGTCCGAAAAAACCCTCCCAAAACCTGCCCGAGGCTCTGTCCCAGACCCTTCCTTGGGGAGCGGCTCTGAACTTCCCCACTTTGCAAATGCATTCGGGTTCCCAGCCCTCCTCTTCAGCGATGCTGCGGTCAATAACTCACCAGGAGGCTGCTATTCTCCCTCCGCTTCCCACCCTCCCACTTGTCTCGGTATCGCTGCATTCATGCCTTTTTGGCCCTCCCTCGGCAGCGGGCGAGGAATAAAGCAGCGCTGGCTGAGCACGACGCAGGCGGCGCTGGGGATGCTGTGAGCCAGCGGAGGGAAGCCTGAATCACCGGCACCTCAAGGTGGGAGTGATAGATTTGGGGCTGGGAGAAAGGGAGGACATCACACGTGCTCGCGGGAGTCAGGCGCTCGCCAGCCGGCGGGCGGTCGCTGGGAACTGGGCGACTGGGTCCCTTCCTGCGCCTTTAAAGCCGGAGCTGGGAGCGATGGGGAGAAGAGGAGGGGCTCGTGGGAGCGCGGAGAGACGCGGCAGTTGAGGTTCTGGGCTGTGGCCGAGGCTCAGGGATGCTGTCAGGGAGTCGTTCCTCTTGGAGAAACTCCTCCTGGAGGAGCCTCTCCGGTGGGATCCTGTGGAGGAACAGCCTAGAAACGCTTAAAAATGAGCCTGGAGAGGCTCGGCTGGGTACTGCGGGGAGAGTAGAGTCACTGGGCCCTGCTGGGGAGGACTCCAGTGCTGCTGCTGGCGTCAACTGGGAGGGAGCCACCGAGGTCGGTGGGATCATCCTGGTTGGTACCCAGCTGTTAGAGCGACAAGCGGCGGAGCTGGGTTTGTCACCCTTATTCGGGCTCCTTCCCTTCCCGTTCCCCCCGCTCCAGCCCGCTCTCACGCACCCAGACCCCGCGCCGCCCGCTGCGGCCGAGCCTCGGGCAGCTGCTGGCCTCGGGGGAGCAGGTTCCCGTGCTGCTGGGGCCTTGGCTGGGATGGCCGAGGGCTTGGTGGCTTCTTGGAGACAGGTTCTCAGCCCGCCCTGAGCCGGTAATTCTGCTTTGCTCATCCAAGAAAAGGATGAGTGACCAACCTGGAAGGGTGGAGAGAAATAAAGTGAGGGTGGGAGCTCTGGCGGGGTCCGTAGCCCGTGTCCAGTGTCATCGAGGAGAGGCCTTGTGTCTTTGGGACTGTCAAACCAGGTCCGATTTATTTATAAATGGGGTATCCCAAGGATCCCTGGTGCTCCTTGGAGAAAGCAGCACAAGGAGAGAGCGCGCAGGGAAGAAACATCTGGGACAGAAGGTCCAGGTCCTGTTGGAGACCTTGAGCCCGAGGTTTTTGTTTCTGGGACAACGGGAGGGGGGTGTGTGTGGGCCGGTTCTGCGGATCTCGGAACAGAAAAGCCCCTTTCCAGCCTCTCTGCCCTGAGCTTCTCTTACGGGAGCTGATTCAGGTGTTCGTTTAGACACTTTGGTGGTACCGGGGGTGGGCGGCCTCCATGGCTGATGCCCGGGAAGAGGGGAGGGGAGGAGGTGACTGCGCCCGTTCCCCAAACCGAGCCGCCGACACCCCTTGGCCCTTCGCAGCCAAACCCGCCGCGCTCCCGCCCCAACCTCCCCAACGGCGTCGGCCTCATCCCAACCCACCCCACGCCGCCGCCGGACGATACCCGGCGACAGCCCCGCGACCTCCGGGGTGCGTGGAGCAAGGCAGCAGCGTGACGTCCCCCGAAGAGGGGACGACGATGGGTTGGGGGGGGGAACAGGGACACACACACGACACGGCGGGGCCGTAGGGTGGGTGGCGGGGAGGGCAGCGGAGCCCGAGAGGGAAGGAAACGTCTCGGTAGCGCCTTGCTGCATCCCGCAGCGCTGCTCCCGGCTCCGTTGCAGTCATTATCTGGGGAGCGGATGCCCGGGGCTCTGTGGGGACCGCTAATGGGCCGATTCCATTTCAGCGGGATGACGCCACTTCGGGAAGCATTAAGAGCTCCAGCTCCGGGAAGGGAAAGCGGCAGAGAGAGAGGGAGAGAGAGAGATGCTAACGGGCAGCGGCGATAAATCCCTCCCTCCCTCCCATCCTCCACGCTGCCCCCATTCACAAGGAGCGCCGGGGACCAGCCTGCATTCACCGCCCGGAGCCGGGCAGCCCTCCCGGGCTCTCCCCCGCCGCCCGCCCGGCCCGGCCCCGCTCCCCTTCCCCGGGGGCCGGTTGCGGGGCCGGCCGGCCGGGCGGTGCCCGGTGTCGATGCCCACGGGCGGTCGCCCCTAAAGCAGCCCCCTTTCCCCACCACCAGCACACGCCCCCCCCCCCCCCCCCCCCCCCCTCCTACCCCGTTGCCCCGGGGCTACTCGGTGCCCCGGGGCTGGGGGGGGGGCTCCGCGGGTGGATGGACCGGAGGAGGAGGCGGCGGCGGGGTGAGTGCGGGGTGCGGGATGGGGAAGGGGAGGGGGGGACGGGACACACGGACACACACACGCGTGGGCGGTGCGTGGCGAGGCGGGGCGGGGGTGGGGGGGGGGATCGTGGGGTGTTTGCCGGGGGTCCCCCGGACGGGTTGGTGAGTGTGCGGGGAAGGCGGGGGGGGGTGTGTGTGTGTGTGTCCTGGACACGCGTGGGGGCTGGGGGTCCTGGACACGCGTGGGGCTGGGTGCGGGAGGGGGGGGGGAGATGTGCATGCAGTGGGGCTGGGGGCTGCGGGTCCACCCCGACCCCGAGCCAGGCGTGGGTGATGTTGTGGGGGAAGCCGGCACACGGGGGCTGCAGCCCGGATCCGGGACACGCGTGGGCTGCGTGGGGGGGGGATCAACCTCCCACCACCACCCCGCATCACCCCGGGACAGGGTGAGGGGCGGGGGGGGGGGTGTGTGTGGGGTGGGGGGGTGTCCCTCCGGAGGGGGAAAAAGCCTTTTTCTCCCACCTGGCCGCCCTGTGCAGCTCGTCCCCCGGCTTGCAGCCACCTCCAGCCTGTAAATCATTGGCTTTTACGATCCTTCCTCCGGCCCATTATCACACGAACTTTATATGTTTGGGGCTGCTGGCGGCCATAAAGCTCGCCCAGTTTCCGGGGCTGGCATGCCTGCCTCGCAGGCAGGGTGTGAGGAAGAGGAGGAGGAGGAGGCTGGGGACACGCTACCCCGGTCCCCCCCGAAAGGGCAGGTAGGCAGGGAGGGGTGCGGCGGTGCCTCGGGGATGGTCGGACCCGTGGGGACTGGGATATGGACTGGTTGGAGCTCCGGGATCGGGCTGGAGCAGGGAGGGCTGGGAGCGAGTGGGGGGCTCTCCCCTGGGGGGGGTGTGGGGTGTGTGTGTGGAGGCAGGAGCGGGGTCCCAGCCCTGGACCCTCTTCCTCCCGTCCCACTGGAGGACCCACAGATCCTCTGGCTCATGTCCCCTTGGGTCCCGGAGGGACCTTTGTCACCCCCCAGCCAACAAGTCTGGGTCCATGTCTAACCCCCGTGCCTGGGGTTCACAGGTCCGGGAGCTTTTGGACCCCGGTTCAGTGCTGGGGGGTCCTCCCAGGACCTGTCTTGCCTGGAATGCCGTGTCCAAGCCCTCCGCTCCTCTCTCTGCCTGCTGTCCCCGGGGCTCCCCCCTCCCGGTGTCCCCTGTGCATCTCCTCCTGCCTAAGCGCGGCTCACGGGGCTCCTCGTGTCTCCTGAGCTCCGGGTCTTGCAGAGAGGGTCGGGTGTAGCTGTGCTGGATCTGCCCTTTGGCTGCTCTTTAGCTCCCGGTTCCGCTGCCCCCATCGCAGTGGGACCCTCCACTGCCCCCGTCGGTCCCTTTGGGTCACCCCTGGGTTCAAAGCCCCCCACGGGACCCTCACGGGAGTCTCGCTGCCTGAGCCCTAATGCCCAGGTACTGCCAAATCCCAGCGCAGAGGTTGGAGGGGATGGACACCCAGGTGCGAGCAGCTCCTCCCCGGGTTCAGCATCGTCCCCGGAACGATCCCACCCCAAGATGGGATCTGGGTCACGAGGGACGTGGGAACCCTCTGAGGCTGCTCCCTGCTCCCCTCTGCACGATCCTAGCTGCAGGCTGAGGTGTGCCAGCTCTCTCCAGGGGTTCGGAGGGGGGGAGCTTCAGGTCACCAGCCTGTGCTTTAGTAAGACCTTCCCAGGCGAGGAGCTCGGTGGCAGCAGGTAACAGCTCACAAGAAGGTGTTTTGCCTCCGTGGCCCACTGTCACCCTGGCAGCGTGCTCGCAAAACCCTCCCTGGGTCAGCCGTGCCCTCCTAATTCACCTTGATATTTCCGTTAAATAAACCGGTGCCCGAATCAGCGGTGGGAGTCCCGGGAGAGCGACTCCTCCGCGCTCTGTGTCTCCCTGGATGGGGTGAGCATCTTGAGACCCCACGGAAGGGGCGGCGGGTGGGCTCCGTGCGCAGGAAAATCCCGGATCTAAGCAGATCGTTTGCCTTTCCTTTCCGGGGAGGGGGATGGGAGAGACCAGATCTTGCTTGAACAGTCAAAGTAAGTTGCCTTTGCTTTTCCCTGCTCTTCAAGGTCAGCCTAGCTAATGAAAATCAATCTTCCCTCTGCCTCTCTCTGCTGCATGAGCAGATTCTACCTGTGGCCCCTCACCTACTTGAAAGCTGCCGCCTGGCCTGCTGACCATGTGCAACGCCGGTGGGGAGCTTCCTATTGAAACAGAGTCTTCCTGCGGGCCCGGGCGCCGTGACAATATTGGTGTCACTGAGGGATCACTCGTTTGATCTGCCAGAGGAGGACGGCTTTGTCCCGGGGAAGCTGGCTGTGCACGGAAAGCACGTATCCGACACGGAGATCTGGGCTGGAAGTGCCGGGGGCAAGCTCTTCGCTGGGGTCTGGCGTGCAGCGAGTGCCTCCCGTCCTCTGCGTGCTCCCGGGCAGCTCGTGGTTTTGCAGGCAGCGGAGGTGGGAAGTTTCTCCCTCCCTCCGAAGGGCCAAGACCCGGCTCCGTGGCAGCCCTGCTCCTGCCTGCCCCCTCTCCCCGCCGAGCTTCCACCCGGCGGCGAGGTCTGGCAGCCCGAGGTTTTGGCGACGGTGCTGATACCATGAGGTCAAACCTGCCCGGGGTAGGGTGTGTGGGGGGGGTGTGAGCTGTGGGACGTAGGGATCCTCCCTGCCCCAGCTCACAGCCCTCGGGCGGTCCCGACCTTCCCTCTGGATAAAGCAGGTGCCGCCGTGGGCTCGGGAAACGCCGTTTCCTGAAAACAATGGGGAAAAACGTGGCAGCCTGGGCGCGAGGAGCAAGAGACGGGGCTTGCCTGCTGCGAAGTCTGCTTCCCCTGCTTTCCCCGGGTGCTTGGGGTGGGATGAGAGAGAGAAACCTGCCCTTCTCGGTGTTGGGGACGGGGGAAAATCGCTTCCTGGGCTGGGGCTGGGTTGTGCGTGGGGGAAAACGAGATGTTGCGGTGGGAACTGCCGGGACGCGGGGAATCGGTGGGCTTGGCCTGTCCCTGGCCGAGTGGGTGTCTCGGTAGTTGCAATCTGTGGCTGGTGCTGCCTGAAATCAGACGTGTCCAGATCCCCTCCATCCCCCTGCGCCTGGTGGGTACAGGGTACGGCACCGGGAGGCCTCTGGGGGTGTTTGGAAGCCCCCAAAACAGAGTCTCCCGCTCCGAAGATGATGTCCTTCCCACTTCTGTCACCGGCTGTGGAGAAGTCGCAGCTTCAGGTTTCCCCTCCTCTAGAGAGGGCTGGCACTTTCCCCCCCGGGGAAGGAGGGGGAGGGCGGCTGGGGTCCCTCAGCGCTGGCAAGGGGTGGGGAATCCTCTGGAAGGACGCGAGAAGCTCAAAAGCACGGGGAGATGCTGCGCCCGCCTGTTTCGAGGGACAGATCTTACGGCCCTTGCCTTTTGGACGTGTCCAGCCTACGTCTCTCCAGGCGCAGAAGTTATTTAGAGTCGGGTTGTCGGAAATAACTCCGTTAGGAGTTCTCCAGCCAGTCTTTGCTCCCTGGTTTGGATGGATGGAGCCGTTATAAAAGGTAACACGAATGTTTTCCTCTGTCTTCCTGCCCCGTCCTTTAGGATTTTTAGATGTGCCCTGATGCCGCAGGGTCTCCTCGCTCCTGGAAATGCAGCTCTCCTCCAGTGTGGCTGAACTCAGTTGTGACGAGACGATGGACCCACCCGCTGAGGACTTCCAGCAGGTCCTGTCCATTGACCAAATCCGCTCCATCCGTGCCAGCAACAACTACGTGGAGAGACCGGCTGTCTGCTTCCAGCAAGCCCGCTCCAACCCGTCCCTGTCCCAGCCACCACACAAGCAAGAGTGGTCCCAGGACCGCCTGGCGTCTTCCACCTTCCAGGACCTGCACCGCAGCCACAGCCAACAGCACCAGATGCCGCCTTTGCAGCAACACATGAGCCATTCCAGCACGGCCAGCTCCGTCTCCCAAAGCACCACCGCCTCCGACCAGCGCCTCCTGAGCAGCCTCACGCCTTCCCACTCCAGGCATTCCCTCATCCGGACGCAGCCCCGGGCCGGCGAGCTGAAAGCGGAGGAGTCGCCGCTGAAGGGGGCGGCGGAGAAGCCCACCCTCCACGCCGGCCACCTCTTCATCTGCGAGGAGTGCGGGCGGTGCAAGTGCGCCCGCTGCACGGCCGCCCGCAGCCTGCCCTCCTGCTGGCTCTGCAACCAGCGCTGCCTCTGCTCCCCCGAGAGCCTCCTCGACTACGGGACTTGCCTCTGCTGCGTCAAGGGTCTCTTCTACCACTGCTCCACCGACGACGAGGACACCTGCGCCGACGACCCCTGCTCCTGCGGGCCGGGGTCTTGCTGTGCCCGCTGGGCTGCCATGAGCTTCCTCTCGCTCCTCATGCCCTGCCTCTGCTGCTACTTTCCCACCCTGGGGTGCCTCAAACTTTGCCAGCGGGGTTACGACGGCCTCAAACGACCCGGCTGCCGCTGCCAGAGCCACACCAACACGGTCTGCAGAAAGATCTCCTCCTCCAGCGGCACGCCTTTCCCCAAGACGCTGGATAAGCCGGTATGACCCTCCCGGGGAGGAGAAGCAGGCTTTACTCCTCTTCCTCCTCCTCCTCCTCCTCCTCCTCCTCTCCCCTCCATTCCCCTCCTTCAGCTCCCTCTGCTCTGCAGCGCTCCCCCCCTACCCGCCGCCACCTCACGGGAACGAGACGGGTGAACTGGGAGCACAAAGGTGGCCGGGGGAGGTGGCACCAAGCTGGTGGGAAGCGGTGGTTTTGCACACGCGGGTGAGGGACTGGGAGAGGCGGTGGGAGCTGTGGGTGCCCTCCCTGGCCTCACGGGGGAAGGGTGATCCGGGGGGGGGCCCTGGGCACTCTGCTCTTGGAGGGTTTTAGGACCTGCCGCTGCCCCACGGTGTGGTCCTTCCTGATGGGGGGAAGAGGCAGGTCGATGCGCCTCCTGTGCAAGAGTCCTCCAGGAGCCAGGCCTCCTCCTCTCTCCTCTTTATCTCTCTCCAGCACTTTTTGTGGGCAGCCTCCCTCCTCTCACGTGGCCGTGGGTCCGCTTTCCCCAAGGGGCTGGGGTGCCGCGGGGTCCCACCGATGTCGGGGGCTTCCCTCTGGGCTTGGAAGCCGCTGGGAGAAGCAAGCGAGCTTCAAAATGGGGTGGCATCGTATTTTTCCGTCTCAACGAGGAAGGGAAGGTGTGGGAAGCTTTAGAAACCTTCTGGCAGGGGAAGGAGCTATCGGAGGCAGCCCAGCCCACTCGCTTCTGCCCGACTGCAGCGAGGGAAAGGTCCCCTCTGGGATTTGGCTGAGAACAAGAAGCTGGTTTGAAATTGCCATTCATTTCTCGATGCCTTCAAGGGCTGCCTCCAGAGCGCAAGCCCTGGAGGGGTGGGAGCTGCCACCCGGCTCCATCCCACCACCGAGCAGATGCCACAGGCACCGGCTCCGTGCTCCAGCCCCAATCTGGTACCTTCCACCAGCACTGAATTCACTTTAGGAAAAAAAAAATAAAATTACCCCCAAACCCAACTGTCAACAGCTGCCACTCGGCACTGCTCTCCCTGTCACTTAGCACCAACCCCGGGGGTCTCCCCAGCGGGGACTTCTGCAGCTCCTGCTTTGGGCTGGAGGGAACCGGAGAGCAGAAGGGGGTGTGGAAGGATGGGAGCCCGACCTTCCCTCCCTGCAGAAGTTGCCTTTGAGTCCCCACCTCGCTTTCCTGGGCCCACCGGCGTGTCACACCCACGCCAGTGGGTGTCACAAACCCCACTGGCACTGCTGAGGGTATTCTGCCACGGCAAACGGGAGGTGGGTCTGAGCTGAGCCCTGGGGCTGGGCCATCTGCAGACCAGAAGGAGCCCTGAAGCGGGGTCAGTGCTTCGTGGTTTACTTGCTGGGGTCGCTGCCGTTGCGGGGCAGCTCCTCCTGGTCCCGGACTCAGCCCCATCTCCGCTTGCCAACACGCGGCGCCGGCTCTCGGTTGTGACCCCGCCGGCGTCGGCCGATCGGTCGGGGGAGTTTGGAGCCGGGGTGATGTCCCAGCGCTCGGCTCTGCCCGCCTGTCCCTCCTCCGAGGTGTGGGAGCGCGGAGGGAAGCGAATGGTTTTCCCTGGAGAAATATATGCAACGTGTCCCTCGGCTTCCTCCAAGACCCTGCCATCCAGGGCTCGCCCGTCGCCTTCCCTCAGCCACCTCTTTGCGTAGAGTTCTGTGGATCTATTTTTGTATATATGAATATAACGGTAGGATGGCTAGGTCTATTACTAATAATACTCATGATACTGCTGTGAACGGTGCCAGATGCAAGGTTTGGCTTCCTGGTACACTTGCACATGCTGGAAGATGATTTCCCAGTCTCTTTATTGCTAATCCTAGACCTTTAGTTCCCGGGTAGTCGGGAGAGGGGGAAGGGGAGGTTTACAGAATGTCTTGGCGGGGGGGGGTCTGCTTCGCAGAGAGGGTAGGATTTGGCGCTGGCTGTGGGGCGAGGCAGGGGGTAGACCCTGGCGATGGGATTCCTCTCTCCGTACATTTGCTCTCTGAAAGTCGCGGCTGATCCGAGCTCCCTCTGTTGCAGAGAAAAGCGGTTCCAGGGAGTGATTCATCCCGCTTGAAAACATTATTCATTAAATTATGCTCTGGCGGTGCCTGGCTGCTTTGACTCAGATGGGACCCAAACATCGAACTCGCGGTTCCTGGTGGAAGGGGAGGTGAATCCCGCCCCTGGTGTGAAGTTTGTGGCTGGGGCGTGTTACGGACATCACGGAAATCCTCACCTAGACGAGGTGGAACGATGCTTCCTCTGGCCAAAGGCGGAGAGCCCAGTTCCGTTAGCCGGGGGGGAACTCAGGACGATGCTCTGGGTACCAGTGAGGCTCTCCTGGCATTAAGGAGGGAGAGGGCCACGTCTGTGCAGTTTGCACATCCTCTGGGGCCAGCCCCGGACTCTGAAAGCGTTTGGGTTTTAAGGCAATGACCTTCTCAGGGGGTGCCCTGTAGGTGTGTGTCCCCCCTCTAAGATCAGTCCGTGTCGCTGCGGCAGCAGTTATCAGATATATTGCAAACTTATTTATCCATACGCCAGTAACTGCCTGGCTCCCTACTTCCAAGCGATGTTTGGGGGAGAGGCTTCCACCGAGAGGGATCCTTCCTTTTGGACGCTCGGTTCACTTTTCTATTGGTGCTGATTGGACTCCTTCTTCCTAAAAAAATGTAAGACTTTTTTAGAGAGAAGAGGGTCCCTTTTTCATGGAGGATTCGAGGAACTGTCTCACTTGAATGAGAATGCGGAATAGTTCATTGAAACTTTTTAAAGAAAACTAATGAACAGAATTTTCCAACTTGCTCTACTTTGATTTTTTTTTTTTTTTCCTCCTCCTTTTTAAATGGATCCTACTTGTAAATTTAGTTACCACCTCTGTATCTTTGCAATTCATTGCTTCCTCTCCTGATGGTGGAATGACTCAACATGTGAAAGCTTCATCATTTTCACGGCCTCCGAAGTCATGCAAGCACGGGGTGACCTCCCCCAGGTGCTGGAGCTGTAGGACGAGGAGCTGGCTGTCCACGTACCAGCTCCCCAGAGCCAGTTTTACTTGGCACCCCGCACGGCTGTTGCAGCATATTTACCCCCAGCGACGGGCTGGAGGCCGGGACGCCTGCCAGTAGCCTTCTGCCTAAGGGGCTTTTTCTGGGTCGGTGCTGAAGTCCCGTTTCTAGCAGGGCATCGTGCCGTAGCCCGGGTGCGGGGCTGAGGAGTCCGGCCAGGCCTCTTGAACGTCTCATCCCCAAGGAATGACCAACCTGCGAGATGTTTTTTGTGAAATACGGGACGTGTATAAGGGAGCCGGAGGGGAGGAGAGCCCCGGGTGAACGCTGAGGGCTGCCAGACCAGCGCAGGGCTTTGGTTTGACCGCGTTGAGGGCAACACGCGCAGCCACGTCCGCGCCTTGCAGTTGCGTGGGCTGCGGTTGGTCCCTCCTCGTAGGGGCCTGTGGCTTCACGCGGGGTTGCTGCTTCCTACTTCACCTCGGGGGTCCTCAGCCAGCTCCCGTTCCCTGCTCTCAGCAGGAAGGACAGGTCGGGATTTGCCAAAAGCCCTCCAAGGAGGCCAGCTCTGGTTCACTGAGCTCCTCTGGTGTCAGGAAGGCTGCGGGAAGCCTCTGGTTATGTAGTTTTTTTTCCTGAGCTTTTTCTAACATCTTCAGACTGGATCCATCCTGCTCCCTCCCCATCTCCGGCTGCCAGAGAGTTTGGTTTCCCTGCAGAGAGGACTCCAATTTTGGTTGGGGTTGTGAGCCCCTTTCCTGCCCCACCCTGTAATGAGTCAGATAACATCTGCTCCAGATGTTTGTTTGCAGCTGCTCGTCCTGGCAGTTTGGGTTACTCTCTGTCCTGACGTGTCTTTTTTGGTTTGCTTTTTGGGAGAGTCACATGTTGAGCCCTCTGTTTTCCCTGCGCCCCTGCGATTTGGCAAGGCTGGATCCGCTCTGCGAGGGATCGTTTCTCTGCGTCGTGTGCCTCTACCGGTCGTGGGCTCCTTTGCCAGGAAACGTGCAGAGCTGTAGGGCGGATTTAGACAGGGAAAGAGAGACTCAGGTGCCAAAGGAGCAGGAGGCAGGAGCTACTGAGCAGGACCTGAGCTCCCCCTGCTCCGCTCCCCCATGCAGGAGCCTCCTCTTCCCACCCAGACCTCCAAAGCCTCATCCGCACCAAGAGCTCCTGCTGGTGCTTGCTTTCTCCAAGGCTTCCCTCGCTCCTGCTCCCCTCCTGCTCTACTGGCAAACGTGTGATCAGTCCCAGCACTGGTGAGGAGGGGTCAGTGGGGACCAAGGTGGAGTCTCCCTCTCATCCCAGCTCCCCAACCCTTCTGGTGGATGGGCAGAAGTGGTCCTTGGGCCACTGTCCACCCATCCCTGAGAAACTTCGGTGCCAGCCAAGTACCTCAAAGAACAGGGAGGGGAAGCTCTTTGGGTCTCTACTCTCAGATTCCCATAAAATCCCGTTGAGATCGCCCTTCCCCGTCCCCAAAGACGGGCGGGCAAGTGCCATCGACTGAAAGCACAGCATAACAGTTCACGAACGGCTGCTTTAGTGCAATAAAGAGGGGTGAGCGGAGGGGTGCGGGGAGCTGCTGCAAGGTTTGCACGCCTGGACTGCGCAGGGAAGGAGCACGCCATGCCCCAAACTTGCCGTTTCCAGCACCGGCTTTGTCAGTTTGCTCTCTGCCTCTGGCCCTTGGGTGTTTTGAGGCTGGAGAAAGCTGAGAGGTCTTCAGCTATCGTAAAAATCTAACTTTTTGTGGTCAGCGTGTGAGGAAAGTGGGTAAGGGATGTACCCCCACCCCAAAGCCCTTTCTTGGCCTTTAATAGGATCCACTCCAGGCTTGTCTCCTTCAAGGAGCCCGCGGGGCCCAGACCTGCGAGGTGCTTGCAGCAGCTGGAGGCTGGTCCACGTGGGCCAAACCAGAGCTGTCCTCTCTTTGGGCTCAGTCTGCTTCGGGGTATTCCTCAGTGAGCATCGGGATCTCTTGCGAACTCTTCCTCCCAGAGCGCAGGTCGGGCGCTTGCGCGGGTGAGAACTTGGGGTGACGTTGCAGAAGAATCCCCTGAGGGCGTAAGCCAGGGGGGCTGAACGGTCCCCTTGCAGGGGAACCGCGGGCAGGAGGGACGTTGGATGGGCGGGAGGGAGAGTGAACGTGCGAGCGCCAGGCGAGGGGAGGCAGTGTGAGGTCTCCCGCTGGGTCTCTCTCCTGCCCCACCTTCCTGCAGCGCCCCAAAGGGCTTCGGCGCGGGCAGGACCAAACCCAGCCCGGTGAGCTGGCCTGGGCATTGGGAGAGGAGGTTTCTCACACCCTCTGGCCCAACAGCAGCAGCGGCCGAGAGGTGTGTGGAGCTCATCCTGGAGCTGCCATGGCCGTGCCGCCGCTCTGCCGCAGCGGAGCCCCTTCCCCCCTTCTTCCCCTCCCTGTCCCCTCTGCCCGTCCTTTCCCAGCCGTTCCCTTCGCGATGCTCCGCGGACGGGCAGCGGCTGCCCAGCCTCCTGCCTCCCCGGGTGTCCTCAGCACAAAGTTCTCCTTGGAAGACGGATCACCCTTGGCTTCACAGGAGAGTCCCGTACCAAGAACCGGAGCCTCTAATTCCCCGTTTAATTGGTACAAAGGCATTCTGTACAGTGTATAAAGAGATCCCTCCCCCCGGCTGTCTTTGTTTGGGTTCCTTTCTATAAGGTATAATATATGTTTATAACCTGATGGCTGTTTTTTGACAATACTCTTGTACCTTTTAAGGGAAAAAAATAAATAAAAAAACCCCAACCAAAGTATTTATTTGAAAAGTTTATTTTAAAGATAAGAAAAAAAAATAACCTATTTATTTTAATGCACCCTCTTCTGTTTGGTTTTCTTCTCTTGCAAAGCTAATAACTGTTACTGAACCACTGCTGAGATGAAAGAAGTAATTCTATGGGTGGCTTTACAAGCCCACTTAGAGCAACTATTCAATAAAAATATATATTAATTTTGAACGTGGTCTCATTCTTGTCTTCGTGATGGCCGGGACACGACTCGGAGTCCTGCTGCGGCAGGGCTCTTGCTGGCTGCGGGGGGCTGGCCTTGCGCTGGCGTGGGCTGAGCGTTGGGGGAATCATTTTTAACACGGTGAGATCTCCCCTGGTAGCCCTCTCCTGATGCTTAAAGAGACCCTCAGCGTGTGCTTCCCTGCTGCCACTGTCCCAGGCCCTTGAGGAAGGGTAGGCTCCTGTAGCAAAGGGCAGGAGCAAATAGGGAGGGACCGAGGTAAGAATTTCCTGAGATTTGGGGGATTCCAGTCACTCCACAGAGATCCCAACACGTTCCCAAAGCCTCTTCTACTGCCGGAAGAGATGGGGTGGTGCCACAGGGCAGTGGACATCTTCTGCAGGAGGAGCTGCAGCTTGGACATGGCTGGCTCTTCCTGCCGGCTGCAGAAGGCACCTTGGTGATGTGTTCAGCCCCAAAAGGACTAATCTGGGCCGTAGCACCAGCAGCTGCTGGATCAGGCTGGTGCCTCTGATCTCGCCATTACAGGCCGGTGTTTCGTGCACTTCCGCGTGTGCAGAGCCCAGGAACTTCTTCTTGGCTCATGGGCATCTTCTGTTGGCCTGAAGCTCTTCTCCCACAAAGGCGGTGGATCTTTATTCAAGCACTTCCAGAGCATGAAGTCCTTTCACATAGACTCGGTGGCTAATGAATCCCATGGTTAGATTCCTTAAGTGGCATCTCCCTTATTCCCATTTGAATTGGTTGGCTTCAGCGTCTGGCCCTTGACTCTGGCTGAACCTGTTTCCTCTGGCTGCAAGAGTCCTTTTGTAGGACGGTTTTGCTAGGCTAGACCTGTGCTCAAGAGCCCTCTCAGCCGTCGTGATTCACTAAAAACATCCATTCTCCATGTCCCTCGCCATAAAGCCTTTCCTCAGGCTGTTTGTCCGGTTTTGGAGCCCTGGTTGTACCGTCGCTGGTATCAGAGCAAGCTTTCCAAAACACGTTCCAATGCCTCAGCCACAGCGTTCAGGATCTACCTCAGGGTGGTGGAGTACAGACGTGAGTCCGAGCCCCGCTGTGACTCGCTCTTCCCCTGCTTTTAAAACAAAAGATGACTTTAGGCCATTTGTCACCTGTCGGCTCTTTTCAGTGCCAAAGTCCCTCTTGCTTGGACACAGCCAACCAGTTTCATTCCTTTAACTATGTTAGAGCCCTTCTGGTTTGTATCGTACCACCTTCCCGAGCCTTCCCTGTCCTCATCAGTTCATGTCACCAATCTTACTGGCTTCTGTGGATCCTTATCAGCTGTAATCCTGTAGAGGAAGACTGAAGGTGAGCTCAGGAGCTGAACTGTAGGGTGGGATGAGCAGAGAAGCACAGGTAGGCAGCCTACAGACCATGATGATCTGAAAAAGATGGCAATTGCTCGCTTAGGCATTTTCCTTCCTCTGTGTAAAGAGAGTCATTATGGTCCCGGGAATCACAAAAAGCGACAGTAATTTTCCTGAGATTAGGGTGATTCTTTAAATTGCACAATCTTTTCTGTTCCACATCCGTGTGAAGGCCAGGTAGAGGCTCCACGGGCTCGAGCGTACCATGGCTCACACCGTAGAGCACCAGGTGAACGGGTGGTAGCACCAGGTCGCAGCCACGTAGCTGTACCACCTGCACGGGTGAGTCACTCTTGCTGGTTTAGCATAATAATAAATAGAATAATAGAATAATAAACCACATCGTCTTGGCTAACGCAGCCAGATGTTGTTCAGAGCCAAAATGGCCTGTACCACGCTGTCCTAGGACCAGCACGGCCAGAGCAAGCTCATCTCCACGAAGCCCTCCCGTGGAGGCAGAGAAGGTTTTCCAGAAGTGGATTTCCACCCTGTGGGTGTTGAAATCTTCCCTTGTCTTCAGAGCAAGTTAGGCCAAGCTCAAACCCCTCTGAGGACGTCCGGGTGTGATCCACCTCTCTGCCTGTGCTGGAAACCCACAAGAAGCCTAGCATCCCTCACCAGCCTGGGGAAGGTGCCTGGCGTTCCCCAGGAGAGCAAGGGTAGGTGTTTGCAGTCGAGAGGTTGGCTGTCTAGACAGTGGAAAGAAACAAGCCCTCTTAAGGGCTCATTCATCTCTTCCTAAGATGGCTAAATAGGTCAGATGACTCATGCCCTGAAAGTGCCTATTCCTCTTCTGTCTACAAAGAGGGAAGGAGCTCTCGACAGCCCTCCATGCCGAAGACACCCGAAGGTAACGGATCCGGACCTGGCTGCTGTGGTGGTTGCAGCGGGTCAGCAGGGGAATTCAGCCTCCTCTGAGGATCCAAGTCACCGCTTCGTCAGCGACGGCGATGAGGAGGTGAAAGACTAGTTAAATGCCAGCTGTTTTTTTAACTCGCGCTGAAGGCGACACGCAAGGAGGAACCTGGGCATGCAGGCTTGGACAGGACCAGGTAGAAGGTCGAATCTAGCTCCCCGCTGTCACCGTAGGTTATAGGGACCACGGAGCAGGAGATTAGGCTGGAGGGATTTGTAGAACATCTCCTCCGCAACCGTAAACAAGGGATGACACCTGCCCAAGGGTCACCCCTGCTGAGTCTGCAGCCCTGGGGATGCAGGGGGGCCTTGCTCCCTGCGGGCAAAGGGGTCTCCGTGGCCCCAGTGAAGACAATGTGCCACAGTCCCTTTCCAAAATGGTCAATTTGCTTGTTAGCACGCCTGCAGTATATGGCTCTGCCCTGATATTACAGACCCATGCTTTGGCCCTGCACAACATCACGAGATTGGCTTAAAAAATCAAGATGCAGCTCACAGCGGATTCTTGTTTTTCGTTGCTGCTTTTGGAGGCTGACTGAGTCATGCTCACAAGGCTCTTTTGCCAGACGCCGGGGCTAGCAGCTTCGCTGAAATAATTAAATGAGCGCGGAGGTTCTCATGTGAGCCCAGGAGCTGGCGGTTCAAGCAGTGCCCCAGACGTCGCAGCCTGGGGATCAGGAGTCAGACTGGACGCCCCAGACACGTGTCAGAGCGCGCAGAAAACTGCCATGTGCAGGAAGGATCTTAAAGCGGGGATGATGCTTGGAAATCAGGAGGGACGGGAGGTCCATCTTCCAATTTTAGTCCGGTCACTGACACGCTCTGGACACCTCACTTCTTCCCCAGACTTTGTGCTCGGCAGCTATTGCGTGCCGATGCACCAAGCTGCAGGGCTGCTGCTCGTCCCGGGGTTACTACCGTACCCCTACAGGCACGACCGGCAACGTCTCAGCCCCTGGCTCTGCCCCCAACTGCATTTTGAAGTTCTCCACCGGTGTCTGAAGACGCAACGCTTTCCCCTGGCTGGGGAGCTCCTCGCCCGGGTGCTCCCATGGCATCCTCCTTCTCCATGTCTCTGGTGCTCGGGAAGTGTCTGGGGTCGAGGATATTTCTTTCGGGTACGTTCAGAGCAAAATTGCTTTCCTGAAATGAAACTCCAAATTCTCCTGGGTAGCTTCTAAAGGATTCATTTCCTGTATTCACTTCCCCTGTGCCTTGCTGCTATTCGTGAGGACATTTGCATGAAACAGTAGGATCTCAGTCTTTTGATGTGAAATTATCATCTGCAGAAATGACTAATCAATTAAGGACAGTCACTACCAGGCTTTCTATTTATTTCTTTCTCATTGAAACCAGAGCAAATGTGCCCTTTTTCGCAGGAAAACGCTGTTTTTTTCCAGCCATCGCTGCTGAAAACTTCCCGACGGATCTGAAAATTACATCATGCCTTTCTTGGTCCCTGCTGTTGTCACCATCGGCGCTGAGCTGGCCGTGCTGCTGACAGGGAGCGGGCAGACGAGCAAGCCCATGTCACTCGCCCTGCCAGCTCAGCGGTGCCAGCGGGAGTGGGGACATGCCAGGAATGGCTCAGATCACACTTGGAGAGCAGCTCAGGCAGGTAAAAAGGTGCCCAGAATCGTAAACAAGCATGGAGACACTTCATCCCAAAGGTGGTCCACCACGAGAGCGTTCAGCTAGAGGAGAGTCTAGACTTAAACTGGAGGTCTCGGCTTCGCCTAGGCATAGGGGAATTTGGATCTGAAGGGTTCAGCTCCGTCTTTAACCACAAAACACTCTGTGGGATTCTCTGGCAAGAGGCAGGAGGGCTGGATTGTCTCTCCCAGACACGTCTGGTGACATTAGTGTCTCCTCCTATCAGGAGTGTCCCCATTTCTCTGCGTGGTGCTGTCTGTCTCAGCAGTTGTCCCCACACTGTTACGGGGAGCCAGGGTCGGGATGGGCACGGACGGATGGACACGGAGCCAGCAGACAGCTCTGGCTGGGCTGCAGAGGGAGCTGGGCGGCGGGGAGGAGCTGCTGGAGGGGCACAGTGCGGTGGTGGTGGTGGTGGGAGGGAGAAAAAGGATAAAAGCAGAGGCCACAGAGGGACTGAGACGAGCCCTGAGACTGCCAGCACAACCCACCTCACCCTGATGCTTGCCACTGCTCTGGTGACTGTAGGGTGTTGCTGACCTAGACCTATGGGCGCACCTCCGAGGGGACAATGCTGTCCCAGGTGAAAGGGTGACCACAGGGCTTGACCAGGTTTTGTGCTGGGGGACTGAGGCATCTCTGCATGTGCATGTGTGCACGTCACATAGGGAAACTGAAACGAGGGTCCAGGAGGTCCTGGGTTCCCACCCTCATCCTGACTGCTCTGCCTGACAGAGATCCTCACAAAGGGAGAGAGAATCACCCGTCCCACCCAGACAAGCCCCCTGGTCCAGTTCTACGCGCACGTAGACATCCGAACTGGCCCAACGTTCAACAGATGAGGGGGAAAACGAGCTTCAGAGCAATGAGCCGAAGGGCAGAGGAGGTCCAGGGGCCTTGCACTTGCCACCTGGCAAACAATGAGAGCCCGATGCACTTGGGAAGGAGGTTTGCAGGAAACCTTTGCAGCTGAGCGTGCTGGGCACTGCTGCTACCCATGCTCATCGCTGCCATGAGCATCCCGAGGTGCAGAGGAGGGGCTCCCACCCCAAAGACTGGGTTTCTTGCCTTTTCTCCTCCGCCTCCTCCTACCATTGCTGCTCCCAGAAACTCTGTGTGACCCTGACGATGGGCACAAAGTTGGGGGTGGCCCGGAAGACGAGAACAGGATGAAGCTACGAGGGAAGCAGAGCTGTTTTGTAACAGCCCTGGGGAGAGATCACACCACACCGGAGAAGCGCCTCCGGAGAGGTGCGGCAGGCACGGAGGTGACCAAATGAATCGGCAGCAGGCAATTCTCACCGGAGCTCAAGAGACGAAGTAATTGAAAATAAATGAAGGAACATGACACCTGGCTGGCGGATCAGTTATCTATAGCGTACCTTTCCTGAAATAACTGCCTCCCGAACATCACACGCCGAGGCAAAACCAAGGAGATGCACCTGTAAAATAGGCCACTCCAGCGGGGACCTGAAGGCCCCTTTATTTTTAATCGAAGCTGTCAGAAGGGTTAATCAGATGGGGCACAGCAGTGCCCTCTGCCTGGGGTATCGGCTCCCCTTGCCGCCCACGGGTACCGCGCGCTCAGGGTAAGATGCCCCGGCGTTCTTGTCCTTGGGTAAACTCTTCGCTCGCAGACTAATGCAAGGGGGGTGTTCCGTGGCTCTCCAGCCTCAGAGAGAAATCCAGGCACCCTGGGGGAGAGCTGGGGTGTGGTGCTCTCACCCCACGGGGCTTTGGGTAATTAGGGTAAGGCGGGGAGTCATCAACTCGTCTCGACTCAAAAATGCCCCCAAAAGTCCTCTGAGAGGGTCCTACACAAGCCACTGACCCCAAACCGGTGTTCTGCAAGGATCGTTCAAAAGCACCTTTCTTCCCGATGGGCCGTAGGTTTTTCCTTGCAGAGCCTGGCACGGACTGTCCCTCCCTCTGCAGGGAGGTGGAAGCAAAGGCGAGGAGAAAGGGAAGGCTGGATGGGACTGGTGTGGGCAGTCGCGCGAACGCCAGGATTTCAACTCTTCAACCAGCAGCCAAGCCGACACCAACCAAACCACCCCACTGGCCCTTCCCGCTGCTTGTCAAGGGTGTGGGCTGATCACATCTTCCCCCCCACAGACCCCCGGGAACCAGGAGGCGCTCAGCACCTTGGGGAACCAGGAGGTTTAACGGGGTTTGGCTGCCGAGTTCAGAGCCCGGCGGCCCAGGCAACACACGGCTTGCACAGCGGTGGCCGGTGGCGTGTCCGTCCTCTGTCCTGCACCCCTTGGAGGTCTGGTGGTTGTGTTGGGGAGTAGCTTTTTCCCGGCTGTGGATACGGCGCTGGGCATGACCTCTGCCCGAGGGAAACAGCGCGTTGGTGTGTGGCCAACGCCGCACCGTCGGCCTGGCCCTGCCACACCGTCCCTGGCAGCCTTGCTCTGCCAGGACACAGCCACGGGGACGGGACCCCCAGCAGCGAACGGGGAAGGTCATGCGGGTGCGTGGTAGCTGGCCGTTCCGGGGGGAGCAGTGTTGGCTTAGGCTTAACCGCTGGGATTTGCCTGCGCGAGGAAGCGAAGCTGGGTTACGTCTCCCTTTGGAAGCGGTGCCATCAAAGCCCTGCTGTCCCAAGGAGACACCGCAAGCTTCTCCCTTTTCATCTGTCTCCTTGTTCTAAAAATGAAAGCAGCCAGGGCAGAAAGCAGGTACCTGTACCTTTAGCACAGAAAAGAGGAGAAAAAAAAATATTAATAAATGACCAAGAGGTGGGTCCGTGCCTGAAAAAAAGGGTGGCTTTCAAATACGGTGGCCCTGGGCTAGCGCTCCCCGAGAAGGCACAGTGCACCCAGCCCCTCATGGGGGTGAGCGGAGGGATCCCCACCGCTGTGCCTGCGGTGGGGGGTGCAAGGCAGGGACGTGCAGCCCAGCTGTGGACCCGCAGCACCTTCCTAGGGACTCCTCCCTGGGGAAGAGGCTGGGCCGTGCAAGAGGTTGAGCTTTAGGGGAGAGGAATCAGGTGCCCCCCCCCTTGCAAAGCAGCAACGCTGCTGCCAGGGCTCTTCGGTGCAGACCGAGCGGGTTTTAATGGGTCCCTCCGTTACGAGGGAGACTGAGGCTTTGCACCCCCGAAGCACCCCGGCTGTCTGAAAGGGACAGGCATGAACAATTCCTTTCTTATACCGAGATGTGCCGCTGATCTTTCTCTTTTACCTTTTCAGGCATCCCGATTTTTAGCGGTCCTCTTGCTCATTAAATGAGGCAGAGGAGTCGACAGGCAGCCAGGAGCTCTGGTGTCCCAGCTGGGCTAAATTTCATGAAAAGAAAGCAAGAAAGAAAGCGAGAAAGAAAGGCTCTCCCTCCCCCTCCAACAAACGCAGCTGAAATCTCGTAATGAAAACATGGCCAACACTCTGCTCTGCCCTCTGCCCTTTACGGTGCAGGTTGCAAGGTCACGGAGACGTGGTCCCCCGGTATTGATCAGGACTCTTTTGGGCTGGCATATGGCACCAGGTTTCAAAGGCCGAGCAGCTCAAAAAGAATTAAGTGGGGGCAAAGAGTGGAACGTACCAGATTGAACTCCTGACACGCAGGGGTCAGAGATCACTGGAGATAAAGCGGGTGCTGGAATGGCCTGTGCAATGTCAAAAATAAATAAGTGAGCATTAAAAATCACACCCCCCCCCCCCCTCAATGCTCGGGCTAAAAGCCCACCGTGTTTCGGAGGGAAAGAAATGGGCTGGATGAGTCTGACACGCTAGGGAGCGACTAACGGGGAAAATGCCCTTGTTTGTACCGAGGGATGAGCGCGAGAGTGCCTTACCTGCAGAGCGCACCCACGGGCTTCACCACCTGGTATTCGGTGGGTCTTTGCCTTCCTTTTGGATGTCCCTCAAAAGGGAGAGAGGGAGAGCTAGAAAGTAAACAGAGCATCCAGCACCTCTGGCTATGCAGGAGCATCGCTCCTTAACTGGCAAGGGGACTGGGATGAGGAGAAACCAGCAGCTTCAGCAGTCCGTGCTCCAGAGCGGGAGGAGATGGGAGAGGTGGAAGAGTCCAAAGAGGACTGGAAATTCGAGCTTATATCAGAGGGTTTTTTTTCCTCTACTATGAGCCGCTGTGTCCAAAGGGTCAAGCCAATGGGCAGAGTACGTGGCAAGGGGCATGTAAGGATGTGCTGAGGGGAGAGAACCAAGTTCTGCCCACTTCCATCAGCGAGTCCTTCTTGTGTTAGGGGGCACAGGCATGAAATGTGGTGAAAAAGTGACCCTTGTGGTCAGTAAATCACCAGCTTCAGCTATAAATCTCATGGGACGCTGTGTCTGGGTTACATCCTAGTGAAGGCCGTGGCTTTGGGTCTCTTGAGGGTCTCTTCCTAGAATCAGCCGGTTGCTTTTCTCCTCACCTTACAGTGCATTGCAAATGCCAAATCCTGAGCTACCTTCGAAGTGGAAAACTCCAGCCTGGCTCTTCCTTCAGGTCCCCAAAGAGGGCACCTCACCAATATGTAGCCATATGGCCCATCAGCAGGAAGGATGAGTCTCCTCTCCGAAGCAACAACTCAGTAAAGGACCAAACAAAAAAAAGAAAAGGATGGGTGAGGTTGTAGGACTTTCTGCACCTATCACAGGACCTTACCAGGCACATCTGTGCTGCCTATTATGACTCTACATTTGTCTTCCAGACCAGACTTGCCATAGCCTTCACTGGAGCCCTCAGCACCACGCTGGCAGCTCTGGGGCAGGACATGCTCAGAGCACGCTCAGGATGTTGTAGGAACCCAAGCTTCACGGAGTCTGGAGGGGCTGGGAGCAGGCAGGGCTGGGAAGGCAGCAGACAGCTCAAGTTTTGTCTTCCTGAGTGTGTTGTGGATGCTTTAAGTCCAAGCCGCAGCAGGTTGAAGACCTGATTTTCAAGCTCCCTCATCATCTCCACGTGCAATGCCAGCCTCTCTGATCTCTGGAGTCGTACTGAGGGTGAAAGGTACACGGCCTGGAGGGAAAAAAAGGCACGGAAAGGAAGAAGCTTCTCAGTTAATGGGCCTACCCAGGGCATCCTGTGGTTGTTTCAGTTCTTCCCAGCATCACGATGCTCTGTGGGAAGCCACATGGCAGTGCTGCCTCTTTGTCCCTCTCTCCTGTCTGGGCCATGTAAGAGATTAATGAATCACATGGTGCCCTCGTCTCCATCTTTACTAAAAAAAACCCCCAAAATCTCTAGTGTTCAGCGCGGACAGCCCGTGGCTCTTCGAATGAACTGGTGAGCTTGTTGTCCCATCTGATTTTTATTGCCTCCCTCTCTTCTTTTCTTCTCCCGAAGCCTTTCATACCCAGCCAAGGGGCTCTATCTTCTTCCCCAGCTCTGCCTGCGGGGACACGCTCTGCTCCGTGATTTAATGGGTCTCCTCTCTTTGGTTCCTGATAAACTGAGCCGCACGGTGTGGTACGCAGCAGGGCCGGCTGTGCTTCCAAACGCAGATTCTGCGTCCAGGGTCCTGTCACCGCGCGGTTCCACCAAAACACTTCCACCACGGACACCAAAGCGCCTGGCTGCGAATGCCCAACGGCCATTTCCCAACATTTCCTCTCATTTCTAGTGGCGTACTGAGAACAAGGACCCCCCGTGGTGCTGTTCACCTTACAAATATTTTCGTTTCCCTGGTTGTCGGGGTTAAAGCCCTTCAGAATTTGAGTGGGTTGAGAGGTAGTTCAGCGAAGAGAACAGCTGAGTACTGGAAGGAACGGGAAGGTGCCTGTTTGTGAAGCCCAGTGACACATCTAGAAGGTTGTGCTACGTCTGCCCTCTCCACTGACCTCTCAGGTGTGCCAGGCAGGATGGGCAGGATGGGATTTTGTGCCCCCATATGTTTCTTCTACATCTGTGTAGGCGGAATACTCTAAATGGCATATTATCCCTTCCGCTCGGCACTTCCCCCTGGATTTGTACTTCTCATGAATGTTAGAAAATGTGTTCTAGAACTGCTGTACGATGAGCAGTCAATGCTTGAAAATGCTGCCTTCTTTTTTTTTTTTTTTTTTTCCATTTTTCGTGGTGATTTTAGTACCAGATGGTAGCCTTACAGCCCAGAGAATGAAGTGCTCCATAATTGACAGCATAACACGACTAGCAGCAGCGAAATCTTCCTCCCCTCGCTTCCACCGCTGAGACTCCGGTGGTGCAGAGTGAATAATTTAGCATCCATCTCTCATTCAGCAAACGCTGCCGGTGAGCTGTGTGAGGATGATTTTTATTAACTGGACGGCTGGATGCAATTTTCCAGCAAACCCTGTGTGCAAACAAATTGTAGCTGACTGCTGGGTAAGCGCCAGTGCTTATGACTGTCTGCTGGTACGGAGAGATTAGGTGCCCACATCCTGTTACACCATCTCCTCTGCTCACCAACGGTTTCCCAAGCCCACAAGCAACTTTGCTGGTGAACAACCACGGTTTTATATCAGAGAGACCGATTTCAGCAAGACACATGTTTCATGACGTTTTGTTTTTTTTTTTTTGCTCCCTGGGAACGCTTGAACAAAATCACGCTGCCCAGCCTGGTCTGTAAAAGCCATTGCGGATATTGCTGATGGGGCTCGTGGGATCTGACCAAGAAAAACATTTATGAGCCCTTTTGTTTTTGCTCCATTTGTCCGTTTCCGCCTCATTCCAGCATCAGGGTGACCGTGTTAGGAGGTAAGAGTGGCCTCTGGTCTCCTTGGGCCCCTTCATGGTCATCTGCCATCGGCAGGAGAAGTTGTGGCCATCTGGGGACCGCGCTGGAGCCGCAGTAGTAGTCCAAGCCGGGCAGATGCTGCCAGCCAGAGACAGACTGCTTTGGCTGCAGGTGAACTGCTGGCTTTGGCGTTGCCTCTCGCCCACCAGTTGTTGCTTGCAGATCCCAGCAGGGGACGGCCAGTAGGGCTGAACGGTCCCGCCAGCCTCTGTCCCCGCTGCAGACAGATGTGGCAGCTGTTTTGAGGTCGTCTTTGCCGTTTTGCCATGGCGCAGTTTCGGTGCCTGTTGGGAAGTGTGATGGGTATGAATCCTGCAGTGGGCAGGTAAGAAAGCTCTGCGTTTGTTGGACAGGTGCCTGGAACATTAGGCTGTTATTGGAAACACGAGGCTTTTATGGTAAGTAATTGTAATGTTATTGGGTGTTTTCCTTAAATAGCCCGCCGCACTCTCATATGCCGGCAGCTGACGCTGACGGGAGAGGTGTGCACAAGCGCAAAAAAAAAACCAAAACAGAAGGTGAAGTGTTTTTGGGATGTGAAATGGAGATTGGGGGCAGCCATGGCGATGGAAGTCTCTCTCTGGCTCTTTTCCTGATCAGAGGGGTCCATGTCCCTGCTGCCCTGGACCCTGTCCAGCTCAGATAGGCCTTTTCCAGCTCTCTACGAGCTCCTGTGTGCTCGCAGATGGATGTGGCGTTCTTCTCCCCTTCCTGCCCTCGGTCGGAGCAGGGAAGCACTGGGGGAGATGCAGGAGAGAGCGGTCCCTTCAGCAGTGGAGGCGCGTTGCGGGCAGAGAGCTTGTTTTTAGCGGGGGCGGAAAACGCCGCGGCATTAAGTCAGGCCTGGAATGGGCCAGTGCTCATCCTCATAGCCGGCTGCACAGCTCCACAAAGCCCGTGGCTGTGAAGCCCTCGTGGCATTCGGAGATCACGGCTCACTCCTGGCAGCTTTGTAAGCAAGAATGGAGTTTTATAGGGACACGAGGCCCCTGGTCTTTCCAACTTTGAAATGCCTGCTTTGCCCTGCTGTATTCTCCCAGTGGTGTGGGACACGCATCTTCCACAGAGGGAAAGAAAAACTACACACCAGAAATGCAGGCAAGAGTCCTGATTCGCCTCTCCTTTTCCGTGAAGAAACGTAACCCCAAAAGACCCAAACCCCGCGTCTTTTTCAGTGTCCCTGGACACGATGGTCACCGTGGAAAGCTCTAGTCTGAAGTCCTCTTTGGTTTCTCCCTACAGCCTGGCCAGTCTTTGCTGCTGGACAGCCGAGCGCAGGAGACCACGCTCTTTCCCTCCGCTGTGACGGTGGGTCAGAGCTTGCCTGCGGTCGGTAGCTCATCCTGTCACCATCGGGGCTGTTGGCATCTTTGGGAGAGGTCAGCCCAGCCACGGGCCAGCGGGTACGTACCAAGTGACCCTTTTGACTCTTAGTGATGCAACACGGGCTACCATTTGCCAAGTCCCAGCCAGGAGAAGCAGCCTGGGAGCTGGATACTGACATCTGAGGGACTTGTGGCCCTGCACGTTGCGGAGGCATCCAAGTCAGAACAGGCAGGGCGTTGAGATCAGCAACGGCGTGATGCTAATGTGATAGTCGTCCTCTCCTGAGCACCTAAAGAAGAACAAGAGCATCCCCAGAGCTAGAACCATCGAGAACAGCTACAGCAACTAGGCCACCCTCGCTTGAAATAGCCCCTGGGGCAGGATTAGCATCGTTTCCCCCGAGGAGCATCCCAAGTGTTAAGAGATCTCCCTGGCAAATCTGATGTTTTTCTTTTCTCTCACATCCAGCCTAGAGGAGCGTCTCTTTGCTCTTCACCACCCACCCTTTCTGACTCTCTCTTGTATACAGGACTGTCAGCAAAACCCCGTCACTCCTCAGGCTCGTGGCTGGTCCTGGAGTTGCTCCCAAGCAATGAGCCATTTCCATGCGCGCATCGTCGCCGTACGGTTGTCCATGAGAGCTGGGCTGCCAACGTCTGGCAGCTATAAATAGCCCAGAGCTTGTAGAAGGCAGGAAAACACCTTTGAACCCCCTTGAAATTGGATGGAAAGGAGAGCTGCAAAGGGACAAACCATAAATATTTGACTAAAAATATACCTGCGCTCTGCCTGCTAGGTGGGATGGGTGGGGGAGGTTGGAGGCGCCGTACGCTAGCCACCAGAGCGAGCAAGTAGCCGTTGGGACTGACCAGCCCCATTGCAAGCTCAAATGGTGACACGGTCTGTGAGCAGAAGGGGGCTGGGGAAGGTTCGATTTGAGACCAAGAGGTGTGAGCAGAAGGGAGGCCACCGTGCTCGATGCGGGATACAGCCGAGTCTGGCCCGTGGGCCAAATCCTGACCCCCTCATGCACCCCGCGCCCAGCACGGGCTTGGCTGCAATTCAGGGCTCAGCTCCGGCATCTCCCCTTCCAGCAAGAAGGTGCCTTGAAGAAGCCACCGAGCCGCTTTTTGGGACAGGCTTTTTGCCCGCGCCATCCGAACCTTCCCGCTGCCGTGTCTCTCACCTTCCTCCCCATCAGCCCACCCTCCTCCTCCTCCTCCTCCTCCTCCTCCTCCTCCTCCTCCTCCTCCTCCTCCTCCTGTTGTCCTGGAAACCAGAGGCCAGGATGCCTCAGCCCCGGGTGACAGCCCTGCAACAAAAGCGGCTTTCACGGTGCCGGTGGGATGGGGTCGTCCCCAGCGCCCCTTCCTCCCCGCTCGCGGTGCACAATGCCGGGCGGCGAGTGCTGGGGGTGGCCCGAAGCCCCCGGGGGATGCCCAGTGCTGGCCAGCCTCGGTGGGCCCTGCCTTCTCCCCCCTCGCTGCCTCCTCCCTTTCACGTTTCGCAGGTCAGGGGACAGGGTTCACGGGCTCCTCTCGGCGATGGGGCGAAGGTGGATTAAGGAGGGGGCGAGGGCTCATTCTTGTCACTGTTGCAGGGTGGAGACCGGGTCAGCGGTCCTCGAAACCCCTCGCACACCCTGGTGGGTCCCCAAGTGTCATTCAGCGTGAAGGAAGTTGTCCATCAAAGCTGGGGAAGGGGTGGGGGGTGGGGGGGGGCTGTGGGAATACCTGCGGGCAGTTTGCAGGCCAGGAGATAGGGACCGTCTCTGGGACCTGAGCGGAGGGACAGCGAAGCAAACTTCTGGCCCTGCTGCTTTTGCATTTTCCCTCTTTTCCCACAAACAAGCCGCGTTTTCCTGGGCCCGTCACACCTAGGGAACTCACTGCTGCAAGCCTGGAAACAATTTCCTCGCAGCAAGACTTTGCATTTGCCTGTGTAAAGCATGGGGGCTGGAAAGATATTTCAGGGAACAATCTGATGTGCAGGTAAAGATTGGTCTGCCAGTTCTTCTTGCCTAAAACAGAAGTAAATCTACCTCAAAGCCCCAGAAATGTCAGATGTCAGAATTTTGGAGGCAGACAGGCCACTGAGGCAAATAGGCTTTCCCAAAAATATGAGAAGAAAGAAGAAACCCTCCTCAAATACACACAGAACCGATGGGACGCGCGTTGCTGGGCAGGTGGGTATTTAGGAAACACACACCAGCAGGTTTGCCCCGAGCTATCCCATCTGCTCTATCTGCCTGGGGACTGACTGATGAGGGAGTGTGCTGCTCATGTTTTTGCCAGCAAGGAGGCTGGGGCTCTGCGATTGTCTCTTCTTGCTGCCCCTCTCAGTGGGGGATATCATCTCACTGGCATCAGGCAAGTGGGGATGGAGGTGACATGCTGAGATCAGGGAGCCCCTTGATTTGAGGGTTTGCCTTAAAGTCCGGGAACTGCCGCTTCGGGCTGTTCTTTGCCTTGTTATGCCTCGTCTGTCGCGTTTGCCGGGTGACGAAGCTGCCCTCCAGCATCATACCGATGCCGCCCAGGCATCAGCAGAGCAGAAAGCTCTCAGTCCTGTCCCGTGAGCACCGGGGTGCTGCTGGGGCAGCAGATTCAGGGCTGCAGGGGCACGGGGAGGATGGGAACCTCAGGGCTCCCTCCAGCACTGGGTAGGGAGCATCTTCTACCCTCTGCGCCTGGGTCCAAACCCTGTCCAGCCTGCTGAGGTACCCCACTTAGGAGTACTTACAGGCAGCTGACTCAAGCCTGCTTGCTCAGTTGCAGCAGCGCAGCCCCCGGGCTCCCCTAACCCCCTCCTTGCAGCACCCTTCCCCACGTGCCGCAGCTCGGCAGCCCCTTACCAAGCCGGTCTGCCTCCCTCCGCAGCCCCATCCTCCCACGGCTCTCACCACCAGTGCACGGGGGGCAAAAGCCAGCGACTGGTGTGGCCTCTGCGGGGGACATCACCCCAGGCTGGGGGTCTCACGGGATGCTCTTGGAAGCTCCTCTCCTCCCACCGCCACCTCTGCCCTCTCCCATCTTGCCCCCAGCTCCGCGCGGGGCCCCTCTGCCGTCCTCGCGTGCACGGACGGGCAAGCGAGCGTCTTCCCCTTGGGGGGCTGTTTCTGGGAAGCCGGCGGTGTGTGACAGAGGAAGGAGCCGTGGTGGCTGCAGGCTGGGAGTGCTCCTCGTATCCACCCTCCTGGCTCCTTCCTGCCTCGCTGAGCTCCGCTTTTCCTGCAGCCGGGTCCAAGGTCTTCTTGGCCCTTGCCTCCCGCTTGCGGTGCCTAAAAATAACCCCCCTGTGCAGGTCTGGGGAAGAGCTTTTAGGCTGGAGTTCAGCCCTGGAAGAAAAATGGTATAAAGAAGAGGCAGCCAGTGCCCCCTGGACACGCTGACCCGCGGTGTGCTGGGGCTTGGAGCTGCCGAGCTGTGCTGCTCCAGCCTTTGAGGGCAAACGTTACCTTCTCCCCCGGGGCGGAGCGGCCGCAGGGCTTTGGGGATGCTGGCCCCATCGGCGTGCAGCCTCCGTGTGCAGAGTGGGCTCTGCGGGGTTGGGAGGTCATGCTCAGCCCCTGAGGGATCACAGCTGGATGCAGCACAGGGGGATCTTCAGGTTGGTAGAGGGGATCGACCCCTGGAAATGTCCTGGAGCCATCTGCACCCCAGGGGACATCAGGGGACGCTCTTGCCCTCCTCAGCCTCAGCTGCTGGGTCTCAGCCCTGCCTTTGGGTGCCTGTGTGAACTGTTTGGGTATCTCCAGAGGGATGGGGAGCGGGTCCAGGAAGCAGACCCACTTGTAATCGAACGGGGTGGCAAGTTTTTTTGAGGGGATTCACGCTCCACTCACAGCACATGGTGCCACCTGGGGCCAGGCATGCCCCGCATGGGGGTACCACCTCTCCCTTCCCTCCCTCCTTCCCCCTCTCCCTCTCTGTCCCCAGGAACCTCATGCCTTCCAGGAAACGGGGTATAAAATGGTGTTAATGAGCCTCTGTGGCAGAGGTTTCAACAAATGGCTCTTCCCCAGCCTGCTGGATGGGAACGGGGGGAGTTCAGAGGAGGGGAAGGCGAGAGGGCGCATCTGGGGCTGATGAACCTCCTTCCTCTGCGCATCGATCAGCTGTCAGGCCAGCGGAGAGGCTCAGAGCATTAATTTCCCAACGACAGCCCAGCTCTGGGGTGGGGAGGGATGGTCTCCTGGGTGGGTTGAGACCCTCTGGCTCTGCCAAGCTGGGTGGGAAAAAGGAGAAGTGGTCTCTGACCGCTGGGTGGTTTTATTCTCTTGAAACTTGCTGCGTTGCTGTTTCTGCACGTTCAGCCTCGCAGCTGGCTGGTGAGGACTGGAGAGTGCCCAGAGCATTTCGGGGCGGGGGATGATGCAGACAAACAAGGGGTTGTTTTAGACTGTGGGTGAAGGTTTGTGGGGTATCTCTGCAGGGTGGACAGCAGTTTGACCTCGACAATATTTCCCGGGATGCGAGTGGGTGTTCGGTGTCCCCTGAGGCTCCCTGGAAGATGGGAAACTGCAAAGCTTCGTGACACAGGCCCTCCAGCCCATGAGGGCTGCTGCTCCTGCCCACACCACCTTGGCCCCATCCCTCCCCTCCTGCCAGCTGCTGGAGCCCCTCTGCTGCCACCAGGTCACTCCATGTTGCAGGACATGGAGTGGGAGAAAGTTCTCCCATTGCTTCCTCCCCATCAAAATGACGCTCTTGGCTGGGGCCAGCGGTGGATCTGAAGGTGATGGCTTTCCCTAGGAGGGAAATTCGTGTCCTGCTAGGATGATGATCCAGATCTCACTGGGGCAATGGGAGCTCGATGGCTATTGTGGTGCTGAGGCTCTAGAAAACCCTTCGTGTCCCCCTCCAGGTTTAGCTGCAGGGATTTTTGTCTTCCAAGATATGACTTGGACCTGCAACCTTGCCCACTGCCCAACCCAGCAGGCTCTGCCCACCGTATCATGCAAAAGAAAGTGTTGGAAGGCTCTTCCTTGCAGAAGCAGCCCCTTCATTTCGCTTTGCTGCCGTTTGTCTCACTGGGGATGAGGAGGCGGGCGTGCATCTTGCTGTTGCCTGGCTTGCGCCGGCTGCACGGTCATCGGAAAGCGGGTCGGACGCCATCAGAATTCCTGGCTCTGCGCAGGCTGGCCCGGCCAACGTGCTGGCTGTCAGGCGGGCCGGTGGTCCAGGTGGATGTCGCAGGGCCCTGGCACGTCCCGTGTCCTGCCCCTCTGCCTCCTGACGCAGCCCCGATCTTTATATAGCCGATGCTTCCTGTTGGCGAGGCGTGCGGGGAGGCTGCTCGCTCCCTCGCTCGCTCTTTTCCCTCTTGGCCGAGGGCAGGAGGGAGTCAGTGTCCTGGGAAAAGTAAAACTTGAAAGCAAAGCTGGAATCTTCATTGTCAGGAGGCTTTTTTTTTTTTTTTTTTTTTTTTTTGATGCGTTTCCTCTGGGTCGTTTCCTTTTCATTCGAATGCGGGTTAAAAATATGTTTCCGCTGACATCACCCCGCTGTCCCTTTTCGGAAAAGATCTGGTGCTGGTCTCCGTGAACACCCCAGGGCTTTGCATTCCTCTGATGGCCATGAGAAACACGCCTGGAATGAGCAGCCGGGCCAGCCGGGGGCAGCTGGTGGGGACGGGGGAAGGACCAGCCCCGGAGATGGGACTCTTGGACTTTTCCTGGGGGTTGTTAAGGGGGCTTGTTGGCGCTGCTCCTTGCACGGGGCACATTCGGCCTCGTTTGCTGCCCAACAGGTGAGGACAGCTTGGGAAAAATTCAGCTCTTCTCTCACCCCAAGCAGCAGCTTTCATGGAGGAAGAGGGTGAGAGACCATGTGCTGCTCTGCTGCTGCTTGTGACTGTTGTCTGGTCTCTGCTGGAGGAACCTTGTGCTGCTCTGGATCTGCTCAATCCTATGCAGGTGCCATGGGACAAGCACATCCTGAGAAGAAATACACACGTGTTGTCCCCACTGTCTCTGTCCCAAGCCCCATCAGCCATCGGCAGAGGTCTCCGTGGGCTGGGACTGAGGGGTTGACCCACAAACATTGGTGGGCTCGGTCAAAGTGGTCACAGGCTCTGTCTCTTCCAGACCCAGCAAGCCCTGTGGGGCCAGCACCTTGCTGTCTCACACGGCTCCAGCCCGGGGCCTCCTTCCCATCTCTCCAGCCTCCCAGGACTCCCCCTGCCCATCCATGGTGCCTACGCTGCTCACAAGGTCACCCGGCACCTTCTCCACCCGTCTACCCCAAGGTGGTGAGACCTCAATTATTACTCCTTGTGGAAAGGCTGGAGCTGTTGGCAGCAGATCCGTGGCTCGGAGATGTCTGGAGGGATGAGCACAAGGGTCGCTTGAAAGACCAAGACCTTTGCTGCACCCCAGCTGCAGCTCCATGGGAGAGAAGCTGGAGCCGTTCCCTCCCCAGAGCCCACTGGGGATGGGGGTGAGGCTCAAGTATTTCTCCCTTGGTTGCCTCACACATGCTGAGAGGTCCCAGGGATCCCGGAGGAAGGGTTATGGCCAGCGGCCCCAGATATTTATACAGCTGTGGCGTCGCGCTGTTTGCTTTGTGCTGGGTGGCCCTGAACTTCCACGAAATACTTGGTGAGTGGGGCAAAGGGCCCGTGCAGCCATGCCTTGTGCTGCTGGCTTGGATGAGGAATGAGGAGAGTAGCTGGCCTGGTTTCGGATGGCTGAAGCTGCTGAGAAAGGATTTGTCCCCCAGCTCTCGCTGTTTTCCCATCCCGATGAAAGCTTTCAAGAAGCGAGAGGTCAAATGACTAGTTTGGAGCTGCTCACTCCAAAGAGGCCATTTTGTTGTGCCAATTAACTTCAGAGCGAGTTTCAAGAGGGAAAAGTGGTCCTAAGAAAAATGTGTCTGTGGAAAAATGGGACGTTTCAACTACTTCCAAACATGTTTTTAATGAGGAGAGTTCTGGAGGAGTGGAACAGCTCCAGCTCAAGTGAGCCATCATTTTCTGATGAAAGTGGTTTGCTTGGGAGGTTCCTAGCTGGCACAAGTCACAGTACGTCCCTAGGAACGGTCATGCTGAGCATTTTCTTCACGGGCCGATCAATGATGCAACGTCTCCCTGTCACACTCTGCGATCTCACTGCTCCACCTCTCCAGATGTGCCAGATCGGCTGAAAAAGGGGCATCTTGGCACATTTTGTTTCCTTCCCCAGATACCTCTTCCACGAGACCACCTCATTTCTCACTTTCTTCATTGCTCCTCCACCTTTTCCACGGGCAGACATCAGCCTCCTGCATCCCTCCCTGGCTGTTTTCTCCCTCTCAACCCTTCCCGGGCTGGCTGTCTCCTCCCTGCCATGGTGCTTGCAGGCAGTCCATCAAACAGTCTTGCCATCCCCTGAGCTATGGGGCAGCTCTTGTCCTCGCTGCTCCCGGAGAGTTATGAGGTGCAACCACATCCCAAAACACCAGGCTGTGACCTGTGGGGTTCCCAAGGGGAGCGCTGCATCCCAGGCGGGATCTCAGCTGCCTACTGATGCTTGAGGGCACTTGGGCGTGAAGACCTGAACCCGTGCTGCACTGTCAAAGGCGTGTTCAACCCCGGTAGCTTTGAAGAGACATGAGATCTGGGGTTAGGGACATTTCTGGGTGCTGCTCTGAGGCAGCACCCACCTCCTAGATGCTGAGACCCCAGTGGCGGGGCAGACTGTGGGGCAGAGGTGGGATGTGGGTGGTGGCGGCTGGTGCGGATGGTCCAAATAGGCCTTTTGCTGGGCGCTCTGTGGCGGTTGCGTGTGTAGGGAATGTGGTGCCGCAGGGTGAATTTGAGGAGCAGGTTTCTCCACACTCCGGTCTGGTGGGACAGAGACCTGGGCAAAGAAAACCCCACTGATCCAGGCTGCAAAAAAATCCCCACCGCCCCCCAAAGACAGGGGCCGAGGACAACCGGGTGGTTTCCAGCCAGGAATGACAAATAGGGCAATTGCTCCATCTTGTGACCCAGCCTGTAAATGCAGCAAAACGGTCGGGAATGATAAAGGGAATTAACGTCGAAGCCGCTTCTCCATCGCCAGCTCCATCAGAGAGCTCCACGCCCCATGGCTCAGGCAATGGGCTGGTGAAGAGGCATCATCCACCAGCGAACTGTATGTCTGTGAGGTCAGCGTTAACTAGATCCAGTTCCTGATCTGTCTCACCATGTCGTAGAAACCACGGAAAAATCTGTGTGGGACGGGACCTCTGCAAGCCTGAGGGCCACCCTCTTGCTTGCACGAGTGGTGGGGGCGTAGGGACATGGGCTGGGGTCTGGTGGGGTGGTTAGTCCTGCTGGGGATGCCCCGGCCAGACTGGCAAGCCCCTGTCGTGGTGTACGATGCTGTTGGCGGTAGGGATGCGTGGAAGCGTGCGCTGAACATCCAGAGCAAAGGCTGGAGGCTGATTTTTATACCCCCCGAGAGCTGACTCCCATCTGAACAAAGCGAAAGCTCTTGGATGCAGACGGTTCCTCCTTTGGGCACATCTTCCCCGTGTCCTGGGCTGTGAATTTGTAGCTCGGGGTGTGGCGGTGTGGGAGATCAAACGTGTGCTGCTCTGCGGGGGGCTGGGGGGGGGGGGGGGGGTGTCACGCCGCTGCTGCTCTCTAGCAGCCGTGTTTTGGGTTCCTCTGATTTCATGGCGTGGCTCTGTGGTGCTGGTGGCAGTGTTTTGTGTTTAATGACCTCAGCCTTCACCTCGCTGGAACCCAAGAAGTTTGTGAGAGTGAAAAAGCTGGTGGTTTGCTGGTAAGGGGTGAAAGGCACCAACGGTGGAGAGAGCCTCAACCCAGCGCTGCTCTCAGGGTGCCGATCTGAGCCAATCCAGCCTTGCCTTGGCTAACTCAAGCTAGATTCGTGCCATTAGCTCGCACCCAGACCCCTGAGGGCTTGTGACCCACCAGCTAGTGTGCCTCTGACCCACATCCCCTGCCTGCCCGCCTCTGCATCCCGCACACGCAGCGTGAATCGGTGGCTCTGTCTGCGCCGGATGATTTGGGATGATTTTCTCCGTCGTGGTCCCACAAGGGTGCAGAAGCCACGGCACCGCAGCTGGGAATGCAGCAAACACCATGCTGGAAGGACCCTTGCTCCCATACCCCCCAAAACCCCTCCCCACCTTCAGCCTTATGACTTTCTCTCCTTCCCTCAGAGACCGGCCAGCCTTTCCTTGTCTCAGGAGGGTGCAAGGCAACCCTCTCTGCCCAAAACCCGTCTCTGCAGGGGTGCTGTCCTGAGCACAAAGCACCTCTGCAAGGAGGGGCTGAGCCCAGCGGAGGTGTCGGAGCAGCGGGGATGCCCCAGCACGGGCAACAGCATCTCCCTTTAAGGCTTCACTACCTCCTCCCTCCTGCCAGTGGGGAGTGATGACATGGAAAAGGCGATTATTTGGCACCAACTGCATCTGTCCGTCTCCAGCTCAGGCCCGGGAATGATCTTGACCGACAATGAGCCTCCTCGGCTTTGCTTTAGGGCTGCCTGTTAATGGGAAAGCAGGAAAAAAACCCAAACAAACAAACAAAAAAGGCTGAGAGATGCCCGAGAGCTCTGTGGGAGAACCAGGAGCAATCTGTTGTGCTATAGATCAAGCAGTTCCCCCTCCGAACATAAAAACAAAAATTAAAACCATTTACGAGAAAAGTCGCTTCCTGGTAATTTATAGCCCTTGGCTCCGGAGCAGCCGGGCAGAGGAGTTCAGGGCTGCAGCACGGGGCGGGGGGGGATGATGTTGCTCCCTCCACCTTTCCTCCTTCCTGAAGTATTTTAATTTGGGAAAGGCGCTGGTGTTCAGATCAGCCCCCAAATGCCCATCGCTCACGCTGTTCGGAGGAAACCTTCCCGCCGAGAGGGTTTGCAAGAGCAATTCCGAAGTCGTTTGAGTCTGTGGGGTTGCAGCTTGCTGCCAGGGCTCTGCTCGCTTTGGTGGTGGGGAAAGGCTGGGGTTGAACCTGCTCCCGATCCCTCTGCACGGCGCACGAATCTCGTACGGGGTGCTCCTTCGGTGGCTCAGGCTGGATAAACCGAGAGCACGAGGATATTGCTGATTTGTTGGTGGGTCTCCAGTCTGGGAGTGGGGACATCCACTCCACAGAAAAGCAGATATTCAGGAAAACAGCTTCCCTCTGCCCCTCTCTCAGAGTCCAGGGCTCTTGCTCTGCCACCCGGGGCATCTTCTGGAAAACCTGACTCTGATTTTTGACGTCGTTTGGATCATTTGCCCAGTGCAACGGTGGGGAAGAGGCACCGAATATCATCAGGACCGTTTGCTGAGGCACAGGATAGCATTTCTCTTAGTTTCCTGAATAAAGCACGGGTCTGGGGCTCGGGACATCTGGCCTCAGCCCTGTGCCCATCCCAGACTTCGTGCGTGAGGTGACCTGTCCCCAAGCCCGAGCTGTGACACGTGAGCAGGCTTCGGTGGGGCTACTCCGTGCCTCAGGGCGGCTGGAGTACTGGTGGCTCTTCCTTCTCACCCCAGACCATTTTGGGGCTGGGGAGTGCTGGTGGTGGTGGAGTTAGTCCAGACACCCCGGAGAGGAGCAAACCAGAAAGTTCAAAATCGGCCACTGGCACTTCAGACATGCCCATGGATTATCTTTTTCTTTTTCTTTTTTTTTTTTCTTTTTCTTTTTCTTTTTCTTTTTCTTTTTCTTTTTCTTTTTCTTTTTCTTTTTCTTTTTCTTTTTCTTTTTCTTTTTCTTTTTCTTTTTTTTTCTTTTTCTTTTTCTTTTTCTTTTTCTTTTTCTTTTTCTTTTTCTTTTTCTTTTTCTTTTTCTTTTTCTTTTTCTTTTTTTTCTTTTTCTTTTTCTTTTTCTTTTTCTTTTTCTTTTTCTTTTTCTTTTTCTTTTTCTTTTTCTTTTTCTTTTTCTTTTTCTTTTTCTTTTTCTTTTTCTTTTTTTTCTTTTTCTTTTTCTTTTTCTTTTTCACTTTCTCTTTCTGTTTCTTTTCCTCTTTCTCTTTCTCTTTCTCTTTCTCTTTCTCTTTCTCTTTCTCTTTCTCTTTCTCTTTCTCTTTCTCTTTCTCTTTCTCTTTCTCTTTCTCTTTCTCTTTCTCTTTCTCTTTCTCTTTCTCTTTCTCTTTCTCTTTCTCTTTCTCTTTCTCTTTCTCTTTCTTTTTTCTAAAGGAAAGTGCAAATAATGTGTTTTCTCCTAGGAAGCGTTGCTGCCTGCTGGACTGAGTGCCGGAGCTGTCACCCCCCGGCAGTGACGGGGTCTCGTGGGAGAGTGCGGCGGAGAGGCAGCAAAGCAGAAACCCCAGAGGTGTCACGGTGCGGGGCAAGGTGGCATGCCTCATGCATCACAGTCCGGGATGTCACCGCTCTCATTGAGATAAATGGGGAGGTGGCCCCAGGAGAGCTGGGGAGTCACTTCCATTTAGCCGCCCGCTGGAGCTGGCCTGAGACGGGTCAGCAGGAGACAAATCGCTCCCTGGTGGTCGCGGCTCAGCTCCTCCTGGAGAGGGGAACCTGTCCCACCCCGTAACCCGGCCGTGCAGGCAGGGAAGGGACTCGGGGTGTCCTTGCAGGCGGACACACGAGCCCCAGCAGCCCTGTCGTTGGGGACAGGGGCCGTGGGTCACGAGAGTGAGGATGGAGATGTGTCACAGACGGGAGATCACACACGCGTGTGACATGCGGTGACAGAGCGGGGCGTCTTTGGAGGGGTTTGCTAGAGGCTCGGCTCCAGGAAGACCCTCTCGATGTGCCCCCTGGGCACTTCATGGAGCTCTCGGGCTTCAAGATGTGGGAAGTGTCTAAATTTTAATGCATCGGCATAAAAATCAAGACAGACCAGGGAAAGATGACAGTGAAAGGGCCAGGTGTGCAGCTCTCCAAATGGGTGATAGGGGAACTGTTTCTTGGCAAAATGGGCGTGCGGGGAGGGAGAGAACATGTCAAGGCATAAAGGGAACGCGACAAAGAAGAATGGGGCTTTTAATTTAAAACGAAATGCCCAGGGAAGCACCTTGACAGAGAGATGCATCAGGCCATGGAAGATTTCCCAGGGAAGCGCTGGACACCTCATGGCGGGCACTGGAGAGCAGATTAGAGACAAATGCTCTGGTCACGGTGAGGCATCCAGCGCGCCTGGGAGCCGGGGTGAGGGAGGGAGCTTGGCCCCTTCCAGGCTCAGTCGCTACTGGTTGCCTGCAGCTGGGAGTGGGGTTTCTGTTTGAGCAGTTTTGTCACTATTTTAGGCTGTGAAAGACCAGTCTCTTTCATCTTCGGACCGAGCTCAGAGATTCCCCACTTCACAGAGAAACTCATGAACTTAAGAGCTGCCCGTCCCCCAAGGAGGTGGTTTCTTCAACACGAAGGAGAAAAGTCCAGCCTGATGGAGGATCCCCAGGGAGAAGGAGATGTCACTTCCCCAACTCCCGGGGAACGGATCCATCCAGATCCTGCCAACGCGGGGACCCAAGCTGCGTTTAAGGCCTGCATTTCGATGTGCCTCCTTTGATTCGACTAATTGGCCAGCGAGCTGCAGGGAGACCCAAGTGCCGTGTTAAAAGGATGAGATGAAATAAGAGCACAGAATAAATCATGAGCCAATTTCCAGCATTTTCTTGGCTGAAATGGAATGGCTAATCATTTTGATGGCAGAATTAACATAATTACTCTACCCACTGGCCCAGGCCAGGCTAAGCAGTGAGAAAAACAGGCTGCTGTTTCAAAGGGAGATATTTATGGAAGTGATTGAGCGAGTCGTGGGACTCGGCTCTGGGAAGAGATTGGCTTGGTCATGGGGAGCCACGACTGCTGGCTGGACCTGAGCGTCCCATTTGCTTCGTGCAGCTGTTTCTTCTTAGGCAGAGCCACACGGGCAGGATTTCCCCTGCCATATTTCCACTTTTCATGCACAAGATTCAGTGGGTGATGGATGAAACGAGAAGGAATTTGAAAAAATAGGAAAAAACAGAAGACAGTTGGCAGTGTTGTGATACAGGTGCAGCAGGACCTTATAAGCTCCCTTTCTTACACCCTGAATACCCAAAGAAATCGAACCCCATGGACCCAGTCTTACAGGCTACTTTGCACCTACATCTCCTGCTTTCAGCAATGTTTAACCTGAATTTACTGCAAGTGGGTACTATCTCAGTTTTATTCTCTTTTCTTGTGTCACGGTCCTATTTTTCTATACTTCCATGCAAAACCGTCATGGGTGCCACACATACAACATGGCAATTATCACGACTTTTGGCAAATGTGGCGTTCGCAGGACTTTGACTTATCTGAATCAGGAGAGATCATACTGCATGAGGCTTTGGCTTTCAGTCAGGTCACATCATAAGACCAGTGGCTAAAAATTGATGGCAATAAATCTCCCGTGCCTTCTCACCCACGTGTTTTGGGGTGGGTGATTTATAATGAAATCTTAATACGCATCTTGCATCTTTCCCGATCTCCCGTTTGAGGATCTGTCCCCTGCAAGCAGCCAGACTGGTGAGACCTTTACAGAGCTCCAATCTCCATTAGCTCAGGCAGTAGCAGACTATGGGCAGAGATGCAGGGACTCCTGGTTTCATCTCCCTTCCCAAGCACGGATGTCAGGGCATTGTTGATGTGATGATTTCAAGCCTTTCTGCTGCTTCTTTCCTTGCTCTACGCTAAGACTGCCTGAGGTGGTGAAGCTAGAGTCAGCTTTGCCTCTTGGCTCACAGAGGTGCCAAACTATACTCTTAGGGCTGGAAATGTCACTGCTGCCTTAGGAACATCTGGGGATTATAGGACAGCTCCCGAGATGCTAGGAATCGATCTGGTCAAGCCGTGACATCCTGCGCAGCCCTGTGTTTCTCTGATCCTACTATAATATTTGAAAGAAATTCTCTTATTTCTTGGGGAAAAAAAAAAAAATCTGATCAGCAAAGCAGAAACCTTTTAATGACAATCTGAGTTAATGTAGCAACAGAGCCTCCAGCCACCCGAGTTTCCTATGAGGTTATCGATTGTAGAACAACACTTGTATATTGTGTTAACATCGTTCATAAGGAGGACAATCCTTGTTTACTTGTTTTGTTAACATTGGGAGACTCCAGGGCCTTCCCACACACATTCATTTGCATGTTTCTTCCAATGAAAAGTAATAAAATATTAATATCGTTAAAGGAAGGGGGGAAAGCAGGAGGCCTTGGACTGCTCCTTTGATTGAATGAGTGGGTGAGCTGCATGTTCTCCAGCAGAAGAGCAAGGGAGGATGGAGGGAAGAGGGCGCGCACCAATTTTAACCCGGTCACTTGTCCCTCGTGAGTGTGGCTGCAGCAAAGACTTGCACAGCTTCGTCTCACCCGCTGCGCCACGTGGCTGCGCTCCAGCAGACCCGGATAAAACAGGGTGACGTTTGGAAAGGTTCCCCCTTCCCTGAGCCACGTGTCAAGGCTGTGGCTGGCAGAGGTGGAAGGAGACACCTGAAAGCGGGTCTTTGGGGGCTTTTTTTCTCCCTGCTGATGTCTCCTCCTTCTCTCTCGTTCCGTTTCTCACCCGGAATGAACGGGTCGGAGCTGCTCTGCACCCTGCAGCTCATGCCTGCGCTGTACTTACCAGCAGGAAGGTCTGCCGAGCTCCGTGGGCTTGTGGTCCCTCCGCGCCAAGGCGCAGGGCCCCGGCTGGCCACGCCGCCCGCTCCGGTGGACCACCCGCTTCTATTGCCTTGGCGAGGAGCAGAAACACCCTGGACTCCAGGAGCTGAAGTCATGGGCTAATCAGGATGTATAGCCAGCCACTGAGGCCATGTATATTTAATGAGCCCTGTTAAAGGATTTTTAGAAGTGCTCTCCCCATGGACACGGCGATGACTTCTTTGTTTATGATTTTTTTTCCCCCTTTCCTGTTGCCACTAATCACTAACTCTCTGCTCCTTAATGGCACCTTTGGGGAGCTCTGGGGATGACTTATTTATTTATTTATTTCCTTGCTCCAGACTGGAGGAAAGCACCCTCCCTCCCTCTCACCGACACGGGTGGTCGCAGGTTTCGAGGTCCATCTGCACAGGGAACCTTCTCCAGGGCAGTGACTCCAGGCGGTGGTGGGCTGACAGAAGAAGGGTCTGGATCCATCCCCTCCCTGGCTGACAGATGAGGAAGGCTGGAGCGATGAGTGGAGAGGAAGAGGAAGGGAGAGCCCCTGCATTGGAAAGTGGCTGCAGGAAAACAGGCTCCTTCTTTCTGGCCACCTGGGCTGGGAGGTGAGCGCTGTGGAGAGCTGCCTCAAAGCCCAGGTGATGGCCCCAAAACACGGGTAGATGTTTAAAGTCTGTATTTGGTGCCTGTAAGATGGCACTGTAAGTGCTAAGCAGAATTGGTCCATCAGCCTCTTCTCTCCCTGCCTGTGCCTGCCCACCAGCCACTGCCTGGCCCAGGGGGGCACCCCCTAGCCCTCCTCTTGGACTCTGACACCTGCCTCCTCCTCCTCCCGCAGCTGAAGGCAGCAAAGCCCAGTCCCCTCTCGCAGGCGGCAGGTTCCATCTCCAAGAAATTCCCTTCTCTGCACACCACAAGGGTCGGACTCTCAACATCTCTTCCCAGGGCCTTTCTCCTTCTTCGGGGGCTTTGCCAGTGAGAAGAAGGAGCAGCTGGGTCCAGGGGGACCCCGAGGGGAGGAGCGAGTGACTCGTCATGGTGATGGTAATGCAACACCAGAGCGTCCTGCTTCGCTCAGCCAGCCCCTAGTTGACGTGACTTACTTTGCCAGAGATAGACGCACGTACCTAGTGCCGTGTGCGTGCGAGTGTGTCAGCTCACGTCCTCTTCGACCACGTCCTTCTCTCTTGCTGGGCTCCCTTCAAGCCCAGGGAACCGCGCTCTGTCCGTCACCTCGGTGCAATCCGCTTGGGCTACGCTTTGGCGCTGTGAGCTTCAGGATGACGTAAACCCAAGGGTGGGATGTGGGGGACCATCGTCCTCAGGCCTCCTGGGAAGCTCATAGCATGCCGTCCACATCCCAGTGCAGATCATTGTAACTTGAGGTGGGGACCCCATCCATGTCCCTGCTGGGGGGCTGGAAGATCTCACTGCTGGATACCCTAAGCCTCCTCCTCTGAGGTGAAGGTCCCAGGGACAGTCTTCCTCAATCCTGAATCCAAAACTTTGGGGAAAAGCTGGCGTTCAAAGTCTTCAAGAGAGGTTTTGCTTTAGCCCGAAGTAGGCTGGGAAGAGAGACCTGGGAGCATTTGGAGTTGTGCAGCACACGGTCAGTGCTGGCTGTTCTTGGTGAATTTGGATGGGCACCTTGTGTCATCCTGTGGGCAGCAGGAGGAAGGAGGGGAGGCTTTCTAGCTTTTGGGAGTCAGTAGTTTTGAGCCATCACTGAGTATTCCTCTTGCTTTTGGGCTCTTGGTCTTCTATTCCTTTGCTACAGCTACCAGACCTGAGGACAAGGCAGCTAAGAACCAGATGCAGGGGTGCATCCTGCACAGGAGCCAGGGTATACCTCAGTTCTTGTCCCAAAGGCCCAGATGACAGCCCTGATATCCTTGGTGACCCGAGGTGAATACTTGTTTGTGATATTTATCTCGCTGGCCTTTTTCTGAAGTGTCTGAATGTACCTTCTGTCTCACACAACCTTGAACACTGCCAGTTGGGCTTGGAAATCAGCTCCAGGAGAAAAATTGCCTTTGTTTTTTAAATTTAGAATTTTAATTTTTTTTTTTTTAAGGTGGAAGATAGAAAACTCTGCTTTCAGAGAAAAACATTGCATCTTTAATTTGGCGAAGAAGGAGAAGAGCCAAGAGCTGAAACCTGCTGATGCAGGTTCCCAGGCTTCTACCACTGATACAGTGCCCCAGTGTCGCTCAAAATCTTCCGTCCTGCAAGGTCACAGATGCTGATTTGCTGAGGAAGGCTGGGGGTCTGGTCCTTCCTCTGGCCCCCTTTTAACACTGCCCAGCTCCTGGCCATCTCCCCCAGCCACGTGTAATCGAATGCAATTAGAGAGAAGCAGAGCCGGTCCCAGCCCCGTGCTCTTCCCAGCTGAGGTCGCTTCACATCGGGGCTGCTCAGGCTGCTGAGTGGCAGAAAACTCTCCTTCCTCTGTGCATTAATTTGCACTTGGTTCTGTTGCTGGCTCGTCCTCCAAGCCAACCGGTAGTGCTTTTTGATCGACTAGAGGGAGCCAGCTGAGCTGATGAAGGGCTCTCCAGAGCCCGAGGGTTTTGCCTTTGTAGCCTTCTCAGCCACCGGTAGGCAGAGCAGCAGAAAACCAACATGGGGAATTGAGCTGGCTCTTCTCTGTGACTGCTCCCATACTTCTGTGGTTGGGAACTGGTTTTCCAGCCCGTATCTTCATCCCTCTAACTGGAAGGGAGTCCCCCTTCCCAGGTATTCACAAGGCAACCAGCTGCTGTTCCCAGACATCCTTTCCAGTATACTGCACTTTGACAGGGAGCTGTGGTCAGCCCAGGACAACTTGTTACCATCAGCTGAGACAGACCTTCTAGTATTCCTGTACTTACACTGACCCTCCACGTCTGTATCTGCCCCCAAACTTGTCCCTGGCCAGGGATAGCTGCCCACAGATGCCAGGAGATGTTGGTGCAGGGACCCGCCACAAGCCCAGCCCTAAAGACCCCCAGGAGCCGGGGAGCTCACTCGTGATTCTCAATCCTTGGTTTAACTTGTGGACCCCTCTCCTGCTCTCCCCCAGCCCCTGCTTTGGGGAGCTGAGGTGGTCCCACTGCCCGGAGGAGTTGTACGTGAGAGCTTCTTGTATGGGAGGTCAAGACCAAGGACACGGTGGCAGATGCCACAGCACAGCCTGGGTCTTGTGCGTTCAAATCCCGTTCTCTACATGACCTGCCTCAACCAGTCTGATTTCTGTGCACTTGATGATTGAGCTGTATGCCAGCCTGTCCCACATCTTGTTCCAGGAGTGACCCTGGTGGCATCGAAGCAGAGGACTGTGGAGCATTACCCCATCCTCTCTCTCTGCTGCCAACCTACCACAAGGCCACTGCATCTTGCAGAGAATAAAATCAAGAAGCGTCCAAACACTGGTGAGGATTTCTGTGTGGGCTTTACCCTTCAGGCTGCATTCCTGACCCAAGGAGGCTGGAGAAATGCCTGCACCTGAGCCCTGACTCCCAAGGCCCTGCCTGCTCCTGAGTGCGCCTGCGTGTGTCCGCGCGTGCATGCCATGCACGGAAAGTTCTGCAGCGATGCTAATGGCGTGGAGAAAAGCCATTAAAGGAGGAAGAGTTGAGGTTACAATATTGTGCTGAAAAGTTTATTGCTGCCTGTAGAGACATCAGGTCTGTACTTCCAGGATTACTCAGTGCTTAATGCCGAGCGCCTGCACATTAGTTTTGCCGGGAAGCCCATTTGGGGTTCTTCCAAAACGGAAAAATTAAAGGGCTTCCCTAATAAATGTGCTCTCCACAAAAAGAAAAAAAAAAAAAAAAAAGGCTCCAAACCCAGCCTAGGACCCCAAATCAAAGCAGCCAACATGGGAGAAAGGCGGCACTGTGGAGCGTGGGGGGGCAGCCCTGCTGTGGATCCAGCAGCGTTTGCAGCTGGCACTTGTGGGAAGTGACATTCGTCTCTGCTCCCTTCCACCGGTTCAGCTCTCCTGAGACCCAGCCACGAAAGGATAAGATGTGAATTTACACAAGAATTTGGGTGCACAGCAGGTAAATTTTCTTGGGAAATTCCCATTTTACTGACAAAAGGAAACTCGGCTCCAAAGCGGTGCAGCGACTCGCTCGTAGCCTTGCTCGCCGTCTGTTCTCTGCACGCAAGAATGAGAAGCCAGGTCTTTCGAGTCCCAGTCTTGCATCCAGGCTGTTGGGCCACTCTTTTCCCAGCATTTAGCATACATCTGGGAACACAATTAGTGCCCGAAATAGATGCAGACGAGATGGTGTGGCAGCAATGATTTGGGGAAGCGGTAGTATTTCAGCCCTAAGTCGGGTGGTTCGGCTCACTCCTTGCTCCTGTTCTGGCACCCAACTCCTATCTGAAATCAATGAGAGGAAGGTGCCAAGATGCAAGTTAGACTCCGTGTCTCTTTGCAACTAGTAGATACTATAACTTCACGTAGACACTGCCTGGAAGCTGAGTTGAGTGCGGAGCAGCAGTTTTGTGCTGTTCTCAGTTGGTCCTTAAACTGCTCGTGCCGACAGAAAAGCCTCGAGACTCTGCCTTGCATAGGTCAGGGGTGGTTCCTCTGCTCTTGCCTTCTCCAAGAGTGATGGGGTGGGGGAGTGCAGGGATGTACGTGTGTTCCTAGGTGGGGATTCAGTTTGGTTGGCCATGCCGGGGGTGGAGGGTGGGAGCTCTGCAACAGCTCCCAGGGAGGTTTGTTCAGCAATGTCAGATCTTTCACCACGAAATGTCAGATCTTTCACCACGAAATGTCATCTGCACGGGGGAGTTTTTTCCTCATGATGTCTTAAGAAGAGAGTTGATGGTTTGCCTCATGTGATGAGCCCCTGGCTGGGTCATGCGATGGAGCATTTTGTAAGCCCTGACCTGGCTGATCGGTGGGACTTGTTGGGTGCTGGTATGTGCTGCCTTCAGCTGCAGGGCGGGGAAGACAGCCGTAGCCCAGCTGTGCGCTGCACTGCAGCTGGTGTTGGCGTTGGTTAAGCAGTGCTGACGCCGAGTCTTTAGAAAGAAGCTCGAGGCTGTTCTTGTTTTGCGGTCAGGTCACGAGAAATCCAGAGAATTCTCTCACCCTGGTTTCCATTCCATTTCAACGTATTATTTTTGCCTCCATATCAACCCCGTTGTCCTTGTTTCTGCTTCAATCCCTCTTTAGCAAGTCAGTGCCAAGAAGTGGATTTGCACGTATGCCGTCACCCGCTGTTGCCAACCCACCTTTCCAGTGCTCGGGAGAGCTCTCAGATTGTCGCTCGTGTCTCTGTACTTGAGGAAGAGCAATCAGGGTGATGCAGACTTAGGGCCTGAGCGTGCTTTGGCCACACGCACGCAGGACAGTGGCCCATGGCCTCAGTGGGATGCCTCAGGCTCGTATCACTCGTTGGATTTCCCTTGCAGAAGGTGTTTATCTCCCGTGGTACTTTCACTCCCTGGTGATGTCCCCTCTCCTTGCCCTCCTCTCTCACAAGGCAGCATGCTCCTGGTGGGGATGCCATGGGAGGCTGAGGTCAGGGAGGCGTTACAGCCTGTCCTGTCTTCCATGACCCCCCCCTGAGATACTGCTGCTTCCTAGTCCTTCTGCAGGCTCGGTGTTCTCCCACCTCCCAGCACGGCTCCTCCAAGGTTTGCTGGGTTTCCACCCTTGCTATTCCAAAGGGCTTGTAGGGAGAACCCGCTTGGTCATCGCTTCGGGCTGTTTGTTCCAGACCTGTCCACCCATCCCCACTAACAGGCACAAGGAGAAATCGTTTTGCTGAGCTGTGGGAGCAGAAAGTGATCAGTTTGAGGTCATGCACCCACTGAGCTATATCCTTCAGCCTGCTGTCCTGATCAGTTGGTGGTCTCATACATTTGTTGGAGATTACACATGCCCTGAATGGTGTTGTGGTCTCCAGAACCAGAGAACCAGATGTCTGCTCTCCTTTGTCATAGCCATCTGGGCATTCCTGACACTAGATCCAATACCTGGGGAGCTCCAACTGTCTGTAAGCAACCAGGAATCAGTCCTTCTGGCTCCGTTTTTGGCGTAATTACTGTGCTAGGGACATTGTTTGCAGTGGGACTGGAAAGATTATATGACAGATAAGTCAAGTGTGAGGGTGTTTTGGGAAGAGCGAGGAAAAGCAAAGGAAGAAGAAGAGAGAGAATAGTACAGGCAAGGAAAGGCTGACCAGCAGCAAGGCATGGAGCTCTCTCCAGCGCAGAGACGCGGGGATGCTGATCCGCATCACTTGGGCCAGCGCCGCTGCTTGGAGGTTGCTTGGACTGCCACTCACAGTTTCATGCCCCAGACCATGCAGGATGCCCTCTTGGGTGGGAGGGCAGCCAGAGCTCAGCCCTGCTGCTCACTTGCAGAGCAGCCCATGAGTCTCCTGCTCCAGCGGCTGAGGGGTTCCCAGCTATCAGTCCGGTCTGAAAGATGGGGGATCAAAACTTCCCCTGTCATCAGCTCCCTCTCATTCACCCTGTTTCAATAAACAAGGCACCCCTGAAGGGTTGTCCTGAACTAACTCCAGAGGTCTTCTGAAGGCACCAGGCCCAACCAAACCTCCTTCAGCATGGGAAGAGCTCACACTAAGAGCTGGGCTTGACAGGGTGGATGCTGAAGCTGGGTCTGAATCTCTCCGTGAGCTGTGTTCAGCATCATTAGGTGAAACTAGAACAGAGACAAACCTACTGTGCCCAAAGTTAGTAGAAAAGAGACAGCAACAGAAGATGGGTGGGTAAGATTTCAGGTTACGGGGAAGCAACGGAGCTTGGGGAGGGGGAAGAAGAGTATTTTAACTTCAGGGAGCTGTGAATTTCCTTGCAAAGGCAGATCATTTTGGAAAGTCAGCACATCCAAGTTTCACTCTTCCAGAGCCTGGGTGCTCTGCCCACTGAGGGATCTCAAAGCCCATCTGTGTCTCCCTCTTTAATGCCTCAGGTTGCATTATTCTCCATTTACAAATCCTGCTGGGGAGCGCTGGGAGAGCAGACGCTTCACACTCCCCCCCGGCAGGGGCTTGGCACACAAATCCATCTGCATGGGGGCAACGCCAGCTTTTCTCCTCACCACAAATCCCTCTCCTCCTTTCCCAGGAGAGCAGCTCAGTTCACTCTCTGAGCCGTTGGGCGGCAGGTTCATTACTGCACATTAGACAGTTCTGTTCCAGAGCTCACAGCGTGAGACAAGTTGTTGGGAGCTCTGGGGAATACATTCCCATTTCTCTACCCTTTCCTTCTCTGCAGCTCCTTCCCTGGGCCTCAGTTTCCCAATCAGTGCAAACCAGAGGCTGTCTAACCTCAGTGCTCCTGTTTAAATCCATGTAATGTCCTGTCCACCATCCAACTCTTGTCCTGCCCAACAAGGACTGCTGCCTCTCTCCTTGAAGGAACACCTTGCGTATTTAAGCATATCAACGTGCCTGTTCTCTGGTCTTGTCTTTTTTTGCTATTGCCATTTTTTTCTAGATCTTTTCTCTTTATCTCTGGAGTTTGTCTACTTTACATTTCTTACTAGAGACAATACTGTTTCTATGTCCTAGGGTGGTGGTTCATCAAGACCGGTGACGGCTGAGTGACAGCTATAGGCAGAGCTAGACAGCAAGAAGGGAGGGGAGGTCAGTATCTTAGTTTATTAGGCTCCAGACTGCCTAGGGAGGGGCCATCGGGGTTGATATCCCTGTGAATACTATAAGGAGTTATTGCGATGGGGCTTGTGGGTCAGGAGATGGAGTTAAATTCAGCTTTGAGAAATGGGAGAGAACAGGGACCTGAAGGAGAAGCTCCAGCAGAAGTCACAGCGTTGGACAGTCAGGGGTGTGGAGACAGTGCATGTGAGCTGTGGGACAGGGACCCCTTCTCCTCTCTGCCATCCAAGGGAAACCTTTTGAGGACTTGTGCTGAGCGCTTTCTCCACTCCTCAGGCAGGTGATGTGGTCTGTTAGCACCCGAGGAGATGACCTAGAGGTAGTTCAGGAGCAACGGCCCATCTCAACTGGAGAGGGACTCTGCACCATTTCCCACTATGATCTGCTCCCTGGATTAGCTTTTCCTGTTTCTTCCTTGACCAAAGTCTCCACGGGGAAAGCAGGAAGGTTCAATTTGCAGACGAGCTCAAGCCCAGAGCCAGAAGATGCAGTGGAGGATTCTTCTCTGTCCAAAGTCTCGACTCCATCCTTGGTCCCTTCCTCTCTGTACCCGATGGCCCTGGAATAGAGCAGGGACTGTGTCTGTTGGCAGCTCATCCCCCTCCAGGAATTGTTGTGTTATGTGTTATAAATTCCACGGGGGAAGATGAGTTGTCTTTCACAACTCATATGCTCTGCCTTCCTCACGAGTCTTCAAGCCCGTTCTCTGATTAGACTGATGCAAATGAGCTTTGAGCCTTGACACAGAGCCCGAGATTCGGGAGAACAGGATGAAGTATCTAGCACAGCGCTCGAGGGCTGGACCGCTGACTGGCCTCATGACAGTCAAAGCATCGCCCTGAGAGAAGGACTTGGGCTTGTCTTTTCCAGTGCTTCTCCATCATTTTTACTCAAAAAACTCACTTGCCTTTGGGGAAGAAGGTCCGTTGCTCCTCTGGTGCCTTCTTTCTAGGTCCTGCTCTGCTGACCACTGCAGAGGGTCTGCAGGCTGCCAAGGCTGAGTAACTCTGATCTATTCATCCATGGCTATTTTCCAGTCTCTTGCGTTTGGCACTGCTGCGGGACACGTTGCTGGTGGGCTCGTGGAGACTGGCTTCTTCAAAACAGCTCTTTCTACCTGCAGACCAAGGGCCCCGTGGTAGGGCAGTCATCCACAGAGGGGAAAACCATGAAGAACATCCAGCCCTGCACCGCTCCTTTTCTAACCAGAACGGCACTTTAAAACCAGGCATTTCCTTTCTCGAGTCAAACACCTGTTTCTGCTGAAAAGCCACCCACCACTAGTCTCCCTGACTTGAGAGGCTAGTATTTTATTTAGGGCTGATCCATTTTTCTTTTAATTCAGATCAATGCAGGTTAATTGAGAGCAGCTTATTTTTACTTCTGCTGATATCTGCCTGCCAAGATCAATACCAGTCATTTCCACTTAAACCGTTGTACCTTTACTGGAACTACCAGAGCACCCAGCTCTCCACGCAGCAGCATATTACGGACCAGCCTCGTACATGTGGTTCCTCGTGTTATAATTGAAACCAGTCTCTCGTCAGTCTGGCTGCAGCGGCATCCTCGTAATGCTGGAAGGAAATGGAGACATGCTCAGCCTCAACCAGGGGATATATATTACAGCATGAAACATTTGCACGCTAAAAATACTCAGCGAGGGGCAACCGTTCATTGATCTCTCCTGCATTAATGGGGCCGCAGAGATCCCTCTGGCCACCCTTTGCCACTAGATGGGGCGGATGCATCAGCCGCTGCAGCCCCAGAGCCATGGCCTGAGAGGTGGCTTCCCCTTCCCTGGCCCAAAGACACCCGAAGGGTGGCTTTGCTCAGCCCAGGAGAATAAAGTTCCCGGACCCACGACCTGTTTTTGCAAGGGCTGGTTGGGTGGGTGCAAAAATCCCCACGGCGTCCCTGGGAAGTGTCGGTGGGGCGCGGTGTGGTGGCAGGGTTTGCTTCGCCTCTCCGGCCACGCAGGGACGGTGGCACGTGGGATGGGTGGCCACAGCTGGGTGGCACAAGGAGGACCCGACCCAGAGCGCAGCTGGGCTTGACTCTTGCGGAGTCTCACACAGGGCTGCAGGGAACTCAGAGCAAACTTCAAGGGGAGAAACCAGAAAAAAAAGAATAATTCAGACGGGAGCTCTGGAAGCTGCACCCAGCCCGAGTTCAGGCCAAGCCGCTGTCCCCTCTCCGTATCGTTGTAACGTCTCCATTCCCACCCCGTGCTACGGCACGTGAATAACCACAAGCTCGTTGTATCCTCGCACCCTGAGAAAGCTGGATGTGGGGAATGTCACCAGAGGATGGTGGGACAGGAGTGTACCTTGTCTATGCGGAGCCAAACCCAGAAGCCCGGGCAGGCCGCAGGATTTTGTGGCATACGAGGTATGTATTTAGGATGAGGTGCGTAACTGATGATTTATATCAAACCCTACGGGCAGCGTGATGGCCCAAGCGCAGCCGTCTTCGTGTTTTCCTGCCACTGACCCCCTGATCTGCCTGCTTCCACCTTCCTTCTCGCCTTCCCGGGCCACCATCCCTGCCTTCCCCATCTCACCACTCACTCACCGCTCTCACAGCAGCTGAGGACCCGGTCCTCTCTCATCAGATGCTGCTGTGTAGAAGCGTTTTAAGAATTATATTTGGCATTTCATGAGCTGATACATTAATGGAGAGCAAAATCGGGTGGATACAGGGAAGGCAGAAGATCCTCTGCAGAGCATCAGTTCAGTGTTTAAAGGATCTTTTCCTCACAATCTGCTTATTGGGCAGAGGCTCTCTCCAGCTTTGCTGGAGCAGCTTTCTGTTCCAATGGCGGTCTGTCCGTCTGTACAGGTGAGGGCCAGCTCTGGAGGCTGCTGGGTCTGGTCTACATGGAGTGGAGGCAAGGGAAGCACAAGGAGACAGAACCATCAAAGCAATGGGAAAATCATTCCCTCCCTCTCCTTCCCTCGCGGCAGTCCCTGCCGTTTGCTGCTCTCTCCAGACCGGGCAGGTTGAGATCTCCCAGCCCAGCTGGCGGTGGCTGATGTTTGGAGAAGAGAAGAATTTCCAGTTTCCTCATGGGTAAAACCGGCGGGCTTGTATAAGCTGTAGGGACAGAGCAGTTGGCGAGTCCTGCTCATAAATGTCAGAGGATAACGGCCTTGGCCCATACCCCTCAAGCAGAACTGATTTAAAGGGTCATTAAAAACTGTTGGTGTCCATAAGGGTGGGACACAGGGGCTCCAGCCCAGGTCTTTAATTCCCTCTGGCTGTATCAGTCAAGGCGATGGACTTGGAGAAGCCATATGTCAGCTAAATGTGTCTCTAATTGATTTGTGGATCTGCATGGAGTGTAAACATTTTACCAGTCAGAGAGCAGCTGATCAGGAGAGGAGGAAAGAGGGTGGTGGGAGGGGAAATGATGGGAGAAAGTCCAGTGTGAAGCAGTGGGGGAGTCTTGGAAAGTGACTTTTGTCTGGACCCATCAAACCCCAGTTTACCCCTGCCACTCCACAGGGTTCCCTCGTAATGGAGTCGCTCCCAGGGCAAAAGTTAACTCCAATTAGAGGGTTTGAAGGGAGGGTTTTCAATCCCACGTCTACCCGCCGGAGCCGTGTCAGCTCACGTTATGGAGATGGGCTGGCAGCGGGCAGGGGAGCAGCTGGGAGCAGCGTGTGGACAATGAGGGGTGTCCTGGGAATCCCTCCCATGCAAGGACGCAGCCCCGTCGCTGCCCCCCCCAGCGATGGACAACTGGCCGCAGACTGGCTCGCGCTCGGCTGGTCGCTCCTGGCCTTCGGGGAGCCCTGTGGCAGCGGGGACCTGGGGCACACACCATGCAGCCTCTGTCCATCCCACCCACGGACCTCTGCAAGGGCTTGACCTCTCCCACCGCCCTCAAATTGTACCTTCAGTACAAATTTTGTGGTCCCAAAGTGTCAGATGCCCGATAAACCATGTCTATTTACTCATCCCTCTGCACAGCCCCTCTTCTCTGCCACCTCTCACAGGTGAACCCCACTTCCCAGCACCTCCATGTGACCGGCCACCCTGGTGACACTGATGGGAACAAAGAGGTAAATCAAAGAAAAGGCTGATGCCGCCCTGCAAAGCTGATGGCCGAGAACCAGAAACCAGGTATGGGCAGTCAGGGGCAGCACGTGGGAAAGGGGGGGGCGAGCGTGGGAACAGCGTTAACCTGCTGCGTCACTGGGATTTTTCTGGAGCGGTGGCCGTGAGGCAAGGAGAAGGACCAAAGCCGTGGTGCCACCCCATGGGAGAGCCCTGATGGCATCTGAGTTCCCGCGGGGAAATCTCCTCCCAGTGTCACCACCACCGCCAGGGTGGTCCCCAGGATGCCACTCTGTGTGTATTTTCCTTCTCACCTCACCTTTTAGCTGCCACCTGCCTGAGGACGGGCCGTTCAGGTGGTAAACAGAGATGGAAAACCAGATCCTGGATCCCTTAGGTTCCCTAGGTTCAACTTGCAAGATTTTATTCCAGAGCCACGAAGAGAAGGGAGGTTTGGGGGGTTATATTTCTGAGCATGAAAAATAAAGTCTGTAAGAAATCTCCTACTTCAACGCAAGAAATTATCAGCTCTGATGAGCCTTCTGATAAAACCGCAAAACTGAACAGATCTGCTTCTTTTTTTCAGAATATTGTGGAACTTTTTGTTGGAATAAACCACAACAAATTGTCCTTCAAACCATGGGTTTCTTTCTTTTTCCTCTCCAAGCCTGCGTTATGCAAAGCTTTCACTTGCCTTGGATTTCATGAACATGCTCACCTGCGCGGGACTGAAACTTGTTCATGAAACCCAAGTTCAAAGAGAAGCACAAGTGGGGAAATTAGTAGAAAATGTGAAACTGCATTGATTTAGGGGTGAGTTGGGTTTTCAGGTTGCGGGTTTTTTTGCTTCGAAATGGTGATCTGGTTCTTAAATAACGCTACGCTGGGAAATGCCCAGCTGCAAACAGGTTAGAGCTGAAGCCCAAACAACTGCCAAATGAAATACAATGTTTTGTTCAGAAATAGAGTAAGACACCTTTTTCATAGGAACATCTTTTTTTTTTTTTTTTTCCCTAGGTGGGGAAAAAAAAAAATTCCCCCCTCCCTCTAGGTGGGGGAAAAAAAAATATATTCCAGCCTTCCTCTGTATCCAAACCGAATTTTTTCCCGATGTGACTCAGTGGGTTTCGCTCTACCTGTTGACACAGGCTGGGGCAGGAGCTACGTTTTCGGCGTGCGCACGAGCTGGGCGATGCCTCCCCCACCGAAAAAACCTGAGCTCCAGCAAAGCTTTCACCCCCTCGCATTCCCCGGGCCTCGTTTCACCCCCCCCGCCCACCCTCCCCACCGCCGTCTGCGTGTGCCCTCCGGCCACGAGCAGCCCGGGTGGGTAATTGTGGCGGGTGGCTCTGCCTGACAGCTGACGCCGGCTCCGGTGACCCCACGGGCCCCCCGCACCGCATCCCGCCCCGCGTCTGGCGCTGGACCACCTTGCCTGCAGCCGGGGGTGGGTGTTGCGTGCGTGCTGGGAGCGGCACCCGCCACCGCCTGCAGCAAACCTGCCCCACCAAAGCTTTTCAAGCCCGGGCTGAGACGCTCAAGCTGCCGGCTGTCAAGCTTGGGGACGGGAGAATAGCTCCACACGGTGATTACCCCGAGCTGGAAGTCGCCGGCAGTATGGTGAGCGCGGCAGGTAGCGGTACGGCCCCCGAGCGAGGCGGCAGATGGAAATCCGTGCGGTTGAAGCGGGCCAGGAGCGCAGCAGCTTCCACCGTGCCTCGGGTCCAGCCTTAGCTTTCCCCTCAACGGGCTGGTGGCAGGGCCCTGGGTTAAGGTGCTGGCAGGGAGGATTTGAGGCTGGGTTGGGATTTAGCGAGAGAAACCACAGGCAGGAGCAGTGACCGCTGCGGCTGAACCCCCTTCCCAGCTCTCCCCCCCGTCTCCCAGGGGAGATGACCCCTCTCTTCCCCTCCCAGCCACCCGCACTGATTTTTATTCCAGTCTTACCCAACCACCCTCCCTCCAGGTTTGAAAGGAAGCATCTCCTGCTCCAGGGGCTGCTCTTGCAGCGGCTGCCGGCTGTGAGCAGCATGCAGCACGAGGCGTGGGCACGCACGGCCACCCGCCGCCCTGTCACACCGCTGCCCGCAGGACAGGACAGCGTCCCACGCCTTGGCAGGTTGCTCCAGCTGCCCTCGCTGTGCTGATGTAACTCCCACTGCTGTTATGGTTGAGAACGTCCCAGTCTTGCACGGGCCCCTTGCAGTGATGCGTTTTGCAGAGGGTGCGATGCCCGGAGCTTGCCTGGGGTCACACCGTGACCGTGCCGTGGTGGTGCAGGACCACGGGGGAAACAAGACATCTGCAACAAGGGGACAGGCGAAGGGGGAGCTGAAAGTACCAGGAGGTGTCTGCACGGAGGGTGAGACTCCAAGAGAAATGGAAACTCGGTGACTTTTTTGCCCCCCCCGGGGGGGCAGATTCCCGTATGGGTTGCACAAGGCCGCTCTGGTGAGCGGTTTCTCTTCCCATGGCACAGCTGGTGGATGTGAGCAGCCTGTAGCGGGGTGGAACAGGGATGTTCAGCCTCGTGACCCGAGGAGCTCATGGGGTAGCAGGTACCAGTAGAGCTGGGACATGTCACGCCTTGCCCTGGGTGCTCAGCTGGGCTCTTTCACCCTCTGGCAGCTGGGAGACTCGGCTCACCGAGGATCTGATGGTCCTTGGCTTTTCCCAGATATCTCTGTGGCAGTGTCTGAGCACCGGGGGACAGGGACAGGCACCTTCTGCAATTGCAGCTTTTGGGAACAAGCCTTTTCCGAGCATCTCATCCTTCCTCCCAGGGGAGCATAAGCCCTCGTGCCCTGCAGCACAGGAAAACTGCAGTGTGCAGGGAGAGGGTTTGCATGGAGACCTCTGTGTCCTGCACATGTGTGCGTCTGTCTGGGGCGGGGGGGGAGAGGAGGGAGAAGAGCTCGCTTGGGAGCTCAAGGTCTATGAAAAGGAGAAAGCAGCACCGGTGAATTCCTTGCTGCTAAGAGCTGGTTGCAGAGGAGCTGTGCTTGGTTCTCTGAGGCAGTGCAAAGCCGAACTGATAGAGCTGGCTTTCTGCAAGCTTTGGAAAGGAGCTGTTTTGTTTGCAGCAAGGGCCCACACGCGCTCTCCTTGGAAGAGTCTGGACACAGCGATGCCAAACAGGCAAAGAACCAGCGCAACACCTCAGCAGGAGCAAGATGGGGTGGACGCTCTGGACGGGGTGGTCGCTCTGGACGTGGCCACCGCCCCTCTGTGGAGGTTCGGGTGCCTGTTTCCCCAGCAGGATGCTGAGGACAAGCGGGACGTGCCGCTCCGCCGCGAGGAAGCCCACCGCCTTCCAGCTGGAGAGCGCGGGGACCGTGGCTGGGGGGAGCCGGGAAGGGCAGGGTGCGAGCGGATCGCCGCCGCAGCATCTGCCCATCGCCGATTGCTCTTTCAGAGCTGGTGGCAAGGGCGGGGAGGGGGGGGGGAGGCGAGTGTCAGCCGGTCCCTAAGAAACCGGGCTCTCATTTCCTCCCCAATAGACATCCCTCGGCCGGGCACCAGATCGTGCTCGAGGGATGCGTATCGGGTGGCGGCAGCTCGCATTATCGGGCGGCTTCCCCGCTCCGTTTCTGTCCCCGTGTCCCTGCGACGGCGATCAGGTTACGGGACCTTCACAAAGCACCAGCCATCTATTATTCAGCCGCGGCGTGCCACGGTCTATGTCGGCGCGCGGCGCTGAGCTGACCCAGCCTCGCGCCTGCTCGGGCGAGCTGGGCCTCAGCAAGTGCCTGCGCAGGGGGATGAGGCTGTAAATCACCCGCCGTGAGTTATCAGGATGCGAGCAGAAGGCTGGCGGAAACCACTCGGAGGTACCTGGCTCCAGGAATGCTTTATATAGCGCGGGCGAAAGCCGTCCCACGGATTCCCGTCAGAGGGACGGGCGGGCGAGACCAGCATCTTCCCGCGCACCCCGCTCAAACGTGGGGAACCTCTCGCCGGGTCAGACCGTGGGAGGTGGGTCTGGCCTCCCAGACCGCCGGGTGGATGGGAGGCAAAAGGCCAATCAGTGGGATAAACCTCAGCGTCAAGAGGCTGTGGGGCCGGGAGAGCTGGGAGGAGGGAGCAGCGAACGGGCTCTTGGCCGTGGCTCTTTGTTCAGGGCATCATTCACGTGTCCTGGCTGTCAGCATCGAGCACCCGGGGACGTTTGGTGAATAAGAAATGCTCAGGACACAGCGAAAGGAGATATTTCTGCACTGTTCCCCGGGGAAAAAATTCCCCCTGGGTTGTGTCTTTTGTGGGGAAATGTGTTTCAGTGTTGTTGACACTGAAACTGAATTCGGGGTTGGTGGGATAGATCTGTTTGGATTAAATTTCGGTTTGGAAACAAACAGACAAATAAAAAATGAACAGAGTTGATGACAATGGAGTTCTGTTTTTTTACAGTTAGAATATAATATTTTTCTTTCGTTTCCACATCAACTTTGTTCTAATTCATTAAACTTTACTTTTAAATTTTTCTTCCTTTTTTTTCTCAGCCCAGTAAAAACATGTGCATTATAGTGCTATCAAATTCAACCCAAACATCAAGCCGATCTCTCCCTCTCCCTTTCTCAAAATATCACCTTTTACAGGAAACCCCAATCTTGGCCTTTTCCATCAAACAGAAATCCAAGTTCCTCATGGCTCTATGTTTCTCACCAACACACCTGTAGATTTAACTGTCCCAAGGTGGAATTAAATGTCCCAAGACGTAAGAAAGTGTCAGACCCGTGTACGACAGTGGGGTCTCTGGCAGCCCCACTGGTGGAATAACATCTCATAGAATCACAGAAACACAGAATCATCTCGTTGCTCCCCAGTTTATCCATCCAAGCTTTGGGCCCAATCCATGCGTCCTTCGCTTCCCGATTTCCTCCCTCTCTCTTTCCATTGAAGGCTGGGATGAGGAGCAGGAGGAGAGGAAGGAAACACACCATCAGGATACCTGGCTTCGCAAGATTTTAAGTGCTGCTGGAGATCCAAAATCCTGGGGAGATCAGGAGTCTCTAGATCACCAAATCTATGGAGAAATGCCCTCTTTTAGCCAATGGTGGCTCCCCAAGGCTCTAACGAAAGTAAACCTCTTGCTCTTCTCTCCCTGCCTTCCAGGGGAGCCAGGTGGGGTTCGGAGGCTCCGACACCACCCAGCTATCCTCTCCCACCCTCCGGCTCCTGCTCCAAGGCTTGCTCTCCCCACGTGCTTGCAGAAGGACGGAGTTGTCCACTCCACGCTGCGCTGTTCAGCTTCCCTGCCCGAGTCTCGCTTGCCCTGCATTTTATTTCTCAATGGACAAGCTTAACAGAGATGTCTTGGGTTTTTAAAAATAGTTAATATTTAAATATTAATTGAGCCATTAATTACATCTGAGCCCCAGAACAAAACAGCTGTGAATAATTAATGAGAGGGCCTATGGTAAATGCCTCTAATAATTCACAAAGCAGCAGAACCAGGTATTTTCAGAGCATTCAATGAGAGGAGAAGCAGGGGAGAGGGGAGGCAAGCGAATGCAAGACTGTTGAGGGAAGGGGCTAAAAGGAGAGACGAAGCATTATGGGCTGTTCAGTGCTGTTCTCCCAAGGCTTTCCCAGCATTATTCACCTCTGTAACACCCAGCTACTGGGGAGGGGATTTCCTCTGTGGTCAGTGGTGGGGAAACTGAGTCACAGGGAGGCTGAGTTCCCCCCAAAAGCAGATGGAGGAAGACAACCAGGCACACTCTCCCACAGCTGCATCTCAGGTGTTTTGGACTGTGGCTCTCTGGCAGAGGTCTTGCACCGCACAGAGGAGGCTGCTGTCTGAACAGCCTGCACGGCAGGACAAACCAGTCCGCAAGCAGGAGGGAGGTTTTCATTCGTGCCCTCCCTTTCCCACTCCTCCAGGATGTTTCAGACACTCACTGTGGAGGCTGCAGTGAGGAAGACGATGCTCTGTAAATACAGGCACATACTTTGCAGGGCCTGGTGACGGACCAACACGGGAAATTGGCGCTTCATAACTGTAGTTCTGAATTACAGGCGGTTTGAGCCTCGAGTAAGGCCGAGGGCTTCGGCGCCGAACACGCGCGGCTAGACGACGGGGGTCGCCTCCCTGCCTCCTGGAGCTGGGCGTCTTAATGGTCTCTTTGTGCTCCGGTTTGTTTGTGCAGGGGAGTGTGACTAACGACCCCCGTTCGCCGACCAGCTTCTCGCTGGGGCTGGCGGAGGTGTTTCACCTCCCGTCACCGCCCGCGAGCCCCGTGTCTCAGAGGCGGTGGCTGGGGCTCCTCGGCGAGGCACGGCTCGTGCTCTGGCCGCGCCGGCCTCGCTCCGCAGCTGGAGAAAGCCCAGGCAGCGAGTTTGCCCTTACCTTTAGGCGCAGGTGTGACAAAAGGGGAATCCCACCTCTGGCTGCGCAACAGGCGGCACAGGACAGCTTTTCGGTGCTCTCAGTGAGTAATAATTGTGTCACCGGCAGAGAGCAGCCCCTGACGTGTGTTTTACGGCCCCGTTTTCCAGCACCCCAGTCTCTGCCGTTGAGCAGTAACCCCGTCCTCGCTCTGGGGTTGATTGACAACCATGAAATGAGCGCGGGTTGCCGTCCTCCTTGATAGCCCTACAGATACGTGACACGCACCCCACTGTTACCAAAGCAGCTCCTCTTTGCAAGGGATGAAAATGATACAACTCACCATGTGCTTGAAAACTGTGACCCTCTCAACCATATTAACAACCGTGTAATCGGCGAGCATCAGGGCCTTTCTAATGAAGTGCTGCCATTCTCCCCGAGCCACAGAAAGTGTTCGCTAAATGTGTCTTTGTTCCTTTTAACAGATGAAAAATTCAGCCGTCCTCCTTAGCTTATTGACCTCCTACAAATACAGGAGAGAAGGAAATGGATCTCTTTCTGCCTCTAATAGCATGATATTCACAACTTAGGGTTATATAGAGAATAACAAAACGGATTGGAATAATTATTATCAACGTCTACTTCTCTATCTGTGTGGATGTAGCATTTATAAATTAACCAAAAACACTTGCAAATCTGCATAACCAGTTACCCGTGTTCCTAATGCTTTCAATTTATCCTAATAGACGTTTAATGAATACTTTATAAAGCCTTAGATGGGGAATTTTAAAATCAATGGTGCTATTTTATTGCTGTTTGTATTATCTTTATTTGGATGGTGTCTTAGCACTCTGATGCCCATCGATTTCAGGCCTTGATCAATGAAATAAGATTTCAGCTCAAATACATTGAGATGCACAAGAGAAGCTGGATCTGGGGGTAAAGGGCTCTTTCCCAGGTGAGGCACGTCTGAATTCACGCTCACGGCTCAGAGCTCGGAGCCGCGGCTTAGGCAGCGCCAGGTAATCCTAGATACATCGCCCTCGCACCGCTCTCCTCTTACCTTGTGGCCCCTGCAGCTTCTGGGGTAACAGCAACTCATTATCCTCAAAGCAGCGCTGCTGCGGAGGGGACGACCAGCAGATCTGTGCCCCTTCTTTTGCTCAAGCTGATTCAGTCCCAGGCTGTTCTGTCCGCATTCAAACCACGGGTGTTCTCCTAAATACCTCTGAAAGCCTTGTGCTAGTGCCAGCTCAGCAGCACTTACGTGTTGTGGCGACTATGGTCAGCACTGATGGATAGATATGGAGCTTGACAGCTTCTCCCATCAGCATCAGCTCATTCAGTTCCACGTCCATCGATTTCCCTTTTGTGTCTCTGGTTCCCTCCAACCTGGCTGAGGGTTGGTAAATCCTGTCATGAAACGGTTGAGGTCCACAGTGGCACCGGCGCTTTTTTTTGGATGGGCTTTGGGGAAGAGCTGTCTGAGCTAGGAGACATCGTGGAGGTTTTTCCTTGGATTTGAAATCAAAATCAAAATGCAAGGCAACCTGGAATTTTTTCCCCCTGTCTGGAGGTGACCACAAATTTCCCTCAGTTTGTCAAACTGTGAAGAATTCGCATGAAACACGAGCGAAGGGAACTGGATAGTGTCAGCTGGGGAAACAGGTAAGAAACATCTTCTGGGAGCTAATACCACCAAACTGAAGAGAAAGACGTGGCTCCCTTCCCACCAGGGACGGGTAAAAGTTCTCACTCGGCCGACGGGAGCTTCTGCCTGCTGGGACCTGAATCCACACCCCCCTCTTATATTGCAGGAGGTCATGGCAATGAACTTTCCTGAGAGATCTGCTTTATTTTGCATCAATCACTTGAAAATTCACAAGAATAAGGACTGAAGTGGAGACGTCTTACCCACTGGACTCAAGTCACGATCACAAGCACCCCTGTGTGGACACTGGCTTCTTCCCAGCCAAGTGGAAGAGGTTTCACAGGAGTGGAGAGCTCTGAGTCCCGGAATAGCCTGAGGTCAGGATTTAGTTCTAGCATGAGCGACTTGAGTTTAAGTCCCTTCAGGAAGCGATGGGAATCATGCTCAAGGCTTCCCCTGGGACACTGAAGCTTTCCATCACGAAAAGATAATCTTTTCTCATTGTTGCTCTTGTGAACAGCCTGTACCTAAGTCCTGCCATCCCTCCACCCTCCTTTGCTTTTGTGAAACTCATCTGCTTTGCTTGGACATGCTGCTTTTACTCAACTTGGGAGGTTTTCAGGTTTAGGCAAAAAAATCCCGAGTCAGATCGTTTCTGAAATCTCCCTTCTGCTCTCCCTCCGCAATTTCTTGGTTCAGCCAAGCGGCCACTATCTGCAGAGCCCTACTCTCGTGCCAGGGCTGTGGCTCAGCTGCACCCCTCGTGCTAATGCATTGCTGAGGGCGCTAATTGGGGCTCCCAAGAACTGCTGCACAGCAGGTCCAGCCCATCGCATGTCTGCCAGGCGAGGCCAGAGCTCACACAAGACTTCGCGTGAGCCCTCCCTGACCTGTGGGCAGCAGCTTTTCCACCGACCTCGGCCTGCCACTGAGCTCCTTGCTGGCTTCCTGGCTTGTGCAGCTCTAGGTTTGACCACAAAGTCCCATCCCAGAGACTTCTGCACCTCTTCGTGGGGACCTTTCCACTCCTGAGCTGCTGATGCCCTTCCTTAACACACGACCTCCAAGGGCTGGACCTCTCTCCCTCAGAGCAGAAAGCTGATGTACCTGGTTAATATTCTCCACCATCCCTGCACATCCTTTCCCCTTGCAGCCCTCTGGACCTATGCTCCCTCCAGCCCTTTTCTGCCTCCTACATGTACATCCAAGCATTTTGGAATTCAAAGATCCAGCCTCTTTCTCCTCTGCTCTTCATCTCCGAAGTGCCTGCAGGGCATAGACCAGGTTAATCTGCTGGCTGCTAATCTCCCCAGCGACAGAGGGCAAGAAAAAGGGACAATATGGGAAGGTCTGTGGGTCAGCCCATGGCCTGGAGGGCTCTTAACCCTTTCCTCCCCTAGAGTCCTCCAGATCCTGCCTGGAAGAATTCTGCCTGTCAGAAAGGACAATGAAGATTTATGCACAAAGGTCAAATAAACCATCCCACTCAGATATTCCCCCCATCATGTCCCTCCTCCTCCTCCTCTCTGAAAAATACTCTCTCCTTTAGGGCTTGTAGGCGCTTTCTTCTCCTGCGGCTGCAGAAGACCTCAGGGGATCCAAAGACATTTTGACACCTTATTGTTCTTGCTGTTTTGGTGGGAAGTCAGAAAGCTGCGCCTGTTGTGTGTCCAAGTCTAAGTGGCTACCACGGCAGTGGAGATGGCCATGGGCACTAGGCTGAGGCTAGCCTCACCTGGCGTGAGACTTCTGGTTCCCATCATGCGGTTGCCGAACAGGACAGCTTGGAAGTAGCTGGTGTGTGAGGTGCCCTTTTCAGATGGTTTTCTTCCAAACTGTGCATTGCTTTTCAGCGAAGCAAGCGCGGTGCGTGAACTCCTCCGGGCAAACCCAGGGGAGAGATGCTTCTATGCCAGCTTGTAGGGCCACCCTGTTAGGTGGGCAGCCACCTCCGGGCCGTTCACCTGACCGCTACGAGGATGACCAAGCTGGGGAGGAAAAGCACTGAACATCAGCCTCTGAGTGACCAAAGAACCAGGGAGTGCGCTGGCAGCGCTGGTGCCATCCAGCACCAGAAACAAGGGTTAAAAATGGGGTGGGGGGGTAAGTGCAGTGCGAATGTAGTACCTGAGACACGGGTCTGCTTTGATCCCATTCCCCAGGAGATGCGGGCACACAAGCGCTGCGAGAGCCCAGACAGCTTTGTCTCCTCTGAAAGGAAAGAAACCTGCCAAAGGGATAAACTTTCCCCGCTTTAGATGCCTCCCCTCCACGTTGCTGACGCCCTGCTCTTGCTTTCCCTGGAGGAGCGGGGACAAAAGCAGGCTCCTGTCACCAGATAGCCCTGTGAGGACCCCCAGCTTGCCCCGGTGGGCAACCTGCCTGGCTTCGTCCCACGCGGCCGGCGGCACCGGGGAGGGTTTGTTCACAGACGGACACTCACCGCCTGGAAAGCCCGGCTGAACTGCTGCCCCAGTGCAATTTCGGCTCAGCCCTCCTTTGTCCCCAGAACAAAACCAGCCTGCACCGTACAGCTGCTGCTGCGCGCTCCCGGGCCGGTGTCACCCGCGGAGGGGCTCTGGGCTCAAATCGCCTCTTGTTTCCCACCCGTGGGTGTTGGCGCTGACCCCGCACCTCCGGAGCGGTCTGCTCGGATCACTCCACCCCTCGACCTGGCTTGTGGAGCGTCAGGTTGGGCTTTTCGCCCGCCGTGACCTCTGCTGGTGTGAGAGGAGGGGGAGCAGGGCTCGAGGGGCGCTGGGCAGGGGTGTCGAGGGTGGGGATGAGTCTGTGGGACAGCAGTGACAGCACACGAGCGAGTCATGGAAGTTTCTGCGGCTGGCGGATGAGAGACTCATTTATTCAGACGAGCTTTTCTGCCTGCGGGTCTCCCAGAAGCAAAGCAATTTCCTCAAGTGGCTTTGACACTTGGAATTAGTCCTTGATTTGTTTTTGCTAATTCCCCTTCCCCGCTCCAGGAATTCAAGATGCTCGCGCTCTTCAGCGGGGCCGTCTCAGATCGGCGCCAGCCTCCGCTCCCAGCCCAGCCCCATGCGGCTCCTCTAGATTTCGCTGCGCTGAGTCCCACTGGCATCAGAGAATTTTGACTCCGAGGACAATGCTCGCTGGAGGCATCGTGCGAGTCGCGGCCCGGGCTGTCCAGGTGAATGGAAAAACGGTCCAGCCCAGGCAGGACAGACATCCCTATTTCAGGTGGTCTCGGTGATGCTGGTGGGAGTTTGGCGTTGGTCAGCGGCCGCTGGCTACGGCCGAGGGGGCGAGGGCAGAGCATGGGGAAGGGATGCAGCGAGGCAGGGTTCGCAGTCAGAGCTGTGGGCAAGTGGCCGTCCCCCTGCAGATACTCAGGGCACAGCCTGGCTGCCCGCACTTCACACCACTTGAACGAGACGACCTCTCTCTGCGCTGAGTTTCCGTCTTGAGAACATGGAGGCGCAGTTGTCTCTCTAGAAATTGGGGGATTGTGCCCAATTCCTGCCTTGAATCCAGGAGTGTCTACCAGGGCTGTGGACCTGGAAGGGCTCCGGAGCCAGGGCAGAGGCAGCGCTCTCGCAGCTAGGCAGAAGTGGTGCAGCACGATCAAAACAAGTACAAGCAAAACCCTCTGGAAGAAGCTTTGCCAACTCAAAATGCTGCCCTGAGTGCTGACACGTCCTGGTTTGATGCTTTTCTCAACAGCACATGTTGACATGTTTTTCGTTTCACAATGACTGCTCGAAATGAAGCCTGCTGCTTCTGATCATAAAGTATTTCCAGTAGCTGAAAAAAGTTGCAATGAAGGTGATGAGTTTCAAAATTATCTGATAAGCTTCATGTCAATCCCTGGTGATTTATGTTTAAGCTCTTTTTTTTTTTTTTTTTTTCATGCACATATGGCTTTTCTTGTTTATTCTGCTCAAAAAATAAAAAACCCAACCCTGCCAGTTTTCCTAAGGAATAGAGAATCTGACTCCAGTTCAGAAGAACACGAATTGTGTGTGTGTGTGTGTAAGGCTGAGATATTTTTGGCATGACAAGGACCAGGAGGATCTCTCTAATGAGCACTAGAGCAATGACTATTGCTTATGTAAAGATTTTTCCTCTGGTCTGGTTGCAAGTTGTAGTGAATAACCCGATATTAGAACTACTCAGGAAAACCAAATAGTTTTTGCTTTCATCAGATAATCACAAACTGACATTTCTTGAGTAATCAAAAACCCAAACACAAATTTTGGAAGGAAGCTGAAAGGAGGTGAGAAAATAAAAAACGTGGGCTGGAGGTCAAAAAAATATTAGTTTTTAGGTTCTTGGTTTTCCAGTAATGAAAGGAATTTTTTAAGGAATCAGAGTGTTTCCTATGAACACTTCTGTTTAATCACAAGCGTATTTTTACAAAAATGAAAACAGTAGTGGAAAATTTTTGGTTTCCCACTTACACAATTTCTTCAGAGGCTCAGGTTAGAAATAATCAGCTTTCTAGAAGGAGGTCTGGGGACATTTTGGCCGTCCTTACAGCTGGGGATGGATCCCTAATGCCAGGAGCCAGGCTGGGAGGTTTCTGAGACACATCCACTCCCAAAGGGTGCAGAGGGGCTCCCCACCCCTCTGGTGTGGGGTTGTTCAACCCAGCCCTGAGCTGGTGTCAGGAGAAGGCTGACAGGGGTGCTCTCCTATGCCAGGGATGCTCTTGTACTCAAAGATGCCCGGGGGGGGGGGGGGGGGGGGGGGCACACACACCCCTCAGGGGTGCCCGGCATGGACCAGAGCAAAGGTGCTCTGATTTAAACCCATCAGCCCTGCTCCCGTTTTTGGCATCCTACCCACCCGAGGGGATCTCCCTCCTCCCCACCAGCTTCGCCTCCCTTCCCCCCCCCCCATCCCCCTCCTCCCCCTCCCAGGACCTGTGCAAGCCCCGGCTCCTCCGAGGGGTAATTGAAGCAGCACGTAGAGCATATGGCCAAGCAGGGATCCCTGCTGGTGCACCAGCTGTGAACTGGGTGCTGGGAGAGAGCAGGCGGCGAGAGGCTCCCGTCTCCCTGTCTGGCTGCCTCCCTCTGCTCTGTTATTCAAATGACACCTCCGGAGGAGGGTCTGCCTTTTGGGGTCTCCTTGGCTGTCTGGGAGCGGGGGCTGGGGGGATAGCGGTCCAGGTTTCATCCTGGGCATCCCTGCACTGCTTTCTTCCCCACGCCCTCATGTTCCCTTTGACGGTGTTGCCCCCCCCCACCCGCCCCCCTCCCCAGCCCTGCTGCTGTGCCCCCGCTCCTGCGACCTACCCGTTCTGCTGTGGGATTTGGGGTCCCAGGTGGTGCTGTGGGGCAGCTTGTGGGTTTGACGGGCACCTGCCGGCAGCCCCCAAGGAGTGGGTCCCCCTGCACCAGGCTGTTTCCCATCAGAAGACCCTGACTTTGCCCGTGAACTCACTCCAGCTGCTGCAGACCCCCTCCTCTGCCCTTACAGCTGGGACTTGGTCTCCCCAAAGTTGTGTCCTTTACCCTCCCAGGAGTCCCTGAGCCTCCTTGGGGTGCAGGAACGAGGGTGGCACTGCTCTGTGGTGGGAGATGTGTCCCTTTGAGGATGGTCCTGCTGCTGCAGCTCAGGTCGCTCCCCTCCTACTGCATGGGCTGGGGTGGTGGTCCTCCATAAAGTGTTTCAACACGGCATGGAAGAAGAAGCCGTGTGGGATGTCCAAAAAACACCGAGTGCCCTTGCATTTCTTCTCGAGTCAGCTCGGGGACAGTGCTGGCTGCGTGAGTTTCCAGCCTCTCAGCCGCTGTGGTGTGACCTGACAGCTCTGTGCCCCAGAGAGCAGCTTCAGCGGGGATACAGCGACCCACCCTCGCCCTGCGTCACCCATCGCACTAGGAGTGAGACAACCTCTCACCACACATGTTGCGCTGACCCACAACGCAGCTCAGGCTGGCGCTGGGGCTCAGATCAAGTCCAACGGCTGCTGCAATGCTTCCCTCCCACAGCTCAGTTTTGGGGTGAACCGGACAACGCTGGGGAGATGTCTTCCTTAGGCCCAGGCTCCAACAGGTACTGACCAGGCAGAGGGGATCTGAGCACGGGCCCATTCTCACCTTGATCTTCCCCACGTGGATTATTTTTTTGCCCCTTTCTAGACTGCTGCGGGGCTGGAGCTTTCATTTCCTATTTCCTACGTGATGTGTCCCGCGAGGCAGCTACCTCCATGAGTCAGATCCTATCGTGTATCCTCTTGTGTGTCTCCTCAAAGGTCCCCTACAGAAAAGACTGAATGAGAAATCACTCCACTCCCAGCCTTCCTCCCCGCTCTGTGCAAGCCTGCAGCCGTCTCTCTGTGACGTGGGCTAACAGGGAGTGGGAGACCTGACTCTAAGGCACACGTGGATGTTATAAGCTCTGCAGGACACACTGGGGAACATCATGCAGAAACATCCCATGTGCAATGCATTGATCGGTCCCATCCTGAGATGAGACACGTTTATATGTGGAGTTGGGGATGGTGGTGGTTCCCCTTGCGGTGGATTTGGCTTTGGAATCTAGGATGCTCACGGGTGGCCGGGCAGTGTTAGGGTTCCCCTGGCTCCCCGTGGTACTCATGGTACCTGCCCTGACATGCACACCCGTCTCCAGCTGTATCCTGCTGCTCCCTGCCCACCCCACCGCTTCGGGAGTCCATGGGCGTTCTGCTAGGCACTGACACCACCCCTACCTCCTATGTCTCTGTCTGAGCAAGCAAATACTGTAAAGCACCGAGTGCTGGTCTGTCCCACTCCTGTGACACGGAGTAAAAGGTTCATGGCATTTCCCAGGGTGACATGGTGAGGCCCCTGCTCACAGCTGCCAAGCCTGCTTTGTGCTGTTATAGCCGACGCCATTCAGCCATCAGCTGCTTACGAGCCACCCCTAGGAGATACACCTGATCTGAGGAGGTGTTGGGATAGATGTGGCCACCCTAGGTCCCCTCCATCACTGCCTTCAAGAGCTGCATGAAGACTGAGGTCTGTGTGAGTGCTGGGGTTGGGAGGTGTGAGCTTTTTCCCTGACTCCTCCGAAGAACTTGTAGTTCTGTCATCCAGGATGGAGACCGCACTCATTGCCCTGAAACCAGATTTGGCTCCGGCGCCTCTTTCTATCCTACACTGAGTATGTTGCCAGCACTACCTGTGGTGAAGGGACTCACCATTCCTGCTGTTTCCACAACCTTCCGTCTAGCCACTGGTAATGGGTTCATCTTCCTGGTCCGGTCTGGATTCCCAGGCAGAGATGCCCTTCTTCCAGCTTCTGTCTTTCCTGTTTTTTCCTGTCCCTCAGGATCCAGGACTAGGGTCTTCTTCCCTGTTGCTCAAGAGGCTTAATGTGAGAAGGGTGATCTGGTGTTTCACCACCACTATCCTCACTCCACTGCTGGGTATGTGTGATATACACCTGAACTCACAAGCTGGTGGTGCCATGGCCGTGTGATGGAGGTGAGCGGTACAAGACATCCAGGAACCAACCCCAGACCCCCTGGATTACGGCATCACTGAGATTCCCTCCAAGGTGGAAACATTTGGGATGGGACATCTCTGGCCGTCAGGATCACACCTCCGTGTCCTGTCAAAAGCTGAGGACGTGAAAAAAGCTCCAGTTCCTCCAGCACCTGCCAGGCTCACCTTCTAGGATGATCGCAGAGCTTCTCCCTCTGGGTGTAAGGACAATGTCCTGGCCACCCATGCTGGGCTCCCAGCCGGTGCCCCATGTAGGGGAGGGGGCAGGGGGAGAGTCTTTATTGAACAGAAAGGGGCTTCATTTGGACCAATTATTCTCAAACTGAGGTGGAGAAAGCCATCATTTCAGCGTTTCCTTTTTTTTTTCTCCCTCCTTTTACATTTGTTGTGTGTGTTTTTTTAACACTCTGGCAATGGCTGAATATCACACAAGTGCCCTGTCAAGAGATATATTCAATAAACACTTGACACCCAAGCTCAGGAATACATGGCCCGTGGCAAACATGAATTATTCAAATGGAAATCAAGATAATTTTGCTTCTAACTCAGAAAACCAAGACTCTCTCTTTCCTTCCTTATTTTTCCTCTTTTCCTCTCCTCATTTTCTTCTTGTTCCTTCTTTCTTTTTTATTATAATTTCTTTCTTGTTCTTTCTTTTCCTCTCTCTCTCTTGTTGGAAATCCTAATTGCATTAATTTCTAGGAAACTCCCTTTGCTGAATAAACCAAGGAGAGGACGAGAAGGAATCTTCTTTGGATGGGGAGACAGTCTGCGTGTTTGTCCCCCTGTGGCTGCTGTACCCCTTTGGCTAGGGCTCGTGAGCAGTGTGACCCCTGTGGCCAGGTTCCATGGAGGCGCCATTGCAGCCAGGCGTTGGATGATCCGGCCAAAAATCTCACCTTTTAGTCAAACACGACTCGTTTGGGAGAAGCGGAACGTCACGCCTGGCTGGGCCTTGACTCTGCTCAAGCAAGTCTCCCATCAGCCATGGGAGCTGGTCAGGGCTGGGTGGGCTTATGGCACGTGGGGTTGGGGATGCCGGGGTTGCACGGGCAGAGCTGCTCTAGAAGGACCTGGGTTGGCCTTGTGAGACCAGGGATTAGCAGTAGGCTGAAGAGCCGAAAGAATGTAGAAGAACAGGGCCACAATGTAGAAATGGTAGCGATGCCCAAGGCTAGAGGAAAGGAAGGGATCTCTATTCCTACCTCTACTCATTATCTCCCTTCCTCTCCCTCTCTCATTTCTTAGAAATATGGTCTAGAGCTGATCAGCACCAGGTGGTGCCAAGGGCATTGGCTCACGGCAGCTCTTCCCCAGCCTGGAACTAAACGAGACACTGAAACCCTGTTGTTTACTGAGAAAACAACTGAAGTGACTCTTAGGAAGGCTTTAGAAATGGGACACCTTGCCCAGAGTCATGGGCAGCAAAGGGGGGACATTGCCCTGTTTCCTCCCACCGTCTGGAAGGTCCGTGAACAGCCAGAAAGAGTCTTTTCCATAGGCTGATTGAGCTTTGGCCTCTCCGCTGACTAACAGCTTGGTGCTGGGGAGTGCTGCCTGCTGAGACGTGGGCTGAGATTCTCCACTGAATCACAGCACAAAACAGCACCCAAAGAGTTTGTCTCGGCACAAAAACACTCTGGCTTTTGGCATGATCCTTTGGGTTACAAATACAGCATGCTTGAGCCCTCCAGGCATGCAAGGGACTGTTCAAAATGGCACCTCTGGGCCCTTACAGGCTTTGAGGTGTGCAGGCACCTCATCTGCAGCGCTTTAGGAGCCACGGGGCTGTGAGATGGGTCAGAGGAACCACAATCCCACCAGCAGCCCGTGGGGTCTCCGCCACCAGGTCCTGGCAGACCTCGGTAGCAGGTAGGGCAGTGAAGATGCTTTCCATGGCTGCTTCCATCTGATCAAAGCTGCCAACTCTGTTACAGCTCCCCTTCCTCCCTTCCCTGGTAACATCCCCCCCTGGGTGGGAGTAGGCTCCAGCCAGCTCCATCCTTCCTTCCTCTCCCTTTCTCCAAGCCTGCTGGCAACGCTGGAGTTTCCCCGCTCCTGGTGAATGGACGTGGTTACTTGTGAGGTTGGGACTGGCTGTCAGCCAATCACAGCCCAGCAGCAGGGATCTAATAGCCCCGGCGCCAGCCATTTAAGAGGAAGGAGAATATAGGTCATCAGTGACATCATCTCTCGGAAAGGTGGTGGTGGTGGGGGGAGGGGGGGGGGGGGGTTGTTGAGAGGAGAGGGGGAAGCAATCGTTTAAATTTGGAGAGGAGCTAACTGGAAATTTGGGCCATCAGGAGAATAATGGGCCGAGAGGAAGAGATGGGGATATTAATAGAGCCGGTTTCTGTAAGAGCTGGAGCGAGCAGCAAGGGATGGAGAACCACAGAGAGCCTCCGCGTCGGCAGGCGTGTATGTGCCGGAGCAGGCTGGGAGCCCCCAGGGGCCCGGGAGCATCAGCCCGGATGCCTGCGTGGCCACGCTCTGCAAAACCTCCCTCTGCATCCCGGGAGCCCAGCAGGTCTCTCCTCCTGCTCCTCAACCGGTCGTCTTCCATTCTCTGTCCACCCCATCCTGACCGGCTGCCCCTGCCTCCCTGAGAAACCCCAGTGGGTTCGTGGGGACCGGCGTGGAGTTTGGTGTGGGTCCCGCTTGCTCCTCTCTGCCCGGTTCCCTTCACCCGCAGCCCTGCAGTGTTTGTGTGCTCAGTCAGGCAGGTGCAACACCCCCAGGCAAGTTTTGGTTGTAGCTGAAGCTCCTCAACAGCCTCTCCTTGCTTGCTCAACAGGAGCCCAGAGAGGCTATGGTATCTCCATCCTCAGAGACATCCAAACCTCACTATACAAAGCTCCAACCAACCCGCTTTAACTGGCCCTGCTTCAAACAGGGCGTTGGGCTGCAGACCTCCGTGTATCTCTTCCACATCTGGGATCTAGACCTCTTCGAAGGGTAGAGGGCCTGCGGACACCACCCCTCCTGGGACATGACTTGGATGTCCTTTTCCGGAGGGCAACACAGCTCCACCTTGCCCACTTTCCCTCACTTGATGGACATCCAAGAGGTAGACCTCGGAGGAGGGCTGTGTGTCCGGCTGTGTCAATAAGTGGAAGAGCGCTGGGGAACAGCCCTCCTGCGTGCCGAAAATCTCTCGGCAGCATCTTACGCTGTCAGTGCCCTCCCTGTTGTGGTTTGACCCGAACCAACTGGTACCCTGCCCCAGCAAACTGGGGTGCACTTGGGGTGTAGCGCAAGTCCCAGAAAGCAGCCTGCACCGGTCGAGGGGGTCCAGCAGCAGGGACACAGGCTATTCCATGTTTGTCTACCTCGGGACCAAATACCCTTCACAGGTACATTTAATGCTCTTCCCTCCCACCGAGCTCTCACTGCGCCTGCTCTGTGGCCACCTCAATTGACTCCCCACCGCCCGCGAGTCTCCGTGTTGCTGCAGGGCTTTGCTTGCTGCCGTGGCACTGCGATGGAGGGGAGCAGGAGAGGGAGAGGGACAGTGCTGCCGGCTGAAGGAGATGCAGGAGCTGAATATGCATGAGGAGGGGAGGGAGAAAGGAAGGGGGTGTTCCCCTTGTTAAATATTTAACCGTCCCAGGTGGGTGATGTGATATTTCCTACCCTCTAGGAATTCCTAGGGCCTGGAAAGGTTGACCAGAGAGGAAGAAGGGCTTTCTCCCATCCTTATCTGAGCAGCAAAACCTTGTCCCCATGCCAGAGGTTTTTGAGGTCTTGGGGGCAGCCCTGTCACTGGGAAGGTCGGACTTTGCAGGTGGGGCGTGGAGGCAGTTAATCCCTTGCTTGTCGAGGCAGCTGGTGGTGCCAGGGTGGGCTTGGACAGGCTCCAGCAGAGCTGGCCAACGCAGGGATCTGGGATTTGCTCCCAGCCGGGAGGGGAAGGAAAGAAGTGGTTTATTCCTTGTGGAAGAAAGCCTAATGGGGCAGAGTTTATTAATTCACCTTTCCCTCCGCTTTTGCAACCAAATAGCTATGGCAGCCATTGCCAACTGTCTTCTGGGAGCTCTTTCTTCTTTGGCTGAAGGAGGAGGTCAACCACTTCTTTCCTTTTCTTCGCCAGCATCCTCCAGTGACCGCCAGACTCCACGTACCAATATCTGCCTTTCGTTCCTGTGCCTGGCTAGAGCTGGTGTTACAGCTGGAGCTGCCCAGACACGTGGTGTGTGAATCACTTTTGGCGTGCATGCAAGGAAAGTTCTACTAGAGTGGTTTTTTTTCAGGCAAGCGATGCTACCCCCTCTATTCTTTGTTTGTCTCAGGACCTGGGTCAGTTACTGTGGGTCTTAGTTGCTCTTTGTTGGTATTGATGTAGTTAACTGTACTCACAGCAAGTTCCCAACAAGCAGTGCTGAACTCCCCAAAACCCACAGTCAGGAGGACAGTCCAGCTGGCAGGCTCAGGACGTGACCAGAAATGCTTCAGTCAGTGGCTTGTCTCGGTAGAGGGTCATCAGGGCGTCACCTCACCTGTGATACCCAGGTCAGACCGGCCAGGAAAAAAAACATGGAGAAGCTTCCCAAGCTGAATAGAAATGCTTGTTTGCCTCTTTGCTGCTAGAGGAGTCCTCCTGGTCACTACACGGGCCTTGCCTCATCTCTGGTAGTCCGTTCCTGGCCGCTGCATCTCTTTTTTCCAGCCCCTAATTGGGTGAGATGAAATTTCATGATATTTCATGGAGGTAACGTTTTGAGGTCTTTGCTGCTATTCCTCAGCAGGAAGGGGGACAGCGCTTGAAGGTGCTGGTTGACATGCTGGGCTGTTGAATTGCTTTCTGAATATCCCCAGAACCGAAATGTTCCAAGGGGATCACGTGAAGTGACTTTGCCTGCTCCTTCAGCATTGCATCTGGCGGCAGAATTCATCTCCTGCGTCAGTGGAGCCCCTTAGAAAAGAGGTCCCCTGACCACCAGGGAAGCCTAGTGCATGGTTCCCCTTAGTTTTCCAGCCAAACTGAGCTGCTGAACGGCACGATGGGAACAGCGTGAGCCGGGGCAGATCCCCAAGTCAGGAAACAGGCTCTGTAAGGAGCCGAGCGTCTCCCAGGGGTAGGTTGCTCAACCTCTTTGCTGTTCTCCTCTTTACTCGGGCTAAGGGACAGTGGATTTCAGGGGACCAGAGCTGCTAGTGGTAATAGCTGGAGTAGAAATGGCCGACCGCTGCTCTTCTGATCAGCTTTCAGGCTGGGCTGCACTGCTGCACGTAGGGACCAGGGCTGGATGTAGCCGTGGTGGGGAGGAGGGACCCAGTGCGTCCATCCCATGGAGGGCAGCCACGGAGAAGCGCATGGGGCAGGGGTAAGAACTCTTGTGCCTCTCCTGACACACCTCAGCCATACCCAGGCCACCCTTGTCCACCTTGCACACTAATGATGTAAAAGCTGTAAGGGGCTGGGCTGCACGAGCTGGGACTCTTGACTTTTGTCCATCCCACCTCCGCTGCTGGTGCCCACAGGCCCCTCTGCTGCCCTTCCCACCTCCCCTGTATCCCCATCCCGCCCACTATCCTGCAGCCAAGCTTTCAGCCGAGGCCAGACTGTCCCGTGACTGAAGGGCACCTTGGCACAGCCACCGTGACCCAGGGGCCAACACCTCCCAGCCGTGGGCACAGCCTTCACAATAGCAAAAACCTCTTTTCCTGCTGGATGGCTGAGGAAAACGCTCCCTCTGAGGCACAGGAAGAGAAACCCGAGGTTCTTATGTCAAAGAAAACGGTTGGTGCAGGGGAAGAGCCCCTGTTTTCCAGCGGAAAGCACATGTTCCCTAAAAGTGGGGTAAAACGTGCCCTTTGCAGCCTGCGTTTGGGCTTAAAACGAGCACGCTTAGCACCAGTTACACAATAGAAAGGGCTCAGGTACTCTCTGGCTGCAAATACATTTGATACACTGAAAGGGCTGCGAGAGCCTATCAGACAAAGTTCCTTACTTTGCTCAGGCAGCCTATCAAATATTTAACGGCCTGCCATAGGCAATTACATTAGAGGAGATAGTTAAACACCCCCTACCCTAGGGCACCCCCCTGCAATGTAAATCAAACAAATTGGACTCTTTTCACAATTGACACACACGATTTTACTTACTGTAAATAATTTAGTATTAAAAAGTCGAGCTACACTTTGCCCCATCTGGATTTTCTTTTCTCTTTGCTCGCTCTCCTGCTCCGCGGAGCCGAGCAGCGCGAACTCCGGGCTCCTAATGCAATAGATGGAGTGGAGGAATTTTGCTGCCTGGGCGAGCTGTTAAAAGACTCCCATTTCCTAATGGAAGAAACCACACTCAGGAAACTTGTGAACTTGCCCATTTAAAACAGCCAGAGATGTTCCCTGCCAGCTAACAAGGGATGGGAAAAATCCCTCCCCTCCGGAAGGAGTTTAGTCTCTCGCTGGTTGGCATCTCCTGGGGTCGCAGCAATCTCCTGTAAAAGTTGGCTGAATGGTTGCACTTTTTAATTAAAAGCTATCTTTCCCGATGAGGCTCAGCGGGGTTTTAATAAGGATTTTTACAAGCTGGCTTGCAGCACTGGCCTGCACAGATAGTCTTTCTCTTACACCTCAAGTGCTAGACCTGTGCACTGAAATACGCCATGCTATTCAGGCGAAGGAAGAGATCTCCTTGTCCTAGGGAGCTATTTCTGTATTCCCCTCCCAGCCTCCAGAAAAAACAGGCGTGATATTTTGAACCGTGACTTGACGGCTTTTTTCTAGCTCCAGCACAGGATTTGGGCTCCATTGAGTCTTCTGTAACGCCACGGAGTCGCAGGGGGTGTCGTGATCGTGTTTTTTGAGCTCACACCGGGTTTAAATCAGCACAAGGAGAAGCGTTCTCCTCGATGCCACGGGCCTCTCGCAGAAGCGAGATGGCTTATGGAGTTTAGCTTAGTTAAAAAGCGCTTGGGGCTTGATTTTCCGTTCCTGCGGGCAAGCAGGCGATTTAAACCATCACCCGACCACAGCGTACGGACCTCTGGCAGGTAGAGCCGCTTACACATTTTCTGACAAAACCAATTTTCGTCAGAAAACGTCAATTCCGACGAGATCGAAGCATTTAATCCCCAAACATCTTCATTTTGACGGATGGACCCTCCCCAGGGTTTCCACAGATGGCGGCGGGGCTGTGTCAGAGCTGCCAAGCGGCCGAGCGGGGCCGAGGAGACGTGCTAAGGGGAGCTGTGGCCCTGGGACAGCGAGGATGCTGCCAGAGGCCAGGCAGAGCCGCAGGCAGGGACTGGGCCGGCTGCCGGCAGCGAGAACTATTTGGGTCCGAAACGAAGTGTAAGCCTAAAATTTCCAGCGCATGAGAAATTCACCATTTTTGGCCGATTCCACCCGCTCGGGCCCTGGGAAGGACCACAAGGAAAGGGAAGGGGGGCAAGAAGGGTCCCCTTACCTGTCCCCCTGACCAGGTGAGGGGACACCCTCCGTGCACTGATTTCCTGGTCTCTACATCTCCCCACACAACGTTTTCCACGAGCAGTCCTGACAGCCAGTCCGTGCGGGTGGGCAGCCGTCCCCTAGGGTCTCTATCCGCACTGTGGGGTGACATCCACCCGTGGCCGCCCACCGGCCTCGTCACCTCTACCAGCCCGCTGCTGGGAAACGTGTCTGCCCCGGACCCCTGCCGATGAGCAGAAAGTGGCAGCGGCCGCCTGGGGACAGAACCATTTCCAGCCAGCACGGCTCTCTGCTCGGGCAGGAGCCCTGTGCTCCACCGTTCCGCAGAAAGTTGCGTTCCTTTTTTCCGCCAGATCCTCTCCCGGAGACCTGGAAAGCCTCTGTGTCCCCTCTGCTCTGTGTTAGTGTTATGCTGGAAGCTGTTAATCGCTGCCCGTGGGTTTAATTGGTACCTAGAACACACAGACCCCATTAAAGCCCACGAGGGTGCCAAGGGCTCTCGCTCAGGCACAAATGAAGGAGCAATCAAACCCACTTAGGTAATAAAAACAGCTGGAGTCTGGAGGCAACTGCCTGAGGCACCGAACCACATGGCAGGCAGGACAACCCTCTAAAAAGTCTGCATTGAGTTATCCTTTGATTGAAAACGTGGGGATTAGGCGGTGTGTTGCAAGGTTTTATTGGGTAGAGGCAGGAAGCCAGACCGAGAAATTATGGGTCATCTTCAGTGAGCACCAGAGAGATGGGAGTTTCTTGAACACAGACCTGGCTGGAGAGCATCTCCAAGATTATTTTTCCAGTGGGAATGACAAATGAGAGCATCTAATGCACTGGCTGTAGATGTCATGATACCCACAATATCTCCGGCCCCTTTGGCTCATTTTTCATGCCGTGGCAGATAACCACAACAAGAGCATCACAAGGAACAACGACAACGTGAAGAGCTTTCTGGCTCTTCCTTTCTGCCCAGGGATTTATCTCAGAAAGGACTCCCAAAGCCATCAGCCAGGCTGGGGTGCCAGCTCTTGGCCTGCAAGCTGGGCTCCCCCCGGCAGGGATTTTTTTTCAGGAGATTCGGATCAGGAGGCTCTTCAGTTGGTGTTTTTATTTGGTCTTAGTAGGAGAGATCCTGGCTCTCCTCTCTTTTATCCTGATTCTAGTGAAATACCTCCTGCTTCACAGGACTTACTGATATGGATGGATAAGACTCTGCACTACGGCATTTAGGGAGCAATTAGGGAGGAAAGCGAGTGTAGACACGAAGACACTTTGGTGAGCGCTGCAGAGCTGCCCCCTGTTACTCAAGAAAGCCCCAGCTGGGCACGGACAATCCCCTGGGAGTTTGTCCCATTCCTTGCAAGACTGAGCAGCGCAAAGGGCTAAAGAAACAACCAGCACGCTGTTGCTGTGAAAGCAGTTCAGATGGTAGTTTCTGCCACTGCTGTAGAAATTTTCCTCCTTGTTTGGTGCTTCGCACGTTTTTGCCCATCCTGGTCGCAAGACGTTTGGTTTTCCCTACCCAGGAGGAACCTGGCAACTCCTGAATAAATCCAGAGGCTTTGAGACAGTTGATATGGAGGGGACCTGCTCTCTTCCCTGCTGAGGCCAGCCCACAAATCCACGCAAGGGCTGGTGGGAGGACAGGTCCATCCATGGAGTAGAGCTGGGAGGGGGTTCCTGCTGTGCCCTGCCGTATCCCTACGTGTGCCTGCGCTTCAGCGTCAGTGCCAGAGGTGCTTTCGGGGATCCCTGCCCTGAGTACCTCTTGCTCAAAGAGTTCCTTGCCAAGATGAAGCAAATCCAGGGCAGGGTGCTCAGGGGTGTGACGAGGAGAGACTCAAAGAGTGGAGGCTTGGCTGTTTGGAAAAGAGGTCTGCTAAACTCTGACAGACACATGAGGGGGGATGAAAGGGAGGGACTGTCCTTCACTTCATCTGTTTCTTATCTCGTTTTCCTAGATGAACACCCAAGACCCAAGGCTAACGGAGCCTCTGGGCTGGCCTGGGACAGCTGTTCTGCTGCTCCAGCAATCGCTTCAGTGGTTGCAAGTGTGGAAAACGAGATCAGCAATGGCTTCGTGCGCTGGAAAAGGTGTTTCTGGGCCTCCTGCTGAGCTCGCTGGCCTTGCGCTGTCCGCGGGGTCTGAGCTCGTTCAGGACCTGAGCTTCCTGGAGGTGTGGAAAACCAGCTGCTGAGCCCCTCAAAGAGGAGACTCTCATCTGCTTTCCCCTTGCTCCAGCTGACTCTTGGAGCGATGGGCAGAAGAGCAGCGTTTAGCAGAACCTCTTTTCCAAACAGAGTCCCCAGCCTCCTGGGCGCGTCCTGGGGCAGAGTCTGGAGTCGGTTCCTTGCAGCAAAATGCACCTTGGCACAAGGTTTGTTTCCTCGGGGAGAGTTAAATCCAGGGCTAGGGACTGAACCACCCTCTCCAGCCTTCCTGCTCTGAGCTGCTGAAATGCAGCGAGCGAGGAGAAAGGAGGCAGAAGGGTCACCAAGAAGAGCTCAGCGAAAGAAATCATGAAAATACCCTGACCAAAGCGTCTGGCTGTCGACAGGGAGTTAACAAATCGAGGGGCTGTCAGCTGGAGGGGAGAGAAAGTGCCTGGGCCCGCTGCAGAGCACCCAGGAGGGACAATTCCCCTTTGCAGTAATTCTGCCTGAGTCTCGGTTGCACGGAAAGCTTCCAGGGATCCTCTCTGGCAGCCGCTCGCCTCTGCCCATCACCTGATGCTGCAATCTCTCTGCAAGCAGCAGAGGGGAGACCATGACTCAGAGAGCTGCGCTGATGGAAAGGAGAAGGGGAAGAGGCTTCCGAGCTCCTGCCTGCGGATAGCCAGAGCATCAGCATGTTGGCGGGCCACGCTGCCGGAGCTGGTGGCCTCTGGCACGTGTAGGATGCTTTAATGAACTGGGAGGTCTGCCTGGACCATGTTTTTTAGGGACTAGGGACCCTCTCCCATCTCTCAGGCCACCAGGGACAGGGCTTTCCTGGCAGCACCATAGTGCTGATGCAGTTCTTCCCCTGAGCAGACTGCTCCAGAGGCAGGATTTGGCCCCCTGTGGCCTCTCCTCCATCCTTCTGCATGGGCTACACAGGTCTGGTTTAGGGAGCTTCTCGCTGCAGAAGCGTCACTGTTGGGTGGCTGTGCCTGAATCTGGGCAGCGACACACAGGGTGACGGTTGTTTTTGGTCTCCTGTCACTGAAGCCGACCTTTCCCCGTGCATGTCCAGAGGCAAAGAGCCACCTTTTGGGGGACACTCCAGCCTCTCAGCTAAGGCTGCGGGCAGCTCAGGATTTTCCTTTCCTCGTGGCAGCTGTTGACCCTGTCCGACCCAAGGTGCCCGGCAGGATCCCCATGAGAAGGGACATCTCAGAGGACGCCGTGTGCAGGCTTTGTCGAGAAGAGGGAGAGGGGCCGGGAAAACCGATCCCAACCCCGACTCCTGAAGCACCTGCGCTGTGTATAATCGTCCTCACTCGCATTGCTGGGGCTGGAATTTCTGGGCTGGATGAACACACGCTGTTTCCTTGAGAAGACACTTGCTCTTGAGCGTGACCAAGCACCCTCCTATCCTCCATCAACCCCATGGCTGCCGTCCCCCTCACCAGCAGACCCTGGTGTTCCCCCTCCATCACTCTGGGCTGACAGTGCTGCTGCCTGTCGCACTTCTCATGTGCCTTTTGGCGGGGCTGGGAGCTTTGCAGCCCCCCCAAAATCCAGCATACACCCACCAAGCTTCACCTCCACACGGTTTTTTGCAAGGACAGGGTCTGGGCTTGGTGGCAGGCAGGGAGGAGAGGGAGGGAAACGCCACGGGCGGTGTGGAAATTCGTGTGGATGGGTAAGTCCGGAGGCAGAAAGGCTGTCAGGCAGAGACAGGCAGCGATGGGATGGAGGGGGGGGGGGGGATGGAGAGGTTGCAGAGAGACAGACGTGGGACACTGCGCTGGCAGGAGGATTTGGTAGCCAGGTAGCTTCACCACGGCGGGGGGAAAGTTGTGGAAACTTTTCCTTATTTCATCATTCTTCTGGTTTTTAACCCAAGGTACTTTTTCCCTTCACAATGAGAAGAGGGGGGCCGGGAAGGCTCCTGTTCACACCCGGCCTGGGGGGTGCTCTGCTCCCCAAAGCCCCCCCCCGGGGGAAGAGGCAGCCCCGAGCCGCGGGCAGGGAGCGGGCAGGGAGCGGGCAGGGGGCTGCAGCCGGGGCGCATCGCCGGACCCTGCCGAGCCGCGGGGCTGCTCGACGGCGGCGTCCCGGGGCAGGAGCGGGGTCCGGCGGCGGCAGCACCGCTGCGGGCTGGAGGGAGCCCGGAGCGACCCCCCAGCACCCCCACCGCGGCTAGACGGGGGGGACCGGGCGAGCGGCGCACGGGAGAGGACCCCCGGGGCTGCGCGGTGCTGGAGAGGGGGGCGTGAGGAGGATTTGGGGGGGGGTACAACCGTGTGGGGGGGGTGAAACCAGGTTTTGGGGGGGGGGGTTACAACTCGGGGGGGGGGGTGAGCTCACTGCCCGGGGGCGGGCGGTAGGAGGTGCCTCCCGAGAGCCGTCCAATGAGCAGGCGGGGGGGCGGGGGGGCCGGGCTATAATGCTATTGATGCCGGGCGGTGGAGACAGACAATACCGCGCCCCCGGAGCCGGGCTGCCCGGAGCGCCCGTGCCCCGCTCCTCCTCCTCCTCCTCCTCCTCCTCCTCTTCCTCCTCCTCCTCCTCCTCCTCCTCCTCCTCCTCCTCCTCCTCCTCCTCCTCCTCTCCCACCATGATGTCCATGAACAGCAAGCAGCCGTTCGGCATGCACCCCATCCTGCACGAACCCAAGTACCCCCACCTGCACACCAGCTCCGAAGCCATCCGCAGAGCCTGCCTGCCCGCCCCCCAGGTAAGCGGGGCTCCCCGGGATGGGTTGCGGGGAGGAGGAAGGCTTGGGGGGGGGGGGTGGTGGTGGTGGTGGGTATCAGCACCCGCGGACCCCGCTGCGCCCTCCCCAACTTCCTTCGGCAACCGACGGTTTGGGTTTCGTTTGGGTTTTGGGACGGGGCGGGAGGGGGTGGGGGGGGAGTGGCGCTTCCCTCTTTTCCCGAGCGGCTGGTGCGGTGGGCTGGGGGCTGTCCCTGCCGCCGAGGGGGCTCGGAGAGGGGAGAGGGGCTGGGGAAGAGCTGGCAGGTCCGTCCCGGGCTGGAGGAGAGAGCAGCCGTCTTACCCAACTCGGTAAGAGCAGAGGCTCTGCGGGACACCCGCCGGGCTCCCACCCGCTCTCTTTTTTTGGGGGGAGGTCACCCCGGAGAGAAGGGTGGGTTCTTGGCACCTTGTTTGGGGTCCGGCACCTTGTTCTTGGTCCTTTTATTTAGAGGGAGGAGCGGGTTGGACTCGGTTCCTCGTACCCATCCCAGGCACGGCTGGAGGGGCAGAGTGGGAGCTCCATAACGCCGCTTCCCTTTTAATCCTCTCCTGCTCTTTCGGTTTGTTTTCGCTCCCACTTTTTATATCCCCCCCCCCTCCCGCCCCCATCCAGATCCAGGGTAACATTTTTGCGGGCTTTGACGAGACCTTGCTGCGGGGTGCCGAGGCTCTGGCCGCCGTGGATATAGTATCGCAGAAAACCCACCCCTTCAAGCCGGATGCCACCTACCACACCATGAGCAGCGTGTCCTGCACTCCTACCTCGTCCTCCGTCCACCTCCACCACCCGTCCGTGCTGACCACGCACCATCCTCACCACCACCACCACCAGCCCTCCCAGGGCCTGGACGGTGAGCTCCTGGACCACCTCAACTCTGCCCTCCCGCTCGGAGGGGTGCCGGGCCCAGATGTGGGCTCCACACCTTCGCACCCTCACTCCCACATGTCGGCCATCAACCACATGGCCCACCACTCCCAACCTATGAACATGTCCCACCCCCACGGCCTCGCTTCCCACGCTGTCATCTCCGGCCCCGAGACGGAGACGGACCCCCGGGAGCTGGAGTCCTTTGCCGAGCGGTTCAAGCAGCGGAGGATCAAGCTGGGGGTCACCCAGGCGGACGTGGGCTCCGCGTTGGCCAACCTGAAGATCCCCGGGGTGGGCTGCCTTAGCCAAAGCACGATCTGCAGGTTTGAGTCCCTCACCTTGTCCCACAACAACATGGTGGCCCTCAAGCCCATCCTAGAAGCGTGGCTGGAGGAGGCCGAGCGGGCCCAGAGGGAGAAAATGACCAAACCTGAGATCTACACAGGGGGGGACAAGAAACGCAAGCGCACCTCCATCGCCGCCCCCGAAAAGCGCTCCCTGGAGGCCTATTTCGCTGTGCAGCCGCGTCCCTCCTCGGAGAAAATCGCCGCCATCGCCGAGAAGTTAGACTTGAAGAAGAACGTGGTGCGGGTCTGGTTTTGCAATCAGAGACAGAAGCAGAAAAGGATGAAATTTTCTGCCACCTACTGAAGAAGGGGCTGGGAGGGCAGCGCTGGGGAGCGCCTGCCCCCCCGCAGCCGGCCCGCCACGGTCCTGGCCCCCAGCCCCTCCGAAACGGGCAGGGTTTGGGGTTGTTGGCTTTTTCCTTTTCGGTTGTTGTTTAAAAAAAAAATAATAATAATTGGGGAAACGAAAAAAAACAAAACAAAACAAAACAAAAATAAAGGAAAAAACCTAAAAAAAGGGAAACCCGCCCAAAGCAAAGCGAAGAGTTTGGTGCCTGCTCCTCACCCCCGGGCGAAGCAGCCTCGCTGTTGTGACTGGGACAGACTGCTTTTGTAGATAAAACTGGAAAAAAACCAACAAAAAAAAAACGATGGAGAAAAAGGAAAAGACAAACCGAAAGGCCTAGGGGGGAAGTTTCGGGGTGCCCGGGGTCGGGGTGGCAGCAGCAGCGAGCGCCCGGCGGGGTTTTGTTGCAGCCCCTCGCCCCTTCCCAGCTCGGCCGGGCAGGCGGGGGCCGTGGCACTGCTCGCTCCTCCGTGCCCGGTCCTTTTCTTTTAAAAAATTAAATATTAAAAAAAAAAAAGATAAGGAAAAAAAAAAAAAAGAAAACAAATAAGAAAGAAAAGGAGCTGGAAGCTGCCCCGGAAGCTGTAAATAAGGAGGTGCCGGCCGTGCTCCCCGCGCTCGCTGCCAGGGTCCCCACGCACACCCACGCACACACACGCACTTGCATGGTTTTGTTCGCTCTCCCCTGCCCCCAGCAAGCCCATCGCATTTTTGCAATAAATTTTCTGTTTCTACCTCATCGGCTAAATTAAAAAAAAAAAAAAGAAAAAAAAAAAAAAAGAAAAGAATTAAAAAAAAAAAAAGGAAAAAAAAATTTGGCACGTCCCTGGAGTCACGGTTTTTCCGGGGGGAATGGAGATTTATTTCGCTTTGGTTTCACTCAAACTGTTCGATATCCGTCTGATTTCACTGTAAAATAATCCTACGCTTCGACAATCAAGTCATTGGGCTCACAGGAGCGGCGCGGCCGCGGCGGGACCGGCCCGGGGCAGGGGGGGATGCCCGGGCAGCCCCGACCCTCCGCGGGGGGAAGCTGCCTCTGCAAATAGTGAACTCTGCACTTTCTAAGGCAAGAATAATATCTTTTTTTTTTTCTTTGCATATTTAATAGAGAAATTTGCCTCCGTTTCCTTTTTTCTTTTTTTTTTCTTTTTTTTTTTCTTTTTTTTTTAAATTAAACGAGATTTCGTTTCGCTGTGTGTGTGCTGAATGAAATTTGGTGTCTGTGTACGCTGCAGCATTTCCAATAAATCATGCACGTTTTACCTCACCCTCCTGCCTCCTGGACTTACTACGGCTCCGGGCAGCGGCTCCTCCAGCCCATCCCCGTCGCCTCCGGCCGCCGGCTCCCGTCGGGGCGGGGGTGGGGGGGTGAGTGGAAAGTGGGTTCTGCCCTTCGGAAAGCAACGAAACGCAACGAAAGGGAACGACCCTGGGGGCAGAGCTGCCCTTCCCCACCCGGACCCGGGCGGGGGGCTCTTCCCGAGCGAACCCGCCGGGTTTCAGCCCCGCCGGCGGCTCAAGCCGGGGCTGGAGGCGAGGGGGGGTTTTTTATTCCTTCCCCCCCCGGCACCAGCCCAAACTCGGCGTGTTGGGAAGCCCCACTCGTGGATTCCGGGGTGGGTTTTCCTTGGGAGCCCGGGCGACGCATCCACGGGCTAAATTCGTTGGCGGGGGTCGGGAGGAGCGCAGCCCGCATCTCTCCCGCAAACGCCTTGCGGAGCCGCGGTGCGTCCCTCGCCTCCCGCTCCGCCTTCGCCACGGGGGTCCCCCCAGGCAGCCCCTGCCAACTCCCCGGCCCCGGCCGGGCTGCGACTCGAGGCGGCTGAAAAAGGGACATTTTAACCCCCGGCTCCGCTCAGCCCGGAGTTTGCGCCTCCCGTAGCCGCTCGCATCGAAACCGCTCCGGAACCGAAGCGAAGCCGCTCGGCAGCGGGGGCAGCGCTCCCTCGGCTGCCCGCTCTGTCCCGGGGAGGGGGCGAGGGAAAAAATAGGGGATTTTTCTTTCTTTCTTTCTTTCTTTTTTTTTTTTTTTTTTTTTTTAAATAACTTATTCGGGGCAAAAAACCCCACCCAAACCAAACAGCAACTCTCCAAACGCACGGAGCCGGGCGTGCGGGGCGTGCACACGCACCCACCCCCCCTAAAAATATCCCAACGCACCCCGACAGCCGCGGGGGGGCCCTGCAGCGGGACGAAGCGGCTCCCGACTGCGCGGGTTTCACTGAGGGAAAAGAAAAAAAAAAAGAAAAAAAAAAAGGAAAACAAAAATTAAAAACAACAAAAAAAAACCAAAAAAACTGAGAAGAGGGAAAATCGCAGCGCCCGAAAGAGCTGTCGGAGGAGCCGCTCCACCTGAGCCGCGGCTGGCAGAGCCCTGCGCGCCCAGTACCAACGGGAGCAGCCCCGTGTCCCCCCGGCCCGCACCCCTGCGGCCGGCTCTGGTCCGGGGCTCTTCGCAAACCCCATCCCCGCCTTTGTTCTTGCGCTCCCTTCTCGGGTTGTTTTTTTTTTTCTTTTTTTTTTCTTTTTTTTTTTTTTTTTTTTTCCATGAAGCGAAAAGCGCATTTTCATAAATAGACCTTGGCCAAGTGCTGGCGATGAAATTTTAATGAAGGCTGGATGCTGAGTGCTGCCCGGGGGGGCCTTGGAGAATCAGCTCCGCGCAGCATTAGCAGGGCCCTGTTCGCTTCCCCCCCCCCCCCGCTTTTCCCCGGCTCTCCCTCGCAGACAGAACACACTCCAGTCTGCCGCTGCTCCTGCCTCCCAGTATCCCCCTCCCCTATTCCCCTTCTTCCCCCGGCCGGCCCCTCCTCAAAGCCGGGATGCAGCGGGGAAGGGGGGGGGGGGGGCGCCGGGGTGGCAGCTCCGGGCCGGGGGTCGGTGCCCGGTGCCTGGAGCTTGCAGGTGCCGCTCTGCTCCCCCCCCCCCCCCCCCCCCCCGCCCCTTCTATCCCCGCTCTTAAAAAGTTTGCAAAGGCGAGCGATGCAATATTTATCAGCCGCGATCATAAAAAGGCGAGTCGGTATTTCCCAAGCACAAATGCAAAGCGCTTAAACAAATAACGCGCTCGGCTCCGCAGCCGGAGTGGGGCTGGGTCGCCCCGGGGGTCCCCGGCGGGTGGGGAGCAAAGCCCCGGGCGCCGGAGGGCACCGCCAGGTAAGGGAGGGAGAGGCGGGGGGGGGGGTGTTGGTCCAGCCGGGGACCGAAGGATGGGGCAGCCCCGGGAGCGGTGGGCAGCAGCGTTTTGGGGGCTGGGGAGGGCGGGCAGCGGCTGCCGGAGCGGTGGTGAGGCCTGGCCAACTCATCACACACGGGGGACTGGGCGGGAAGCAGCCTGGGGATTGCTCCTGCTTCTGCTCCTGGTCCTGCTTCTGCTCCTGTTCCCGCCCCCACTCCTGTTCCTATTCCTCTTCCCACTCCTGCTCCTGTTCCCACTCCTGCTCCTGTTCCTGCTCCTACTTCTCCTGTTCCCGCTCCTGTTCCTGCTCCTGCTCCTCTTCCCATTCCTGTTCCTGTTCCCACTCCTGTTCCGGCTCACGTTTCTGTTTCCACTCCTGCTCCTGTTCCTTCTCCTGCTCCTGCTTCTGCTCCTGTTCCTGCTCCTGCTCTTGCTCCAGCAGCACCCGCTGTGCCCAGGTTGGGTGTGAGGCTCTGGGATGCACGGGACGGGGGTGCTCAGGGAGGAGGTCAAGAAACTTCTCTTTCGCACCCCACCTCCTGCCCCTGGGCACAGGTTTGGGGACAAGCTGCTGGTCCTTCCAAGCAGAAGGTCTGGGAGCCAGGACAGCCCAGGGACAGGTCCCAGCCGTGGTCCTGTGTCTCGGTGTCCGTGCCCGGCTCCTGCTGCTGCTCGCCCAGGTGCTGTGGCCGGGGGAAGGTTAGTGGGGAGGGGTGGGGGAAAGTCCAGGGCAAGGCGGGCAGGCAGAGCTTCGGGAGAAGGCAAAGAAACACACGCACAGAGGTGTCGCGGGCACCTGCACACTCTCTGTTCTTGGAGGGCAAAGGACACCCCTGACCATGACCCTTGAGCCAAACCAGCATTAAATAAAAGGAATATTGATTGCGCTGGACACACCTCTCACCATTACATGGTTTTTTTCCATTTGAGGTTTGCTGTACGAGCTACCCTTGCTTGAGGTTTATTAAACCTGTCGCTTTGGCAGCAGGCCCACCTCTAAGGGTACCTGCTCACCCACCACTGATGCTGGCCCAGAGCTCTAGGAGGAGGTGACGGCCACCCCAGAGGACTTGGTTCCTGACCTCCAAGCTGGTGGAATGGACGTGGTAGCCCAGGCCTTCTCCCTCCCTCAGCACTCCTGGGAGGAGATGGTGCATCCTGGGAAATATGAAAGCATCACACACGGCTAATTCACCAGGGATCTGAGCCTTGCTAGAGATGCTTTCGGGGTCTTCAAAGCAGGGGCACACAGGTGAGTGTAGATCATGGTCAATGGGGGGGAACCAAGGAGTCTACAGTCCAGATCCTCTCTTTCCGCTGTCGACTTCTGAAGTGGGGCAGGTGAATCACACTCTAGAGGCATCTTACTCACCTTAAAGCCTATAAAGGTGCTGCATGACCAGCCTCGGTGGAGACACCTCTAAGTGGGGACTTGACAGCCTAGCAGAGATGAGTCCCATTCCCGGTGCTGCCAAGGCTTCCTGAGGAAAGGTGCCCACCAGCTCTGGGCTGCTGAAGCTCTCAGACATTGGTTCCTGGAGCTCTGCCCAGTGAGCCCTGGGAGCTGGTGCGTGACCCTGTAGCAAGGATCTCTCTCGCAATACAGCACTTCCAAGCTGTTTAGCTCCCTGCCATGCTCTTTTATATCTATATTTTTTTTCCATGCTACGCTCTTATATATATATTTTTCCCCCCTGCTATAAAAGCCAAGACCCTCCAAGAACCTGGGCATCTAAGCCCCTTGAGCATAAAGAGAAAATGACCCAGGGTGGCTGCCACCACCCACCAAGGGGTGCAGGAGTGTGTTTAAAGTTATCCATGCTCTGCCGAGCTTGAGTCTGGTGACTCCAGGCAAACGCAGGCGTGTTTGAAGAAAGCTTGGGGGGAAGCACTGTCCCTCCTTTATGCTTTAGAATAGTTTAGGACGGAGTACGGCTGTAACGCTGCACCGGATCCCTTTCCCCCCACTTCGTTTCACAGGTACAGGGACGGACTGTGGTTCCTGAGCTGCAGGATGACAGCGAGTGGTGCCAGCGCAGCTCCTGTGCCGGTACCGAATCACACGGCCGAGGGAAAGTGCGCAAGGAAACCCGGCAAGGACGGCTGTCGAAAGCTGGACTGTCTGGGGACCATCAGCGGGTCCCACCTCTCCATCCACGGAGCTTGTAGCTCTCGCCCTCAGGCAGAGGCTTTAAAGAATGTGGGGAACCAGCGAGCGGGCCGCCCCCACCAGCCATCCCCAGTCACGGCGACAGGCACGGCCTGATCCCAGAGGGATAACTCCGGAGTAACATGCGTGTGGCTGCCACCAGCCCGCTACAACCAGCGGGGCGATACGTGAACCCCCTCGCTCAGATATTACTGGCACGTCACAGCTTTGGGTTTGGAGGAGAGAAAATGCTCCGTGTTCTTTAAAAGATTCCTGCCTTTGAAAACCATGCAGGTAAAGGGTGCCCCTGCTGACGGACTCTCTTCTATTATTCTATGTGTTTTAGTGCAGCGCAGAGCAGATGTATTTTTAAAGAGGCCGATGCTTGAAGTAGGCTCTGTTCCACTACAGAGGAAAAAGGAGTAAAGCAGTAATTAGAGGCTTCACAGGTGCCCAAGCAGGGAGGAGGACAGCCGAGCTTGAGGGGAACCCAGGAAGAAGGCCAGCAATTAGCTGTCTTTGGGAAGAGTTTGGGAAACGGGGCTGGGGGACTGCATGGGGCAAACGCCCTGGCTGCAGGGCAGGGGAGCAGGCGGGACAATTATCCCCTTCCCCAGCTCATCAGTTGCTTTTCACAAGGAACGAGTCCTCGCTCAGGCCGTAGGTTTCCCATCTGTGCTCTTTGCTCTGTGCCACCCAACCCTTCCTCCAGCTCAGGGAAGTTGCTGGGGATCTGGACCGAGCGGGGAGCGCAGGATCAGGCCCCACAGTGTCATGTTCCCGCGGGAGCTCGGCCACACCAGCCGAGCGAGGAAAGGTCTTTCTGCGCTGTCAGAGCAGGTCAGGGGTGGGTTGGCGACTTGCCCTGAGTAGGAGAGGAGGGGAAACCTCCCGGTGGGCAGGGGCGATGCGCAGGGAAAGCCTGGGGAGAGCTCGCAGGGCGGGGGAAAGCGAAGAGGGACGGGCTGGTCCCCGTGTTCCTGCAGCCTGATGCTCCGATACGGGTGAGTACTCACAGACCTCAGCTTTTGGTCACCCGGGCATCGCATTCTGCGCTGCAGAAATCAGGCCGCTTTCCACCCAGCCCGGCCAGAAGAGTGTGGGAGCTCCAGGAAGCAACAGGAAAAAAGCTGGTTGACGCTCGCCCTTGACACACCCCTGGGTTTGCACTTCCAAGGGCCAAATTCTGAGTTTCCTCCTCTTGCTACCAAGATCAGGAGCTGGGGTGCTCAATCTGCCTGCAGTATGAGCAGCTTGAACACTTGACTTTCGTGTGCGAAAACAGAGCTCCGTGCTCCACACACTCATCCCAGTGACAATAAGGGATCCCAATAAAGCTACAAGTATCTTTTTCAAAAAAAAATCTGCATTAAAGAAATACTTCCAGAAATTTAATCTTGTGCTTTTCCCATGCAAAGGTCTTGATCTCACCAACCCTCACCTACAGGAATAGTCCCCTGCTCACCAGCCCTTCCTACCGAAGCGGGGATAGTCCCTCATTTTTAGCCATAAGCTCTAAGGAAGTGCTGTGGGATTTGGCTTTGAGTCGCTGGGTGAATCAGAGAGCGGGGAAGCTCACAGGCAATTTCAGAAACTTTGGGATCCTGGAAATAGAGAGATCAGATGTAAAAATCTATATTTCATCTGCAGCATCTCACCGACATTTCCAGCAGCTATAGGATAAAAAAGAGCTCTCTGAGAAATATGAAAATGTCAACTAAGAACGATGTTTTATTTATGCCAGGCAAGGAAGGTTTTCGTTTCACACAAGGAAAAAAAGCACGTGTGTTTGTATAAAATCTCGCTCAACCGTTCTGTGACTACCCAACCGCTCCCTGCAGATCACAGGGCGTTTGTTTCGCAGAGCGTGTGTTCAGCGCTGCCCACCGCGACCCCTGTCTCAAGGCAGGCAGCAGAAACTCTGCCTCACTCATCACCAGCTCCAGGAAAGCCCTTCCCAGCCTTGCTGCGCGTTGCTGTTGGCCGAACAGTGGAGCAAAGCCGTGTTTTATCCTCCGTAAAACAGAAGAGCACCCAGCTCAAGGCCCTGCAACACGGTGGGGGAGTATCCAGCACACGTGCTCGTCCGCTCTGGATCTTGTGATCTGTCTAGATTCGGAACCAGTTCCGATCAGCAAGGTTAACACCCAGGGCAGAGCTTTCCCTGTTATTTATCAATATTTGCACTACGTACCAAGTGACACCATCATTCAGGCTCCTCAGAGGAGGAATGACAAACGCACGGTCCCATATTTAGCCACGTGCTGCTGACTCTAAAACGTGAGTGTGGGGCTGGGTCAGGGCCCCACTGGTGGTCGTGGAAGGCCAGGGCAGGAGTGCTGCTTTCATGCAGTCTCCAAAATCAGTTAATACAATTTTGGAGGCCCCTTTCCTCACTTGGAGTCACACCACGAGTGAATCCATTCCCTCTCACACCTGCCTTTTGACTTTCTTTCTTCCCCCTTCATCTTCTCCCTCCACCCCCTCTGTCGTCTCTTCTGCTCCCTCTCCTCCCTCTTTCCCGCGCAGGACTCTCGGGCCGTGGTCCTGCCCTCCTGCTCAGACACCAGGGCTCTTGACTGCCCCATGCCATGGGAAATGGTGGCAGCGTGTCCCAGGCTGAGTACAGCTCGTGTCGTGTCACGGTCAGCGCCGGCTGAGCCAAGGGGGGGACGGGTGTTTCCTTCCCAAACCCACCCAGCCTTCCTGACGTGTGCGTGGGGGCACTCACATCTCAGGAGGGGTTCCCCTTCTCCTGCCGGGAGGACCATTTTCTCCTTCAGCAGGACCTTGGGGCACAGACCTGCTCGCACCTCCCTGGGTGTGGGTGCTGGACGTGCCTGGCTTCTGCTCTGCTCTCCTAGCAGCAGCCAAGCTGCTCCACCCGGGACAGAACCAAGAGCAGAGAGGCACCGAGGGAGTCCCAGGCTCCAGCTTCTCTCACGAGGGACCCAAACCTCCCCGCAGGGAGCCAGGCAGGCAGCACAGCCTCCCCGTGCGCGGGCTAATGGCTTCTGATGACTCTTCCCGGAGATGCTTCAATTGTCTTTGCCCGGGTTTCTCCCTCGCAGGCTGCTCCGCTCAGCGCCTTTTATGTACCGTTTCAGCATTATGCCTCTCTCCTGCAGCCAGCATATGGGAGTGCTGACCACCTCCGAGTTCTCGCATGGATTTTTTTCTCCTTGCCCTAGCTGTGCTGTTTCGTTCAGATCTAAGTGAGCTTTCCAAGCGTGCTGCCTGGATGTCTTTATTAAAAGACACAGCTTAAGGAGGGGATTGGGGGTGGGGGGAGTGGATCAGCCCTAGATGCACTCTGTAGCCAAAAACCATGGGAATCTTCTGCTCTACAACTGTTCACAGCCCCCAACAGCTGCGCGGTACAGCCAGCCGGAGCAGCAGGACACGGGGTCAGTTCTCTGGCCATGACTAATTCATCACGAAGTGCAGCCCCTCCGCTTGTTACCTTTGTGCTGCTGTCTCCTCTGGTGTAAAGGCAGGTGGACAGACAGGGACATGTCCCGGAGGGGTGCGAACCAGCCGGGGCTGGGGCGGTGGGGGGGGGGGGGGGGGAAGTGGGGGGTGGGGGGCAAGCTAATTGAGATGCTGAGTTGTATTCCCCACGGCTCTTGGAGGAGCCCAGCTCTGTTGTGAGACTGGGGATGAAAAGTGGTCAGCCTATTCATGATACCAGCTTACGAGGGACGGGTTTCCCTCGGGAAACTTTCGAGCCCTGGGTCAAATTTTGTTCTCGGATTCTTTGAAATCGAGGCAATCATTGTAGGTGGTACTGACGCTGCCGAAAGCCGAGTCTCTGTGAGTCCCTCTGCCCGCCGCTGGTGGAGTGTAGGCAGCAGTGCCCAACGCTGCCTGGCCCCTGGGAGCAGGGAGTGCGCAGGGTCCCAGCACCGGGGCATGGACCTCCAGCTTTGGCATCTTGCAGGAGTTGCCAGGAGCTGTTCAGCGACTGCAAGCGATGAGAAAAGCGGGCTTGCCTTTCACCCGAGAGCTGGTGTCCCACCAAAACAACACTCTGACCAGCGTGGTGCTGCAGGAGGAGGAGGGCAGAGACTCAGAGACAATTATGGACTTATCCCTGTGATGGACTGACCCTCAAGTCCTGGCCAAAGGCTCTTGACCTTCTGCCACCCCAAATCGACCCTGCCATCCAGTTGAGACGCAATGTTTCCCTTTGCTCCTTGTCTGGAAGAGTGCTGTTAAGCAGCTGCCCTGCTCTGCACCAGAAGCAGCTGCATTAAGCGCTCCTCATGCCGGGGGAAGCGGCTGATTTTTGCCATGATGGCTGCGCATCTCCCCTGTGAATGACTGGCTGTTGTAAGATACTCACCGAGCCAGCCACATGCTTCATAATGTCAATTGTAGTTCAGTGTTAATTATTTATGATAAAACTTCATAATGTGCTGTTAAATGGGCTGCAGGATATTTTGGTTAAATTAAGGCAACCTTCAAGCTCCCTTTGTAGGGCCTTGCTCTTTGGGCCTTGCTGAGAGCAAAGGTTCAATTAAAGCTCAGGCATTGTGGCCTCTGCCTATGGCCTCCGATTAACCGAAATCGTGGGAGTGTGGAGATCAGTTCAACAGCTCGGCTTCGTTGTTTCCCACAGTAAAATTCGAGGTGAAGTATTTAGCAAGAAGACTGCAAAGCCAGGTCTGCAGAGTCTTCCTGAGTCTGCAGAGAGCCTGAAACACCGGCCGCGCTGCCTCCTGAGCTTGGGCTTGCCCCGTGTGGCCACTCATCTATGCTCCAGCATGCCTGAGGATGCTGCTGGGGGGACAGTGCTCTCACAGACCCTTGCAGTGCCTTTGCGTGGTCAGCTCTGGGCAAGCCAGTTGGCCTCCGTCCCCTAAATGAACTGGTCTGGGCAGCCTGAGCTCCTGTGGCTCTTACACCCTGCAGATGCGGAGAGCCGAGCCACCTCGGTGGGGACACCCCTGCTGCCCTTGGTTGCTGAAGGCAACTGGCCTCCAGGCCACTTGTCCTGCGCCTTCCTGGGACACAGGTCGCTCCCTCCGCCTCCCCAGGGCCACCCCTGCCGAGCTAAGGAGTGGGCACTCGGTCTTCTTGGCCCTGCAGACCTCAGAGGCACGCAGGGGCACTGGCATAGAGGTGGGGAGAGATGATGCTTCCACCAGTCCAGAGAAGCTGCTCAGCTGGGACGTTTGTTTGTTAAAACCCTCGAGTGATTTGGAGTCCTTCAGAAGCAAAGGGGCCAAGACGTGACCTCCTCTCACCACCCCACAAGCAAGGGGATGTGCTGGTGTCGAGCAGCTCGCGGGGGACTTACTGGGCCCCCAGAGGGGACATTATTCTGGCTGTAAGAAGATGGCAGAGAAGAGGGAAACCAGACATGTGGTCAAAAACAGCACGAAGGGACCAGACCCTGCACAGAGCTCTTACACAGGCTTCCTTCAGGGGCTGCTTTCTTTAAATATGGCTCGACCCTATTTCTGAGCAGGGCGGATGAGAGCCCCAAAGAGGGAGGAGAGGTTCTGGGTGTCCGTCTGTCCTTCCCCCACAGCCTTCCTTTCCCAGACGGATGAAGCTTCACACCTTGCACCCCCAGGCAGCCCAGGGCCTGGGCCAGTTTGCTCTCCTCTCTTCCTCATCCACAGGCAGATGCGCTGGATTTTACTCTCACCTGATCACGCGAACGATCAAGGAGCTGCTTGCAGGGCCTGCAGCTCCGCTCGCTTGTTAATGGTGCTCTGCTCCGTGTGCTCGTTGATGGCTTAGACCACGATGTTCCAGCTCCCTGCCTGGAAAGGAGCCGAAGCCACAAATTCCTCTCAGGGTGCCTGGGTGAACGCACCTTGCATCGATCCCCCTGCAAACTGGGCCGCGCACAAGTGCTCCCTCTGCTCACTGGAAAGCCTCTGGGGATGCAAATGAAAACGGCAGCGAACCCCACGGTGGGCTTTACTTCTGCAAACACCTACATGTTTCCACAGTGGCCTATATCTAGACTCAGCTCTAGGCTACCCTAAAGCCCGCAGTGGGCAACCACCTGCCCTGCAAAAACTTATCTCGGCTCCCACAGCCCCCTCCATGTTGATCACCTTCATGGGATTTTGCTTTTCTCCCTGTTTGTCCCCTGGTCCTGCTGGATGTTCAGTACTTACGCAGCTGTGTGAGGCTCAGAGGAGACCTTCTGGTAGCTGCCCCAAATTCCCCGCACCCATCATCTTCTCTCCCCGGCCCACAGCTGAGCACAAACCCATCTGGTGGGAGGAGCAACCCCCAGAGAGTCTTTGACATCTTGTGGCGCCAAGGAAGGTATCTGTGCAAGGTGTGAGTACTTCGCGGGTGGCTTTGCGTGGCCATGGGCTATGACAAGACGGTTCTTGTAGCTCATCTTGGGAGGAGGTTGACTCTGAAATCAAATTAGGCTTCTCCACTACCATAGCTCTGACACTGAGAGCGGGAGGGAGGAGTGAAGCTTCTAGCACCTGGAGATTAAAGGCTTTTCTTGCTCTGGGTGTTGTTGAACAATAGTTTAACCTAAATGAGTCCCTTCCCCTCGCAAGCCCCTTGCCATTCAAATCTTGCATCCTGAAAACATGTCCCTGCTCAGCTTGACCACCTGACCATACACGCCGGGTGTAGGCCAAGCCTTGAATTTCCTTCGTTGCATCAGACAAAACCATGTCGTTTCATACCAGTTTTGAATGCCCTCTGCGCGCGCGTGAGGATGGGAGAAACGGGCTGATGTGGTGGGTGGCTCCTCAGCAAAATCGGGCCTTAGAAGAGCCCCAGTCTGGAAAGACGGGGACTGGCTGATTCGCTTTCTGCTTTCAGGTCTTCCACAGCAGATAGGCATCACCCCTCCTCGTCCCACCCCTGAGATGCAACTCAGGCCACCACCTCTTCTTGCTCCTCTCCTGTATTGCGCTTTCAGAGGTGATGCCCTAGTTCACTGTGTCTGGCTCTGTGGGGTCCGTCTCTGGAAGCATCCTTCGTCGTGCTGACACGATGATGCGACGTTAATTTTCAGGGACTGCTTGTGACCTCTACCCTGTGCAGAAGGAGGCGAGCTGGCACACGGGGAAGTTGGAAAGGAGTGTGAAAGCAAGACATGAACTTCTGTCTTCCTATGAGGGACTTGGTCTGATTAGAGCCATGCTGGGCTGGCACAGATTCATGAGGCAGTGGAGCCCAGGCATTGAAAAGGAGAGAGGATAGTTTCTTGGATTCATGAGGGAAGCACCACAGAAGACCATTTCATCCTGTAGCTGTTCCCAGCATGGTAGCCCTCCTTGTGTACGTCATTTTGCCCAGCTGAAAGTCTCAGCCTTCTCCTGCTGCAGGTTACACCCCACGGAGCTCCCAGGGTCTTGAATCCTTCACCATGGGTTTTCCATAGGGACAGAAACCAATCCAGCAAAGCATGCCATGTTCCCAGCTGGGGAGCAGGGAAGGAGATAAAGTGGGGTTCGAAGAACCCTAAAGGACCCTCTTTCACCGGGCTCACACTCCTTCTCCAATTGTTTCGTGCCTTGGAGCATCTCAGGGCACTACAAAGTGGTGGAGGAGCGGCTCCCACAGGCAGCTGTCATCAGTGTCATCTCTTGACCCTGGAGGCGAGACCTTTCTAAAGTTGAAGCTGCTGCCCTGGCACCCCCAGGTCTGCAATCACAGGCTCGTCGGTGTTTGCACTTGTGGGTCCTCAGCAAGAGGTGGCGTTAAAAAGGACCGAATCCGGCTGGTGATGCAGAAGTAACCCCCCACCTTGTACTGCACTTGCTGCGGTGGCTACGGCGATCCACAGTGATTTTTAGATGCTCTACACAGACTTTGATTGAAGCCCCGGTAAAGAAGCTGACTGACACATCTCTGCCAGAAGAGGCATTTTGAACTCTTACCTGAGTATCCCCTTTGGCCATGCTGTTTCTTCCCCTTCTCCCACCATTTATTACTAATGTATCGTATCGACACGGCTTGCTCTGCTACTCATGAATGAGGGAACATCTCTCTCCCTTGCCTGATGGATCAATGTCCTTCCAGATCAACTTTCACGCCTACAATTTTTGCCAGCCTTGCTCTTTCCTTGCTCTTTCTACCTCCAAGAAAAACCCTTGATTAGCAAAGGCCTGGGTCTACACCATGAGATGATGCCTCCTCTGTGCGGGTAAGAACATCTGCAAGAGACTCAAATCACAGGTTGGGCAGCGTGATGAACGTTTCTGTGAGGCCACTACAGTGCCTGGCGGTGTCCCCATCCCATAGTAATGCCCACATGCCCACCTTCCCCGCTTCTTGTTGTGCCGTTTGATATTGGCACCATCAGCAATTAGTCAGCTGACCCCAGATATCCCCGGTTTACGGAGTCTATGAAATTGCAGATGTAGTAGGAGCAAAGCTAAACAAGTTATCACCTCTTCTGCTGTTGCTAGAGTTACTCACAGACAAAGCATCTACTCTCACCACAGCTACTGACCACAAAAAATCCCCGTAGGAGGTGTGCATAGTTATCATCAACAGACTACCTAGCAATGCCCGGGGTCAGCTAGCTAAAGTGTCCGATACAGTTGGGCACTCAACTGCCTGAGCACCAAAATTTCTGGGAATAACGACCCCCGGCAGCATGGGCAGGGTGCGTCCCAGGGGTGCTGTCTCAATGTTGACCCAGTCCTGAGTCTAGTTCTTCTCAGACAAGAGCCTCTCTACATCATCCGTGCTCCCTTTGTCACACCAGCCTTTATGCAATTCCTGCAAGACAGAGTCCCTCGTGCATGGCACCCTGTTTCCATCTCAGGTAGCCTCACAGTGCCAAGAGAGTCTCTTCTGACTATGAATATAAATAAGCCAGTTGCAGAATGATGACCCTTTGGCGTTACCACGTTTATCTATCTGACCCTAGCAGATGTCTTCAGGCCATCCCTCTGAAAACCTCTGTTTAGCTCTGCTCCAGCTATTTTTTTCCTCCCTCCCACCCTCCCATCTCCAGCACAGCTCTTGCCCAACTCGGCAGGCCCTCTGCAGTCCTCCCTGAGACAATGCAAAAGCATTTGCTCCTCCACCACTGGTGTTTACCCACCTGCCTTGTTTGCAGCCAGGAGCAGGGCCAAGGGGCTGCTGGGGTCTGTTGAGCTCCGGCTCCTTCACCTCTGGGGCTGGAGCTGCCCCTCACGAAGGAGGGGGGGTGATGTGGTGGCATTTCTTTGGGATGGTGCCGGGGTCCGACCCACCGGCTGTGACCTGGGGGCTGTGGCTTGGGGAGGACAAGGGATAGAGGGGAGGTCACCCTGCGAGGATGGAAGGGAAGCTGCTTGTCTGCCTTCTTCTGAGCACGGACGGCACGCCAGTGTCTGGTGGCCGGGGACAGGTCGCAGCGTATCGTACTCTTTTTGCTGGATGAGGTTGGAGTCAGGCAGTCACTTGCATGTTGTAAGCCATGACCACCAGCACAGAGGATTTGATAAAAACCTGCTCTGGGGCATCTTTCTAAAGGTGGGTGCATGGAGGAGAGAGGACTTGGGCTGATCGTCAAGGAGTTGCTTTCTGCTCCCAACGCAGCCTTCCACTCCAGCAAGGCAGCTCGCTCCTTAAAACCAAGGAGCACCTGAAAAGCGAGCGCAGACACAGGGAATACAAGAATCCACTTAAAACAAACCGGGAGGGAGTCGTGAACGAGTGACTGTGCACTTTGCAGGGAGTGGAAATGCAGCTTGCCTCTGCGCCAAGCCTTGATGGCTTCGTTCTGCTTCGTAAGGCTCTTAGCTCCTGTGGGCTGGAGCCAGCCTCCCTCTGAGGGCTGGAGAGGGAGGAAGGTGGCCTCCTGCAAGCCACTCCGAACATTTAACTCGGTAAAAACTCTCTAAATTCTGCTGTAGGTTATCATGGTTATTGCCCTTGGAGGGATCCAGGTGAAGCTGAACACTGCCAAAATCAAATACCTCCCCAGTGCTCCCAGTCCCACTGCAAAAGCACAGTCTCTGCCTCCATATCGAATTCTTATGGAAATAATAAAGCATCCAGCAAACATTTCCATACAAAGGTCTTCTGCCTTCACGGCTCCCTTTGCTAAATCCTCTTTAGATAGAAATTTTCCCTGATGGCCCTAATTCATCAGCTCTGAAACCTCCCCATGAATAAAAGGAGATCTTCAGGAGTGTGACGCCAGGTGAAGAGAGCTGGGCATGGGGAGTGCTGGGGGATTTGAGCTGCTGTGTTTTATTTACTTCACGGTGTCCCAAATCAGGGACAAACAGGAAAGATCACCAGGACTTGCTGGTCCCAGGCACTTTTGGGGTTAAAGCAGACCCCTGAAATCACCCTGCTTATCCCCCTCCTGTCCTCATTGCTGCTTCAGTAGCCCCCAGAGATGTGTCTTCAGGATGTCTACACCACTGTGACCACAGTTTCCACCAGCAAGCCTGAGTCCAGGTAGGGATTGAGGTAGCGGTGTCAGGAGGAAAAGCATGGTCATAGAGGCTGTCCCAGAGGTGGCCAGTGCAGGAGATTTGTGGATGTGCCAGCTGTGTCCAACCCTGTTGAATAAGCTCTGTCACTTCTCCTTATCACAGAGATGCTCCTGGTCTAGCACCTGAAGTTCTGGTTTATCTCTCTTAATCATGAACCTCAAAAGATATGGATAATTGGGGAAGGTGAGGCAAGGCAAAAAGCATCCTCAGGCCACTGCAAAACAAGGGTCCCTGTCTTCACCCTTGCCTGGAAGAGGGTGGGGGCCTGGGCAGTTCCCCTTCTGTGCTTTCATGATGGACAAACCTTTCCTTCAAGCCCCCACCTAAGTGCAAGAGGACCCAATCCTGGTCATATTTTAACACCTCCGAGTACAGCACAGCCCTGTCCAACAGGAGCACCTTCTTCTCTCACCATGCCCAACTTCCAACCTCTCTGGGCTCCTTCCTACCGAGACTATTTCTGTGCCCTCTGGACGATGAGCTCGGAGTACGGGCAAAGGCAGCGCAGAAGCTGCTCGGTTTTGACTTTGGTTGGAGAGGAGCACATGGCAACTGCTCCAGCAACAGCCCCTGATCAATTCTGTGCGTGCCTCACCGCAGCAACAGAAGAAAAAATGCTCCCACTGATGGTGTCAGCTTCTTCTGATTTTGGAGGGCTCTTTCCTTTCTTTTTCTCTTGCCTTACTTTTTTTCCCTCCAGCTTTTCTCTTCTTCTTTTTTTTCTTTTTCTCTTTTTTTTTCTTAACACCCCCCCCACCCCCCTTTGCAGCCTCTGTTCTTCATCCATTATTTAGGCTTTTCTGACTGTAACAGCAACATTCACCTTGTATACCTTGTGTGGGGTTTAAAATATAGATAAAAGCAGAAGGTCGGACTTGAAACACAGATTCTGACGGTTGCTGCTGACTTTGTCTGGAAGCTACAAATTCTGGAGCTGTCTGTGCCCAATGATGGTGTTGGTACAGCTGGGTTTTTTGTTTGCTTTTCTTTTCCTCTGGTTGATATTCCTGCAAACTGTCTTAGTATTTGATGTTTTCATTCAGCCTTTCAGTTTCTAGAAGTTCTGGGGCCTGGCTGGCTTCAGGACAGGGGAGCTGGACTCATGAAACTTTTGCTTCGAGGCTGCAGGACTAATCCTGACCAACTTGGCAGTGCCTGCAAATGCCTGCCGCTCTCCCACCCAAGATGAGCGGGGGAGGAATAGGAAGGTGTCTTCATCCAGGATCCGGCAGTCTCTAATTGGCACCTCCGGTAGGAGATTCAACAAAGCTAAGGACTTTCCCTTTCAATTATAAATGCCCATGTTTCTTTCATGTCTGCTTTCTTCAGCCGTCGAAGCAATTGGGTTGCGAGGATGAATGTTTGGGGGGAACAAATTTCAAAGTCAATGTGTGAACAGTCCCAGAAAACATACTTTCTATTTGAACAGGCAGCGGGGCAGCCAGGGCACCCTTCCAACCAGGAGACAGAGATGCAACATGTGATGTAGCCGACCAATTGCAAATGATCTCCCAATTTGAATGTTCATGATGGATCCGAAGATCTGCTAATGAGACTGAGTATAGGTGATGAATAAGGAAGTTGCTCACCAGCTAGGGACGTTCCTCAAGCATAGAAAAAGAGGCGAAAGTCGGTGAACAAGACGTGATTATGGTTATTCACCAATGTTTGCAGTTCAAAAACATACAACACACAACTTTAGGAGCCAGGAGGTCCACTCTGCCGGAGCCTATCTCTTAAAATCCCTTGTACATGATTCCTTTATTCAGTTTATTGATGCCTGAATGTGACAGCTTCATGGAAGACATCTGTCCTGCAGAAGGGTCTTGGTGGAGAGGCCTCCATCTTTTGATGGCTAGGAGGGGTCCGAGGGCAGAAATCACCCGATAAGCACTAACAGATGTCACAGCACTGAACAAGAACAGCCCAGCAGCAGCAGGGACCACCCAAAGGAAGAGCTGCAGTTAAATACGGTGGTTTAGCTGTGTAAACTCAGTGAAAGAGGGATAAGCAAACCCTGAGCTGGGTTGCTGGTACGTAGTAGGTGTCTGGCTGCTTGGTGTTCAAGGCATCGGTTCTTCTCCGAGATGGGGCAGCAGGTGAAGGTGATCCTCATTTTCCGTGTCAGTGAGACCCACACAGGTAGAGAAATGCACTGAATAAGTAGGAAATGCCCTCAGGATTGGCCAAAGCACCATTTTAAATGAAGACACTGACAGAGAAATGCCAGCCATGCCAGCCAGCACTTTCCAGGAGCAGGGTGGGACAGTGATATCCTGGGGTTTGCCTGCTGGGAGGGGAACGGGGCATGTTCTCACTCTACACAGAGTATTTACGGGGAACAGAGGGATTGGCTCACTCAGAAACAGACCCAAGACTTCCAGTCATCAGCCAAAACAGGAGCTCTCTCAAGAGCTGTCTCTCTCCACGACCGAGGCCCGTACCCTTTATTATCACTATCAGTTAGCTTAGGCAGTGCTTGACCTTGCAGGGATCTGCAGCTTAGGTGCAGGTTTCAGCCTGCTGTGAGCCAGCAATCATGTGATAGAGCTAGATATTTTAATGGCAGGTATTGTTAAGATGTCTCCATAGCCCATCTGGTACTCTCAAAATAACTTTTATTCACTCTAGCCTAAGGGAAAATGCATCTGTCAGAATAAGGCTGGCTGTGGTTCGCTTCCAGGCACTGTCATTATCCAAACAGGATCTGGAAGGAAACAGAGAAATACTCATCATGGCCATTGGATGACATGGGGCACCACTGGCCCTAGTGAGACTATAGCAGTTGGGGTGAGTGAAAAAGGCTGGACAGTCCTGCTCCTCGAAGCTAGCGACTACAACCTTTGGGTCTGAAATCAGCACTCTCCAAAGGTCAAATTGTGCACTAGATGGGTGATATTTGGGGCACGGATCAATCTGTGCTCTGTGGTTGCAGCAGCTCTGGGAATGGCTGATGAGACGCAGTCCATGAACACCACCAGGGAGTCGTACTCTTCCTCTCAGCTTCCTGAATGTGGAGCATTTCTGTCGCTGTGCCTGCAACAAGTCATCTGGCAGAGGTGTTACACTGAATACAAGAGAGAAGATGCACAAATACAGTCATTTACAAGAGCAATAGAAAAAAATTTCTTGGGAAGAGTATCCCCAAGACCAGCAGCTGCTGGCGAGCCAACATCTCTGGATTGGGGGACCACAACAGCATGACATGGACTGAAATTGGCCTGTTACAGGGTTATGGGGCCGTCAGAAAGAGCATTGAGGAGCATCTCTAAAATCCTTGAGGTGATATCTTTAATTCATCAACAGGTGGGCCAAGCTAGGTCCACCATTTGGTCTTCCCAGGATCTTAAACATCAAAAGGAAATAAAGAAATCAAACTTCCAACAAATCCAGGAAGCAGAGCACTGACAAGCAGAACTGATTATACTGACGTTGTTAAACTCAGGAAGGTTTGCGCTAGTACAGGACCAAATTTCTCCCTTCAAATCTCACTAAATTCCTGGCCTCAGTGGCAGGCTGGCACTGAATAATTATCCATTTTTAGAGTGCCTTCTTTCCACTGCTGTTCAGCACATCTGGGAATCCATTTCCATTCTGATGCTTTGGACGTTCGCTTTCTGACACCTGAAGCTGGGTGGCTATCCTCATGCTTAAACACTGAAATACAAAAATCACCGAATATCCTACTGCTCCTGACCAGGCTGATGAGAACTGAAAGTCCCCAGTGCTCTGGGAAGGGAACCTAGAATTTTGACCAAGAGGATTGTCCTCTGGGTTTTGGTGACAAATGCCCAACGTCCCAAGTTCAGCCTCAAGCCTTTCTACTGCTCCTGGTCCTGACAGATACCAAGTGCTCGATGCTCCTGCTGATGGCCGTGGGGACTGAAAACACCCCAGTTTTCCAAGATCAGGTCCTCTGCATGCAATAATCTCTCAGAAGCTTGATAGTTACTTTTGTTTTCTTCCACTGGTACTGTCCATTTTGCCTTTGGCAAGCATTGATTTTCCACAATTCCCCGAAGCCCTTATAAAGCAGCTGCCAACACGGCTCCCTCGTGGGCCACTTCTTTTATTTGTTGAACAAAAGAATTATCAACATTGTCTTCAGTGATGTTTGGCGAGTGGAGTCTGGGACTAGGATGCCGAGCTCCCTCTCCTGGCTGCCGGATCAAAAAGAATAGCTGAAAAGTCCTGCGTACCTCGCAAACCTGAAGTGCTGGGCTCTGGCTGAAGGAAGAAGAGCCCTTCCAGCTGTTTTGCAGACTTTCAGTTTTCAACCTTTTTTTTTTTTTCCTCCCCATGAAACACGTTGGAAAAAATTTCAGGCGGAACATTTTGGAGAGAAGTGTTAGTTATCCGTTGTGCTGAGCCTGCTTCCCCTTTTCTCTCATCTGTCCCTATTAGCAAACAGATCCCAACAGGAAAATAGTGCTGAGGGTCTTGGCTGAAAATCCATGGTTGTCTCTCGCTGTCTATCGGTGAAATGTTGCTCCATGGGGAGAGTGTGGAAAAGGACACCCACACGTTGCCCGTCCTGGTTCGTCAGAGCAGAGGAAATCCCCACTTTTCTTCAAAGAAGGAGAGTTGACTTTTCTCTCAGTTCCTGCCCAAAATCACACCAGCTCTCACACACACAACGAAGAGTGAGCAGAGCACAGGTTGGGATGAAGGGTCTGGATCAGCCTATTGTGAGATGCGGCCAGTGAAGATCAAGCCAAGGTGGCCCCGGTGGGTGCTGAAGGGCTTGTGGGTGGCTGTGCCAGTGAGGTGGTGTCTGCAGGACCAGCATGACCCAGTGGGAGGCAATGAGCAGCACTCAGGGCTCACAGCAGGCTGGCCCGAACACTCAGAATCTTCAAATCAGGGTCGCAGCTCACGTGGCAGACACGGCTTAATTCCACGAGACCATTAAATATCACCAACTGGCCGTTGTTGTTTCCAACTGGCCATTGCTGTTTCATACTCAGGATTATCTCCCTCTCTCTTCAGCCATATGGGGTGGCCCAGCACATGCTGCAGACTCGTGGAGTCTGGTTTTAGTCTTGAACTGGGATCCTATAGGAATTTGGACTGAAAAGCGCACAGCTCTGCATTTACACTGAGCACCCATGTCTTTCGAAGCAGCATTGTTAGACTTGTGTGTTCATCCTGTTGCACCCTCCGTGAGCGAACGTGTACCACAAAACCAATTTGTTTTTCAAGAACCCCTGGAGAACTTTTAGTCTCCCCACAACGCAATTACGTGACCCTCCAGGTTGGCTCAGGTCTAGGGAGAAGGACGGTACCTGCTGTCCTGAGAAATGGTGAAAGTCTCCTTGAGTGACACAGGTCTAGCAGCTCCCTGGGGCACTGTGTGGGTTTGCCCAGCCGTCCTAGTCCCAGCAGTCCCCATGAATTACGTTACTGCTGCCTCCTCTCTCCAGCCTCCACACCCAGGAAAAATCAAGGAGCAAGTCAGTTCCCACCACGCTCCAAGAACAAGTGGCATTATCCTGCAAAATACTTAGAAAAAGTCCAGGCCAGGACACTGCCTAGGTTGTCCATGGCATAAAAATTAACTGCTCTCAACCACGAGCATAGGTGAGCCACTCCATCCATCTGTTTGGGCCATTTGTCATCGTTGACTGCGAGGCGCCAATCTTGGCATAGCCAGAGGTTGGGCCAGCGCTCTGCTGGTCACCTCACATGCATCAACACACTCATGAGTAGAGAATATCCTGAACATCTACACCTTAGGCAGACCTGTGATCACCACCTCATCCGCACAAATCTTTTGTTTCCTTGAAGCAGCTTCACTGCTTCAACCCTGTTCTCAAATAGGACACCGAAGAACGAGGAGAGGTACAGACAGAGGTAATAAAGATGGCCAGAGGTACACAATGGTCTCCTGTTCAGAGCAATTAAGCTGCCATCCATCTTTCATCAGTTTTGGTAACCCTGTGCCATAATGCGGGCCACAAATCCTCCCACCCTTCTTCTGCAACTGTCCAAGACCCTACAGCTCTCAACTCTTCTCTTTCCACTGCAAGAACCCACCCTTACCCACCTGTTTTGTCCTCTGTATCCCACCTCAGGGGCTTTGGGGGCAGTGAGAAGTGTGCCAGCTGAAGGCAGATGGATGTTTGAGAGAGGGATATGTGCTGATGCTGGAGCTGGGCTCAGGCATGGCAGACCATGGCTCACTTTCTCCATCTTCAAGACAGATCCAGGGCAGGCAGACCGGGTGGTGGTGGATGCTGACTGCGTGAGTTACAACGCCCTCTCGCTGGTGTCTTTCATGGCCAAACCCTGCGTGAGTGAGACTTGTTCTGACAAGACGGGAAAGCGAGCTTCACAGCACGGCGACGAGCGGCTCAAAGGAGGAAGAAGCTTCCTATGTAAAAGGGAAACGAAAGCTCAGCAACAAGGTCACCTCCGCTGCCTCAGGCAATCTGAGGGATGACAAAAGTTGAGACATGTAGCACATCGGCAGAAGACAAAAGCCATCCCCAGAGGGCAGAAAGACAGGAGGAGTGCACAGCATACAAGAAATTCAATGTAGGGAAAGCCACGAGGATTGCTGCCATTTAAAGGACACACTCCTGTGTGGATAAAGTAGCATGATAGTTCACGGGAGCCTTGATCAGGATCCTTCAGAGCCATTTATGCTCCAGACCTGGCGCTGAATCCTCGTGACTGCTGACGGTGGGCCGGTGGCCAAGTGGCACCCAGGAACTGTAAATAATTGTCAGAATTTGGGTGCTGTCTCCAGGTCTGCAACTTCTTTCCTCTCTGCCCACACCATCCGAGTCCATTTGGGATGAGTGGGAATTTGTAGTGAACCAAAATGTAAGGCTCAATGGGCCTTTCCCAGCATCTGAGCTGCACCAAGAGGTACACAGGGAAATACTTGGGCTTTGCCTAGGAATTAGATCATTTCTCTTTGATGAGGACTGGTGATTGTCCCTTTCCACAGATCCAACAGTTTCTAAGACCAGAAAGGTCAGGGCAACTGCTGTTTTGTTAGGCCTAGGAGAAGTGCAAATGGCCTTAAAGCCAACAGCACGCGAGGTGCAGATGGCTCTGACGTGAGAGAACAGCTGGGATGTGCACAGATTTTCCAGAGACATGGGGGAAAAAACGAATGGAGGGTGTCTAGATCCGTGCTGCAAGTTTTAGCAGAGCAGAAAATCGGATGTTATTCAGTACAAAGTGCTTGGCACAGACAGAGTGACTGGGAATATGTTTCAGGGCAGCAGCGCAGACCGCACCGAGACGGCGCATCTGGAGTCGGGGTCCTGGGCACGCAGGGTGGGCCTCGTAATTTTATGGCTGGGAGTCAGACTCATCCAAGCTCTGCTCCAGAGCAATGAAGAAAAGCAGTCTTGGAGGGGTTGATTCAGTGCTTCAGAGCTGTGAGTGCTCTGAGGGCGAAGGGGAGAGCGAGGAGAACCCAAGCCTGAACTCTGCGGGGTGCCAAGCCATCCCGCTCTGGGGTGCCAGTGCCTTTCTCCGCCTTCCCGGGGCTCCACTGGCTCCAGGCTCACTCAGCAGCGCTGTGAGCATCTTCCATTCATGTCTTGGGTGGGTGCAGTGTATCAACACAAACCTGTCTGCAAAGGAAAGGAGCTTGGTGTTTCTGATGGAAACTCTGGAATTGGAGGACCTCACCTTGCAACCGTCTGAGGACAATGGTAAAGGCGAGATTTGCACAAGGGAGTTGGATTCTGAAGAGCTGCAGCATTTCGGGGGAATTCATTCAGGCACGCGTATGACTGCGGAGCACTAAAATCTTCCCATCCTCTCTTATCACCCACATTCTTTTGAAATCCCTCTCCTGGGCATCTGATTCACTTGGGATCCTTGAAGACCCCACTGCGGAACAAAGGTGTCTTTCAGCTCCAAATAAAAGAAGAGTTAAAGTGATGTGTGGGCAGCTTGGAAGCTGGTACCACAGCAATATCTTTCAGCGAGGCAGCTGTATTTCCCCTTTCTATCACATGCATTTAAAAGCTTTTAAGAGAACAATCCATTCCCTCTGCTGGCAAACCCAGTGCTGGGCTGTTCTTTGGGTTCTTAAATCATTTTAAAATACAGAGCGATATTGTTTTAAAAGCCTTTGCTCTCTCCCGGCTGCAGGAAACCTCAGTGCATCTCAGCAAAGCTCCCTGCACTAGTGAGACACCAGCTTGGGGCCTTTCTGGGGATCCATTACAAGCCAGGAAAGGGCTGGGCACTGCCTGACAGTGACAATGCGTTGGTACAAGCAAGGATTTTCTCACTACGTCATTTCTAGACACTCAGCGGGACTGCACACGTCGCCCAGACATTCCTACTTTTGTCATTTAATATATTAGATCTCTGTGCTCAAGGTAGTACTTTATATTTGCTCGGCTGCTTAAGGACAAGAACGGATGGCTCAGCTGCAAAATTAACCTTCAGAGAGTAAATGTACCCAAATTCCTGGTTGTTCAGGCCAGGCTTTGGCTGCAGCATCCTTTATCCTGCCATTCTCACACAGGCTTTGATTGCAAGCCCAGGTAATTCAATTCTTCCACTTCATCCTCTGCACAATCCATTGCCACGTGCTCTCAGACAGAGGAACAGGGGTGGTGAACTGGGGATGTTGGGAATACCCAGAGGACAGCATCCCCTATCCAGGAGTGGAGTGCATCTCCTATTTCATCTTCCCCTTGCCAACCTCTGAAGCTCTTGGCCATTTTCAGTCTCTTTGGCAGCACTCAGCAGCGCAGAAGCCAGCATGCTCCTCTCCAGGAGAGTCACCCACCCCCCTCTTAGTGCCACAGGCAGAGCCAAAGTTCATCCACCAGAAAAAAAAAAAAACAAACCCTACCCAAAACATTTTGTAAACTTCTGAATATACTTTTTGCAGGCTTGTAGGTGTGTTTGGGACCTGTTCGTGCCCAGTTTAAACAGCAGGTATAACGTGTGTGCGAGGAAGAGGCTGGAGGAGCCACCAAGGACATTGGCCAGGGCAGCAGTGCCTCTAGATGCCATCCCTCAGTGGCTGTCCTCGCCAGACCACCCAAGAGATGCCACCCCCTGATTTCCTGACTCCTTTCCCCTATTTCTGCTACACAAGATACGTGGGAAGGGTGACAGGAGGCTGCTCCTAGGGCAACACGGGCATCCTGCGCTCGCCTGCCCAGCGCATCCCTTACAGGGGGGTCCAGTCCTTTGCCTACTCACCACCCAGATGAGGAGAAAAAATGCTTGCTGTTTTCCCACCAGGCTTACAACCAGCAACCAGCCCCGGAGTCAGCCCAACTTCCCTGTGCAGGAGGGAAACTGTAGCCTTTGATTGATTGATTGATTGATTGATTGATTTTTAAATGTTTTGCCCTGTTCCTGGTGGTTTATACGGCTGCTGCCTCCCGGGGAGTCAGGACGCCAGTGCGGTGCAACAGGTGACCCTCAGAGCAGGACTGCCATGCTCTCCCAGCTGTGCAGCGATGCTCTGCCTCGGGGTTCAGGGCTCGACTGAGATGTCGCAGCCTGGAGGCTCCCCTGTAAGCCTGGAGAGGCAGAGGAGCCTCTGTTTCCATTACATTTCCCACATCACAACCTCCTTGTCTCATGGAGGGCAAGAAGGAGCAGCTGTCTGGCAACAAAACTGCCGTGGTTATGGGGTGCAGCACGGAAACGGCTCAGCTCAGGCTGGAAAGGAGGCAGGAGGAGCCCTGGAGGGAGAGGAGCAAGAGGACATTTCTGCCAAGTGCGGTCGGAGCTGCGCTGACTAAATCATCCCTAGCGGGGAGTGAGGAGCCTGCTGCAAACACAGCACAGCACCGTGGATGCAGAGGGTCCCTCCTGCTCATCCCCGGGCTTTCCCCCACCCCACGTTGTTTGCTGAGTGAGGCAGGGACCCCCTTTCCTTCCCGTCCCCCCCCCTCCAAAAGGGCTTTGAGCTGGTCCGTCTCTGCCTGAACCCATCTCCGAGTTGCCGAACTTTCTCTGGGCTCAGCCGTGCCGCTGCCACGGATCCTCCCTCTCGTCAGGGCTCGCCGCTTCATTTATCTGCAGGATCAGTTGTAGCCGTATTGATTTTTCCTCTCTCCCTCTCCTCTCTGTGTTTGCTTTTTGAATTATGCAGCGGTGCAGTTTTTCCTCCTTGCGAGGAGCGAGTGAATTGCGGAGGATCAATTGAGCCCTGCCATAGTTTAGTCAGGAATCCCCAGTAGGGGCCAGAAGAGAGAAAGGAGAAGGGAAGATAATGAAGACAGGGTCGATCAAGCCAATCGTGGTGCAAAGGAAAGAAAGGAAAAGAAGAGAGAAAGGGGTTTGAATAGTCAGTCAGTTTTCCTCATGCGGTTCTCAGATCCCCAGTCTCAATCAATAATCAACTTTGACACTCATTGCTTCAGAAACAAACACCAAAAAAATCCCCCTAAACTCAAATAATGTTGTGCTTTATAGCATGAGAATAGCCAATGATGCCCTGGTAAAGATGAGGATAGGGATAAGATTTCTTCCCCTTCTTTCTCTTCCCTTTTAAAAGTACATATTATGAAGGCTGGCTAGATCCTGGCTGAGCCGAGATGAAAGGAGTGCAAACTGGGCTTTTAGTAGTTTTGTTGTTGCAATTATTTTGCCAATAGTAATGATTTCAAGACAGGATGGAGGATCTTTGATGCTGTGCTGGTGGCATGGAGGGGCGGACAGAGAGTTGCTGGGTTCGTTCCAGCACTGCATGCAAATCTAGAGGGAGATGAAACCTCGCGGATGTAACCGGACAGGAGCTTTGCTTCGCTTTGAGCCTGCAAATGAAACACAAGAAAGTGCACGGGGGGTGGCAATTACCATCTGCATGTTGGGACAGCACACGGCAAGAGATAACCTTAACTGGTTCCCTCAGTGCTGTGCCTGGAAAGCTTTAACCAGCCTTTCATGCCTATCAAGGGTTTCTGTGCTGAGTCTCCACAAGCAGAAAAAGAATTTCACAAGGTCTTTGGAGATCCTGCTCCATCCCTGTCATCCCTCACTCCAGGATGACTGTGAATTGCCCGACTCTGCCCCGCAGCCAGCAGCTACCTCCAGTGAGCAGCCAGCCCTTGGGGTCATGCCGTGGCCACCACGCTTCCCTGGGGCTTGGGGGACCAAACCTCTGAGTTCTCCAGGCTTTGGAAATCAAATCTCCCTGAAGTCCTGCTAGGTGACCCGTGGCAGAGCTTACCTGTCTCAGGGCTGCCTTATTTCCAGAAGGATTGGCTGGTTCTGGCTTTTCATTTCAAACAGCACAGCTCAGGTCAAGTTCAGTTCCTACAGAAAGCGTTATTTAGATCTGGACTCTCTAGACCTGAAGCTACCGGTCCATCACGTGTTGTAAAACTGTGGGAAAGCTTTGGGGGACCACCACCATGCAGGTCATGGGACAGACATCTCTGCAGCTCCACTCCTGAGTTTTCAGTCCCCTTGGAAGCAGCACTCCGGTTTGAATCCGCATGTGCAGGACAGAGCGGTTACCCTGAGGTCGCAGAGGCATCAAGAAATCAGATAAGCGTGGCAAGCATGGATGGGAGGTCTGAATTATTGACTCTGGATACTTGGTCTCTACGTCAGAGACTCATCTCAGAAGACGACTGAATTTCCTACACTCCAGTGTGTGAAATCAGGACAAGACTTTCCTTCCCCAAAATAATTTTAGCCGAACAGAATCTCTTTTTTGTGGTGACAAAAGTGCCGGGAGAAGACCTTTTGCAATTTTTAGAGGAAATACTGATGGAGATAACTATTCCTTCCCTTGTCATACATACTGGACTTGATAACCAGGAGTTACATCACCCATCCCGTTCAGCATTTCCTATGATGCAGGAGCTGATTTAGTCCCTCTCTTCTATATTCACCTGTATTCTGTAGGAATATTACAATCCCTGAGACTCTTCACCCCAACAGCCTGACTTCAGCCGATAGGTTCAGAAGTTACTAAGGAGAAAGGCGGAACCTGGCAGACACGAGGTCAAAAGGTATTGATGGGTGGCCAAGATTGGAAAAAGAGCGGAGCCAGCAAAAAAATAGTTCAAATTCAATGGCTTCCTCGATTAGATTCAGAATAATCTAAAAAAAAAGAGCAATTTCTAAGGCCTGTGCTTCCACCACCACTTGCCCCATAATTTTACTGAAGGATCAGCACGAGGATCAGTCAGCTGTGACAGCTTAACCCTGAGGTTAATAGGAATGGAGTCAGAGCTCGAGCTGGTAGGGATGAGGGTACAGCACAGGGTTCCCCGACCCCACCACGACGCAGGGGAGGGCTGTGCCTGTCTGCAGCCCCTGCGAGAGGACACCCCTCCCTGACCACACAGACAGGACCGTGAACCTCCATGGAGCGCTTCCCACCGCAGCATCCCCAACAACCCCGCTCCGTGTCCGGCCATCCAAGCAAAGTGACAGCTCGTGCTGCTGTCTGTAAGGTTTTGACGTACCACACGGCTTCGCTGGGCCACCCCACCCTGCGTGTGAGCAGAGCCTGGCCACAGCTGACCACGGGTATCACACATAAAGAGGGGACGGATGAAGGGATGGACATCCTTTATGCTTCGTCCAAGTCGAGATGGATAATGAAGGTGAGGAAAGAATCACCAACAGTTTGCACACGAGTGTCTGCCCGCTGCATCCTTGGACAGATCTTGCTTTCCCGTAGTGCCAGAGCCGAGGTGCAGACAGGGACAACTGAAACCTTTTCCCTCTCACCAGTTTAGACAGAGGGACATTTCCTTGGGCATCTTCTGTCACTTCTGGCTGGTCCTTTCCCTCTGCTGGTTGTGATCCTTGGCATCTAAGATGGTTCAGGCTAAGTTGTCACATAGCTCCAACGGGCTTTTCCAAGTCAGCCTTCCCTCTTACCTTATTGCTCAGTCCCTCTACTAAGGGAAGGTCACCTCCAACCCATCCCGGGAGCGTTAATCACTGGATTACAGATGCCTGAGGAAGGCGGGAGGCCAGGCTGGTCCTTGAGCAACATTTCGGAAGTAGCTCCTTCCTCGCCTCCTCCCAGAAGTTGTTCCACATTTTCTGCTAATAAGGGCACGGGGAGAGAGAGAGACAGAGAGAGAAGAGGAGAAAAACTGCTCTAAATTATTCATCGACAATATCATTATGTGTCATAACAGTGTGTCTGTGATGGGAAAGAGTGAGTGTGGCAGGGGCTGGGGTAGCACAGTCCAGGCTGCACAATAGCGAGATCTGATTAAATATTGATGTGCACTAATTGGCTACAGGGTTTCAGGACAGCTTGGGCTTTGTTGGGATCATTTGTATTCTTGCTTTGGAAATGGACCCCCCCACACACATAAACCCAACATTTTCGTGTGCGGGTCTTCTCCCTCCTCCTCCTCCTCCTCTTTTCATCCACCCTCCCTCTCTCCCTCCCCTGCTTCCAGTCCTCCCGATCCCCCTGTGTGTGTACAAATTAACATGATCTTAACCTCTCCTGATTTTCTACAGCACTGACATGCTGCCAACACCTCCGTGCAATTAGGCTAAGCTTGCAGAACTGCTTTTTGGTGCAGAAAACAGGCCTTGCCCTCGTGGACTGTCCTCTCTTTGCATCTGTGTCTGGCCTCTTCTCTTAGCCCTTTTCCTGCTTTTGCCCCCAGAGCAGGTGGAAAGTCCTTCCCATGCAGGTTTTCCTTCTGAAACGCTCCGGATCTTGACATGGAGCCTCCTGTGGCTTGCGCCCATAGATCTGAGTGCAAGCCTGGGAGACGTGAGCGGCGTGAGGGACAGCAGCTTGAAGTTTACAGGCCAGGTCGTTTCATGGTTTAACTCAAACATCACAAAGTCTCAGGTGCTTGGGCCGCTCTGCCCACAACTCCAGCTGTTCTCGATCTCTCCATCGGATCCATCCACTGATGGTACAACAGTAGGCTCCCTCTGCCTCTCCCCTTCCATCTCATAAGCAGGTTGCCACAGCCTTGCTCCTCTGCCCACTCCACAAGGACCCTCCCTTCATTCTCGTGGTCAACCTGAGGCCCTTTCACCCTCTGATACCTCGAGAAGAGACAGGCTGAGTTGTCTGGAGCCAGTAGCTGCTCCCAGCAGAACCGTCTCAGAGCAAGGGATACTTCCTGCGATGCTTCATGCTCTGCTAAATACCTTTATCCAGGCTTTTGGCATTTTAACGTTGCTGTTTGCGAAGAAGAACATCCAAGTGAACATGCCCAGTATCAGGCCAGATGAGCTAGAGACCTAGCTAAGGAATTAACTGGAGCTGGTGACATTTTTTTTTAGTTCTCTAAGCTCCCGGTTTTTGGTAGTTATGATTAAAATTTTAAAGAAAGAATGACACGCATGATCTACACCATCTTTCAGCTGAATGGCTGAGAGGTATAGTTGGAGGAAAGGTATTTGCTAAAGATATTTCCCAAGCTGCTTTTAAATAAATCAGATGGCACAGAGCGAGGTGAGGACTGGACAAAGCACCTTGTGGGCTTTGGTGTGTGCTTTGCTGAACGTGTCCAGGAACACCCTGTCGAGTTTTTAGTCCAGTGAATGAGGCAGGACTTCCCAGAGGGGGTCTGGTTCATCCAGCTGGCATAGCAAGAGCAAGACATATGTTAACACGAGGATGGCATATCGACATAAATCAATTTGTAGGACCAGATCTTGGAGTCCGTGTTCGTTTTCACCGCGGGGTGGCTTCCATGAAGACGAGCGAGCTGGCTCACTTTGAAATAGGATTTGGGCGATGTGGGCTCAGTTCTTAGCTTTGTCACTGACACTTGCTGGGTGACCTGGACATATGCCTTAGTTTCCCTAGGATTTAACTATCTTGTAAAATCCGAAATATCTACAGGCCAAAGCTATCCTGTGTCTGACAGGCTGAGGAGTAATGGTTCGAACCCGCCAGGCACGGTAATCTACTGGGGTGAATTTCCCCACGCTTTATGTTATTATCTATTTCTCGTGCTTCCCAAAGAGAATAATTCTATTGAAATGTCTCTATATGCCACAGAAACCTTCACACAGAAATCATATAAATATTGATACCACTCACCCCCGGAACTGTGCGATTGTCCATGCAGGAGGCATACCAAAATCTGAGATGCACACCCCAAAACAGCCGTTCGCTCCGCCTGTTTCAGCCCCTGCCCGCAAAGCAGCGGGCTGCAGTTTCAAATCCTGTTTGCTGGAATGTGCAAGAGACCCATAGATTGCCCAGACGAACCATTGAGAGAAGGAGCTGCTAATTCGTTAACGCCCGCTTGGTGTCTGCCAGGCACTAAATCAAGGACTTTAATGTTGCCTGCAATCTGAACAAGGACCCAGGAATTATCTCCTCTCCAGTAAAAGCTAATTAAGGATTCTCTGAGAGATGGTTTTTTTTGCACAGACAGTCTGAGATTATCCGCAGAAAACGAGTACTGAGTACATGGGTCTGAAAAACGCCGGCTGTGCTCTGCAAACATGATTGTTTCTGTCAAAATCTCACATCGATCATTTTAGGGCCACCCTCTGCAAAGTGCTTGGCTGTGGCAAGGTGATGTGTGGTTCTGAAGGAAAAGGATGCAGTTTTTCAGACCAACAGGAACCAAAAAATTTCTGAGTGCTGTCTCTGGTAAATCCCCCGCCCTCCCCACTGCCAATTTTCTTATAGGAAACAGGAGATTTGAGAAAAGGGAACAGAAAAACAAAGACCTGATAAAGTAAAAAAGAGTATTGGTCTAAACCACTGTGGAAAAACAATGAAAAATTTTCAATAATTTTACTGGCAACCTGGAGAAGAAGAATCCAGTCCAAGTACTTGCACAATAAGGTACATTTCCCACTAGTTAAAGAAGAAATGAGATAAACTGCTAAAAAGCCCTGATAATCCTGGCTGATTTCTCCAGTGCCTGATTGCCACAGCCATACCATCACTCGATCCAAGGAAAGGACACAAGTTGAAGCCCATCTCCATGGAAGGAGATGGAGCCCTTCTAGTGACGCTAGCGCAAGCTGGACTGGTGATTTGGAGTTTCCACCTACTTGGAGAGACTTCTCCCTTTCCTTACCTACACAGGCCCACTCTAGGCAGTATGGGCCCTAGTCCTTCTGGTCAGAAGTCACTTTTTATTCTGCCCTAACTGGAGAACTCTGATTCACTGCCCTACCAGGAGGTAAAGTCACCACTCTTTTGAGCGTCTCGTTCATCCCAGTGCCTAAAGTGACTCCAGCTCCACAGTGATAAGTTGGAAAGGTATCTCAACAGCCATGGGAAGTGGTAGATTCTCCCTCTCATGAGGTCTTCAAATCTGCCATGGTGCTCTGTGGAAAGATAGGTCAGAGCCTGGTCAATGGTCAGGCCTTAAGGGGCAGCTCCTTCGGTTCACCAGGTCCAGGACTGGATCCAGGACCTAGGGAGGTACCAGGGGAGGAGGCAGAGACACCTCCCCATGGCGCTTTCCCTGTCTGCAGCAGCATTTGGCTTGGGCACTTTCTCAGGAGGAAGCAATATCTTTGTATTTAATTCTCCCTGGGGGATCTCTATTGCCTGATCACCCTCCGAACCACGCAAGCCTTTACCATGAGGGCTGCGCCTTCACTCTGCCACGTGAGTCACCGCGTCCTCTTACTTGTTTTGAACCTGCCACCTGCATGTGGAGGTCCCAGAGTTCTCTTCGGAGCGATGGTGAGCAGCCATTCCCACGTCCAGCCAATGACTCTGATGGTTAACATGGAGAAGAAGAGGTTGGGTGTTGTGCACATGAGGGACTTGGCCGGCCACCGGCTGACCTGGGCGATTTCTGGAGTGCTTGTGCTTTCAGGCTGAAGCTTGGACTGTTTGGTCTCTTTGCTTTAACGATTCTTCCCCCTCTTCTTTGAAATCCTTTGCATTGTTCTTTATAGGAATAAAACAAAAAAGAGTTTACTTGGTTAGTTTGTTTATTTATTTAGAACAGACCCTTCCCTTCCCTCCCGCGCTGGGTAGTGCCCACTTCAAAGGAGGCCACGTGCAAGAGTCTCTGGTGGATCCCACAATGTGGGGGAGATGGAGAAAATGCCTGATTGATTATCAGAAAGGAGCTAAGTGAGATGAAAAATAGAGTGATGGGATTCATTTTAAAGGGGAACAGGCCTATCTCAGAGACTAAAATATCATCAATTTTTTATTAAACAGAATCTTTTCAATAGACAAAATGAGCTCTTCTGTCCTCACGCATTCACTTGTGTTTTCTCTTTCTTTCACCTGTTTCTGCTTACCAGTGGGGCCTCCAACATGGGAAGATTCTGCTTTTCCTCTTTCTTTCATGCTCCTGAGTTTGGTAAGAGGTGTGGAGTTAAACGGAGACCTGCGCTCCAGATGCCTGAACATGTGTTTAAGGCTATTACTGGTCCACCAAGCATTGAAATGTGCCTACAGCTCTCGTGTTGGCTTCTCCTCAAAAGCCCTCTACTCTTTTCCTCTGGAAACGCTCTCCCCCATCAACACAGAAAGCCATAGGGCTGGGGAAAACAAGGTCTGCTCTCCACATCTTCTGGCGAGCTCCTGAGTGACCATTAGCCATTGTTTCCTGTTCCTGCTGGTGATGAATGAGATTTTCTGTCTCATCTCCTGCGTCTCTTTACCAGTATTTTGACAAGACTGAGGCCCCCAAGTGAAATCTGGGATTTAGAAATCTTTTGAGATGTAATTTTTTTTCTTGCTCATGATTGTCTTTCTACCTAGCACAGTAGAGCTCTGGGGCATTGCAGGCTCCTTTATTATAATTATCTGAATGTGACATCATCCCTGCCCCTTGTTCTGGAGTGAGTTCATCATCTGAAGGATGGCAAGAAGGATGTGCCACATGATGCTGCTCCTGAGAAGCTGGGGTATCCTGAGTTGGCACTGGTACTGCTGTGGCTGATAGGGGAGTGTAAGAGCAGCAGGAGCCCAGGAAAAGCCACAGGAATGATCAGAAAACATAAGGGCCGGCCTCCCGGAGTTCAGTCTGGATCATCAAAGAGATATCGCAGAGATGAGCTGATCGGGTACAGCAAGTGCCTGCAGCAGAAAAGAAATGCCTTGGTGGAGAGGTATAAGTTGTAGCTGCAGAGCGTGCACAGGGAAGGAAGGGAAAGCTGATGCAGGGATTAGTCAAAATGGCCTGTCACCAATGGGAGTGACAGCTGGCATCCTAGGACACATCATCAGGTCATATTGCGTGCCCCAGTGTTGGTATAAAAGTCAGAGGAGTAAGAACAAAAGCAAAGTCTGCCCCACGAAGGAAGAAACACCCGCAGCAAGAGGGGCTGGGGAGAGACCGGCTCTGCTGGAAACGTCACGGCGGACGGCAAGCTGGACACGAGCCATCAGTGTGCCCAGGGTGATGAAAAGGAGGGTGGCCAGCAGATCGAGGGGAGCGCTCACCCCTCCCTACCCAACAGTCGTTAGACCTTTCAGGACAAGGAAGTCAACAAACTGAACTGAGTTCAGCGGAGGACCACCAAGATATTTGGGAGCTGGAGAATTGCTCTCAGAGGAGATGTTAAGGAAGCTGGTCTTGTTCAGGCTGGAGAAGAGACAGCTTCAGCCACCTTAGCGGCTGCCAGCCTGCTGATAGCAGCTTTCTCGGATCTACAGGGAGCTCGTCAAGAAGATGGAGCCAGCCCCTTCACAGTGGTGCATGGTGGGAGGACAAGGGACAGCAGGCATAAGGTGAAACAAGAGGAGTTCAGAGCAGTTGGGCAATCACTCAACTTCTGACTGTATCAAGCCCTGAGGGTGATAGCTGACCCTGATTCAAGCGAGAGTTTGGACTAGAGACCTTCTGAGGTTCCTTCCAGCCTGAATTACCCTGTGATCCTGTGCAGTAAAGCTCCTGTGCACATCAATGGCAGTGAGGTGGCGGCACGGCTGCTGTAGGGACCGAGGTGATACTTCACCAGGACAGTTGTTGGTCAGTGCGGCAGGGATCACAGCTTCTGGGGGGAAGGACTTGGTCTGAGGAAAAGGAGAGGACAGAAGAGGCTGGTGTTTGGTCCAGGGGGTAGTTAGGTAGGGAAGATGTAAGTTACGATGTTGGCAAGGGAGGGGGAAGGAGCTGTCGGGGCAAGCTTTCAAGAGGGGAAAGGAGCAGGAAACATTTCCTCTGCTAAGAATAATTTGGTGGCTTGCTGCTAGATCTTGCTGCAGGCTTACTTCTGCCTCAAGGCAGCCGCGTCTGGGAACCTGGGAGCTGCAGGCATATGGCGAGAGCAGCACCACTGGTTAAGGCTTCCCAAGCCACAGGGAGACAGCGAGTGTGGCATGTTTGTGACAGAGGTGCAGAGAAAGAGCAGGAGCAGCAGCCAGAGGGACTTTCCAGCGGGTCGGAGCAGCAGGAGAGATGACCCTGCAAAGCCCAAGACTGGAAGGAAAGAGGCAGCAGACAGAGGTACGGCAGGCAAGGAGAGGAGGGGATTGAGAAATCAGGGGGAACCATGCAGAATAAACCAATTTATTTCCAAACAAACCAAGACAAGACAGACCGAGATTCAGAGCAGCTTTGGGCTCAGCTGGCATCACAACATCACCGGAGATGCTCTAAAAGTCACTTTCCATGTACTATAAAATATACATATAGTGCAGCTCCCCCACCTTACTTGGCACCACGTTACAACCTGTTCAACAACTCCTCCCAACCTCTGCCTCGCTTCCCAGGGGGGTTTCTTTATTTGCGGGTTTCGAAGCAGGTCCCATCACCCGGGCAGCCCAAGCATCGCTCAGCGCCTGTGCTAAAAGTTTAACAGAGCAGTGACAACCTCCAGAACTGGTATGGTTTAAGAGGGGTTTGTATAAGCCCCCCCCCCCCCCCCCGCCGAGGCGTGTCAGAAGAGCTGGACACTTCTGGGCTCATCTGCAGGGACAGCTGTCCGTCTGCAGCGGGCTGGCACCTCAACGGACGGCTGCACCCCGGCTGGGGTCTCTCGCTCTGTCCTGTGCGAGTGGGCAGAAGAAGACTGACTCAGTGAAAAGGCCTGTGTGGGTGACCACGGTTTCTTCTAACACACGTTCTCGTTTAGGAACCATCCCACGGGTTTTCTGACGTCCGTGCGTGACAAGGAGCAGCCCAACCTCTGAGTCAAAGCCGCCTCTGCAACCGCCAGCGCAGCGCCTGCTGCAGGTCGCACGGCTCCACGCTGCATTTATAAGCCTCGTTCACTATTAATTGCTACTTAGCAAAGAATTTAACGAGAGGGTGTCATCCACTTGTGTTAAAATCACCAAAGTGCGAGCAAAGCTGCTCAGTGGCAGGTGTACGTATACGCATGTGGGGCTGAGTGGGAATATTTGCGCTTGTAGCTGGGGAAAGCCGCTGCGTGCGTAGGCGAATCCAGGTTTGTGGTCCTTTATCCGTGTGTGCTGGCGTGAAGGAGTTGTGTGCGTGTGCCTGTGCCTTTGAGGGCTGCTTCCCAAGCCGCGGGGAGCCAGGGACACGACTGGCTTCAGCTGCGCGCTGTATTTCTGCGTGCCCGCGAGCGGTGGGCTTCTGTTCTGGGGAATACGCGCGTGTGCGTGCTGTGGGTGTTTTGCACGTGCAAGGGATGCGACGTACAAGGAGGCCGGTGTTTCTCACAGGGGCTGCCTCTCATTTGCTGCATTACAGCTTTATCCACAAGCTCCCAGCGTGGAAACCTTGCTACGACTCCAGAATGTACCAGAGAAAAAAAACCCCACCGACAACAATGCGTGTTCAGGATCCATTTACCGGGGGGATTTTCTTTTTTTTTGCTGCCCCCTCTTCTCTTAATCCCTCTTGAGCTGAGCAAACGTGAGCAAAAGACTGAAAAAAAAAAAAAAAACAAACCCCAAACCCACGCACACACACAAAAAAGAAAGGGCGAGAGCGAGGGAGAAAGAGGATTTCCTTCAAATCTGCTCTTTTCTGCCCGTGATGGAGTCTCATTCCCATAATCATTTTGACAGGTGTGCAATGGTTGAAAAGTTGGGGGGTACAAGGGCGAAGCGAGGAGGGGGAGCACCAGAAACCCGCTTTCTCGGCGCGGGCGGCCCAGTGCGCCCAGCACGCTGATTAGCCATGACAAGCACACCTGCCGTCCCCCCGGCCCGGCAATTAAAGCCTCTTTGAGGTCCCAGGAAGTGACCGCGTCAGAAAAGCCCCTCGCAAGCAGCTCCTTAGCATATTTCCAGTGTCATTAGCAAAGCGGCAAAGGCAAGGCACATCGGCGGAGGGCTCTGACATGACCCGTGCTCCCTTCCCGCTCGGGGAGGGGATGCAAAGTGACTTTTAAAGAGGAGTCTCTTTTTTTTTTTTTTTTTTTTGTCTCTCTTTTTTTTTTTTTTTTTTTCCCTTTCCCCTTTAAATTTTATTTCCAAGCCCCTCTCACCGCTCCCTCCCTCCTGCTCTTGGAAATGTTCCATCTTCTCTGGGGTCGGCAGGGGGAAGGGAGACAGAATTCATTAAAGACTGAAAAGGACTTTGCTAAAACTGGGCAGCTTCTGGGAGGAAAAAACAATTCTGGATTCCAGTGTGGATCCTCACTCTGCTTTCCCTTCTTCCTCCTCTTTTCTGCATCCTCTTCCTCTCCTCCACCACCTCCCTGTTCCTCTTTCCTCTTCCACATTCTGCTCTTGATGTTCCCCTGCCTCCCCACCCCGGGTGTCCCTTGTCTGGCTGGTTGTGGCCACCGCAGGCGGTGGGGACCAGATGGTGACTGCCCGGTGCACGGCTTGGAGACCCTGGTGGGAGCTGGCTTGCCCTTGCAGCGCTGCATGAGGCCAGTGTCATGGGCATCCACACCAGGCATCCACCCATCCACCCGTCCTCCGAGGGCAGCCCAGCCTCGCAGCTCTTCTTCAAGAAAGGAGAAGTTCCCAGGGCCAGACCCCCTTCCCCTCTGACATGGGAGATGGGTAGGGCTCGTCCTGGATGTCCCGTGGGTTCATGTGGCCGTGTCAGGTCTGAAGGAGGTTCATGAGCTTGTCGTGCATCTCAGCCCTGTTGCCACATCAGCTGGGAGGTCCCCAGGAGGAGTTTGCCATTGTCCTCAATATTTCATCAGACTTCTGGGGGAGGGAGGCTGTGTCCCTTGAAACTCCTCAGTCTTCATCATGAGTGGAGTCCTAAGCCCATCTCCATTCTTACTCCTCGCATCTCCCAAGCTTGCTCTAGAGACGGGAATTCCTCACCGCCCTTCAGACACAGCACTTCACGCCACGCTGCAGAAGACGCTTAGAAGAAGACACTTTCCCTTCCCTCCACAAGCCCTCCTCGCTGTCCCCCTTCAGCCTCTGGCCTCGCTGAACGCTTCCCCTCGCTTTCCTCCTAAAGCAGCGCTGACTGCAGCATCCCTTGCTTGTGTGGGCACCGGGACCTTCTCTTTGGCCAAGATAGATCCTGATCCACCTTGACCTTGCAGCCCTTCCACCGCTGCAGGACGTGGCAGCGCTTCAGCAGCACCAGGGCTGCGAAGGCACCATATCCCCCTGCAGCACGCAGCGGGCAGGTGAGTGTGACTATTCAGTGTAACAATCCTGACAATAATAAATAATGCACACGGAGTTTTCCTGCAAAAGCATTCCGGGTTGTTAGACTCAGCTAAGAAGCCCAGGCCTTGACAGCAGAACAAAAGGGTCCCTCAGGGACCGTTGCTGATTCCTTCTTGAGCAGTGGGGATTAGCAAAGCCATTTTAGCAAGGTACCGATAGGTCCGACAGCTCCGGAGTGTCGGAGCACTGCGGAGGCTTTAATGGATTCGTGCGCGCGGCACTGCAGAGGTGGGGTAGGGGCTGCCGCCGTTCCGCCCAGGAAAAGAGGAGGCAGGAGGCAGATTAAATAACTTCAAGAGCAGAGCCCCAGCGCCGTATCCTGGCGGGACTCGGGGCCAAAGCAGCAGCCGGTACCGCTTTACCCGAGGACACTTCTTCAGAAGGTGGCACTCACTGTGGAGCAGCATCCAAACCAGCTTCACCTCGGCGGCCCCCAGCCCTCTGATGATTAACATTAACCCAGAGATCACCTCCTGGTGGTCTCGCTGGCACCTGAGCAGTAAGAGAGGGCTGCACAGCGCTGGGGCACGTCCCCTGTGCCACCAATCCCTCAGCCTGAATTAAGCACAAAGGTGTCTGGGGGGAATCATTTTGGTAAATGATGTGCCTGGCTCTGCCTAACGTCCCCCCCTTGGGGCACTGCTCTGCTTCCAGATGATGCTAGGCTGTCCTTCTGGGCAACTTTCTCCTCCAAGAGTGAAAGTAGGCTCACAGGAAATTGGTCAGTTGGTGGGGTGGGAATGAGGGGTGAGGAGAGTCCCTGGCCCTTGTCTGCTTTGGGGATCATAACAGAGAAAAAGAATCAGAAAAATGAACTTCTTCAAGTTCAAACATCCTTCCCTATTTTTTCTCAATTCTTTCAAAGTGTCTTTGCAGAAATCTCGAAAATTAAATACTTCAAGCACCTCCCTTGAGGCTTTCCCTTTGCACCACCGTGGCATTGAGGACAGCAAGCACTGGCTCCAAGCCTAACAGAACCAAACTATGCTGGGTGAAAGAAGGAGAGGAGGGAGAGCAATAGCTGTGGAGAGAGACACAGCCATGAACCTAAACTAATGGCACCAGATGGCTGGTCTTCAGCAGTTTCGGCTGTCCCACAGTCCTGTACATCAAACCCTTTGTATCTACTTTGACTGCAAAGGTCTGGATTACGTCCTTTATAACGCTCGTGACAATGTCCATAACATGACAACCCCACCAGCCAGCTAGTGAACCTCCTAACCCTCCATCCTCGATGGTCTCTCACTTACAGGCTGCCTGGGGAAAATGGATGTGGAAAAAGGACATGGATGGGTGTTTTACAGGCACAGGGACAGGAGAAGAGAACAGATACAACTCTGCAAACGTCCTATGTGATGACACTCAGTTTCTGAGAGCTTCCCCCAACCCACAGTGTGCAGATTTCAGCCTTATAATGGTATCTGGTTCCCAGTCCAGGCTCCTCTGAGAGTAGACCAGTGCCAAGGTGCTCCATACACCACCACCTGCAAGTGTGAGTGGAAGTCAGCACAGCAGGTCCCCCAGGGTGGCTTCAGCTTGTCTATCTGCCATGGTTCATAGTGAGGGGTCTAAGCTGGCTGGTTCCCTTCCTATCCAGGGAGAAACAGCTCCAGGGACCTCCCCAGGGAAGGCCCTTAGGATGTCCCTGCAGTAATTGCTCTCTCCTTAGGTGCTGCAAAAAACAAACAAAAAAAAATCCCCCAAAAAGGTGGTTTGGTTGCTCACACGTCTTTGGAGGAGAGAAGGCGAATCCCAGCCTCCAGGTCCAGAGACACCCCTGGTGTGTGGCCACCTCTTGTCACCAAAACCACTGTGTGCTGAAAGCTTCTGCAAGAAAGCTCCCTCGGGAGCATCCCTCACGGCTGTGTGAGAAGGGATGCAGGGATGCTGCTCATCAAGCAGTGCCTGATGGTGTGCAGACGATGATACTGGGAGCTGGAGATACTGGGAGCTGGTGATACCGGGAGCTGCTGCTGGGTCTGCAGAGTACAAAGCTGGGGCAGCAGATGTGGCTGTCCTGGGCCTGCTGCTGAGTGCAGGTGGCAGAAGGGAAGGGGACAGAAAGCTGAATGGGAGTGGGAGGTGGAGCATGAGATGAGCGGAGAGGAAAGGAGAGGAAAGAAAGAGGTGAGCACAAAAAGAGGAGCTAGAGGTGGGGCAAATACTGCAGGAGGAGTGAAGCGGAGCCTGAGGATGAGCTCTGAGCCCGCTTCGTCACTCCAGGTCCCCCCCAGGGACAGGTATCCAGTCTGCGGAGAAGGCGAGTGCTGTTCCGAAGTAATGGTTAAATCAATGTGTTTACGGATGATGACACTAGAGTGACACACAGTGGAGAAGCCTCATGAAAAAATAAACAGGTAATAATCACACTGCGATGTGCACACTCCACTTCTCATTATTGCAGAAAAAAAAAAGCCCACCAGGGTTCAACGCTTCGGGAGATTAACCATTCCCTCCCTGGACGGGACCCTGCCCAGGGGGTACTTGCTCTCGGGGGGCTCCCCAGATCCTGCCTCCCCCGTGCAGCGGTACTTGTGGGTGGCGAGATCCCACTTAGCACAAGCTGAGGGATGTGACGTATGGGGAAGTGCAGGGAAGAGGCGTTTGCAGCCTGGATAAGCAGGAGAAAGGCTCCAGCTCCAGAAAGGGATGGCAGCTCCGGTAAGAGCTTGCTGGCCTCGCACAAGAGGAGCTTCCACCGCTATTTCTGCACAAACCAGCTGCTGCTGTGGGCATTGCTGGCCTCCACATCCCCCCCGAAGCCCATTTCTGTACCCATGGTTTCCCATGCAGGCCCTGGGGACCTGTTCCCACACAGCTCAGTGCAAGCACAGACCCTCTGAGCCAACTTGTCCACTCAGATCCTCCCCTCTGCCTTCCTGCCCCAGCTGCCCCCAAGGTCACAGAGGTCCTCTGGCCAAGTAAAACAGAAGGGGATCAACTTTTTAGACATGTTATTTAATATGCTTATTGGCAGACAACTTGAGGAGAAACATGTAAGGAGCAAATGGTGAATGACACCGCTCGGCCGAGTCAGCAGGAGCAGTGACTCATCTGCTGGAGGCAGCTGGGGAGAGTTGATGGGTCACACAGGGCTCTGTGAGACCTCCCACACCAGTGACCGGCTCTCTCCATAAAGCAACGGTCAATCCAGACCACCTCCTCACCCAGACCTGCCAGACCATGGCCGTCTCCGTGGCCAGGGAGAGAAGCAGGAGGTTTGACTTGAAGTCGTGAATCGAGCATCCATGGAAAACCAGATTGACCTGTTGGACCGTGCTGCCTTTTGTTGACAGTAATGGGGACCCAGAGCTTCCGGGTGTCTGGGTGCCTTGTTGCTGGTTTGAAGCCTGAATGGAAGGAGACGGTCCAACTGCAGCCCTCACTGCTTCTGTCACAACCCCAACGGGGAAATTACAGCAGCAAATTCGTCCTAGGCTCCTCTGAAACGGGCTCACAGGCAAATGGTTCCTGCCATAGTCCCAGGCTGCTCAGTCATTCATACTTCCACTGATACAGAGGGAAAAGGTGGGAAGGGAGTACCTGTACCTCTGTGTGCCTCGGTGTCCTTCATGTGCCCCTTCACTGGGACGTGATGGCAGGGGAAGGGACCTGCTTCGACTCCCTCACTATTCAAATTTCCACAGCAAGAGACAGGAAAGCCCCTACAGGTAGCAAGGGAGTGTTTATTGAGTTCTGGGGAAGCCTCCACCTTTCCTATGGCTGTTCCGAGAGCAGCCAAACTCTTCTTTGCTGGGTGCTTTCATTGCCTGCCCTTTCTGTGACTACATGCTATGTGCCCCTTGTACGGGAGTATCTCCCATCAGAGTCACTAAGAGGTAGGTAAGGTTTCTCCAAGGAAAGAACAAGCCCTAGAGGGATCTATGAAGTGAATTTGATACTGGAAAATATTCCTGGGCAGACTGAACTGTTCCCTCTCTTGCAGTAGGAAAGTTTGAAAGGAACCTCCCTTCCTTATAGGAGTAAGAGATCTCCTTCATCCCTCCCTGGTGCACATCCCCTGATCTATTTTCTAGCACCTCCATACCCCCCACTGCCAGATACGTTTAGGAGCGGAAAAGTGCACAAAGATGATGGAAGCTGCTATTGCATCAGTGGGCAGAATCACCCCTAACCTGAGCCAGAGGAGAAGCCAACATCCAGGAGCGGAGAGAACAGTTTGCTGTGACTGTGCACCAGATTTGCCCACCACCATTCAGAGGTGAGGTCTCTGAAAACAGCTCGACACCCTGCTGGGGTGGGAAGTGCAACCCAGAAGTTATCAGAGAGGGGGAGAGGACAGAATACACGTTCACATCACCGCGCATATCGGAGAGCGGGCTGCGGGTATGAGGCCTATAAATCCAGTTCTTCTGCAGCCAGATAGAGCAGGAGATCTCCATCACCTACTTCACAGTACACAAACAAGGGCCACTTGATAAAATTCATATCAGATAGTTTAACAAAACCAGTTGTTTTCATGCAAGAGTGGACCTTGCTGCTGCAGGATCCTGGGGAGGCCAAAAGCATAAATGAATTCAAAGATGTGGCTGGTGCGAGGGAGAGAACTGGTATCACAGGGCAGATTCTGTCCATCTACTGCTCAGTCTTCCCAACAGGACTGCTCCATTTTTGCGTGCACGTATCTGTGAAGATGCTGCCTGTGATGGGTTTGCACCTAGGGCAGTAGCTGGCTTACCCAGGGTTGCATGAGTGTGACAATGTGAGGTACGGAAACAGGACTGGGAAGGGACACCTGGCTTGGTTCAGCCTCGCTCAGCGGCAAGCAGTCATGCAACTGCTCCTCCAACCATCAGAAAAGACCACAGAGCCCACCTCCACACCCACAACCCACCTGTTCTGCAGGCTTCCCGACACTGTCCTGACCTCCAACAAGCTTAAAACTTGCATAAAACAGTCCAGGTCCCCAAATCCACGTGTTCCAGGAGGAGAGCAAGGGAAACTGAAGTACCCTGGGGCGAGACAAAAGCTGATGTTTCTTACACCCCCTCCTACCTCTCTGCCTGCTGTGATTTCAGGATATGAGATCTTTACTGTGCTGGGGAACCTTTAGATCTTAAATGCTTAGAGAAAAACACGGAATAGTCACCCAGAAGTCAAGCTACATGGTGAGAAAGGCAAAAATTCTTCCTGCCTTTAAAAAGAACAACAGAAACATGGTGTTAATTCCGTATAAATAGGATGCAAAAAGGCAGCTGTCTCCCCATGGTGCTCTTACCTCCTTTGTTACCCGTTATTACAAGTTTTACTGCAAGGGGATGGGACTTGGGGAGCAGAAGAGGGCGCTCCCATCCCTCCCTCCTCCATCTCCTGCCTTGGCAGGGCAGGAGCTCAGTGGGGTGGCTGGGGGAGAGGGGCGGGAGGCAGAGGGTGGCAGCAGCAAGGTGACAGTGCAAGCAGGGACAGGACTGAGGAGGGGAAGAGGCTTTCTCTGAGGCACTTGGTCTGTCTACGAGTTTGCGCTTCAACCTTTTGAGAAAGAGCAGTGAGAACTCCACGGTGGTGGGTGCTGCCTCTCCAGTGGTGTCTCCAGAGGGTCTTCAAGCACCACATGTGTCCCCTGTCCACAGAGCAGCCTTTCGAACAGCCATGTTGAGCTAGGGGAGGGCATCACAGCAGCCTCAGGAGACGCTGTCTCCTGTACAACCCATGGGGAAGGTCTGGACAGCATGGACAGGGGCAGTGAACCATCACCCCCGCTGCCTGCGGTTCCCTCTTGGCCTCCACCCAGAGAAAGCCCTGCCGTGGGCGTGAGCAAGGGCAGCAACGGGCTCTGCAAGTCACCCGAGCGTCCCCCAGTGTCATCACCGCCGAGTGGCACTTGAGGCTGAAGGATGCCACCTCCTCCCCTGCCTCCAGCCGGGAAGCCGTGCGCCCGTCTCCTTCCACTAGTCTCATTTCTTGAGTCTGTTGACTCTGGAACAGCTTCAAAGTGTCAGCGCTGGCCGTCTCCCAGGGAGAAGGAGCGTTTTGTAAAATGTTAGCCGTGTCCCTATTCATTACGAAGCCGTGAAAGGCCCGCAGCACAGAACAATCGCTTCGCCGCTGCGTGATGGGAACAGAGACAGGCAGCGTGGCCCGACCCGCGGGGCACGCAGCCCCTTCCTTCCAGCACGCACACCACCCTGGGTACTGCTCCCCAGCCCCTCACTGCACGTGGGGTTGCCCTCGGTGTGGACCGACAGATGGATGGATGGATGGAGAAAGCGGTTTAGCTGCCTCTCCTCCACCTGGCAGCATGTGGGTGGTGAGGGAAGGGAGAGGGAGCAGAGGAGGAGGTTGAACTACAGCTCCTTGTTCGTTTAACCAAGATAACCAATAGTGGACACAATATCGGTTGGCTGTGCAAAACGACCGCCCCGAAACCTAAGAAGTTCGAGGGCCAGCACGGTGTGTGAGGGCTTGGGATGCACCTATAGGTCCATGCATGGGCCACGCTTCTCCTTCCACTTGCCAGCAAAAATGCAGATGTGTGGCCTCTGCTTGCTTGGCTCCGAGATCTGCTCACGCCCCCGACACGCACACAAGCAGGTCGACTTAATGCAAATTCTCAAGACAGGCATGTTTCACCCCAAATCGTTGATATTTTCTACTGACGGGCAGCAGAGCTGGCTGTAGTTCTCCGTAGCCCTAGACAAGCATTTTGCATGAGGAATTTGGATCTTGCCCTAGATCTGCTCGGAAGAAGGCCCAGATCCGAGCACGGGGTTGCGTTCCTGCATGGGTGCGGTCTAGGCTGCATGATGCCCTTGAGGATACAGCTATTGCCCACTTCGGATCTTGCCGAAGGGTTGATCCCATTGCCTGAGGTTCCCTCTGCTCGCTGCATGGGATCCTTTGGCTCCAGCCCCACACTTAGGTATGGTGGGGGAGCCCATCAGCCAGCGGAGGGGCCTATGAGCCACTGAAAAGCAACTGAAATCCAGCCACACCCTGCCCTGAAGTATCTGTGTAAGCTCCTTTTGGGAAGGATTTTGTTAATGCAGGAGGGATTACATCAACAGCTCTCTTCTGCGGCACTACTTTGTTTGGGATGTTGGACAAGCAAATCAATCAGCCTCAATCCAACCCTGAGGATCAGATAAATGTTTCTTGCCTTTACTGTGAAGACTGGGAAACTGAGGCACACGGGGATTTAAGTGTCTTTAAAAGAAAGAAAGAGGAAAAAAACCAAACCCTGAAGATAATCACAGAGCAAATCAGCCACAGAGACAGGGATGGAGTGCAAACCTCCTGGGTGCCAGCCATCAGCTCAAACGACTTTCCTTTGCCAGAGGAGGGTCCCCGTTTCTGCCAGAGCTGCAGAAAGCTGCTCGACCGTGGGCTAAGCACAGGGTCCAGTTCTGCGTCTCCTTGCGAGGCGGCCTGAGTCACGGGCGGGCGGGCAGAGGGCTCCTGGACAAAGACCCACGGGTGGGCAAGACAGACGGACAGACAGGAGAGCTAAACTCCAGTTCTGCCCAGCGGGAAGGGGAAGGGAGGGGGTGGAAGAAGACAAGGTTTTGTTAAGACAGTGGCTGGACCCTCAGGACTGAGAGCTCATCCATATTTCAAATACCAGTTAGACAAACAAAACAAGAACCAGAGAGGCAAGCAAGGAGCCCGTTTGTCATATCAAAAGGGGTTTCAGTGGTACCTTCCTTGCCCTCCTGTCCCCTTGAAGTTTGTAGCTGGGGGGGAGAAGGGACAGCTCCCTCTCCAGCCGAATGGCTCCCTGCCACAGCTGGAGACGGCCTGTGTGTAATTAACCTCCAAGCCAATCCCCCAGTGGTGGCTGCCAGGCAGATCAAAGAACTCACACATCTTTGTCTGAAACCGGCAGCCAAGGGGAGCTGGGAGGAAAGCAGAGTAGGGGTGGGAGAGAGAGCGAGAGAGCGCGCGTGTGTGCTCCTAATTGATAAAAAGGGAAGAGCGTCTTCCTCCGAGAGATCTCAAGCCCCATCAAAATGCAGGAGAAGAAGAAGAAGAAGAAGAAGAAGAAGAAGAAGGGGAAAGAAAAAAAAAAAAATTTCCTTTCCCTTACAGAGGCATGCCAAAATCCAGCTGCTTTCAACAGAAGAGGTGGTCACTGCTATGGGGGGCCAGGTCAGCCCCCAGCCAGGGCTGGAAGGAGAGGGCAGCGTTGGTTGTGGTATTGCTGCTGCTCGGCGGGCGCGTGAGCCAGGAGGCTGGCTCCCAGCTTTGCCCGGGGTGGGGAGGGTGGAGGGGGTACTTGAGGTTTGCTGGGGCGGGGGGGGATTCTTTGCAAGGTGAGGAGCTGCAGGAGCGCTCAAAAGGGTGAGGTCAGCCGCCTGCCTCATCTTCTCTTGCAGCACCAGTAAAAAGAAGGGCGAGAACCAGCGCAGTCTACACCTGACCTCGTGTGTTCTGGCATGGGGCTTGGTCAATTCGTTTACCGCCTGACTGCGTTTTTTGGAGACTGGCCCAGGCAAATGACTAGGCCACTGATGAGCTCCTGGCTGGAGCTCAAGCTACTGGTCTTGACAGAAGGAATCACCAGATGTGACAGATGCCAGGGTCAGAAGATGACAGAAGAAAAACAACATTGTGAAGGACAGCTGGGTTTTACAGGTGGCTAAAGGGGACTGACGTAAGAAATGGGCAGACTTCACAGATAACCGGAGGGAAGTATTGGGGGACCTTCTGGGTCTGACAGGACAATAACCCAAACTTCTTGTTCTGACCACAGCCCAGGTGTCTGGGCTGCTTCTGCAGTCAGGATGACCAGGAGGGAGCAGGTTGCTTTCCTCTGCTGGCAGAGCACCTGATGGGACAGACTGAGCATCCTGGTGTCACCAGGCATCTTCCTAATCAATTCTAACACTGAGACTGCAGGTCAGAGGTCTTTCCGAGAGCCTCACAGGCAGAATACACCTCACACAGCTTCACCCCTCCAAAACTGAGGCATCTCAGTCTAAGCATCCCTTTGCAACCTGTGGCGATGGACAGCAGTGCTGTCCAAAGCTGATTAACTCATCCTGAATCTGAAGTGTGAGACAGATGGAAAAAAACACCTGCCAAAGGAACTGCTCCTTTTCCATCGATTGCCACAAAAACCTGGACTTCCCAGGAATTGGAAGATCCATCAGCCTTTTCTGCACCACAGACCATGGGGTTTCATCAGGTTGCTCCTGAACGGAGTCCAACAGTTTGTGTTTGGCTGAAGCACCATTTTAATAAACAGCATATTCCTTGCTTCACAGGATTCAGCGAGGTTGCTCCCCTCTTGACACAATGCCAAAGGCTACGTCCACACGACTGCGTAGAGATGTAGAGATGAAAATGCAGAAATCTCCATGTGGCACCTCCTCAATGGCAGGGCGGTTCTGTAGCCATGGGCATCCTTGCGTGGCGCACATATTTACCCCAATAACTACTCACGTTGTTATTTTGGTGTATGCCTAGTCTCATTTTGGAGTAAAGCAACCTGATTTGCCTAATTTTTAAGCCGTGTTTTTAAAAATGCGCTAAATAAAAGGGTTGAAGCAAAAATTTCAGTTATTTACTGTAACGCAAATTGGGGTGAGCACCACGCCAGCACCAACCTGCTTCAGGCAAGCGAAAGTCCGCTCATGAAGAAGGAGAGGCCAGATCTGTCGTTTTGGTTGGCCGCGGCTTCCAGGGCAGGATTCCCCTCGCAGAAGCGTCTCGTTTCGCTTTGTTTTGCTTTTAATTCAAGAAGACACAAGTCAAAAGAGAAACTTGCTGGCGATCAGGCGATGTAGCATTTAAATTGCCAACACGGGTGTAAGTGACTGAGAAGGGAGGAAGCGGGAGTTGTTTGTAGATATTGTGCTCTGGAAATATGCAAAGAGCCTTCAAAGGGACTGCGTGACCTGATAAAAGAGCATATTAAAACTGGGCAACATGTCAGGTTACGTGCACAATGTGTTAATCAGAAGCCTTCCACTCCTGGACTGTCGCAGCCAATACCCGAGAAGGGGACGCCAACCCACTTCAAAACAAAAGCAGCAGTCTGAAGATTGCGCCGCCTTTACCCCTCGGATCTGACAAGGATTAGACCCCGAAACCGAAAGATGTCGCTTACAGAAAGACACAAACAAGTCCTCAGCACGTCCCTGTGCGTGCACGGGGTTATGGGACGGAGCTCAGGGGCAGAGTCCCTCCTTCTGGTGCTTGGCTTTCCAGCCGGAGAAACCCACAGGTCCATTCTGCATCTTGTGGAGAGCAAAAACGCCACCGATGAAACCCCAACGTACAGGGCAGATAGGGGGTTTGGTGGCACCCAGGAGCACTCTTCAGCTTCTCGGTCTTTGACTTGCTCTAGAAGAAAAGACATTTCCCAGCTCAATGCTCTCCAAAGCATGGCAGCTGGGCTTGGGTGCAGCGCAGCTATCCAGCGTGACAGCCGCCTCCCAGCCTTGAGAAAACCAGGAAACCGCGTCCATTTCTTGGATGAAGAAGAGTTTTATTGCTCGTAGCTTTAGGACAGAAGTAGTTGGGGTAATAAAAAAAGAGGTTGGTTGGGGCTTTCATCATTCCCCAAGCCAAATTGCCGTAGAGGTTCCTATCAGGCGCTGGCTCAATACAGGAACAGGCAGATTACAAGGAGGAAAAGGCAGACCACCTGAATATTTCAAATTCCTTTTGAAACCCGAAGTCTCAGATTTTAGTAGATCGAGTCCTGAGGTCTCAAAAAAGTTCTATGTGAGCCCAGGAGCATAGCGACTCCCCAGACCCACCGTGGGCGGAAAGCTGAGGTTGCTCTGTGCCGACGGGGGCAGAAGAGCTGCCCCCAGAGCTCTGGGCAGCATGGGATGCACAGCTTCAGTCCCCCGGAGCACCAGCTGTCCTCGCTGTGCCCCAGGGGGGCTACAGGGTGCACCCCAGAAATACCTCGCTCAGACCATGGACCGAGATGAAGCTCCGTGGGTGGGACAAGGCATTCGGGATGCAGAGCCCGGTGTGAATGGCGTGGTTCAGCCGCATTTCCAGCATCTGCAGGACCCACAAAAGGAAGTGAAGAGACACCACCAGTGGGAACCGCTTTCCACAGACGGTGCTTTTGCCTTCAAAAAAATCTTTTTTGACTTACTGAGGTTTGGGTTAAGCTAATACCTTTGTTCCTTCAAGTCCAGAGCAGCTAATGAGGCTACGTTCTGCTGCTTTTTTTCTCCCCTGTGCTCATCCTGTACCTCGGCCCCTACTCAGTTGTATTGCAGTAATACATACCGTAAGGCTTTCCTGACCCTGAGATTCCCCCAGGCAGATTTTGTAGCGTATCCATTTAAAATGATATTAATGAAACAACTTTTACTTAATTAAAGCCAATTATTGACTAACCCATATGCTCAGCAATGCTCACTTGCTGACCGGTATCAAGTGATTGGATTTCCCATCTTACCACCTGACTCTGAGCAAGGATTTCAGATATTAGCTGGCTTTCTGAAAATCAGTGCGCTGTTCAAGGGTAAGCGGCCAGGCTTGTGGTGAGCCAGTAGCTTGCGGCTGTTGAGGTGAGTTTTTACTGGGTACTTCAATGGAGGTCCTGGAGCGAGGTAAGGGCAGGTTTTTGCAGATCCTGGGATTTAGGGCTGCGGTTTTTCTAGTTTACAGTGAATTTGCAGTGACTTCATTATGAAGCTTCCTAATAGAACTTCAACAGAGCTGATTTTTGGTCTGAAGGCATGTCCGTGGAGGATGAAAAGACCAGGGAGCGAGCAGTCTGCAGGTTATTGTTGCAGGGAAAAGGTTGGATTTGGGGGTTTGGGGTTTTTTGTTTCTTTTTATTTCCAGATTTTTATGCCTCAGACTAGCAAATTCCGGGGCTTCCTCCCCATTTGCACCATGGAGTTATTTCGGCTACTCATTTAGCCACATGTCTTCCCATCGACAAGACTCAAACTACCCAAATGTCTCATTTCAGCACTTCTGTTGAAAAAAAGAGGGTTTATATTTCTTGGGCTAGATTCTCAAGACGCCCCTTCCCAACCAGCATGAGTGTCACCTCCCTCACCTAGCCCGAGGGCTCGGCGCCCATCCACGCAGCCATGTCTCAGATCCCGTCCCCGTCGGCTTCCAGCGGGGCCGTCAGGTAAAAGAGGACCCTTGCTCCCACCATTTTGTAACAGCACCCTAAATCCTGTCATGAATCCAGCCCTTTGTTTCCACAGCTCGTGCCTGCAAAGAGATGAAAGGTGCTCCAAGAAAACAAGTTACTCTGCAAGCAGAGGAACTAATGAAGCCCAATTCCCCGCAGGTTTGCCTCTTGTAGTTGGATTCTCTGATGTCTGGAGCGGTGTGAACTCAGACTAGAAGATTCCCCACACCCAGGGCTTTCCGAGCAGCTTTCTTCTCCCAGGTGCATTCTCCAGTGTCTCATTAAGGTTGAACACGTGCTGCAGGCTTGGCCTCTCCCGGGCTGTTTGTCAGGGTTTTGGCGTTACATCCGATTGCTTTATTCCGCCGTATCTTTTTTAGACCACATTTATCAACCGCAGCTAAATGTGGTTAAAGCTGGCCAATGAGTTCAACTGTCACTGGGCGGTAGATGCACACACAGAACTGTGTGATTGCAAACATCTCTTTTCTTTGGAAAACAGATTAAAACTAAGCGTTCTATTTATAGGTGCCACGAACTTGCAGAGGATTCCTGTTTCAGGCTGGCCCCAAACCGAACGGACACAGACTTTGAGTTCAGTCCACAAATATAAGACTTCCTCAACACGAACAAGCTCAAAGCACGCTCCTCACCCTCCCTCCAGCCCCACCAGGGGTTGCAGCTCAAGCAGAACATAAAGATAACAGTACCCAGAGCCTCATCTCGGCACCGGCAAGTACAAGTGCACGTGGTAAAACACAAACATGGACTCAGGAGAGCAGAATAGATGAAGATAGTGAAGCAGAGACGTGTACGTATGAGGGTGTTTGCACAAACCAGCTTGTATGAACATGGCAGATCAAAGCTGATACTCATCCATACCCCTTATGCGGTGGATACCGCAAAGCCAGTGTGGGTCTCGCCAGCTTCACGGTGCTCAGGGACGTTACTGGCAGCAGTTTCATGAGAAACCAGCGCTGAATTGCAAAGCTGATGGATTCTTCTGGTGAGAAAATAGAAGTGCACGCAGCTTTTAGTGGCACTGGAGGGCTGTCGCTGGAGCAGAGCAACGTGGCTGCCGTGTACGGTGTGTGCAGATCAGGAGAGAGCTCGCTGTCACAGGCAGCGATGCTGGGGTGTAGCCCTTCCACTGGGGAGGAAGGAATCACTATCAAAATCAATAGCTCTTCTTCTCAGGGAGGAGAATTATCTAACCAGGGAGAAGTGGTTCCCTTGCAGCTGGTTGCTTTTGGTAATCCATTATTAATGCTTGAGTTACAGGCCTGGCACTCTCAAAGGTCGTGTTGGTGTAAGAGCACATCAAATGTTTCCAAACATTTCGCCCTGCAGCACCATTGCCGTGGCCAGGGAAGTTAATATGGCAACTCTTGTTAGCCTTTGCCTGTGGTTTCTCCCTGTCGAGGTCTCCAAGAAGCCTTCTTCAAAACACCATGATAAAATCTTGATGCAAGGGCAAATATCAAGACACATCCCGTCCCTTTGGGGCTGCCTTTCATCCCTGTCAGAGAGGAGGACCTGCTGAGCGGAATTTTGCCCTCCTTGCCACGCTGAGGTGTTGGTTACCGAACAGTCTCCAAGGGAATCAATGGCGTTATAGACAGCAAACTTGAACAAAAAAAGCTGAGGATGCAGTCAAAAGGAAGGATACTGAATTTGGATGAGGTCATGGTTTAGTTTAGGCATTGTGATACTGTTTAGATCCAGACTCAGCAGTCATGACACGTAGTGTTCATGTGGCTTTGAAGCAGATGGGTGGAGCTACCTTACATCATTTACTCCCGTAAGACTTCCACTGCTTTGACTGTACATCTCCGAAGAACATCTCAAATTTTCTGAGAGTTGCTGTATCACAGCATGGAACAGCTCTGAACCAAAACCCCAAACCCAGGTTCAACATCAGACATGAGCCCGCAGCTCAAATCTATCTTCACTATTGGCCAGCCCCAAAGAACCTGAGGTCTAAGAAAAGTTGTCTGAAGTTTCATTGAGAAAGAGATGATGGCTCAAGAGCTACCAAAGCTCAAATAAAGCTATCAAAGGTCTCGACTAATAGTTTAAATCAGTCAATAGTCTAAGGAACTCTTTAGAGTCAAGCCTGAAGCCACAATGGGTTACTAGAGATGTTCCTTCACTATGTCTAAAGGTAGTAAAAATTTGCCCTAAGCTGTGAGACTCAGGATAGGACAAAACGTTTGCTTTTGTACCCACCATCACAACAAAATGTACTCCTCTGGTCAGGCACCTTCTGCTTGGTGAGCACAGGGCAAGTCCCTAATTATCCCTTAGCTGGATATGGTTTAGGTTTGATGTAGCTTCACCACAAAGGATGAACTTTCTGACGTCTCCACCCAGCACCATTTGCCAGAATTTTACTGAGTTAATAAGTGCTCCCTCTACAAAAGCTGTGGAAAAATTCCACCTCCATCAGTGTTTTGTGCTTTATGCTGAACCCCTTCCCTTTACAAGAAACACTTGTTCCAGGATGTGGTGAGCAGACTCTGCCTGTGGAATCCATTTGGGGTGGGAAGACAAGCTGAAGAGAGACAGCAGCAAAGCCCCCTTTTTCCATGGAGAAACAGGGAACACTGATGAGAGTAAATTCCAGCAAACCACGGTGGCAAGGGGGCCCGTCTCCATTTTACCAGCAGAGCTGGTCACTTTACCAATAGCTACGCTCAGAAATACGCTTTTATCAATAGCTGAATACACTCAAGCCAGCATTTAAATGACTCACATTAGTGTCTCTGTTGCCCCTGTACCATGTCATGAGGTCACCTATTGCACATGTTAATGACCCCTAGGGTGAGAGAGTGGTTTCTGGTGTCTAGCCCACACTCCTCTTTATTCAGTCCCTGGGCACGCCCCAGGTTTTCGCCCTTGTCACTTATTTTATTCTGAATCCAAACACTGCCACACAATGCACTTGACCTTTGCCCTGGAGGGAACACGCTTGGGATGAAGGAAGAATTCACTCTTTATTCCTTTCTAATTCTAGTTGTTACTATACCATCACGGACAAATCCCCACTTACACAATAGAAATCAAGTCGTCTGTTCTCTCTAGTTCTGGGACTTTCCACAGGGGTTCCTCCTCCTGCCACAGACGGTCCAGACTTCGCGCGTGTCCGGTTTTCACATCCTACGTCTGTCTCGATTAACCCTTGTCACGACATGGCAGCAGCTGCAGAAGGGATGAGCGGGATGGGTTTTCTGCCCCTGCCACCCTCGTTGTGTATGACACGACTCTGGCAGAGGCAGGTAGCTGTGTGCGGGGCATGTTTCACAGCCCAGCACAGGACTCCTTGCTTCTTTGGGGGGTTTTCCTGGGACTGTTCATCTGCCTTGGATGTGTGGGCAGTGTAGGGCGAGCTCTGGGCTGCAAACATTGTGTGAGGCACATCCAGCTTTCAAAACAGGCACCCACCTGCACGAGGCATCCAGCCAGCCAAACCGTGCGGAGAGCTAAGGAAAAACAGCAGGTCCAGACTCCGCCAGCAAATGGGCACTGCCTCCTCTTTCCTCAACAGTCCTGACTCCTCTTGCTCTAAATTACACACGTTACCTGAGGTTTCCTTTCTGGTTGGAAGTTACTTCTGTGCCTCTAAGACACGAACCACCCTTGGAAGGTGCTTCCATTTTTCAGAGTCTCTAGCAGGATCTCCAGGGCGTCCTTCGTGCTCTTCTTTGGGTCACACGCTGAGATGCAGATCAGAAGAAGTTAAGTCATTTCGCTGAAGCCAGCAGAGCTCCTCCGGGGTGATGATGCCCTGAGAAAGAGTGAAGGCAACGGGCTAGATGCTGCTGCTTAACTAATCGGCTTAAACACCTGAAAACTGGCCCAGGAACTGAAGCCAAGCAGAATGTTTCAGGTTGGATTTTCAATGGAGATGCGTTGCCAACATTTGAAATCTAGAGCGAGACAGGGGGGAAAGGAAAGATTTACAGAGGTTTTCCTCACACCCTTGTTAAGTTCTCATCAGCTTTTAAAAGTGCACTGAAGCCTTCAGGTTTCCTTACCAATGGGACCCTCCCTCCCTGATTTCATGGACAGAGCTGGATTAGACTAGCTTTCCCACCTCACACCTTTCTCTCAAATTAGTAGTAATTTTTATGGAGTCCACATGCTGATCCCACCATGATAGACTCGTATTTACTCCCTGTGTACATCTTTGATACCCACGTGGTTGGGACACGAACCTGCTCTCAGAAGTCTCAGCTGTACAGATGCAGAAGGCGGAGGTCAGGCTTGGCTCATCTTTCCAAGTCCCTGATGTACCTTCAGATATTTATCTGCTCTAGGTCAACTTTGTATTAGTTATTCCAACGGGTGACTGGACTTCACATCTTCTTGTTATCTATTTGTGTTTATTTACCTACCACCGTGGAGTTGCATAAATGGGCTAAGACCTATCCGTACCAAGAACATCACAAAGCCTGAGTGCTCAGGTGACTCCTAGATCAAAGAGCATCTACCTAAATGCGTTACAAAAGGCAGAAGATGAAAGAAAACTGACCTGGAAAAAGCTCAACCCATGGAGACCATAGTCAGCTCGGTGAGCACAGTAACAGCACAACCAGTCACAGCTCCTGAGACGGTATCTGAGCAAAGAAGAGTTTGGGGAGGGTTTGCACGGAGGCAGCTACTATGGGGATGGTTATAGGCAGCTCCTCCAGCCTGCTGGGCCTCACCTGTCTCACCACCAGGTGGAGGGGTGGGTGGGAATGTCCCAAATATCAGCCCACACCTTGGGCCTGCACCAAACCAGCTGATGAAGAGCCTCGTGCACTCCCTCGTTTCTGAGCTGTCCATCATGTACACGGGACACCCCAAGGGAGGCTCATCTGGAGCCAAAACACTTAACCCCCTGAAAGACCAGTCCCTATTTTCCCAGAGAACAGCCTTCTTCAGCTACAAGCATTTATTCATCCTTCTTTTTTCTTTTTTTTTTTTTCTTCCTGTTGTGTTAACAGAGCATCTAATGTGACTAAATAGGACAACCTGCTCTCCCATCCACATGAAAAATAAATGATGTGCTTTCTCTCGACTACCTTCCCCCTCCTCCTGGTGCTTTTCCCACCAGGCAACTCTTGGACCTGTCCTCCCTTGGGCAGACCTCATGGAGGGGCCTGGGAACCTCCCCCAACCACACCACGGTGGTGGGAGCCATTGGCTCGAGCCAGCGAAGAGCGGTGGAGGCAGGAGTTTGGGGGAGTCAGAGGAGGGTGGGAAGAAGGACGAAGGAGGTGTGTGTGTGTGTGCATGTGGGGGTGGAATCTATGTGCAGAGAGCAGCCAAGTGGCAGCTTACCCTGTTAAATATTAATCATCTCTGCTTCTGCAATTTCGGCAATGCGTCTAGGCCCACCACTGCTGAATATTTCATTAACACCACTCACTTCCAACTGCACTTCTCCCACTTTTCTTTCTCCCATAGACCCCTCTCCCATCCCCACCCCTCACTCCTTCCCCTACCATTGCCAGCGCCAGCCATGGCCGCGACGTCCATCCTCAAACCCCACATCCTTAAATCCCCAGGGGTGAGCACCAGCCCAGCCCTGCTCCATCCACAGCTCGCCCATGATGGTGCCTGTGCGGGGAGAGAGCGGCGAGGCCGTTCAGGGGAAGGAAGATCATCAACTCCACTGGGAGAAAAATATAAGTGTGCATCAACAAGTCCCGTGCTAAATAATACATGAGGCAGGTCAGGGCAGAAATGCTGACTCTGGGATGGGAGCTTTTTAAACCACGCAGTCTATGTTTCTTCATCACTGGCTCGCTCTGTGTGAGTACTTTGGGAGTGCAATCAGATGTGATAGGGTGAGCTTTGTTGGGACTGGGCAATTTTCACCTCAAGCTCCTAATTGCAGCTTCCCCCTGCCTGCTTCTAGCCACCGACGGAGAAGGGCCCACGTGGTGTTGGGTGGCTGCAACCAGCCAGAGCAGTGGCAGGAACTGGGACTAGAGAAAGGCCATGCAGGAGATACGAGGGTCTGCCATAGAAACCAAAGCAAGGCAATATGCTGGTGCTCTAATCCAGACTTGACAGCTCAGTGTGCAAGTGTACCCTTCTATTCGTCCCAGACATCGGTGCCTCTTGCAGCCTCTCCCTGCTCCAAGCCCTTCTGGTCCATCCATTACGCCCTTCTGTTCCACTCTTTCCTTCTCCATTCCCAAGCCTGACTCTTTTCCTGTCTATCATTACATTACTTTTCAAACTTCAACCAAACCAGTGATTAGAAAGTTCAGGTTGACCTTTCAACATCGCACGTTTGACCAATTACCTCCTCCCACTAATTCAGGTTGAAATGTTCGTATGATCCCAACGTGACTATGAGGAGGAAGGGGAAAGAAAGGCTGATCTGGGTTCAGACTACCTCCTCCCCAGGCACACGCTGGCACCTCACTCGCTGGTGATTTCTCATGCTGATGGGGAGACCTGCAAGAGGCCTGGACTCTGGCTGCGAGAGGAGATAGCCATGGTGGGTTAGAATTGTAGAATAGTTTGGTTTGGAAGGGACCTTTAAAGGTCATCTAGTCCTGCAACCAGCCAGGACATCTTCAACTAGATCAGGTTGCTCAGAGCCCGGTCCACCAGCATACCTCTGTCCTCACTGAAACTTCTGGATGCAAAGCATTTAAGTCCAAGCCGGTCCTCTCTCCTTCCCTGTCACCCTTTATAATGGTTAGAGAGAAAAAAAATGACTTGCAGCTTGTTACCTGTGCCAGTCAAAGGCTAGTCAGCCACCTAAGGCAGGTCAGGTGAGCCCCACTTCTCTCCACTGGCCCGGGATGTCTAGCTTGGACTTGGACATCTGATTTTCAGATATCTCATGAGAGGTGAGACAAACCAGTCCAAGATCTAGCCCGGGTGAAAAGAGGCAAAAAGGAGCAGACGACTATAATCTCTGAGGTGAATGAAAGGCCATCTGCCTGCCGTTGCTTCTATGTGGTGTAAGATCAGCTGGAAACAAAGCCAAGTTACTCGCTGTGTTACGGGCATTGACGTCATCGCTGATGCTGTACGACAGAGTTAACTGCTCACTTGGAGAAAGACACGCAGGCATTGGCCGGCGTTAGTTGCTCCTCTTCCAGCTACAGAAAGTGCAAATCCCAGGCAGGTTTTAATGTTGTGGTCTGTCAAGAACGAAAAAATAAGATTTTGATCAATAGCTGAGGGAACGCCTCAAGCCCGTGGACTGTTTGTTGCAAGAGAGGGATTTCTATGCAAATCTCACCGGGGGATCAAGATACTCCTTTTGTGTAATATATTAAATAAAATGCGCACTGGAGAAGTCACTTGAAAATATCGAATGAGATAACTTTATCTGATTAATGTAGCATGCTTTCTTTCCCCCTTTTTATTAAAAATTCAGAAGGCTTCCCATCTCTTATCTTAATTAAGCAACTTGTTTGTCAGGAGTATTTGTTACGCGTTTTCATAAACATTTGATGAATTATATGCAAACATCTCACTAATGTATTAACAAGACTGAGGTTTTAATTACACAACACTCAAGGAAAGCGGGCTTAAGGCTCCTCCAGTGAAGTTAAATGTGCTTCCTTGTGTGCCTCCGCATTGCAAGGGGAATTTTCCTCTGGGGGAAATCACATTACAGCCTGCAGTGGCAACACACCCGCCCGGACTCTCTGCCAGCACCGGCTGGCTGAGCGTCGTGGAATTCAACCACCTCAAGAGCTTCGATAGCCTTTGCTAAAATTGTGCAACTTCGGCTCAAACCGCGCACTGAGACGGGCTCGAGAACTGCGAGTGGAAACCTGGACCCGCTAAAGTCAGTGTCAGCTGCTGCTTTCAAACTATGTGGAGGTCAACTGCTTTGAGCCCTCATTTTTTCATTTTTTGGAGACTTGACGACCAGCACCTCCCACAGCTCCCTGGCAAGGGACACCCCTTGTGCAGCTGTCCAGTTTACACCCGTTCTGACGAAAAGCAAGATAGGGTCACCTCCAGGCTTTCCTCTGTCCTACATCTGACACCAGAAACGGGCGAATCTGCAGTTCCTGAGGTGGGTCTAAGAGCTGCTCCCACCCACTGAGATCGTGGAAGGTGAGAGACACGGTATCTCCACCCTCTCCCCTATTCCCCGTTACCACTGCCTGGTACAGCATCTGCTCCGTGTTACCGGACGAGGAGAGGCTGAACAGGGCACTGTCCTCCTGCTACGGCTGCAGCTTCATCCATCCACGGGCTTTCACAGTGTAGGTCAGGGCCTGCACCCTAACTTGCAGACAGACGTATTTTCTCATGATCTTTCTGCCGAGGCAGGATTTGGCCCCATTCCTTCCTCCTGGCATAGACAAGCAAAGTATAGGGACATCTGCATGGAGCACCTATGTTGCTGTACAGCCATGGAGTCCCAGATCCCCACAAATCCCTTACTCCTTGGTGTCGTTGAAAGCATCGTGGAGGTGTCCGGAGCAATAACTCACCAGTTTTCAGGCTCCAGGTCTTCAGCAGAGGCAACGAGCGTTTGTTTCAAGCCAAAGCGTTGTCAGAGGTTAAGGGACCCCCAGTTATGGCTCCGAACTCTGCTCAGTCTGGAACAGAGTCAAGAGCCAAGCTCTGGGCCATAGGCTGTCTATGGAAGGTTTAACAGGCCTTGTGTCAAGGAGTCATCACCACATGACCTGCTACAACAGACATCAAGCTCTTACTTGACATTTTTCCCTTACAGATGGCAACTCGAGCAAGGAGGAAGAAGAGGAGGATGCTCGGAAGGGAGGGAAGCCACGGAGCAACCCAGGTCTGAGCAGTGACTGGAGGGTTGCCTGTCACATGCTCAGAGAAGAGGATTTCCCCCTCAGCTCCTGTCTTAGTCAAACTCGCCTTTCCTTAGCCCAGCCTCGAGAAACTCCCGCACCAACCTTCCCTTGCTTCGTGTCATCTCCTTTCTGCGTTCGGACAGCGCTCCTTGCTTCGAAGGATGTCTCTAAATGGCTCATCACTGCCCACGCTGCAGCTCTTCGTTAAAGGTTTCAGTATCTATTCAGCTCTCTGCTGGGACTGGGCTCCGAGGAAACCGCAGCACCGAGGTTTTCCTTCTCAAGAAGCCCAAGCCAAAACTGAAACATTTTTTGCAAAATCATTTGATTTAGATTTCCACCGGGTTTAGAATATTTCACCTCCTAAAAATAATTTAGAAACCCCTGAAATTTTAGTCTGAAATCAAATATTAACATTGGTCTAATACTTGTGGCAGCATTATTTGTTCAATATAACTTACGTTTCCACTGGAACAGTGCGTATCTTGTTACTTGTTAGTACTAATGACACGTCAAGACACATTATGATACGACAGGATGCCAAACTATATTATTTCTTCTATTTTTAACATTATTTGAAAGCTTCTGATTTTGTTTTCTATTGTTTTCGGTTTTGCAAATTGGAACATTCACAGTGTTTGTTTCCTTATTTTAGCCAGGCAACAATTTCAGACATTTTTTTTTCTAAAATCAGCTGCTACCCTAATTAGGACTGAGCCCTTATCTCTTTCTCTCTTTTGGAGGTATTAAACCGCCAAACTGTTTCATGAGGCCAGTGAATGTTACAGCTTTTGATTAATAAAATAAAGTGAGAACGTAACGCGCATTAGAGCACTAGCCGTTCATTATTGTGTCTTTTGTGACGCAACCAATAACGGGTCTTGCAGGACTTGGTCTAGACGTCACCCATTTCTCCAGCAGATTTGTTGGGACAGCACATGCATTTGGTTCAATCACAACGTTAAACCGAAGGAGCGGAATTTTAGTGGCGCTTCAGACAAAATTAAAAAGGAATAAACTGCCTCATGACTTGTACGCCACGGACAAGGAATTCCCCTTTCCGAGCGCAGCACGACCAAATTTCGAAATGCCTGAATTTCCCTGCAAAAGGATACTGAGTTTTAGCCGCGCTGGTGGTGACACCATGGGTTTTGCCAGCACAGAGACGCCTTCGAAAGCCCCGGTCCTGCCAACGGCTGGGATCGCGCGGTGGAGAGGGGCAACATCGCTCCCCCCATCTCCCGCACCCCCTCCCACTCCCTTGGCCACCCGGGTTCGTCGTTCCCTTGCGAGGGCGACGGCTTCCCTCTCGCCGTGAGCTCCATCTTCCTTTCCCACTCCCAAAGTGTACCCGTGGTAGCCAGTGAATACAAATCACGGCGGTAGCGTTAAGCGTTAATATTCTCATTACATTTAAATCTAATGGGCTTTTTTAATATTCAGAATCAAAAGCACCAAAAGATTTTTTTTTATACTTTTTTTTTTTTTTAAATAGGACCCCTGCATCTCATTCCACTCTTCCTCCTCTCTTTTTTTTTTTCCTGTTTTTTTTTTTTTTTAAATTTTATTTTTTTATTTTAAGCTGGGCTAAACCACCAGGGAAGGGCCGTGCCTATAAACAGATGCCACTCACAGAGGGTCTGGGAGGCCTTCACATCATTAGACGAGGGTGAACTTTGAACTTGCGATTTGGAGGCTGTGTTTGCAGGCGAGGAGGAGGAGGAGGCGGCAGCAGGGATGAGGCTGGGGTGGAGGGAGCTTGACGGGGCCTCTCTGGTGAATTGCTGGCCTACCCGGCACAGGAACGCTCAGGACTTCAAATCGGCTCCAGTCACTTTGAAGCTCCTCTCTCTTAATCTCTCTCTCTCTTTTTCTCCCTCTCTCCGTCTTTTTCCCCCCTTGCATCTATGAATCATTCATGTCTTTTTTTTTTTTTTTCCCCCCCTCAGAGGTTCCTTTAGGAAAAAAAAAAAAAAAAAAGAAAAGAAAAAGAAGAAAAAAAAAAAGGAGAAAAAAAAATATACACACGCGCTCACACAAAGCCCTGCCTGTGTTTATGTTCTTATTGCTCTGCGCAGCTTATTATCACCAATGTTGAACAAATTACTTACATGATGTTTGCAATGTGCTGCCGTCCCTCAGAGCGATGCTCGTGATGGGGCTGACTATTTTGTTTTAAATGTTAATGTACAGCGGGGCACCGCGCTCAATGTAAATACACGGGGAACAGGGCGTACGCGGCGCACGGGGAAGAGCCCGGCCCCAGCGCTGGAGCTGCCAAACGCAACGATGATTTTCCACGGGTGTTTGCCAAAGCCAAGGAGCCAGAGACTAGCGTGCGCAGGAGAAGTGCTTTTTGCTCTCTGGGGGTACGTACGTACCTGCGGGAAGGGTTTGGCAGCCTTTGGGCAAGCACACGAGTTCCAGCGCGAGCACTCAAACGATGCAACACCGAGTCCTGAAAAATTAGACACTTTGACTTTCAGAACGTATCTGTGTCCCCAGACAAACCCAGGAAGGGGTTGAGCCCATGTCCGTGGTCACACCCACGTTCACTCTTGGACTTGGCGGGCGAGAACGTTTGAATCTGCCTCGCCCGTGGGAGCAGCCCCTGGCCTGGGCTGCTCAGATCTCATCTTGGAGAGCACCAGCATGCACGAGGCCAAACCAGGCCAGTCAGCGTGCTAAAACAACTGCAGTCTGACTTTGGGTACCAACTGGAACATGGGAGGATTGGCCATGCCTTCACCGGGATGGGGGCCCGCAAGCCGATCCTCCAGGGATTGCTTCCCTCTGATAGCCAAGAGGAGCCCAGGACTGGCTCTTGGGCTGAGGTTGGGGTCAAGGAGCAACGGAAAAGAGAGACAGCAAAGGCCATTTGCAGAGGGACGTTCACCAGGAGGGATGGAAACCCCATGGTTGCCATGTGAGGAAGAAGGGACAGTAGATGGGAGCAGGGGGCACCCATCACCGCGGAGCAGGTGAGCAGTGATGTTACTACAGCAGCTGGGGAGCTTTAAGGAACCAGCACCGTTTGTCAGAAGGATCCCTTGGGTCTTGGCCGCTCCAGCGTCTGTGGATTTCATGGGCCACCTCTTGTGGTTGCAACCAACCTGTTCATAGCTCCCACCACAGCAAGCCTGAGCTCGGGAGCTCACAGAGCTGCAGCAGAGGCAGACCTGCTCAGCAGCTGCTGCTCACCGCCCTGAAGGATAAGAACACATCAGATATACTGGAAATAACTTGCTTTCAGAAACCCTACCGCCTGGCTGAAGTCATCAAACTAAACCCAACTGCTCCTCACCGCCCTGCAAGACTTGCTCAAACCCCCACGTGTTGATCATGTCTCTCACACTCCCCTTCTCTGCCCTCTCGCAAGTCTAACCCTGGACTTGCCGAGGCTGCTGATGCAACATTATGTCTGACTCCCAGAGCCCATCTCAAGTCCTCAAAGCAAAGGGACGCTCCAGGAGGACTACCTCTCCTTTGGAAGCAGGGGAAACTGAGGCATAAAGGGTGGATGGGTGTTTCTCAACACCTCAGCTGGCTAGTGGGGATGGGGAGAGGGTCAGCCCTGCAGCCTGGTGTTGTACTTCACACCACCATCGAGTTAGGAAGAGGGGCTTTACTGCATTTGGAAGGAAATTCAACGAGGATATCCAGCTTTTCTTCGCTCCTGGAAGGCCCAAGAAGATTGATGGGGGGTTAATGCCATTGGATGGGGATTTTAAAATGCAGGGGGCTTTGTACAACACTTGTTTCCCCCCGACACCTGAGCTTGGCAGCAATTAGGTCCTGATGCACTTAAGCATCCGGCTAACTTTAAGATTTCAGCCTCTGAAGCTCAGGAAGCTTTGTAGATATTTGCTTAATGATGTCTCTGAAGGGGGAAAAGAGCATTTGCTGTCACCATGTGCCTCCCAGTCACTTCTAGGATCCCCCAGGGCTGCTTGGTACCATCCCATTTCTAAACTGAAGCCCAGTCTGGGTTAAGTGGTTTATCCATCTTGACACAGGGAATCCCTGGATGGGCTGAGACTTGAACCTGCAGCCCCAGCTCTGAGCACAGCTCTTGGTCATGTTTTCTAGACCACGTCCTGGGAGATGCCAGAAGAGGCCACACAGTCGTACATGGAGGAGACTCTTTCAGCCCTCCCACAAGTCTCACCAAAGGCTGCAATTTTCGAGTGGCAGAGTTTGCCCAGCCCAAGCAGGGATTTCTGTGTTCCTGCTCTCTGTTCAGACCTCAAAAGCCAAATCTGTCTCCAGCCCAGCAGAGCCAACACCATACAGAGAGGTTTTATAGAGGAGATATGACCTATTTAATATGTAAAAAAATAAACAGCTTCAGAATTAATAATAAATATTTAGGGCTCATTCCAGCTGTTCTTGTGTAGCTCTGTGATATACTGTTTACCATTGATTTTGTTTCCCAGGAAAATATTTCTGCTAATGCAATGCTTTGTACATCCCCTACGTTTTGTAGGGGGTTTTTTGGTTTTGGGTTTTGTTTATTTGTTTGTTTTTTTACATATAACCTAATAAATTTTCTAAGAAGTTTAGGGCAGTAAGTGCTACCAGGAAAAATGAGAGGCCATCCACCTCACCTTCTAGGTGCGCATGAACAATTTTTCTCCATCTCTCCGACTGATTTAAACCCTGAATCCCAAGCACAAAATCCAGGCTCACCAGCCGACACGGCATGGAGAAGCCGGTACCGGGTTATCAGGCGGCGATTCATCTGGCAGCGGATTTAACTAAACCAAAGGCAGTGCTTTCCCACACCACAAGAGCGCCAGCTGGGGAGCTCTGTCACGGGGTGTGAAGAAGTTATGAGCAGAGAGAGGACACGCACATTTGGGGCACAGACCTGTAACGCCCCAAGCAAACCTGCTGGCGCGGGACCCCCTAAACTCTTTGTTGCTGGAAGCTAGAAGAAAACATCAGGAGAAGGATTGTTTCTGAAGAGACGCTTTTCTTTTACTCTGCTCTACATAGCTGTGACCCGTAGCAGGCACGGGGAGACAGACAGGGATGTCTAACAGCAGGGATGCAGCAGGAAAGGGGACAGGCTGCTCGCTCTGCCCGGGGCCAGGCAAGGAGAGCTTCGCTGAGCAGGCGTTGGTTGCCCTGTGCTTCTGGACCAGGGAACAGCTCCTGCCCTGTACAGGCTTTGAGAAGAGACACGGAGGCTCCTGGAGAGTCATTTTCAGCCAACTCCGAGCCTGCACTAGCTATGGGCATGTCCCCAGTTCCCCCAGTGCTGTCACTAGCAACCTTCCTGCTGTCTCTCCAGCCTGCAATGCAGCATCCGGAGCTTTCCTCTGGTGCCTTCCCTCTTCTCCAGCACCTTCTCAGCGGGGAGGCTTCAGGGCTATACCGATGGTCAGCCTGGAGCTGTAAGACCCCTCGCGCTGCCATGGTAGAGCCAGGAACCCACTTCCCACCTCTCTCCGAAGCAGAGGTACCACCTCCCAACCTGCCGGTCCTCAGGAGAGCGCTCGAGCATCCCGCACTTGCAGTCCTAGCTGGGAGCCCCACGGCAGGGCTCGCAGCGGTAGAAGACGCTACGCCTACATCTCCCCATAGAATTCCCCAGCGGAGCTCGACAGATCGCTGGGAGCAACAGCCCTCCCGCAGCCTGCGGAGCATCACTCGAGTGCTTTTTAATCACAGCTTCTGAAGAGAAAAGCCCTGTTTTCCCCGTGGTTGCAAGGGTGGGCAGCTACCCCCAGCCATCTGCTCTGGCTGCTGGGCAGGGTGAAGGAGGGCGGGAGGGAGGGAGGGAGGGAGGGAGGGAGGGATGGCTGGACGTCTCCCGCCGAGCTGCTTCGGGCAGGGCTGGCTGCGAGTCCCCGGCAGAGCAGAGGGCACCAGCTGCAGAGCTGGCTCCGGCCGCTCTTCAGAGCGGGGTGGGGGTAGGGAGAACAAAGGTGCCGTTTGTCCTCGCCCTAAAAATCAATAGGAAAAAGGGTTTGCTCCCCACCCCAAGAGCCTTGAAGGAAAGGTATTTGGGTGCTGGGCCTGAATACCAGTGCCTTCAACATTAGGGAGTTATTAACTCCCCAGCCCTTTGCTCTCACAGTCAGTCTAAGATAGAAGGAAATTCTGGGGCAACAGGAGCTTGGTTCCTGTTTCAGCTGGCACTAGATTAAGAAAAACTAATTCTTAGATTTAGCTGCTCACATAAGAGCCAGGCACATACCTCCACAGCATGCCTTTCCAGGAGAAAATACGATGCTCCGAATCACACCCGCACCTTGGGAGAGAAAAGCAGACTGGAGAAGAGAATACACAAGGGTTAAACACCAAACTTTAGGGGAGGCTCCTAAAACTTCCCCACTTTCTGCACAGAGTCAGTAAAAAACATGAACGGTGGGTGAAAAAGCATCAGATCTTCCCAGGCTATTGATTTTTGACTTTCATTCCCCCGGCCGTTGCCCAACTCGTTAGCTTCAGATCAGGCAGCCTAATTTGACCTGATTCTTAGATCTTAGGCTGACCAGTCTGAATAAAAGTCGCCAGCCCAGCCCTAATGCACTGTCTAATGGGCCATCTGCCCGCCTCCGGGGACCGGAGGATTGCTGGGAGCTCGTTAGGGCGTCGGGAAGGATATCGGTATCCGAGAGTTTCCCAGGCTGGGGAAGAGGTTCCTCTCGTGCATTTGCAGCAAGGCATGAGTTTGGGTCAAGGTTAAAAACAGGCTTTGGAAATGAAGCTTCGAGTTCAAGTGCCAAAGGGACTCCGCACGCGCACGTTGCTTTCCAGAAGCCGAAGGCTGGTGCCGAACCCTGCTGACACCCGGAGGCGCTGGGGGGACGTGGGGTCTGGCATCCAGCTAGGACAAGAGGAATAGGAGCGATCAGCAGGAGGCTTGCTTCCTGCCACAGACCTGCAGCATTCAGTTGCACTTGTTTTTAGGTAGAACTGGTAGATTTTTTTGGCAATTTGATCAAAAAAAAAAAAAAAAAAAAAAAGAGAAGGAAATAAGCTGAAAGGAGTTTGGTGTATGAAAGCAGAACGGCACTGGTTTAGACCAAGCCTAAGCTCCACAGCACAGTTGGCTGAACTTTCAGGCAAGTAACATCCAGACTACCTGCCCTTTTTTCCCCCCACGCGATTCATTTCTACCATTTGTGCCTCAGTTTCCCCACCCACCAAACAGAGGTTGCCCCCATGGAGTCTCCTTTTGCTTTGAGATCTTGAGAAACACTCTGTGAGGCTCTTACTGCAAGTTTTCCCCGGCACATCACGCTCTTCGTGTGGCTCCAGGCCACCACGCCTGTCCTGCACAGGCTCCTGGACAGCACTGCGGTCTCCAGCCTTGCTCACCCCTTTGCCTTGTTGATGGTTGCTGCGGGGGGGGAATTTACCAGCCACACGGTGCTGCCATCGAGATTTCCCAAGAATTTGGACCAGGGCTGGAAAACTGGCTTTATTGCTTGAAGCGTGCCAGCAGCAGAGAGCCAGGGGAGGCAGCAAGAGGGAAGGGCAGAGAAGAGAAGGGAGGGAAGGGCAGAGAAGAGAAGGGAGGGAAGGGCAGAGAAGAGAAGGGAGGGAAGGGCAGAGAAGAGAAGGGAGGGAAGGGCAGAGAAGAGAAGGGAGGGAAGGGCAGAGAAGAGAAGGGAGGGAAGGGCAGAGAAGAGAAGGGAGGGAAGGGCAGAGAAGAGAAGGGAGGGAAGGGCAGAGAAGAGAAGGGAGGGAAGGGCAGAGAAGAGAAGGGAGGGAAGGGCAGAGAAGAGAAGGGAGGGAAGGGCAGAGAAGAGAAGGGAGGGAAGGGCAGAGAAGAGAAGGGAGGGAAGGGCAGTCTGGTGTGGCCAAGGCAATGACATCCCACCAAGACATGAGGGCCAGAGGATCTCCTCTCCTACTCGGACCAGACCTTTTGCCCTCGTGGGTCAGCTGTGCTGAGCATCCGCCATCCCCGGAGAAGCCTCTCGGTGCCTCCATCTCAGCCCACCCCTGACCCCATCCCTGGGGCACGCTCCGGTCCCGCGGGGACGCGAGGAAGATTTTCCTTGAGCCTTGGGGTTTAAGTCTGCGTCTGTGCAACCGATACGGGGGAGCTGAAACATTTCTGGATCATGAGAAACTCCTGTCCTCTCCCTCTATCCAGGGCTCTCTCCTTCCCTTCCCCACTAGCTTTCAATTATTTAATTTTCCCTCCCCACCCCCAGCATCTGAAAGCCAAGCGTCTTAAATACAAATCACCTCCAAATCATTACGTGCAGGACCTTTCAGCCCTCTTCAGAGCAATGGGCCGTGAGTAATGAGCTCTGCTGAGAGTTTGCTGGATTTCACATACAACGGATGTAAAAGATGGGGCTGGAGAAGGGGGAGGAAAGGGGGGAGCAAGGCAGATCCGGCTGGGGAGACGAAGTAGTTGCCACTCACCTTTTCCTTCATCTGCAGCAGGCGGAGGAGGTTCAGGTCCTCCTGTGATCTGGCTCCTGAGCTGGGACCGGGCAGACGAACGGGCAGGGCGCAGCTTCACATTTAAGCCCTGAGCCCTCCAGACGCTCGAGCATCCCGGCTGCATCCGTGCCACCCTTGCCACGCGCTTCGCGGGCGGGCGTTACTCCGTGCAGCACGTGTGCTACCACCCACAGCACCCCACAAACTCAGGGGGCAGGACGCCACGTGGCTCAGGGTCACCAAGGCCAAAAGAGACCTTGCACCCAGGCGTAGGGTGCTACAGGCTCAGGCCCTGAAGATATCAAATGGTGCATGGGGGCGGTTTCACCTCCATGCACCAGCACCCAGCTACCAGGACCACACAGGACAGCCAACGTGGACCCCCCTACCATGAAAGCAGCTGCCTCTGCACGGTGCCCTTCAGCTCCTGGGGGCTCTCAGCACACCAGCAGGACCAGAAGGGGTCCTGCTGTCCCCGTGGAGGTGGAGGAGTGCAGCTCTGCTGCCATCCCAGTCCCTCCACTGCCCCTTTTCCTCTCGGCACCCACACCCAGAGCACACGGTTTGCTCCCGCCCAGGGCTCTCCTGGTCCCTGCCACCAGCAACCACAGCTTTCCTCCTGCTCCAGCAGCACCAAGCACCAGCAAGATCACACACATGGAGCAGAACACCCTCCGTCTCAAGCAAGACTCCAGCTCCTGGCACCGGGAGAATCAGACCTGGCCAGGGCTCATCCTCTCCTTCCTGCCTGGGAAAAGGCAGGGATGGAGGGGATTGGGGGGGGGAAGGAGAAAACAAGAGCAAACCCCTTTCACCGCAGACTTCAAAGTCATCGTCAGCAGGAGCCTTCGGAACAGTTTAAGTACAAAATGAATTGTTTTAATATTTAATCAGTCTATAATAGGCCCAGGGATCCCAGTGGAGACAGTTTGCAGTTGAAAGGATGTCCAAACTCAGTATCCCCCCCCTCCAGAAGGGACAATGGTCCTGTAGGAGCCCCTGCCCCCGAGATACATGGAAGGAACATCTCTTCTCCACCAGCTCCCCCTGATGCAGAGCAGCACCCGGGACCAGCTCCCACCCACTCACCTGACACGTGCTGTGGCCTTTGAGAGCCATAACCATAAATCCTCATCCTGGAGGATAACGATTTAATCCTCTGATGAGCTCAGAATAAATTCCAGCCTGCTCCCCTCCCACCCCGTAACACCCTTCCAGAAGGGTCAGACCCCCTTCGCTCGCTGCGCTGCCTCTTCCCCGGGGGTTTGTGGGTGCACCCAGACTTTCGAAGGGCAGAGCCCCAACCGCTGGCATTGCTCAGGCCGGGAAGGAGCCCTTTGCCCTTCTGTGAACTGGGGTTCTCGGATGTGCAGGGAATAGAAACCAGATTTGATCCAGCTCAGCCTTTCACCTCCAGGATCAAGCCGTGGCCACCGCAGCAAGTCCAGATCACATAACTGGGGCTCAGCTCTGGTCCTGCTGCACGACTCCCAGTAGCCTCACCCGAAGGGAGGGATGCCAAGGGGCAGGCAACACTGGGAAGGTCCTTTCACTGCCAGCACAAGCACCCAGGCCGTGTACCGGTCCTCCTCTCCCTTGCTGGAGCTAGAGCAACACCTTCTGGCCCTAGAGATCAGAGCTCACCGTGCGTGGGATTGTGTTATCGCATGCAAAGCCTTTTGGGTGGTCCAGGAACAGAGCATCACTGCTCTGTTTTGCAGAGCTGGAGGCACAGAGCCCCAGAGCAACCTCTCCGAGGCCCTTCGGCAGATCTGAGCCCTGGTCCCAAGCACAGCCCTTCCTCGGTGATGTGCACAGAGGTCCCCAGGACACCGGGTGCTTCTACCACTTCAGCCGCCTCCTTTTTCCTTTGGGAAAGGGAAAAGTTCCTGTACCCACCAGGAGGCAGAAGGAACTCGCTCAGTGCCAAGTCCCTGACCCACCATCACACGCACAGATCGAGGCTCCTTCATTCCTGGTTAGCGTTTGAGCGTGATCCTAAAGCAGCTTCCTCCTGGCAGTGGGATTCAGCCACACGCTCCAGCAAACTGAAAGTCTCACACCTAACTTCCTGAAAAATCTCTTTTTTAAACTGCTCCAGCTTGGCAGAGCTGGAATAAGAGACCCAGCAGAGAAATCAGCTCCCGTGCAGCAGCTCTCAACACGCAGCAAGCTCTGCTTTTGACAGGGGCTGCTAGCTGGTCGTGTAAATACCACCAGCAGGCTAAGGATGTGACAGAGCAGCACGGTGCTCAGACTAAAGCTGAGCTCTGCTCATTGCTATGAATCTGTTTGGATCTCGCAAGGACTTTGGCAGCGAGAAACACGTCCCTTCTACAGCAGGGTTAAGGGCTGCGGGCTGGTGGCTGGCGGGGAAGTGCAGGAAAGACGCTGTTCTCAACCCAAGCCACTTTCAGGAGCCTCTCTCCCAACATCACCAGTATCATAGCGCAGTCCCTGCAGCCCTGCTGCCCCGCTGCTCGAGGCCATAGGGGGCTGCCACCACGTCAGGCTCCCGGCAAGCCCACGTAGGTGCATAGACGGGAGGAGGAAAGGAGCGTGCGCTGTGCCAGCCGGTGGCTTTACTGCCTCTTAACTTGGCAGAGGGGCAGGTGATCCCCCACAGCAGGGGCTGGGATCCCTGCAGGCACTGCTGGGAGAACTGGAGAGCAGCCACAGCACGAGCAGCAGCAACGGGAGGGACCCGGGACGCCAGGGCGGCTCCGCAGCCCGTTTGCGGAGGCGATTTGCCCCCAGAAGGGCAGTGCAGCACAGGCAGGCCCAAAGCTGCAGCTGAAAGAAACAATTCCTGCATTTTCACAGCCTTGTCCAGAGGGACACCTCCACCTCGAAAGAGACCTTCCCCAGGGTGGGGACCCTCCACACCCCTTGCTGCTTTTATTGCGGGGGGGAAATCCCCAGAGTTACCCCACTCTGGGGCAGCCTGGCTTGTCCCAACCATTCAGGAGGATGTTACGAGAAGGAACCTGGGGATAAATAAATAAGCCTAAAACCATTATCAATCAGGGTTATACTTCCATTAGTTGGCCAGAGAATCCTCTGCCCAGAAGCAGCCTTCGCCTCACAGGTTTCGAGTTCCTGCAGTTCGGCTCTCAGTAACCTGCTGGATGTAATAAATGACTCCGTGGACCCTGCGTGGTAGATCTGGGACCATTAAACATGCTGAGTTATTTTTGCAGTGTTTCTTATAGGAAGGAGAAGTGGGGAGGGAAAAAAAAAATTATAAATAAATCTAAACTCTCCTCTACTGGCAGAAGTGGAGTGGAGCAAGGTCCTTAATCACTTTCCTACCAGCACCATCTTCTGGCCAACACCAGCCCCTTGCCCTGAGGCTGGAGTGCAGGCAGCAGCCCACGGCCCTGCCAGACGCAGGCAGCTGAAGGCTCAGGCTGGAAGAGCTGCGTTGGCTCCCGGTGGTTTGGTAGCACAAAGGATCGCAGAGCTTCGCACTTCTGGGCTGGGGACCTGGGGCAGACAAAAGGGCAGATCACTGGAGGGGGGGAAATTCACCCACCACTCGAGGTGACTCTATTCTTTGAGGAGCAGCAGAGGCTGGAGATGAGCTGCCACCAGCCAGACTCCACACAAGGGCAGCATTCTCCACCACAGAGGGACCCTGGTCTGAAAGGTCAGTTATAAGACCAGGACAGAAAAGACCCTGGCCACACCAGCGCTGATGTGGAGCTTGGTGGGCTCTGCCCATTCAGATGTGGCTCCATATGCTTGGGGTTGTACATGTGACAAGCGTGGGCAGGAGGGCAAGAGCCAAGGAAGAGGCCGGTGGCAAAAATGAAGCTGCCTGACCTAATTTTTCCTCTCAAGAAATCCCACCGTGATGAGATAGACCTTTCCTCACCCCTCTACACCAGCAGGCTCTGGGGTTTCACCCTTCATCACACCCCTTTAAGCCCTGGTGCCACCCCAAGTAGATGAGCATCGCTTGAGGGCACCAGGAAGGCAACTAGCCCCTTCCTGAGCAAGCCCGAGGGCCAAGGCTTCAAGGGAGCCCCAGAAGGCCAAGTCCAGCCCATTTTCCCCAACCAAGGGACTGCAGTGGTCACCAGCAAGTGGGACTGCTCTCCTGCTGCCCTAATGCTTCACAGGGCAAGGACACCCTCTCTCCACCTCCTCCTGCCCATGTTCCCGGTCACCATGGCCCTGGGAAAAGCCAAGAAGCACCCAGCAATCTTTCTTGGGGCTCAGGAACACAAAGCCAAGTCTCCTTTTCCTCCTACATCATTTTTCCCTTCAGGAAGTCCATTCCTGGCAAGACCAAAAATAACTACCTGAGCGAGGTGACGACCAGAGCAGTCCAGTCAGGGCCAAAACAAGCAGCAGTTGTCTCAAATTAGCTCTGGCAGCACCCCGCTTCCTGAGGGGGAGGGAAGGGCTCCTCGTACAGCCATCACTCCAGTTCCCACCATGGCAATCTCAGAGCAGCTCTTCCAGCTTCATGGGAAAGGGAGAGGAGGAGTCTTCCCATGTGTTCCACTTTGGCTTGGTGCTTGACACTCCTGGCACAGCAGCTGGTCCCTCAGGGACCCCATGACACACCTCACACCCTCCAGACCTACTGTCCTTCAGCTTGAGACTGGGTCTAGAAGGCACCACCTTCAGCCCTGCGTCTTGGCATCGCTGTCCTGCCAAGGACACAGGTACAAAGGGTCTTTGCCAGCTCCTTGGTGGCCCCTCAGTGGAGGTGCCCAAGGTGGTGCCGCTGCCCAGACAACACCAGGGAAGAGCAGCAAACCTGTCTCGTCCTCTCACCATGCCCACACAGGGGACAACACGCCTGAACCAAGCGGCTCTGTCACTTCGGAGCAGCAGCCACTGCCTCATCCAGAGAGCACCTGAAGATGCCCTCACCCCTAGTCCCGGCTGCCACAAGCGATCGCAAAGTCTACAGGCACACGCAGCAACAGGCTGGTGCCAGGGGCTTTTTTCCCCAGCCCTGAGAAGTGGCATGGCCTGACCGATACAGCTAGACCACCTCCACAGCAAGGTCCGTACCTAAGCTGCATATTGAGAGCCTCCCCCCCTGGATCCCCACCAGCTCACAAAGCTCATCTGGTGATTGTTTGGATGCTGCTACTTGACCCAGGCTGAAACCAGGCCAAGGACCATTTCACCAACATAACAGGCCAAACGGTTGCCTTCTAGCACCTAAATATATCCATTAGTACCACGATTTGGTAGTATGGACTCCAGATTAGAAGTTCCGGAGCACAGAAAAGACCCTGGAGTCATCCCAGCATCTGAAGGATCTCTAAATTTTGAGTGGTCCAATAGCAAAGGGAGTTTGCACTCAGCAGTTTCAGTTTAGCTTTGTTTCTCCTGGAAACACAAACGCTGCAGCCCATCAGTTTGTTCATGGCAGGGGACAGGGCTGGGACTGGCTCTTCTCTTTGGAGACCCTGGCCAGCACCTGCTCTGGTTTTGGTGTAAAACCTGCAATATTTCTTTCCCCGCAGCCCTCTGGTCGTGCCTGGTCCTGGTTTGGAGTCTGAGGAACTCTGCACTCCAACAGAAACGAATGGAGTTCCACCTCCCTGAAAGACAAAGGCAGATGGCTGTTAGAAGCTCCTGCAGCCTCCTTGCTTGGCTAACACATACTGGTTTCAGAGGACAGACAAGCAGCTTTTGAGCCATATAAAGGCTACGGTTAGCCTTTGCAAAGCAGCTTTGAGAGGCGCCAGAGCTAAAGGATTTCAGCCCAGCATGGTGTCCACCAATAAGCCCTTACCAGGAGCCTCCAACCATCAGGTGGATGGGGTCCTCCATCCCCTCAAAGGCAGTCGTGGTAGGCAGCCCTCCGGTGAACCATCAGTTGCAGAGCTGAGAACAGGACTCCACCCTTTCCAGAGGATGTCCAGGCACAAAGGGCCACCCTGAGAACAGAGCAGTTCTTTACTGCTGTCACACCCCATTGCACCTGACACCGACTGGCACTCCCAGTACAGCACCTCCTGATGCTGTGGTAGCACATCCAGTAGTTAGAGACACACAAGCATGGGGGGAAAGGCCAAGCTGACTGGACAGGAAAGACAGCTTAAGCCATGTCAGGACACCAAAAAAGCATCATCAGAAACCATGCTGTCCTGCACACTCCTGCCAGTGCCCTCTCCTGCCACCAGAGTACACAGGAAGGAAGCAGGGGGTTATTTGGGGCTGGGACCCCACTAGCTCATGATCAGCACAGCGTGCTGGGACCCCTTTAGTGGGTTGCTCTCACCACCATCCCCCCACCCCAAGCAGTTGGCCCTGGGAGTCATTTTCTCACTGTTCAGCGACAATAGTCTCCAGGAAGGGAGAGAGAAGAAAGGCACGAGGAGTTGTTGCACCACCCTTCTCACGCACCCTGCGTGCGGGCTCTGTCCCAGTCCAACGGACACACGCACATGGACATACCATACCGACACCGGGATTTACAGCAGTCTGGGTCAGTCTAAGCCAATGACCCCGTATCTCTCCATACCAGACAGGCAGGATATGAGCAAACCGGCGGGTTGGAAAGACGTTAAACTCTGGGTAAGCATTCTAGGGAATTAATTCCAAAAAGTCCTTTCTTCTCTGCAGTTCATTGACACATCAAAAGAAGAGACTCATGTACTGCCAATAAAGCAGAGATAAGCCTTGCAGACCATTGCACTTTCCAGGAGGGCTTGGGGTGACATTATCTTACTGGAGTTCTGGCTTTTGCATTTTTCTCCCATCACATGGCTGTGGCTCACTGAGATGCTTCTGCTCCTGCTCATTCTCTCTCCATTGCCCACATTGTGCCCCAAAATTTCTGTGGTTGCCCAGCTGCTCCTAAAAGGAGAGTTAGTGTGAACAAAGGTGTTCAAGAGCCCTGCTGGAGACTACGGTCGCAGTGTTGTGTGCTCTCTGTCCATACTCAGCCCTCATTGACTTGTCCCAGGCTGGAACACCAAGAAAAAAACCCCATAATTCCTGTAACAAAAGCCAAAAAGACACAGACTGGTCTCAAGTTGTATTAATGGCCCATAAATTTCTGATTACAGGCTGGATGCTATTTGTGGGCACAGCTAATATCGTGCTACTGTCTGAAGAACTGACTGACAGTGATTCATTCTATGGAGCCTGCGAATTAGCTGAATTATACCCAAAACTGTTGTGGCTATAGGTTTGATGCCCAAAGGCATGAGCTGGATGAGAACCTGACAAACTGACGCTTGCAAACCCAGTGCCCAGCAGCAGGCATCAAGGAGGTGAAACCAAGGAGGCAGCCCTTGATTTTACCTGCAAGCAACGTTTGAGGTGAGAAGGGAAACAAAAGCTGATCCAGCAAAAGCAACGGGTAACATTTTTTGCTCCATTCACCAGGACAACCTGTTACTTTACAGGACAATCCCAGGCATCTGGAGTGATGGCTACTACCACTGCCAGCAGAGAAGGTCACTGCCAGGACTGCTCCTTCCCCCCGTGCCCACGGGTGCAACTCTCCAGGTCTCTGCCCTCCCTAGCCCATCTCTCAGACCCTCATCCAACCCGTACCCCTGGCACGACCATCCTTACCGGGAGAGACTGCTGTCCTGCCTGTTCCAGGTCCCTGCCTGGTGCCAGCTCTCTCCCTGGGAGCCACGCTTCTCCCATCAGGGGCGACAGGCACACTGTGCCCTTCAGCCAACACCACACTAGCTGCCACAAAGCCATCCTGACATAGAAGGACACCAACCACTGCCCCCCCTTCTCTGTTTAATGGGAACCATTTGGAAGCCATGCAGGGATTTGAGCCTGGCAGTGCTGGAGATGTCTCCTTTAACCCCGAGGCTGCTGGCAGAAAGGGTTCCTGGGCAGGGAGGTTCATTTTTAGAGTCTCTCTCTGTTTCGGGGCAGAAGGTTAATTAGGTAGCAGGGTAATGAGGAGTCATTAAATCTGCCTGCACCATGCTGTTAGCATAACAAGGGCAGACCAAGAAGGTTAAAGCTGGGATTCCTGTTTTCCCATTGCCTTCAATTAACCTTTCCATGTTTTTGCTACACTCTGGGCCTCAGAGATAGGTTCTGGGTGCATCTCAGCAGCTGTTAATTAGCAGAACACAGAAACAAACTTTTCTTTTAAGTAACTAGCGTGATCATTTTGGCTTTCAGCTTAAAATAAACAAGCAGGACCCAGCTTACCCTTTGAGCAACACCACTGTCCCATCAAAGTGGTGAATTAGGATCCCGGGGTTTATTTCAAATTGTTGTTCTACTCTTGTTTTCACTTCCTCAAGTGGAAAGTGCTGGGGGCTCATCTCAGCCCTCCACCAGCGACATCCCTTTACTCTGGATCCTGCAGCCCTGCATGCGCCAGGCACAGCTAAGGCAGCGTCCCCTAAAACTGGAGGGCAGGTGGGTTGTTGGGAGGAAGGGGCTCCCACCACCTTATTCTACACAGCTGGAACTGGTCCATCAGCCTTCAAGAGCCTGTGGGGTGTCCACAGGGCAATTCAGTGCCAGTAGATTCAGAGCCTCCGTCAATGAGCAAGCAGGGCTAGGATCTCAACTTGGGTACCTAAAAGTAGGTGATCTCAATGACAAATATCGCTGTGGGATGCGCACCAATAGCAGGCACATCCCAGGGAGTCAAAATACAAAAGCTCTCACTGATCCACCACCGGTGGAAGATTACTCAGTCAGTATTGAGACCACCTCCATGACTGGGACAACACGTTAGGAGTACTGAACTGCACAGGATGGGCAACGAGCACCTAGCTGCAGGATTCAGTTCCTCTACTGCTGACTTTTGCCTGGTCTTACGCAGAGAGTATCTGCCTCTGGGATCTTCAGAGACTTCATCCTGCCTCCACTGACTGGAAGCAGACTCTTACTCTGGGGGAAACTGCTCCAGGACAAATAAACCGTTTGCCTGAGTTTGGCAGGCTGCAGCCTACCATGGGAAAAATTTTGAATGAAAAGGCTCATGAAGCATTTGGATGCACCCTCTGGATGCCGGGACATCTTCAGCCCAGTGGGCTGTAAGATGGGCAGTGGGTTAGGTAGAGCTGATTGGGGGTGGAGGCAAGGTGATGGACTAGATGCTTTCTGGGATTTTCGTGTCGCATAAATTTCTTGCGCATGAAGAGCAGGTGATGAAGATCAGAGAAGACCGATGGTGATCTACAGAGAAGAGTCTGGAAAGGTCCAGGTACTTTTCTTACTGTGATAAAGCTCCTGGCTCAGTGCAGGGAGTGGTGGTTTCTCCTATAGCTTTTTACCATAGCACTAAGACCCCTTTCTTCTTTCTTTGACTTTCACTTCACCTCCTCTCTGCTGGTGCTCTTTCCTTCCCCCATCTTCAATCTGCTTACAGATGGGTGGTGAGACTCTCCAAATCAGGTCCTTCCTTCCACAGGTTGTCAACAGAGCACTCAGGGCTGTCTCACCTGCTAGCAAAGTGAGTGTTTTCAGGGTCCGTGGTGCATTCATTGGTAGAGAAACATCCTGGCATAAAGGAACCTCCCATCGTCATATGTTTAGCAGTTGAACAGAGGGCATCTGCTACTGCCCATATGCTGCTTCCCTATCTTAAATCCCAAAGGAGATCTGTGGGTGACAAATGAGAAGTGTCCACAAGGAAAGCCTTCTCCTCATCAATCCATAGCAGCAAGAACCACGTTGCACAGCTCCTGTGTGCAGGAGCCCACAAAGCTCCCCCAGAAAACAACATTTTAAAAGTCTAAGAAGGGACATTTGGAGCATCTTTAACATGCAGCCTTCAAAAAAAACAAACCACCAAGCTAAACCCAAACCATTTCCTTTCCTTCTTTAACTCTCCTGCTTGTGGGAGTTAATAGAGCAGGATGAGGCTTCCTGAGACAGGATGTCCCCCAACACGCTGTCCTTAACTCCACCATCAAGATGGATCAGCCATGGTGGGGCCCCACTCCAGGCTAAGAGTCTCCAGTCACATGCGCTGCTTGTGACCCAGCAGCTCTCCTGGGACGTGCAGCCCTCCACAGAGGACCAGTGTCTCCTCCACACAGAGGCACTATTGAGAAGCCTCACATGAATCCAGTCAGTCCTAACACGCATGACTGGGTTTTGTCTCCAGGCCATCCTTGATTTACAAGGCAACTCCATTTTTTGTACATTTTTTTCCTTCTCCCATTAGGGTTATTCCAGCTCCACTCCAGCAGGATGAAAACCTTCTCTGAGGCCCGCCATACGCCCATGTCACTTGACTCACCCTAGACTCCGGGGGCAAGTTTGACGTTGCCTCTCTCAGCACATCCCCTCTAGCGTGAAGCTAGCGAAGACAAGTTGGCCACTCTGGTCATAAACGTACTAAGTGGGACCTTTAGGACAGCTACCAGGGTTATCAAAGGGACCCGGAGGTTAGCAACATTAAGTTTGGGAACGGAACCGAGGGCTGCTATCTGCTGTTGGCATGAAGATGACCTTGGGCCATTTAAATGGGATGTTTACTTCTGTGGATGAACAGATCTTTAACTGACAGTTTACAAACCCAGCTTTGTTCCTGTGCACCAAATGCTTTTCCCACCTTTCAGGACCACCTTGCAGCAGCAACGTAATTACGAACAGGGGCGAGAAGGTTCATGCCAACTCTCTTCCTTCTCAAACTGTTTTGGGGACACTCATTTCATGTACCCAGTGCCCGGCCCAGAGAAGACTGTCACACACTGCGGTGCGGGGCTGCCTGCCTTCACAAAGCTCCCACCATCAGCTAGAGACATCCCGGTGGCCTCACAAGGCTCCAAACACATTTTCTCTTCTAGCAAGGTCCGGCGTCACAGGGTGAGTTCAAAGCCAGCACATGCTAGAACAGGCCAGTTGTGAGTTCGCCACCACCACGTTAAACTCTGGTTATTCACGGCTCATCCCTGAGCTGCCTGCCAAGGTGTTGAACATTATAAGCCATCAGCAAAGCCCAAAGTGAAGAAGGTCTTGGTCTCCTCGCTGTATCTTTGGCTTTTTCTCACTTTCCCCAGGGATAACAAAAGCACAGACTACAGGAAGAGAGTGTCCTCTATCAGATGTTAGGGGAGGCGATACACGCTTGTGTTTTCCTCTGCCTTCTCTTCCGCTCAATACATTTTTTTCCCCTGGCTATGAGGCATTTTGCACTTTACCCTTTCTAACTTTATCACTGGTAAGTGGCCAGCGAACACCGTTTGTCTGCAAGCTGTAGCGAGGGGAGTGGTACGGGTTGAATGTGGGGAAATCACATCAGCCTTGCTCTCCCCATAGTTTTGAAGTCTAAATTACATATTGTTTACTCAATCCCTCTCCCACTGCATTTCCTCATTCCCGTTTCCTGGAAAGGTCAACAGTACTTGAAGAAAATGAAGCCTGCATTGGTGTCTCTTCAAGAAGAGGCCATTAATCTTTACATAATTATCTGCAATTATTTCAGGAGCAATAACCCATTTGTCCAAACTTCTCAGACGCTTGTTAAGTGAAGTGAGGGAATGGAAGGTAGGAGAGGTCAGGAAATAGTCCAGAAGAGTTACCACTGATTTCTGGGTACTGCAGCTGTGGTTACTCCTGTTGGCCTTGTCCTGCTAAAGTCAACAGGGATTCATGCTAGCTGATCAGCCAGTCTCCAGTTCCCACACTGGCAAGACCACAGGAGGACCTGGTGATCTCCCCAGATTCTTTGTGGGCTTTACGTGAAGTGGCTGGATCTTCACCTGTACTGACAGTGCTAGGATTTACTTTAACTGACATTTAATACCCCAGGAAGATGTTCCTGAAGTAAAAGCACTCGCATCTTCCAGTTCTTGAGCTGAACTACTTAAATGAAACAGAACAAATTAATAAAGTTACCACAGAAACACACAAAGGATTATTTAAAGGCTATAGCAATTACACAGGGCAGGAGAGTTTGCTCAGCTCTGGGAAGCCCTGTGATATTGCAAGTTTTAAAGCCAATAAGATTTAGAATTCAGTCAAAGAGCTGGTAAAGGGAAACGAGTATAATGTTTACATCTGCTGCCACAGTAGCCCACCTTTGACGGGGTTTGTTAGCCAACAGCATCAGTGCTTCCAAGGGAGGGTCACACGAGATCTTCCCAAAACAGCTCAGGGAAATGCACCTTGTGACATACAAAATCCAGGCGAAAGAATGCTGGCAAAAGTAGCGTTTCTGTGTTAAGGCACTAAATTTCACTCTCTTTCCTGCACTTCGAAGTAAGATATTTGCAGCGAGTAAGCCAGGGCAACCTGGCAGGTGTAATTTGGCAGGATCCCCTCTGCTCACGGGCAAAACACCATTCTGTTGTTTCCTTGAATAAGGCATACAGGTCTGCAGGATACCCCAGCAGGAGATGCCTCCGAATCCATAGACCAGATCAATGCACAGTCAAACAGGCCTTTCCCACCCTCTTACTAGGATGTTTCCTCTTCATATGGGTAACTAAATCCGAACTCAAGTAGGGAGCCAGGCTCACCGCAGGAAGGTGCAAGGTCAAGCCCCCAGCCCAAGCTTGGCAGAGGACATGAAGCCGGGTGCTCTGCCTTCCAGCGATGTGCTGCAGGCACGAGGCAAACGGATTTGTTCTTGCTGCAGACGACAAATCCCAATGGGGACAAGAGGAGCACTGTCACCAGACCAGGAACACTTCCACAAAGGGTTCCAATTTTGATAAAAAACAAGAAGGGGTGAAGAAAATAAATCAGAAAACCCCAAATCTTCAAAAGGCTCTAAGATAAAATCCCTAGTCAATACAACACAGAGGGGATACAGTTCTCCCACAATTTCCTATCCAGTGCTTTACCACATCCCTCCCTATAGAGCTGCAAGGCTGGATACTTCTCAGCCCTTTGCATCTCGCCAACAATGCCAAGTTGGCTTGAACACCAGTTTCATGCCTGGTACATGCTTCCCCTCTGCCTCTGGAGAATCCTTAGGATTTGTGGCATTTCTGGAAAGACAAGTCCTGTTCCCATCAAGGTCAGGATCATCACACCGGCTGCAGCAACATCTTTGGCACACAGAGATGTCCACAGTTTCTGGGACTTCCTTAACGGCTCCCTCCACCCATGAGGACCACAGTTATCCTGATGGCTGCAGTCAGGGCTGCCTTCTAAGGCATCTGGAGACGACAAGAGTCTTCTGCTCATTGCAAGCCCCAACTCATCAAATGTCAAGCAGGAAGTCGCATACACACACGCACCCTCAGACTCGACAGTAGGGCATAATGGACAACCTTCAAAGAGAAGAAGCTGGCAAGCATCCCTTTCTACTGGTGGCTACTGTCACAAAGCTCCCCATGCCTCAGAAGTCAGAGCTGCAAATGCCCTGTCATCCCCAGCCAGCTTGACTTCGGTTGGCCCCAGCTGATAAGAAAGTTAGGAGCAGAAAAAAAAACATCAAGCACAGGGTCAGCGTGGGCTCGTGGGAACAGCAGCGATCTGGCTCTGCAGTGCAAAGACGCTTCCTGAGACATCCCCTCCTCCAACGGGAAGGAAAAGCCCTGGAACCCCCCTGTGTTTTAAAAAAGCCTGTTCCTCCATTCACCCATCCTGACCAGGGGGAAGGGATGTGGCTGCAAACGAACACGCACGCCCAGGCAGATGCAAGAACTCCCACAATTACCATTTTCTAGCGCTTCGCAAAGGAGCCCATCAGAAGAGTTTGGTGAGATCCAGCCCGGAATCGCTGGAGGTTTTGTAGTGTGGGGTCCACGCGAGGTTACCTGCGGTTCCTCTTGGGCCGGTACAGGTCAGGGGTGGGGATCGTTGGCAAAATTATGGGGGAAGTGGGGTTTTTCCATCCCACTGCTTCAAAGTTTTCCCAAGCCAATGGAGCATCCCTCCAAACTACCCATAAGAAAGGAAAATGAGTAGAGGGCAGGACGGGTGTTGGCACCATCATTTGCTGTCTGTACTGTCTGTTGCTACACTGGTCACACCAGGGGTTAAAAGTTGGGGATATCAGCCTGAGAGGGTAAACGACATGACAAAGTTCAGAGATCAGCAGCACCAGCGAGCTTGACAGGAATGAAAACATTTGCTGCAGAAAAGCACCCCTGGAAAGATGCCAGGGCTGTGCTCCAGGACTCCAGACTTCTCCAGCAAAAGCAGGGTAAAGTGAATGCTGGCAGCAAGATTTAAGTAGCACAACTAGAAACACAGGCATAACTTTTTTTTTTTTAAATAATGCCAGTCAGTTTCTGAGCTTTTGACATCAGCATTCCTAGCGCCCCAGAACTAAACCTAAACCTTCCTGGAGGATCAGCAAACAAAAAACAATGAGCATTTGCCCACTCGCTTCCCTGGAGAAGCATATTTCCAAAGGCTTTGTTCATGCAGGTCCCCAGCAGTCTCCTCTCCAGAATATTTTACCTGTTTGAATTCCTGAGGGACTGTCTCTTCATTTTCCTGACGAGGTCCTGGAGGACAGCCTGTACCTGATGTCTGCATAAACACCCTCTCCTCCCAGGCACCCCTGCTCTAGCGCGTGTTGCTTCCTACAGCACATCCCCTGCATTGGGGGGTAATGCAGACTCACACCCTGGGAGGTAATGGGGGGCAGAGGGAACCAGATACAGCCCCTGGCTAATTAGCAGGGTTAATTACAGTCAGGCTCAAAGTGCTGTTGACTGAATTATATTGCTTCCCACAAGCACCATCCCTTTTCATCCCATTGTGTTTCAGAGCATGGCAGAAGAGTCAAGACAGGAGGCAGAGAGGGAGGGCAGGATACGTGGGAGGGCACGTGGAGGCAAACAGGGCACTGCAGCGGGGTGGGATGGTAGAGGAAATGGGACAGAAAAGATGATGCAAAGGAGCTGGAACAGGCCACGAGATGGTCACCGTGGCAGATTCCCATCACTTCCTCAAGGGGAGCTCAGGAGGCCAACTTGGATGTAGCTTCTCCCCCCAGCCACAAAGTTAACCTCCCCATCCCTGCTCCTAGAAACGCACCTCTACCAGAAGGCACCGTCCCATCATCAGGTCACGACAAAAACCAGCAGCTCCCTCAAGGACAGGGAGCCAAGGCAATACCCCAGGAGCCGGGCAGAGCCTCTCTAACCAAGACCTGTCCCACAGTACCTGAGCCAGGCGAGCAGAGCAGGGCTGGAGAAAGCAGCCAGCTTCAACCAAGAGTTGTCATCGTTGGGTAAGCTCATGGTGACGAGGCAAGCTTCAAGATGGGTCAGGATACAGCTCAGCAGAGCACGGGTATAACGAGGACCAAGGTAGAGATGAGGGCTCCTATAGCTGAACTGAAATAGGGCTCCGGGGCCCATGGGTAGGGCTGGAGGTCTCAGGTGAGGCTGCTTAGGGCCATTAAGACCAATTAGTGCCCCAAGGCTCCTGACAGCCACTTCCAGCCCAGCCCTGAATACGTTTCAGGGTAAACAGCTGCACTCGTTTTGCAGGAGGGGGAAGAAGGGTGTGCGTGCCCGTTCGTTAGGGGGGTGTAGGATGAACCTCTTCAATGATTCTTCCACTTATTTCTCTGCTGTATGACCATACCTGCATTCCTCTCACATGATCACACACCAAAAAAAAACAGAGCACAACTGACTCTTTGTGGGACAGTTCCAAACATATTTATCTGCAGGTTAAATCCAGTGATTCAGGCTTGAAGCAGAAGCAATTATTTCTCTTTATCAATGCTTTAAGGACTGCTGTTCCAGTGGCTTTGACTAGAAAGCCATCAACATGTTCCCACAGTTGGCAGCTTTCAGGGACGGATGCCCTAATCTGTGCCTCTCTCCAGACCACAAAGATACGCTGATCACAGCACTAAGCTGATTTCTTGCTGTCACACAATATCATGGGACTTGGCTTTACTTCGGTGTTGCAGATTTAAAAAGTTAAAAGTTAGCTCCCAGGCAAAGCCATGCTCTGGGAGGCCTTACTCCAAGATGAGCAGGAGGGCTGCAGATCAAAGGCCAGCAACAAACCCCATTTTAGCTCAGAGCTCTGCAGAGCTACTTCCAACAGGTATCTCAAGCTGGGAACGCTGGACCTAAAGTCACTGGTCAAAGACAGTCCCAGAGTGAACAAATGGCCCCAAAGTTGGTTGCCATTCACTTCATCGTGGGCTGATCTCTTCCATCGTAGTAGCACTCTTTTGGTTACACTCACTCACAAGATCTTTGCTATGATCTAAGAAACTCATGCTGCCCAGGTTTTACCCGTTAGCCCTTTCTCTTGCGGTGTTAAGAGTATCATGTGGACAGGAATAGGTCAGGCAGGGATAGGAAAGGGCAGAAGGCTGTTGAGGTAGATGGCCACTAGCTGACCCAAAGCCTATGCTAAGAGGAACAAAGGGAGGTAAGAGGATGAGCCTTGGACAAATCAAAGAGATGAATCAGGCATACTCAGTGCAAAAATGTGATTTTCCCACAACTTAGCTTCTTGTGTAGAAAATAAACTGCAGAAGCCACGAAAGTTTAGCTGCAGAGGTGAGTTTTCAGAGCGCACCCTTCCAGCTGCTCACAAAGTTAAAGGCAAAAGCTACGTGTGCTCTTTCTTGGGATGTGACAAGGCTGCGCTATTTCATTTCGACACAGATCCGTCTCCTCAACAAATACGACTGAAGCATTAGCAGGAGACGCTGACAGCTGGGTGATGGCCTTTAGCAGGATCTCATCCAGACGCTCTCTCAAGGACTTGCGAGTATGACTGATTTCCAAACGAAATCTTAGCTCCAAGGCTGAAAATCAATCGACCGGGCTTGAAGGTAGCGTGAAGACACAAGTATCAGTCTCCTCCTCATCTAACGCATCAATGAGGAGTCGGTGTTTTTCTGAGATATGGCTCCTCTGAGCTTGCCACGCGCGGGACTAGCCAGTCTTGCCAAGCCACCCTCTGCGCTGCTTGCCTGGAAATCCATTAAGCACAAGCGGCAGCAGAAAGCCAAATTAATTACACTTGACACGTCACCTTTAAAACGGAAGGGCAGCCTGTGCAAAATGGATCCCACGAAGCTGTTGCTCGCCTGCACGATGCTGCATTGCTGGTTGCTGCTGGATTGTACCGGGGCTTCCTTCAGAAGTAGTTTCTGCGTTCTGGTAATTTAAGTGACCCTTAACATCAGCCTTGAGACTGGATTGTGTTTCAAGGACACTAGTCGACTGTACAAGAAGATTGCTCTTTTCCTGGGGGTCTCTGAAGGGGGCTGGAGCTGCCCTTCGTCTCCAGCAGAAGAGAAAGGCCCATTCATCGCTCTGTCACATGCAGGAATGTGACTGTCCCAGAATAGGGCTGCAGGATGGTGGGGCTGGGAGGAGAGGGCTGCAGGATACCTCCTCGGTGGGGCTGGGAGGAGAGGTGCTGCGTGGACTCTGTGAAGGGAGCCAAGGAGAAGCTGCAGCCTTCCAGACCGGCCAAAGGGTTGAAGGAGGCATCAACCTCCCTTAAAACAAGGGGGTACCAAACAAGGGGGTACCAGCCAGCTGCCTCTGAAGCAAGGCCAGAGATGGCTGCACCCAGCCAGCCCACCCTATTCGCTGGCATGACCCTACAGTTCCTTCCCCAGAGGCTCATGTGGCCTGCCACAGGCTGAGATGAGACGGGCAAGGAAGACTGAAGCTGGAGAAAAGAGATCAAAAAGTCTGAGTCTAATCACTACATGGCAATGTCAGCAAAGACAGTGAGAAACAGGACCCTCAGGCAGGTGCTGTGGGCAGTCTTCTCTCCCCCAAAAAAAGCATAAAGTGACAGCTACGAGTAAAACATTCAACTTAAAAATAAAAACAAAACAAGAAAGCCGGATCCCTCAACACCTGCCCATCACCTGTGTTGCTGCTGGCACCTGAGCTGGTTAGAGCACAGTGCTGCTGGGAACGTCTGTCCATGCGCAACCACATCTCTATCTGCAGAGCAGGCTTGTGCCATGACTGGAGAAGCCACGGAGAGCTGGGAGGGTGACACATCCCTAAGATGGACTCTCCAGTTTGGGATGCTTCGTAGGACGAAGAGAGAAAAGTCTGAATGGAGGTTTTGTTCCCCGCTCTTCTGAGCGAGGAGCTGTCTCGGATAAACAAGGGTGTGCAATAAAAACCATAACTTTTCGATTATCCACAGCTCTGATTCATCTAATCTTCACGGAATCATGAAATTACTTAGTGTAGATACACAGATAATTTGCTTTCACACAGAGAAGGAAGAAAGTTCCCAAACAACCAATACAGATTATCTCTACCCTATTTACAAGTCTTGACCACTGAGAAAAGCTCGGCTGGTCAAATTCTCGTTGGCATCTTTGGCCAGATCTCAAGACGAGAGGGAGTCTAATCCACTCTTCTTCTACGCAGCCAGCCCCAATCTCCCATCAGCCCACTTCTCCAGCCAGCTGGGGTCCCTCTGGACAGCAGGACATCCCTCTAGAGTATCAGAGAAACATGGTCTCCTTCCACTTGAGATGCCTTCAGTTTGGGAAGAAGTCTGAACCTATTCTTTCTCTCCTTGTTTTGGGGCTAAAAGGGCAAAGAGACTCCTGCATCAAAATGAAACTGCCTTGACTTAGTGTAGCAGCACTGTGCCAACTTTGAGCCATCAAGGACCCCAGAGCAAGGTGGTTTGGTATTTTTTTAAATAAACAGCCTGCCACATACCACATAATTCTCCCATTCCCGAGAACAGCCAGGTTCACAGCACGGTGAGGAAAGAAATTTTCCTCTCCAAGCAGATGGGCCAAGGAGGCTGGGAGAGGCCTTGTCCACAGGTGGAGAGACAGGCTGTGCAGCAGCACGGATCGTCTGCTGGTTCATATGGTTTGGAGGAAGACAGGAGGAGTCTCGTGAAAATGCTGTTCATGACCTTCTGTGCAAAGGCAGGTGGAGAGCGGAGGGGAGTCTTTGAGCTGGGACCATGTCCAGAGATCAGAGAGGACGTGTGGCTGATGGGGGATGCTGGCGTGACCCTAGGGCAGCACCGGCTGCTCAGCCATAGAGTCATTTTGGTTGGAAAAGACCTTTAAGGTCATCAGGTCCCACCATTATCCTAACATGACCAAGCCCACCACTAAAACCTGAGTGTTCTGCCGTGCATCTTGAGCAAGCGGACGCTGCTCTTCGGGCAGTTCAGGATGCTCAGAAACCACAGCAAAACAAAAACAGCGCTGAAAAGGTGCCAGTGCAACTTCTTGTAGATGGAAGCATGGTCTGAAACCTGCTCCCAGCCTGCTTTACCCAGACCAGGGCTCGGGGAGACCACGCCAAAGGGAAGAGCGAGGCTTGTCCTTCCCCAACACCTCAGTAAGGACTTCTTATACTAGAAGGGAAACTGCAGCTCCCCTCCGCCTTGCTTGCAGTATTCATCTTGCTCCTGAACATCTCCTCAAAAAGCTCCAGGTGGAGCAGCTGGCTTTACACACCCTGGGCAGAGAAGGCTTTGATGTCTCTTTTCCCTTCAAAGGTGGAGGGGAGCGCAGCTACCTTCACCAAAGCACAGCCACGGGGCTCCCCCAAGCCCGTCGCTGCAACGTGCCGAGCAGGCACGCCGCTCTGCGGTCAGCAGCCTTCCCCCAGCTCCCTCCTTCCCCCAGCTCCCTCCTTCCCCCTCCAGCTTTATTTGTTTATTATTTTCATCTCCTTTGCAGAGCTGTCCTACACTTCTCCCGCTTCGCCCTCCCCTGTCCCGCGCTTCGCCTATTGGTCGCAGGGGCTGCGCTCAGGGGGAGCCCTGCGATGTTCTATATAACCAACCGCTCCGTGCAGAGAGACCTCAGCAAGTCACGAGAGGGAAGAACCATTCCCCCGAGCACGAGCCCACCCACAAAAGCAAACTCCAGGATCTCCAACGCTGCCATTCTCCCAGCTCTGCAGGACTTGCCCAGCCGCCCGTGCAGTGGGAAGGAGCCGTGAGAGGGAAAGAAACAGATCCCAGGAGCATCCAAAGTTTGCGGTCGTGAGAAAGGTAACCTAACTCCGATGAAAAGCTTTGCTGTTCCGTGCACTAATCTGCAAACAAAACGTTTTCTTGCTTCAGGGTGAGTTTTTGCACGTTTTTCAGCCCCCCCCCCCACCCCGCCCTGACTCTGGGGGAGTCGTTGAAGGGAGCGCGGTGCCTGAGCAAGGTCCAACAAGGCGGGCAGGGAGAGGGTCCGCGAGAAGAAATCCAGCACACCCCTGGGGAGAAGGTCCTTCTGCTTATGGACCAGGTTGGGTTCAGGTCAGGGAAGCAGCTGGCGATGTGGTGCTGTCATCTGCCTTTCTCCTTCCTTTCCCCCACCCGTGGCTTTTCTGCTGCAAGAGCAGAAACGGTCCGGTTTGCTTTTGGTGAGGTTGGTGCGGCAGGAGGGAGCGAGCAGAGATGCTTTTGAAGGCAGCCTGCCCTGCTCCAGGCAGGACAGCAGGCAGCGCGCCGTGGCAGGAGAGGCTGGCTTGAGATGAGGACACTGCCGGGGATGTGGTGGGCTCTCCTGAGCTCCCAAGCCCACCGGTCCCCACGTGGCACTCTTCCAACAGGAGCAGGCTGTGCAGGGTTATGGCAAAGGTTTTCAGTCTCGGTTCCTCTCTGGGAATCATTCTCTGAGGTCCACGTCACGGCTCCAGCGGTTTCAGCTGCGATTTGGACCCAGCACAGCGTAAAAGGGCATTTCCACTTTCATGCACTTAAGGTATTTGCTGACAGAACAGCCCCAGCCGGGCAGGTGGGATGGGGATGGCCCCTTTGGGCAGCAGATGATCAGCAACATGAGCAAAGCTCAGAGGATTTTGGGTCAAGCAATGCTGGCTTTGGCTTCACACCCAACCATGACCATTCTGTGAGCTGCTGGGCACTGAACAAGCTTCTTGATGCTCCCATGCCTCAGTTTCCCCCTCGACTGAGAAAGGGTCATGATTTCAAGCACTCCGAGATGTGAAAGGTATCATGGAGGGCATGAAGAAAATGGGCTGTTGAACAGGAGGAAACAAGGCTTCTCTTTCACTAAAGTGCTGGATTTTAAGGCAGGACGGGGCAGAAGTGTGTTTTTTTGTCAGTGCTTTGCAGCTGCGCTGTGGAGGGGACGGGCAGGATCCAGCGAGCCGTGTCCTGTGACACTTGCTCACATGAGCTTTTCTGCCAAATACCCAGGGGCTGAATGGCCACACCAGGCTCTGGAGTCCTGCATCGGGGCGGGGGAGCAGATAAGGGCAGCCCGCTGCTGTGGAGGGCACGGGACACAACTCTCCAGGGATGCCCTGGTACCCCTGTGGCAGCTGCTGGCTCGAGGAGCCACCGTCTTTCTCCAAGCCCCCAGGCAGCCCTGAGTGGCAGGTGCTTCTCTGTGCCACCCAAAGCTGCTCCCTGTGAGCTGCGCAGACCCTCAAGGATCCCAGGCAGGAATTCCGAGCTGGGTCTGCCCTCTCCTATGAACTGCAATCCCGTGGGCACAGCGGGGAGGAGTGGAGGGCATCGGTCAGGGCACCCACGCACAAGAGAGCTGCCCGTGGTGTAGCCTGGGGCAGGACAGGGAGCTGAGGACCTTAGCAAGGGTATGGGCTGAAGTCCCTGCACCAAGTCAGAGCAGGGATCTGCACCCAGGTCTCCAAGGAGCCAGGCTTGTGCTCCTTCAGGTTATTTATCCATTCTCTCCCTTCCTTTCTTCCCCTCCTTCCCAACATAGCTGGATGCCCAGCACCTGAGCAGGAGTCACAGCCGAGAGCAACGTCAAAGCAGGTCAAAGCAAAGTCCACCCTGGTCAGTTGTCTCCAGGACAGCTGTTGGAGCAGATGCTCAGGTAAATATCAGGAAGAAAACGGTGCGGGAGAAGTTTCTCTGGTCACAAAGCTCCAGCTTTGGTGCTCTCAGCTGATTAGGGATGTGCTGAGACCAGGGAGGGTACCAGGACTTTCGTAGCCACCAAGGACTGAGATTGTTTGAGCAAGCAGATGGGAACATTCCTCTCCATGCACTGACTGGTGACAACTTCGTGAGTCCTCAGCTTTGACCAATGCACCTCCACAGGGTCTTTTGTGCAAGGAGGCTCCTCCTTGTCCGGGCTCCTCAAGAACCAGCTATTCTGGTGCACAGCTCAGTCCCTTCCCGGAGTATTTCATACTGGTTATCCGAGGTGACAAGCTGGCATCCCAACACACACTCTTACATGGGTTGTTTCCCATCATATGGAGACTCTTCTCTAAGTGCTCTCCAAGTCACGGAAAACTGCTCTTTTTTTTTTTTTCAGCCAGAGGCAGGCAGATAACTTTGTAGTGCCTGTTCTGGCTCACACCGATGCGGCTTCTCTGCAAGCTAAGTTTGCAAAGCTCGTTGAGTCTGCACGGAGAAGAGGCACGGGGAACACACAAGATTGCTAAGCACCAGGCATGAATATTTTAGCAGATAGAAGCATGCTTGTAGCGAGCTGAAAAGTGATGGGATCTTTAACTTTCCTGTGGTGAGACCATATCCAAGGTGCCGTTATAAGTATTCAAATTAGAAAAAAAAAGTCTTTAAAACGTGGTGGTTTTAACAGAACTGAAAACTTAACTCTAGTTCAGGAGGTTTAAACTGTGATCGAAGGGATTTGTCTATTTTATTGCCTATACTTGACACATAACTGGGAATTTTAGGCTGCTTGTTTGCAGTTTAAAATGCTAACGACCTGATCAAAGAGGATCAGGAAGGAGTAAGCCTGATTTAGATTTTCTGGCAAGAGCAGTGGGGTAAAACTGGGAGAAGGGTAGGTCTGTCTAGGCTGGTTTGTTGGGAAAGAGCCCAACTTCATGCCGATTATGCTTGGAGTCTTCCAAACAAGCAGAAAGGCACAGACATTTCTACCAAGCCTGGCCTGAGCCCATGACATGTGAGGAACGCACAACCATATCTAGAGGAGCTGTGGTTGTACCCTGAGGGACTCGTGGTTGCCTTGGCCATGCCTTCCCAGAGTGGGAACAGCATGCTCCCACCATATATGCATTGCTGGTCCTGGGGTCCCCCCGGTCCTGGGCAGTGGGAAACTGTGCTATAAGCCAGGAGTGCCTTGGCTGAGTGGTCCTGGGGAGCAGATCCCTGGGGTACAGCTGGTTTGGGCTCAGATCCCAACTCAGCCTGGTGGAGCCATCGTGGAGACTGAAGTCCCACCTCTAATCGCAGGCAGGTACCCCAGTCCTTGCCCAATTGCCTCCTCTGGAGAACAGCACATCCCAGGGAAACCCCAAAAGGCTCCTGTTTCCAGTCTAGGCACAGAAATTGTTCCTCCCCTTAAAGTTGTGAAGATTCGTAGTTTGAGAAAGACGTTCTTCACCCACTCCAGCCAGGAGACCCACGGGCTGGGGCACAGGCAATGCTGGGGCACAGACTGGCAGGGTGCTGACACCTTCCGCTCCCTCTCCGGGCTCACTTCCCACTGGTGGCCATACCTGGGTCAATCCAGAAACCCCTTCCACAAATTCACATCGTGCCAGGACAGCGCTGCAGCCACCCTCCGCTTTCTCGCGTGGTTGCGGAGCAGCAGCTTAGCTAGTCCTGCCTGAAAGCACTGTCTGAGGTTTGCAGAGCAGAACCCACTCTGGTGATATTTATGAGTATTGCTCCAGCCTTGGTGAGCTGAGGAGACCTTTTACTGTGCTCAGCAGTCAGCACTGCAAACAGCACGGGGAGATTTATAGCCCTGAGTATGGAGTTGAATGGGCACAGTGGATTTGGAAAGGAAGTGGTTCAATTAACGACGGCAAGGATGGGGAAGGAGGGGCTGTTCTGCTCGCAAATAAATTGGAATAAGATGTCAGGTATCAATACAGCATTTCTGGAAAAAACCCTTGCAGTATTTTCCCATCATGGTTCCCAGCAAGACTGCGCCGAGTCTTTTCCCTGTGCACCGAAAGGCGGCACACGGCAGCCCACGGGACCTGCTGCGGAGCGGGACGTTAGCGCGGCTCCGGTTTTCCCGTGGCACAAACTGGAAGAAAAGCTCTGCTGGTTCGGTGGACCCCGAGGCGGGTTTGGCAGAATCGCCCACCCGTGCAGGCGCCGACAGGGCAGGTGCCCCCAAACGGCTGCTTCAGTCAGGAACTACACGAGAAGCGTGGGGCGGGCGTACGAGAAACGTCAGGTTCACCACGTGAGCAGCAAGCTCAGAAGGTGCCATCGCTGGTTCAGTGCACCTCTGAGAAAAGGCAGGCGCCCTCATTTGCTGAAAAAGAGGCATAAGAGGCTGTTTGTTTTCCTTGGAGTTCGTTTTACAGAACAGGCGCGTTTAATTTTAGCAGCAAAGACTCCCGCCCGCAGGGGTCAGCCTCTTCGGCCAGACGGGATCTAATCTGGCGTTATTTCTGAGCGCTCTGATGACGGACTTTCTCCAGCAATTCCTTTCTTTCAGCCTTGTCTTGTCTTGTTCCTCCTTCCTCTGCCAACCAAGTTCTCTCCCATGTCCCCTTCTCCATCTGCAGACCCAACCAAGACCCAAGCGAGGACATCCCACAAGCATTACGAGGACTTCCACGGCCAGCTTTGCCCTTCGGTCCTCAATGGCGAGAATCCCAGCTCCCACCACTCTAGCCATTTTCCTGACTTGCCTTTTCTCCGGGGCACACGGCCAGACCCCAAGGGCTTTCCAGGAGAGCACCGTCCCCTTTGAGGTGTTCAGCCAGGAGCAGGCTTACAGCCTGGTCCAGCCAAGCCTGTTCCAGGATGCCAAGCTGTCGAACCACTCGGACCACCTCCCCAGGACCACCAGCTCCGAGCCACCCCTGCTGCCCGTGTGCGTGAAGCCTGCCGATATCAGGCACATCTTCAAGTACATCAACACCATCGTGTCCTGCACCATCTTCATAGTCGGGATCATCGGGAACTCCACGCTGCTGAGGATCATTTACAAGAACAAGTGCATGAGGAACGGGCCGAATGTCCTCATTGCTAGCCTGGCGCTCGGAGACCTTCTCTACATCCTCATTGCTCTGCCCATCAACGTGTATAAGGTAGGCTCCATGCGGCGTGGTGCCTGCTCCCACCTGCCTCGGTGCCCTGGGCAATATCTATCCTCCGCCCTTTATTGCAGGCTCCGTTTTGGCAAGGGAGAGGGGGAGGGTGTTTCTGGTCTCCAAAGGATGAGAAAAACATAAACAGACCGAAAGCTCGGAGAGCATTCCTGGGGAAGCAGAGGTGTTCTCAGCTGCAGCTGTGTTATGCACACACACACACACACACACACACACACACACAGAGGCACACAACCTTCCAGATCTTTTAAATCTCATCTAAAATCACAATCAAAGAATCGCTTGCAGTCTCCTGGCGTTACAACCCGGTGTTTATTTCAGCTGAGCAAAAACGACTGTTCTTGTGCACTGGGGACACTTCCTCCAGCACAGTTCAGGTAATCAGCCTCAAGCAAATACCTTTTTTATCCTGGCTAAATGTGAAGGCTCATCCAGGAATGAGAGAGCTGTATCATAAAACAGGAGCTTCTTTCAGAGGTGCTGCCCCTTAAACTAGAGAGAAGAGACACAACAAGTAGGAGAACGTGAGCTCTGCACCGTGCACTGGGGCAGGGAGGGCCAGGCAGATGCGGGCAGCAGACCCGAGGCCCCGGCGAAGGGCAGAAGGAGCGTTACGGCACCCGTGTGTTCGGGCTGTTGTGGCTCTTTCTCGCCCACTGCTTGAGGCACGTTTTGGTGGGCTGGAGCCAGAGGTTTCTTTGAAGGGTCGGAAGGGATGCTGTGGGGTGAAGGACTTGGAGCTCAGCCTGATTTGTTTGTCAAAGGGAAACTTGAGCCTGAAAAGTGGGAACCGAGTGCCAGAGGGGTCCTGGATTGATCGGGCTGGGTGGCAGGGGGAGAAGGCAGAGCAATTCGAAGTAGGAAGAAGGTGCGTATAATTGGACACTGAGAGCAACCAGATGTGGCCGGCAGAGGGTCTCAAACCACTGGGAATAGATACTCTTCAAGTAAAAATGGATTGAGAACTACAGGGGTTTTAGCTCAAAACAAACAGGCTCTCCACGAGCAGGACGATCCCCACCATTAACAAGAATACAGATCCAGGCAGAGGTTTTTTTGCTCGTGCAAGAAAACAGAGTCGCTTGGGGCCGGCAGCACTGCCCCAGGGGAAGGTTGTCCCCCCTTCACCCACAGGGTACAGCCCACCTCCGCCTTCACCCAACAGCCCCCTCTGCTTTGACTAAGGCACGATTTGTTCTGCCCAAGAGGGGGAGACGCAGCTGGAGAACGCCAGCAGCGCTCCTGGGGCTCACCTCTACCCTGAGCGCACTGCAGAGGTTGAGGAGGCAGCCCAACAAGCACGGTCATAGCTGAGCCCCTCAAAAACTTGAACAGCAAAGCCCCTCTGATATTTGTCCCCCGGTCAATACCAAAGCAGGGAAGAATTCCATTTTAATCCTGCCTAATCCAAAGAGCTCGCACGGGGGGCTGGCTCTGAGTAGGGGCAACCTTAGGATGGGCTCCAGGTGTCATGGTGATAGAAGGGTTGTGAATCCAGGCTCGCTTTCATCCTCATGAGCGAGTGGCCTGGATTTCTCCTGCCTTCAGGGCATCTTGTCCCCACCGATACTCTCTGCTTGCCCCAGCTGAGCCTGGGGCCACAGTGGATGTCTTCTATGAGGAATCTAAATGTGGTAGAGGGTCAGAGTATGGTCAGGGCTTAAGACCACACGGCTTTGAAAGCCACCTGAAAGAAGCTGTCCTTGCTGGGTTTTGGCTGTTTCAGAGATCGACACCCCTTTTCCCTCTGAAAGCAACCCAAAGCCCCCTGTGGCATTTAGGATTCAGATCCACCCAAAACCCACCCAGGGTACGGATTCAGAACCTGGTGTCTGGACCACCCTTCCCTCTACGTGACAATTCATCTCAGAACGAGCCCTCGGGGAAACGCACGGCTCCCAGTACAACACAAAACACCGGAGAGCGCGCGCCGTGTAATCCCAGCGGAGGTAACCTCGGAGTGCTTTCAGCTGCTCTTTGTGGGCTTCTCACACCTCGTGGGTAACCACCTCCTGTTAGGGGGAAGCTGGACAGGCTCCCGAAGCAGCCTGTTAACCCTGCGGTTCTTCCCCAGCTCCTGGCAAAGGACTGGCCCTTCGGCGTGCAGGTGTGCAAGCTGGTCCCCTTCATCCAGAAGGCCTCGGTGGGCATCACTGTCCTCAGCCTTTGTGCTCTCAGCATCGACAGGTAAGAAGCAGCTTCTGCCCAGCCTGACCCCTGTTTGACTGCAGCACGTCCCTTCATTGTCACCAAAAGGCAGACCGCAGGGCGGCTTGGTCCCAGGCTAAATTCGGAGATGGGGACGGGGGTGCTGCGATGTAGAGCTGAAATCCAACAGGAACGGAGTTTAAATCCTGCTGGAAAAGGTTGAGGGGAGGATTGTGATGTGCTGGAACGACTGCCGGGGTGGTGGGGAAGGGTGGCACCTCCCCAGTGGCAGGTAAACATTGGCCAAGGGTAGTTACTGTCACACTCATCCATTGAGCCCCTGTTTCTGATCTTTCCCATTCCACTGGAAGGGAAGGCTCAGGGGTGGAGGAGGAAGGCGTCAGGGAAAGGGCCTTTGGGGACAACTCTAATCTGCACCTTCTCAGCCGCTTCCTGACGGTCACTTTTCTCACTCCTTGTTTCGTTCCCGCACGTCGGGCAGGTACCGAGCAGTGGCGTCCTGGAGTCGGATCCAGGGGATAGGAATCCCCATGTGGAAGGCGGTGGAGGTGATGCTGATCTGGGTGGTGGCCATCGTGCTCGCAGTCCCCGAAGCTATAGCCTTTGACATGGTGGAGCTCAGCTACTGGGAACAACACCTGTGGGTGTGCATGCTCGCCTCCGAACAGAAATCCAGCTTCATGATGGTACGTGCTCTGCCCCACCCCAGCTGCAGCGCAAGGGAGAGGGAGACACGGGCAACCAGGGCATCCTCCCGCCTTGGTTGGAGGACTGGATGCTTCTGTAGATGGCTTCTTCTAGCCACAGGGAGAGCAGTATCGGACCGAGCATTTTAGTGACGTGGGGCAGACTTGCTTGGAACATGGGGCCAGAAAACAGGCAGCTGGTCCTTTAAGCTGTGTCGTGCCTTCACCGTCCACATCAGAAGGTCATGACGCATCTCGGGAAGCTTCAGGACCTGCTACACTGTCCCAGTAGGACAAAGAGCATCTCCACAACCAGTCTGTTTGAGTAACCTTTATCACAGGGTCAGCTAAGGGTGAGCAAGGGAATGAAGACCCTTACACAGCATCAGAACTTACCCCACCACCTCTACCAAACAGGCTCCTTGCAACTGTTCCCTGCACAAGAGCGCGAGGTTGGACTGGCAGCCAGGTGTAAACCAGGCTTCAGGTTAACCACGTGCACCAGCCTTGGGGGAAGATAATCCCACGTGCGCTTGGCACAGGAGCTGTTGCACTTACACACGTCAGGAGTGTCTGATACAGGCCAGCATCGGTGTCAGGGATGGGGTCAGTTCATTCCCCAGTTATCCCCCTGCCACCACTCTCTGCCCAGTTTCCAGTTGCTCTTTCTTTTGCCTGCAGTTCTACCGTGATGTGAAGGACTGGTGGCTTTTCGGCTTCTACTTCTGCCTCCCCTTGGTATGCACTGGCATCTTCTACACCCTCATGTCGTGCGAGATGTTGAGCAAGAGAAACGGCATGAGAATTGCTCTGAACGACCACATGAAACGGGTAAGAAAACCAGGAAAGCACAAACTCTGATACTGCCCACGCAGGAGGGAGCGCTGTCGAAGGGGAGGACACGTACCTGTCCCTGCAAAGGACACGTAGGAGCTGACAAAACCTCACAGTGCTCGACAGATATTGGCCCATGGATGCAGACGCATGGATTGAACCAGGGAGATGGGCCTTCAGCTCTACAATCTCCCGCCTCAGGGACAACCCAAACCACTAGCCTTACGTCCACGGACCAGCTTGATTTTCAGTTTCTTATGGCCATTTATCTCTGGCCGTGCTGTGCCAGCCCAGACCACACCGAACTGGACCAAATGCTGAATGAGCCATATTATAGGCAAGGGATGAAGGGAAAAGAATAGTTTACTGTCCCCTCCCACACTTTGCAGGATGATCCCTTGAGGCAGACCAGTTGGTTGTCACCACAACAGAGTGTGAAGGGTGGACGGATGAGGCCCCCCCCATGTGTATCACCCCAGCGAAGTCACCAGCAGCAACGGTGGGACGGGGCATCAAGGAGTCTGGTCCATATTGTGCTGCTTGCACCCTACCCCTTCCTGCAGCCCGGATCTCAGAGTCCTCCTCGTGACGCAGGAGTTGGGACCTGCAGGTCATGCTGTGGACTCCAAAGGGGTGCCCAGCCGTCACCAGCTTACAGAAATCACTTGGAGGGCCCTTGCTCAGCATGGGGAGACGGTGCTTTGCTCCACCCGCTCTCCAACGCTCAGCCAGGCCACCCCTTCTCTCCTGCCCACCTTCTCTTCGCAGCGCCGGGAGGTGGCCAAGACCGTGTTCTGCCTCGTGGTGATCTTCGCGCTCTGCTGGCTGCCGCTCCACCTCAGCCGCATCCTCAAAAAGACCATCTATGACCAGACGGACCCCAACAGATGTGAACTGCTCAGGTAGGGGCGTCAGCAGGGGGGGGCACCATGCTGGGAACCCCTGCAGGCACCAGCAGAGGCTCTGCTGGGCTCGTTGCAGGCTGGTGGAGTTGCCTGCCAAAACACCTTGTTGCAATAGCTCCTTTCTGGGTGGCATCGCTCCCCTGATAGGCACAGAGAAAGGGCATGGGGGACCGTAAGAAGAGAAGAAATTAAATTTTGAAATGTCCCTACAAAGCTATGGGTTAAAGGGGTCTCCTGGGCGGAGGAACATTCCCCGCAGCGCTAAGGGGACTGCAGCACATCTGAGGGTTGCGCACGCTTTCTGCCGCTTGGCCCGTCTTCCCCTCTCCTCCTTACCTATCACCCCAAAATCCAGTTCAGGCCAGGCTCCGCTACTGTGCTTGAGTTTGCGGACATCAGGGTCAGCGGGGGAAACCAGGTCTCACGCTCTTGGTTTCCTCAGGAAACGCTCCTCGCAAGAAAAGGCGTTGTGCCATTGCCCAGCTGCGGGAGGGCCTGCTTTGGGCTCACCTCTATGGTTACTGCTCACTGGCCCTCCACGGAAGCAGGTTTCCCAGGCCGGGCAGTTGGCAGGCGTTTTGGAGACCCTCCCTCAGCTCTCCCCGAGCTTCCAACACATCCAACCCTCTTCTCTTCCCTCCCGCCTCAGTTTCCTCCTAGTGATGGATTACTTCGGGATCAACATGGCCTCCCTCAACTCCTGCATCAACCCCGTGGCTCTCTACTTCGTCAGCCGAAAATTCAAGAACTGCTTCCAGGTAGGGTTGACCCCTCCAGAGCTCCTGGCTACGGTGACCATTCCCAGACACAAGCTCCTGCAGACCGGGCACGGTGCAGCCAGAGGCACCCGCACAGCAGTGGACATCTGTGCTTAGGAGATGAGGGGGAAGGTGGAGAGCAGTTTGGGCAACACGCCCAGCAAGCGGCCAGCAGCCCACAGGATTCCCTTGTTTGCTCACATACTGATCACATCTCTCCTCCCCAATTTTCCCTCTGCCAGGTGCCTCTTTTCTCAGCTTCAAGCACACTAGAGCTCGCTGCCCTGCTACGGGGAGGCCTTTGCCAGTGCAGGGCCTAGGACAAGCCCCAAAAGTCCCTGTTGTTCTGGGTCAGAAGCAGCCCCACAAACCATTAGACCAGGGACTGGGGCTGCTTTAAACTTCAAGCCTAAGGTATTCAGAGATAATTTTCAGGAGCAATGGAGTCCTCAGAATGGAAGGGGAAGGGATGGGAAGGGAAGGGACGGGAAGGGAGTCACCTCCCAGCTACTGTGGCAAAAAGAAGAGTCGAGCCCAGCTTAAGTATTACCCTTATTTTCTACCCCCAAGGATGAGAAAACACAACTGCAAAAGGTACCCAAGATTTCAGCATCTCCATTTCCAGTCCACACCAGCCCTGTCTTGGAAAACCTGATCCGTGGGACGGCCGGGCTCAGAAGCACAGGCTGCGATTCCCAGCCTGGCACTTGCCAACGGCAATAAGGGAGTGTTTCCTCCTCTTTTACCCCAGAGCCCGCGCTTGTAACCTCTTTCTCTCCACCCTTTTGTCTCCTCACAGTCCTGCCTGTGCTGCTGGTGCCAGAGACCGGCTCTGAGCATCACGCCGACGGACGAGAAGGGCTCTGTTGGGAAGTGGAAAGCCAACGGGCAGGAGCTCGGGCTGGACCGGAGCAGCTCCCGCTTGAGTAACAAGTACAGCTCTTCCTAAAGCCACGCCACCCGTGGGGCCGAGAGGAGAAGGCATCGTGCCAAGACAGCAGGACCCCTCCATTTCTCTCACACGGCCCTTTTCTGGCTGGGCCTGAACCGTTTTTGCCTTCGTGTTGTAACCCACCTGGAAGGAGCTGCAGCATTTCACGGACCCCTGGACACAACCTCTGAACCGCGCCGGTCCGCCCTCTGGTCCGAGTGGCCTCTGGACGAGGGGAAAGGGGATTCAGATCCTTATAGGATTTTTCATTTCCTCGCAGGAAAACCAAGTGACTTATGGCCATTTGCCTCGGGTGGAAATGTGGGGTGGGGAGATGTGTTGGAGAAGGGAAGGAAGGTTCAGATGTGGTCACTCCGAGACGGATGAGGAGGAGAGGGAGAGGACCGTGAGGGACAATTTCCAGCTGAAAAAGTCAAAGAAAAGCTTTGATAACATCCTTTATCATCTCCCTCTGTTGCTGGGATGGTTTGTCCCTGGGCAGAGAGCCGGGATAAGATCCAGGCACCACATGTGCCTGGTAGACCATCAAGGGCATGGAGCCTCCTCCTCTTCAAGGTAGGGAGAGATGGGCAGTAACTTGGCTTCATCGCGTGACCGGCCTGACCTGGGGAGCCCTAAAAGCCCCCCCTTCCTCTTCACCTTTTCCCGGGAAATCTGCCCCAGGCTCCCCACCCGGGGATGACGTTCACCCCACCGCTGTACGGCACAAGAAAGCGCTCGTGTGTGACCGCACGGCTTCAGGGCCCAGATATCCCTGGCAGCAGCTGGTGGCAGCATCCAGTCAAACCATCGCCTCCAGCTTCCCCCTCCCCAGGGAGAGGCGAGCTCCTGGCTAGCTGGGGACTGCTGCTGGCCCAAGGGGGCTGTCCCTCCAGGGAAGAATTCGTAAGCCTGGGAAAGGAAAGGCAGAGATGGCTCAAATCCGGATGAGGCTGGGACCGAGGAACCAGCCCTCACCCTTCCAACCCCCTGAGTAACCGGGAAGCACCTAATTCTCTGCCTGACGCGGGATGCAAAGGAGAGGATCCAGGAGATGTGTCCTTGCAAAAGAGCATCCAGCCTTCATCTGTGGTCTTCGGCAGCTGGAAAATCCACAGCCCCCTTCACCCACTGGGAGGGGGATCGCCTGCGAGCGCACAGCTCCGAAGGGGAAAAAAAGGGGTGTCCTGCATTTTGATGCCTGTAGTTTGTCTTTCCCCTGCCGAGAGGGCTGAGCTCCGACGGGGCAGCAGGGCCGGACCCCGGCGTGCCTTGGCCGCAGCACCACGACACCAAGGCTCGTGCCGTTTGGGAGGGGGACAGAGATGCTCATCCTCGTGGTCAGCCTACGGTGGAAAAGGCAACGGGAAGGTCTGATCTCAGCTGAAGGAGCCGCTGGAGCTCACCGAATTGTGGCAAAGAGCTTTCACCAATTTACTATTGGAAATAATCAATCCCCGAGTGCTTTTCCAGCATGTTTCGCTAAAAAAATCATGCTTGACAAAAATTTAAGAAAATCTACATAAGAAAGTTTTCTTTACCAAATTTTTTATTATTTTTCTGTTGTTTTTTTCTTCTCTCTTTTCTCTCTCTCTCTTCTTTCCCCTTTTCATCTTGTCATGGGGAAAAAAAAAAAAAAAAGAGAGAGAGGAAAAAGGGAAAAGAGAAAAGACCTGCAAATAAAGCAAAACATTTTCCAGGTGTTGGGGTTTATTTTAGCTTTGCTTTCACTGAAATGCAAACGTTTTACAAACAGATCCCATTTCTGAGAGACAAATGGGTTTCAGGGAAAACACGAAGACTGAGGAATATCTAGACCAGCACATTTTCTACGAACTTACCCACCCACTAGAGCAGATTTGTCTGCATCGATCCTGCAGCTCGGCTGCTGCGTCCTGCCCTAGACCCGGCTGCTCTTTGTGGTGGACAAATGGTCAACGGAGAAAACCGACAAAGACTGAAACGTTCCAGCACAGACATCTTACTAGAAGGATATTTTTTAACGATTGTGCTTATAAAAAAACCTGAATTCTGTGTATTTCTGCATTTGTCCACATTTACAGGCAAACGGACTCTGTGACTTCAACGCCTCATACCGCTCCCGGGACGCAGCAGTGGGGAAGCCAGTGGCACGTCAAGCCTCACGCCACGTCCCACTCGCGTTCTGCCTCACCCCAAATCGTGGCAAATCCCGTTCCAGATGGCCCAGCTCCTTGGCCGTCTCCTGCCAGGATGAGGCCGGCCCTCTCCTACGGCAAGCAGCCGCCATGGAGCGATTCCCTTCAGGCTAACGTCTCCACCACCGCATCTCCGTTGGTTCTCCCTAAAACTCATCCGCTCACCCAAGCGCTGGGTCTAAGGGTGCTCAGGAGGCGCCGGGGCAGTGCTGGTGGCTGGAAGGGAGGGTGGGAAGAGACGGCTGGGACGCGCTGACCTTTCTAGCTTGCTGCCACGTGCATCACCGAGGGTTTTCCGCTGCTTACAAACCTCTCACCTCTTCAAACAAGGGTCTGCTTGTCGGGCCACAGCACGGGGAGGCCCACGGAGGTGTCAGGTCGCTTTTCAGGGAGAGAGGTCCCGTAACAGGCAGTATTTAGGACGCTAGCAGCAAACTGGGAGGCTCCGACCCCGCGGCTGCCGTTTGCCTCCCGCTCACCTGAAACGGCCGGCGCTTTGGTCACAGGTTGAGCCGACATCGTTGTCTCTCGGGGGTCCTCGCTGCATTGCACAGGCCTGGAGCGTAGCCCTGGCTCGTGGGGACCCCACCGTGAGAGCCACAGCGGTGAGAAGCACCGTGTCAGCGGGGGACTTGCTTGCTGGGGACCGGTTTGGGTCAGTGCCCTCGTAGCCTGGATGGCCCGGGGAAGGCTGACCGCTCTAGTGAGCAGAGGATGCTGTGGGTCAGACCCGGGGGTCTCTGGGGTAAAGCTGGCAAGTCCGTGTCGCAGTAGGTAATTCAAGGGCAATAGATGCACTGAGCAGGGCCAGGCTCAGCCCCAAATTGGCCCTGGAGACAAGCAGAGGGTGAGCATGCACACATGCAAGGAATGGGGACGTCCCTTGTCCTGTCCACCTCTGCCCTCCCAGCACGGTCACTGCCCCTCTGCTCGCCCAGGGGCCAGTTTTCAGCTGGTTTGTTCCAACACGACCCTGAAACGCCAATCACGGGGCTGCCCTTAGTGAAAAAGAAATAACACCAAATGAACTGGAGTTGTCAGGAGACAGGGCCCCTTGGGCAGAGAGTCAGGAGAAGCAGCTTTCTCTAGAAATAAGGTCGTTCCAGACCCAGGAGGGACATGGACACCAGCTCGTTGTGCCAGGACGTGAGGGAGGGAGATACTGCTCTCTAGAGGGCCGAAATTCTTTGGGGGTACAGGAGAAAGCTACAATGCACTCAGCGCCTCAAAGAAGCAGGAAAGAGCACCAAGCTCTGCATGTCCCCCTGGCAGAGAAGCCACGAGCATCCAAAAGGGGAAAGAGCAGAGAAAGAAAGCAGCTGAGGCGTTTAAAGCTGCAGATTGGTTGTTGCCATCCTCCTTGCTGCAAAATAAAGTCGGTCCCAGCTGGTAAAAGTCACCCTTAGCACGTTAAACCGCGAGGAAAGCACGCAGCCATGCAGTTTAGTGCCCGCCCGCAGCTGAGCAAGGCTCGTTGTGTCTTTTACTCGCACACGGATTCGGGTGCAGAGCTCCCAGTCGCTTCTGTGGAGGTTGCAGCATCTCTCGACAGCTTCCCGGGAGCGACTGTTGGTAACGCCGCCCAGAAGCAGCGCCCCAGCGCCACGATCCTCTCCTGAGGCCGGGCACAACAGCCAGGACCTGCTAACGTTCCCCGAGACGGACACCGACTACAGGCGCGCAGGGGAATCCTTTTACCTCCCTTACCCTCCTGGGCCCCGAGCGGATAACGTCCCTCTTTGTGCTCCAAGAGCAGGTTTAACCACTCCTGCATTAGCAGCTACACTCGGATCAACATTTTAGCTGTAAATGGTTCAAAACGAGTCTCAGGTCTGCACGTTACTAACACTGCAGCAGACTGACACGAATTCAGCCCAGCTCTGGACACTGCCATCACTTGCTGCACGGCTGTTTAACAGTGACTGACTTCATCCTCCTTTGCTATAGCTTTCCCCTTGCGTCTTCCTCCCAGAACATCTTCTGTTAAAACCAATATCATAAAGTTTGCCCAAGTGTGAGAGAGGAGAGCTGCCAGCAGGGAACAGCACCCTTTTAAAGCTCTCCCTACGGCACTGGCAGCCGAAAGGCACTTTCCCATCCCTAAAAGGTCTCCCTTAGGCTACAACCAAAGCCAGGACCGGCAGGTTTCAGCTCAAAGGGAAAACAACGACCAGAAAAGGAGGGCGGGTGCAGCCTGGCGTTAGCTGCTCATGGAAACACAAAGCCAGCTCCCACTGCCCTTCGCAGGGGAGAACTCAGCGTGTCCTTCCCTCACCTCCCCGGGCAGAGGAGGCCCAGAAACAGAGGGGTCCTTGCAGCCCAGCCAGCAACCGGCCCTGGGCGCTGGAGGAAGCACCCAGCAGGTCCATGACCTTTTCCAGAAGCTGTTCTCCACGACACCCGGGCTGAGATGGAGCCCGGGTGCCTTAGCTCCTGGTTTATCCACCCCTTCAGCCTCTCCCTGCCTTGCCCTGGGGAAACTGCTGGGTTTTGCCTCCCCCTCGCTTGGGCTGGGGAATTCTCCAACCAGAAAGCCCCCCAGTCCCGTGCTTGCTCTCACTGCAGTGGGGTGAAACACTCACCAGCACCCACCAGGCCCCTGCTGCGTCCCAAACCACCCCTGGGTTTCAGCACCAAGAAACCAGGCGAGACAGGATTAGCCAAAAGCAAAGCCACAGCAGCTACCCGCTAGAGGCGTGGGATCGTGTTGGCAGGGGCAAGATGAATCCACCGGGGCAAACCCAGAGGCAAAGGATCCTTCTCGGGGAAGGCGAGGTCCAGCTGGCTCCTTGCGAACGCAAACCCATCGCCCGCCCGTCGGAGAGAGCGAGTCTGTCAGTTCCGATTGGAAAGAGCGATTTTTTTACAGAGAAAACCTGACATTTTACATCTTCCCTCTTATTCCTCTGCACGTGAACAAAACATGGTGGTGTTTGAAAGGAAAACCTCTGGGTGTCTGTCCTAGGTTACAGTGTAAAATGTGCCAAAAGGAAAAAAAAAGTATTCTATGACCATCTTCAGGAGCTGTTGAGACCAGGTGGGGCGGTGCTCCCCGCCTCCCCCCTCTGGACCATCTCCTGTCAATGGGCACAGCAATGCCTTATCGCCTGACCCATCGATAACTCGCTCCTGGGCTATCTCCTGTTCATGGCCCATCAAGGAACTGCCTCACGACTCCCCATCCCATGGTGAGATGCTCCGCCCGGGGGGAAGGAGCCAAGCAGTCCATGCCAAATAAAACCGGAGATCTCCAACACCCTAGCAGCCTTCTTCCACTGGATTCCCAGAGGAGCTTTTCCCCCCACTGGAGTTCCAGAGGACAAGAGCTACCTCCCTACCACTGGACCTTCAGAGGAAGACCAGACTCTTTTACCTGATTGCTGCTTCCACAGCACTACACCCATCGCTTCAGGAGGACTGCAGCCAGCATCTTATCGGGCTGCTACTGCCACCCTAACAGGGGGTCAGGTTGTATTCCTGACTCTGTCAGTGTAAACCAGGGGGTTGTTTGTTTTTCCCTGCCTTGTGTTATATATATATATATATATTAGTAAAGAACTGTTATTCCTATTCCCTGTATCTTTGCCTGAAGGCCCGTTAATTTCAAAATTACAATAATTTGGAGGGAAGGGGGTTGCACTTTCCATTTCAAGGGAGGCTCCTGCCTTCCTCCGCCGACACCTGTCTTTCAAACCAAGCCAGCGTCTCTTATTGAGCAGCAGGGGGTCTGCAAAGTCTGCTAAATACTTAATTGAGCGTCAGCAGATTCCTGTGGTAACTGCAGACCTCCGCTGAAGAGACAAGCGGTGTGTGTGTGTCCCCCCAGTGCACAGCAAACTGGGAAGGTTCACAGTCCTACGGCCGGCACGGAGCAGAACCCCCCCTGCCCCGTTACACTCAACAAAAGGCTTTCGCTCGGCTTGCTGCCAGCGGATCCGAACACGGCCGGGGGTTCAGCGCTGTACCCTTTAAACCCGCTCCCGAGGAGCGGTCCGGGCTTGCCTTTGCCTGGATTCTTCAGGGGCTTAAAAAAGGCAAGTGGTTTTTCACTCCTCTCGCCCCCTAAATGAGCAGAGTATCACTTCATCTGTTAGAGTCCCACGCAATCTGTTTGAAAAGGAAGGCTGGCCGTACCTGCCGAGGTCAACGGCGCTGGTGCCAGTGACAGAAAGGTTTCAATCAGAGGGTGCTGCCTCTCTCAAAGCTTGGTTTTACGCAGCACCGAAGCCCTTTGCTCCCTGCGGACTCTGGGGCAGACTAATTCCGCGCACCAGGCTACCCGCAAACGCTGCGGCCTGAAAATCCTGGCCAGGAAACAGCGACGACACTTGGAAGAGAAATCAGACGGAGGAGCGAAAGAGCTGCCTTCTGGCTATCGCTTTCCATGCTGAGCCGAACGCAGTGTCACCCCTGTGGCATCCAACTTCATAAACTTTATTGTCAGAGAAAATACAGGTTGGCATCAAAGCGCTCATAAACAAAACCACCCAAACCGGACAAAACCTCTTGACACAGGGGGTTCAACACCCAGACGTCACACACATCCACGGGGGCTGCCATCCCCAAACGCTACTGCATCTCTTCCTCCCTCTGGGCCCTGTATTCCTTCACGCTCCTCTGCAAACAAGAGCAAAGGACAGCGGTTAACAGCAGATCTCTCACCGACTCCTGCTCCACGGCGTCCTCACCCTGCCTGGGCTGTGACTTCTCAGCCCAGTGCCTGGAAAGGCTGAGGGACCTGAGCAGCTCTGACAGAGCTCCAGGTGCTTTCAGAAGTGACTGAGCTTCACAGTCACTCCAAGGGAGAGGAAGGCAGGCCACGCTGCAGGGAACGTCTGGAAAAACCGTCACGTTTTTCACGTCAAAAGGGCCTACCACACAGGTCTCAGCCCACTCCTGTCCCCTCTGAGACCCAGAGATAGAAAAGGCCCCTGAGCTCTTCAGGAATAGCCTCACCTCAAAGGTGTTGAGCACGTGTTGGCAAACACCCATCAGGTCATTCAGCCCTTTCCGGAACGGCTCGACAGCAGGAAGGGCCCCTTCGAGAAAGAAGATGCGTTCGTGAAACAGGAGGTGGCTTCCAAACGGGTCGGTAGCCCTCTCCCTCGCCAAGGGCCATCCCCGGGATAGGGAGAGGCTCTGACACCACGTATGTGCCCGCACCCTTCCCTCCTCCCGGCCCCCCATCAGGCTGAGCTCGGGGCGGTGGTCCAGGCACAGCGGGCACTTCCCCTGCAGCGAGTCCCAGGGGGAAGGGGTTCCCTCGGCAAGGCCAACAGCCCCAGCGCTCGTTATTTTCAGGAAATTAAAGAGTCAGCAAAGCTCAGACCAGACCCTGGCTTCCAGGAAGCGGCTTCTCCGTGTTTGCTGCTCGAGGGAAAACAGCCCCACGAGGAGGGGACGAAACACCACGGCCCCTCTAGGCAGCAGGCAAGGCTGCGGAGCTTGCGGGGCCCGGGCGGAGGGCGGCGGGCTGAGCTGAAGGGGTTGGTGCGCTGGGAGGGGCGAGCAAGAGGCTCAGGGTTGTCAGTGCTACCTACTATCAGGCCACAAAGGCCTCTCGGGGAGGCAAGGCGGAAGAGAACCCAGACTGACGAGGCTTTTCGAAAGAGCTTCGGGTCACAGCTCGCCGCCCGAAGAAGGAGAAGCACAAACACATTCTCTCCCGGCAGCTGGGTCCGTCAGCACACTTGGGCTCGGCTTTCCAGCCCCCACGCTGGCTTGGGGGCAGACGGAGCTCCCAGCAATCACCTCTTGACAGCGAGCAGTGGATCTGTTCTCCCCCAGCACCGCAGTTTGGAGCCTGCTGCCAGCCAAGCCAGATACCGGGGGACGCAGGCATGGCTGTGGGCTCCTCGGGCCTCAGCTGGCTCAGCCCTACAGCTTGGGGGCAGAAGAGCTGCAGCAGCCTCCCCAGCTGAGCAAGCAGCCGCAGGTGGCTGGCAGACAAGAGGGAGGAAGGTGCTCTTCTTTATTTAAAGGACTCATGGCAGAAACCTGCTGTGAGCAGGGGGAATTCCACCAAGGAAGGGCCCCGGACACGAAAGAAAGGCGCACGCCCATACCTCTGGTCTGGATTCGGAAGTTGATTTTGCTTTCAGAGGGGTGTGTGATGCAGTAGCCACAGAACTCCACGTCAGGGCTGCAGGAGGGGAGAGAGGAGAAGAGAGCAGTGAAAGCCAGGCCAACCCACAGCGAATCTCAGGAAAGCCAGAGGCTTGCCCCCCCCCCCAAAGCTGCTGGGGCGCAGGATGTTTCTAAAATGACCGAGGGTCTTATGGGAGGGATATGCTGAAGGGAAACTACCTGTGTAACCTTATTCACATGCCCCCATCTGTCTGAGCTGCAGCTGCAGCTTTGCAGGGGAAGGACATGGCTGGCACGGCCATAGGCATCATCCTGGCACCAGCAGCGGTCCACTGGCAGGCCAGCAGAGTTCAAACTGGGGATGCTGGACGCTTGGAAACCTCACTGTACCCAAACCTCTCGCAGTTCTGCTGGGCTGAGGGGTTGAGGGTACCGCAAGGATTTACTGAGAGACGGTTTGCAGGCTGCACGGCATCTGCCTCCACGAGCTGAGGCGGCTGGCAGAACGCTGGCGCGCCCAGCAGAAAGCAGAGCCCCTTGCAGGAAGCCTCCCGTTCTCATCACGGTGACTTATCAGAGGAATTCACGTGACACTGGCAGCGCGGCTGTCATCTGAGGCGCCGCACCGACCCTCCCGCTGTAATTCTGCTGAGGCTTACCAGCAGGCCTTCACAACCCCTCGGGGCTGCCCAGTGCCATGAAATCGGGCAGCCAGGGTGAACCCACTTGTCTGTTTTGATGGGGGCAGCAGGATAATTCCCAGCATCAACCCCTGCATCTCCACACAAGCAGGAAAGCTGATCAATTCGCTTAATATTGGCTGTCCCTGCTCTCTTCTCTGACAGGAGGAGACGCAGAGACAGCCTGAGCACGCGTACAGAGCTGTGCATCATCCTACCCGGGGCAGAATAAGACATCCAGAAGTCTTTTACGTGTCAGATGTTAAATTTCCTCCACAACTAACCATCAAGGACCAGCAAGGGCTGGCTGTTCCCTGAGGGGTGGGGAGCTGGGAGGCCCCAAATGCTCAGCCAGCCGACAGGGCCGCGGCCTCACTCGCTAGCCCTGTCCCACAGCACCCAAGCGAGGGAGCAGAGCGGGTGCAAAGGTGGTAGCCAGGGTCAGCTCAAGGGTCCAGCTCGTCAGGCAGGTTTGTGGGGCAGGAACGGGTCTGAGGTCAGGCCAGGCAGCCAGTCTGCAGGCCAGCGTCACGTCAGGGGAGGGTAACGAAGGTCAGATCCCCAAGGAGGTGCACAAGGACGGCAAGGGCTGATGCCAGGTCAGGAAGTCAGTGCGTGGGTCAGCGTCCAGGGGAATGGAGTCCAGAGCCCAGTACAGGCCGAGCTGGAGACCCACACTCCTACAGCCTAGCTCGAGAGGGGCTGAAAGCCCTGAGCTGAGCTTAAGGGGGGCTCCTGGGCCCATGGGCAGGGGGTGGGTGGAGGCCACAGGTACGGCTGGTCAGGCCCGTTAAGGCCTATTAGTGCTCTCAGGGCCCTGAACAGCACAAGGGAAAAGTGAATCCTGTGAAGAGCGGTGGTAGGTAAGGAGACTTCGGCACCACCTCTGACGGAAAAGACTCTAACAGGCGTGGCACAGAGGTAGTTTCTGGCCCTTTGCTTTGTTCCAGCAACAACTGAGATACAGATCGGGAAGGAGAAGGCCAGAGCAGGAGACAGAGGTACCCCCCAGCGGGGCAAGGCACCCCAGAGGCTCCACTTACTTCTTCATGACCATGTACCGGAGGGAGTTGCCCAGCGTGTGGTCCTCGTCATGCAACACGAACGTGACGCAGTTCCCGTCCGTCCCGTCCGCCTGGACCTGCCACAAAGCGGGAAAGAAGAGATGCTGTGAGGCTCTCGGAGGGAAGGAGCACCAGCCCTAGGGTGGAGAATGAACTGCTGCGCTCAGCTTCACCGGAGCAGCTGGGAGGCCTTGGAGGTCTGGCCGGGCCACCTCTGTGGCTCACGCCTCGGGTGCTGCAGGGTGACCAAGAGCACCTTCGCAGCGGAGGGAAAGCTGCAAAATCAGAGACCTCAGAGAAACCTCTCCCCGGTTATCAACGTGCCTCTGCATCCTTCCTCTTCCCAGGAGGGACAGAGGAGCCCGAAGCAAGCTGTGGCTTCAGGATCCTGGGTGGAAAGAAGCTGGGAGCGACTGTTCAAGCTTGGTGCGATCCCAGGTCCCACCACCAGCCCCTGGCTAGACAGGAAGGAGAGGGACAGTCCAAAAAAAAAAACCACCCCAAGGAGGAACGCTGCCTGCAGGGAAATCTTACCCCAGCTCGCCAACAAACCGAGCTGCAAGCCCAAATTCACGCCCGGGGAACCCACCGGCGAGCCTCAGGCTGCTGAGCTCCCCCTGCGGCACGAACCCCGCGACGCCGGCAGCCAGCCCCTCATCCTCCTGCTGCTTTTGGCTCAGGGGCCCGAAAGGAGCTTTTTACCAGCTGGACGCCTTCCTGAGGAGGCCGGTTTGGGATCTCCTCCAAACCCAACCAGTCACCGAATCAATCGCCTGGTTGTCCGAGCCCCCCCGACCTTTCCCCAGGGGCCCAGGCAGCCCCCAACCGCTTCCTCCCTCAGCAGCAGAGAGAGGTTTCGAGGTTAAGCACGGAGCCGGGCTAAGGTGAGCGCTGATCCCTTCGCATCCTGCCATAATCCTCGACCGCTCCAGGGGTTTTATGACCCCTCACGTTTCCCCTTGGGCAGTAACACTGCCCCCAGTAGCCCCGTTCCTCCTCCTGCAGCTACAGCCACCACGGGGGGAACAACCCAGCAGTTCAGGAGGGAAATGCAGGCGGATTTCTGCGGAGGAAGAGCTCGCCCAGCCCTGCAGCACGATTCAAGGGCGGGCTCCCCGCCCACCAGCTATTGCTGCAGGGTAGGGGCGATGCAACGACAGCTCATCCTCGGGGATGTTGGGCTGAGGGGGTCTCCCTCGCCTCCCAGCACCTCGAAATCCCCCACCGAAGCTCTAAAGTCTTGCTGGTGACTGACACAAGGCAGCGAGCGGCGAAAACACCTTCCCTCGGCATGGAACGAAAACGTGCGATGTGACGCGGGTCCCTCGCAGCTAGCGGCACGGATGAGACGCCCCGCCTGCTCTCCCGCTTGCTAGACCCAGCACCCTCTTCCCAGAAGCAGCTACTGGCCTCAGTCTCTCCTACTACGAGGCCTTGCAAGGAATATTTGCTAAAATGATCAGCACCAGCCACGCTCAAGAGCCCGTTTTTTTCCCAAAGACTACAGGCTCCAACAAGAGCAGCCTAACTCAGGAGGCACCCGCGTGCCGGGACGAGTCGCCTGGCCCCCAGTTTGCTCCCTGCATCCAGCCACGGGGTTAGAAGGGCGCCCAGGTGCCAAAATACCCGAGCAAGCCCCCTCGCCCCCACGAGACAGCTCCGTTCACTGGGACGGCAGCGCTCTTGCAACGGGGTCGCACGATGGGAGCGACACCTTAGCACGGGGAGGGGGGCAAAGAGATGCTTTTCCAGACAGAGCCCAAATATTTACAGCCCAGTTACAAACGTTGCATAAAAATGATCTGAAAAATAGGCTGAGCAGGAGCTTAGCACGCAGCACTGGGAGCCCCAGTGACTTCAGACTCCTTCCCAGAGCTGAAGGAACACAAGGGGGGAGGAAGGAAGGGCCAGAGGCCCCTCTGGCCAGCTTGTGGGGCTGCAGCAAGCGCCTCAGGGCAGCACCCCCAGGAAGGGCAGCTGCCCCTGCCTCCCCGGCACAGGGTAAGCACCCAGCGCACTCATCTGGCAGAGGGAAGCCGGAGCACGGCTCTGTCACGCAGCCCTGAGGAAACGCTGTGTGCTGAACCTGGCTGCTTCACCGAGACTCAACTTCTCTCTCCTCTTTCCTGCGGGGAGTCCTCGGGTCTCTCGGCAGGACCATAAGCTTTGCTGCTCCTCACCTGGTCGGGTATCTCGCCTCTGGCACAGATGCTGTCCGATACTTCCAAGGAAAACCATGTTCTCCTGAGGGGCAGATTCCTCCCCGGCCCCTGCAGCACCCGGCTCTGCGCCCTGGAGCTGAAGGCTGAGATTTCTCAGGGTGTTTCTGAGTCTTATCTAAGAGGTGCCCGGGTATCAAACTATTCATCCCAAGAAAACTTGTTCTCCCATGAGCCAACTTTGTAAGAAAAGCCCCGACGCCCTGGAGTAGGGAACTCGGATCATCCGGAGTTTTTCTGCCTCGCCAGCCTCTTTGCCAAATTGTCCTTGTTCTTGTACTGCGGTAGAGGCAGAAGGAAAAGCTGGTGAGATCTGGAGGCAGCTTCAGGATTGATCAAATCCACTTGGGCCCCTCGGAGACAACAGAGCTGGAAAAGCCTGCACGTCCCCCAGGAGGAGCTGGGGTACACCCTCCCAGCGAGGTCTGGGCACGGCCCCTGTGACCCAGCGCAGCACTGGACACCCTCCTCCAGCAGCTCCGCAAGCCTAAGGGCGGCGATCTCGCACCACCCCGCTTCGAGGGGCTGTGATTTACGACGATGAGCTATTTAATGTTGCATTTGGTGCCCAGGCAGTGCTGTGGCGGATGCGTCAGCGCGGCGCTGAGGCAGATGGGATCAGCCAGACGTGGAAGTGGGTGGGGAACAGTCCCACAGCTAGCTTGTTCCGACACTCGCGCAGAACTTGGCTTTTAGGGCAGAACGTGTCGTCCTTGGCTGGGCTTCAGGGGTCAGTATCGCTTTCTACACGTCCTCCTGTTTTCGGTACCGCAGTCCTCACGGGGCAATCTGCCGGTCTGTGGCCAAGGGCCTCTCTAGCAGCTCTTCAAAGATCACTTTCCTTCACCACATCAGACCTGCAGGATTAGGATTGGGCTTCCTGGTGCGGTTGTGGCTTTCAGCCTGGGGCCTGCGCAACCAGGGAGAAGAACACGGCTCTACAGCGCCTGGAAAAGGTGACTGGCAGCAGGCAGGCTACTGCTAAGGGACTCTAGGGTCTGCTGCCCCAGTAGGAAAAGTTTAGGGGCTGTAGATCGAAAAACTATAGAAAATCGTATCAAGCCTTCCCCAAAGGCAGGTTTTAAAACCAGGCAACTTACAGAGCCCACAGTAGGGCTGTCCTGGCGCTCAGCTCTCCCCGTTTCCTACCGGCAGGCAGGCAGACGGGCGCTCGGAGCACGCCAAGCTCCCGGGTCGGCACTCGGTGGCGTTGTCGCTCGGTGTCACTGCCAGCCGGGAGCCTGCAGCCCCGTTACGGCGAAGTGCAGTGCCATCTAGTGCCTTCTGCCGCCTGCCGTGGGTACCGGAGATGGGAAGAGGGTCCATAAAACTCCTGCCGCGGGGCTCGGTGACCTGAAAGGGGTGCAAGAGGGGGAGACCGGGCACAACGCCGGGGCTCAGGCAAAGCCATCCAAGGCCTGACGGTACGCAGCGCTGGGCCATTCAGCTTTAAACAGCAAGGCTTGTTTCAGAAAAGTTTTCAAACAGGTTAGCCCTGACCTCTAGCTTCAGTTCTCCATAGGGCAGCCTCCCTGAACTCCAAGGAACTCAACGGAAAGGCGCCTTCCTCTCCATCCCCCCCTATTTCGGGCAGCACCGCCCGCTTCCCTCAGCTTCTTCCTCCCTCTGCCGTTCGCAGACGCCGTAACGGAGCAGCTGCTCCAGGGTGGGTCAAAACCAGGCGGTTTTACGGGTTGAAAAGAGCCGGGCAGGGCCGGGGGGGGGGATGATGATTCGGGCTGGGGTGTGAGGGGAAAGGCCGTAAGGCGGGCGGGCCGCAGCACCGGGCCGCTTGCCAAAGGGCTCTTCCAAGCACAAGCCCCCGGGGCGACGTGCGGCGGCGGTTTTCCTTGGAATCCATCCTCATGGGACCCATCCTCACTGTCGCGATTTATCCCGACGCCAACGTTCCGCTCCCCTCGCCCCCAGCCCGCAGCGTGCCCGTGCAGAGGGCGGCCCCCGCCGCACCCGGGAAGCGCCGGGAAGGCCCCGCTTACCGCCGCCAGGGGAAAGCAGCGCTTCAGCGCCCGCTGACCGAGGAGAACCGACCCCCCGCCCCGTCCCCTTCAGCCGCCCTCACTCACCGTCTCCAGCGCGGCCTTCCTCTCCTCCTCCTCCGCCATGGCCGCCGGACTACAACTCCCAGCGGCCCGTGCGGCGGGGACTACGACTCCCGCCAGCCCCCGCGCGGCGGCTACGGCGCGACTACAGCTCCCAGCAGCCCCCGCGGCACTGCCTCCCGCCGGAAGCGCGTCGCGGCGGCCCGGTACCGGCGGCGGAGGAGGAAGGGGGGGGGGGCGTTAAGGAGCGCGGCGGGCGGCGGCCCCCTGCGACCGCTCCTTCCTGCCCGGTGAGTGGGGCGGCCGGGCCCTTCGGGAGGTGGTTGCGCGCCAGCGAGCGGTTCTGTCTCCGGTGTCCCCGTCGTCATCCACCCCCCCCCCTCCGGGGGGCGGCAGGCCGCAGCGGGCCCGGGCCGAAGCGACTGGGCCGGCGGGCGGTGGGGCTGGGCCCGCAAGGCCGGGAGCCGTTGCGGTGTGCGCGGCGGGGAAGCGGAGGTGGCTGGCTGGGCGGCCTCGGCCCGCGGGGGTGGGCCGCTCCTCGGGCCGGTGGTCAGAGGCCTCGGCCGGTATCAGCGGGGGGGGCGGGTTGGGAGCTTGGGAAGCGGGTCGGTGGGGTGCGTGGCGGGAGAAGGGCGGTGGTTGTGCTGCGGGGAACCCCGGGGCGGGGTGTTGCTGGTGTCACTCGGTGAGTTTGAAAGATGGGGGGGGGGGGGGGGGCGGTAAATAACGGCGGTTGTGCCTGGGGCGGGGAGGGGGGTGCCGTGAGGGAGCAGCTCCGGGTGTGCGCGTTGCCTCTAGACGGCTCTTAGTAGCCACCCCGTTCTGTTTCACTCCTCTTCTACCACACGTTACGCTGGCTTCCAGCGAGGGCGATGGGCCTGGAGAGAAACCGGATTGACGTGACCCAGCGATTCGCCGCCAGGGCGCTGGAGCAGCCGTACCCGCAGCGAGCTGGGCAGGCGGAGGGGAAGCCGAGCTTCTCCGAAGTCAGTGCACCAATGTTTTGCTCCTCAGGCTTCAAATGAGCTACAGGGCTTAACGCTGGACCGTCCTTGAAAGAAATCGTAACTTGCAGTTGCCCAGGAAGGGTTAAAGGGAATTCTGGGCCGCTTTCTGCTGAAGTCACCCTGCTTCAAACGATCTCCTTCTTGCAGCCAGGCAGTTTGCAGCTTGGCAGGGTTGCGACACCCGCGCTTGGTTCGTGGTTAAAGCCAGCAATAACGTGGTGCCCCTTGCTTTGGGGAGAGAGGGTTTCTGGAAATGCAGGCAGTCACCTCCTCCAGCGCTCGTCGGCAGCGGGGTGTGAACCTTCTGGTCAAGGAGGAGGACTGACGAGTCCCCCTCGGCTGGCAAGGGCCGTTCTGCTGGTAGAGGGTGGGTGCAGCTTTCTGGGTGCAGCTTTCTGGGTTCCCTTTTTGCCCCAGCGGTGCTCCCTGCCGCCCCATAGTTCATGCCAGGTCTTCAGTGAAGGCAGAGCAGCCAACAAGTTGTTTTGTGCCTCGCTGGGGAACGATAAATCATCCCTCCTGATGCCTTGAACATCACGTTGGGGAGTGAACCTGCGTTTCTGACGCCCTTCGAGGCGCTGCAGGTCTTTCTGTGCCCTTCTGTCACGTGCCGGGAGAGACCCCACAGGCAGCAGCGGCTCGCAGCGGGGCTCGCAACGAGGGAACGGTCGGTGCGATACCCGACTCACCGTCGGGCTTCCCCGCCCCCCCCCCCCCCGTTAGCTGCCAAGTGCTGCTGAAGGAGCTCCCTGGAGCCGTGGGGGTTTCTGGGTGGCTGAGGAACGCAGCCCCTTCCCCCTTGCCTTCCTGGTTCGGAGCCTTCCCCGCGCAAGGCCGACCTGGTGTCTCCGAGGGAGGCTTTTTTCTCTCAGGAAGGTTTGGTCTTGGCTACTTCCAGAAAGTGCAGTTACTTAGCAAAGTAAAATCACTGGGCAGAATTAGTTCTGGTTTAGCTCAAACCAGGACACCATTCAGTATTGTAAGTTTAGATAGAAAACAGTTGTGATCTCTACGTTTTACAAAGTTGATTTTAACAGATTTAATTCCTGACTCTCTTGTAACTCCTGAGGAGAGACGTTCTCTAGCAGTTTTAATAATTCGTGTTACTAACAAAAGTAATACAGGAGTTTTACGGAGCTGCTTATGGAGAGGAATATGCTCTTTGTTGATCTGTTTTACTTGGATTAATCCGTTCTGCTCGAAGCTGGGGGCAGGCGTCGCTGCAGCCTGCGGGGCTGAGGACGGTGAATTGGGCGAGTTGACTTCCCGGGACTGTGGGACCCTCCGGCGCCGGCGGGCGTCGCCTGTGGTACCTCTGAGCTCTCGCCTCCCTGACGTGAGTTCTGCAAACAGCCGGTATCAGAAGAACGGAGACTTCTAGGAGTTGCCTGAACTTGTAATCCTCGGTTGGAACCCGGAGTTGTCCTGCTCCGGGGAGCAAGGTGTCCGCGGGGAGCTCTGAGGGGAGCTGCTGCCTCGCAGGCTCCTGATCTCCCCCTGTGCGTGTGGCGGGGGGAGGGTTTGCGGATGGTTTTGCTTTTACAGCTGCTCCTTTATGTCGGTTCATCGAGCGGCTGCGACCTGAAGAGGTTGGTTTCTCGACACTCCGACAGTCACCTGATGGCTCAAGAGGCTTAGTGGTGTGCGTGTGCTCCTGGTGGGGCACCCCGCGCCGACAGCTCTGGCTCCGTTGCCGGACGGAGCCGAAACGCTGCGGACGAGCGGGTCTCGGTGGCCCTGAAGGGACGCGGCTGCGTAACGAACTCCTCTGGGCGTACTCAGCGGCGCTGCGGATCGGTGCGCTGCCGTAACCGTTCCCAAATTCCTTGACTTGCGCTGCTCAGCCGTTCCTCCTCGTGAGGCCAGCCGGGCTTGGCAGCACCTGGCCAGGGCAGGGGTTGAGCAGAAAACGGAACCCAGTGCGGGTTGTGTAGTCTGCGCCTTCTGGCTAAATCAGTCAAAGCTGAGGTGTAGGACGGGGGCTGAGCCCGAGCTTGTCGAGAATCGCTTGTGAAAGACTGGAGAGCGGAATATTTATTAATTTTTTTTAATTAAGGTATTACTTTTTTGCTGGGAAGCTCTTTGCGCTCTCTCCGTAGCCCTGGAGCGAGCTGCTGTCCCTTTAATCAGGAGAAACCGGGGACAGTGACGTGGTGGTTAATCATTTCTTTTTTACAAGGTCGGAATCAGCTGCCCTTGTCTCTGGCCCGGTAAGTGTTTAACTCCAGTTATCCAAGGTTTAGGTTTGCTTCACTTTTGTCTGTAAACACGTTGGGTCTGTGTTTTTGCTTGGCCTCTGCTTCAGCTTCTTCAGGTGGAGGTGGTGGCTCCTGCAGGAAGGTTCCAAGGAGTTACTCGTTGCTGTGTGGTGTAGCTCTGAGTAATCCCGACTTCTGCTCAATGCCATGTCCCCATACTCCTATTTTACGTGATGTTGTGAGCGTCAGGCGAAAGCTTTTGGCCTCTCCCGGTCCGTGGAGGGGGTACTTGTGGTTAGTAACTTGGGTTTCGCTAGAGGTGGGCGAGTCTTGGAGCGCAGGAGCCTCGCCGTGTGACCCGCAGGCTTGCGTCTGTGTGTAGCGCTGCGCTTTGAGGAGCCGACGGCCGCTTTTTAAGGTCAGAGGCAGCAAAATATCGCTGGAATCTGTGACTCCTTTTCCTGCTCAGATGCAATCAACATGTGGTTGATGCAGCAATTGAAGGCTTGCTTAAAAGATTAAAAAAAAAAAAAAAAAAAGCCAGTTCTGCTGGGTTGGCCGCGTCAGTCTGCTGTGGCAAGGTGTGAGAGGGCTCGGTGCTGGCAGCACCCCCAAGGGGTCTGGGGCAGGGGGGCTGCTCCTCCGAGGACATTTCGATTTTTTTCTGGAGCGGGGCAGCTCTCAAACTCTGAGCCAGCTGCGATCTGGCGGGCTGGTGCGGCGATGCTGGAGGGAGAAGGTTGCGGTCGGGCTTCGAAGAGGCTTTGCAAGCGGCTCGGCGCTCCGCTTGTCGCGTGGTGTTCCTGGCAGTTCAGGGGTTGCGAGAGATGATGGGATGCCTTGGAAGCGCGGCTGTCAACTCCAAGGCGTTTGCTCCAAACTGGGAGCGCTGGGAACTTGGTAGGGCTTTGTATAACAAAGTGGTGAGCAAGAGCAGCCCCACAGCTCAAGTACCGTGAGAGGCACAGCCTCGACGGGGCTGGGCCGTGGACCTGGCTTGGCAGAACTCCTGCTTTGCTGCTCGAAGGCATTACTTGCTCTTCATAGTTATTTCTCCCAGGAAAAAAAAAATTAAAAATCCTGAATTTCTGTGGAGTAAGCGATTCCCAGTATGGCTGTGTCGAGTCAGACCGAAGGTGGGTCTGGCTGTGCTGGGATGCCTGGGGAAGAGTGGGAGAACAGAAGAAACTCCCGATAAACTCTTGGGCTCCAGTGAGTGCCTTCAACCTAAACACTTTTTCCCCTCCATGAACTTACCAATTACTTTCTGAACTCCCGTGAGCTCTTTCGCGACGTGGGCACGTTGTGTGAAGAGCTGCTTCCTTCTGCTGGCACCTGTTCTTGAACTGTCTTTTCATCTTGCAGAGAGCGAGCAATCACGACTTTCTCCTCTGCTTTATAGCCTTTCTCCTTGGGTATCTTTGTGCTGAGGAGTTTCCTTAGGAAATGTGTGAGGGGAAGAACCGTTACCCTTGCTTTCCCGTATTCTGTAACTTCCATGATCATCTTTGCGTGGACATTGACGTTGCTTCATTGAGTGTAATAAGCACAACCTGTCCTTACCTTTAAAGACCGTCTCCTCTTTGATAGAAAAGAATTTGTGGTGTTTTTTTTTTTCCTGTAGTGCTGACAGGCCTGATGTTAGGGTGCAGTTGTGAGCCTGCAAGCCAGTGACTGCAGGAGGAAACAACCCCAACCCTGGCTGTTTGTCACCTCTTTGTACCGACGTCTTTGAATGAGCTGGAGCTTGGTTGCTCCAGCCTGAACGGGAAGGGGGCAAGGCAGGGGAACAGCTGTTTGCAAACCCCAGTTCCTTCCCTGGCAGTGAAAGGGGCTCTGCTGGTCTGGGCACCCTTCACCTCCTTTCTCCCTGCCAGGCTTTGTGCAAGCGTGGCAGCTGGATAGAAATCCTGTTGTTGAACCCCCTGAGCCGTGTCCGGGTGAGGTTGGCCCCCAGAAGCGGTGGGTGGGAAACGAGTGGTGAGTACTGGGACGCAGGCGGTGAGGATGAGGCAGAAGGGCGAAGGGCAGCAGGTGAATACCACACGTTGCCTTTGTTCTGAGAACAGGTCTGGCCCTGAGACAGGGAAAGAAGCGGCAGAGCGGCGCAGGGGGCTTCCCCCCGCCCTCGGCAGGGACGAAGGGGCACGTGTGCGGGTCGGAGGAGTGCCAGGAGGAAGCGAAAGCAGGTCGGGGAGAGCAGCGTTCGGGGGAGCTGCTGCTGAGTGCGCTGGTGCTGCCTCCCCCCTTCGGTTACGGGGGCCCTTCTGTGGTGCTCCCGGTCAGGAGGAGCAAAGGCGAGCAGCTCACCCGGCGTGAGGCTGAGCCTGGAGTGTTCTCCCGTCCCCGTTACTGGCACCATGGACCCGCTCAGGTTTTCTAGAGTGCACTTGGCCGCGTGCTTCGCTCCGAAGCAGCGTCCTTTGAGGCCTCTTCCTGCTCTGCTTCCCTCTCTGCTTGCCGTGGCCCCTTGTCAAACTCATCCTTTGCCCTCTGTGCCCTTCGGCAGTGCTGGCTCTGAACACCTCGGTGCTCCCCGGTGGCTGTGGCTTAGCCGTGGAGTCCATTCCCTGAATAAACCCACGAGTTTGTCCTTTTTTTCTGCCCCGGTGTTGAGCTCTCAGACCCGTGGCAGGTTTGGGGGATGACCTGACTGTTGCTGGCCGTGAATCTGTCAAGCTCCGCCTGACAAAGGAGCGGGGCAGGGGTTGGATCTCGCCTTCACGGCCTCGTTAACAGCTCTGTGTTCCTCCGCCGCTTCTTCCGCTGCTGCCGTGGTCGTCTGCGCGTCGGTTCGCGGGAAGGCGCCAGCTCTTCGGGGCAGATGGGTCTGCGCAGGGCTCGGTGGGACCGACCCCCGGTGGAGAAGAGATCGATGGGTCACTTCAGTCGGTGCCGGAGGGGTGGAAGGTCTGGCTGGGCATAGCCTGTGTCAAGTCTTTCTGCCTGTGGCCTTCGGATGCTGACGGTGAAGCACTGCTGCTCTGCCTCGGTACCTCTTTCTCAAGAGGTCTCCGAGCTCCGAGGGAGATGTGAGCTCTTTCCAGCCTGTCCTGGTTCGGGCTCAACCAGAACTGGTTCTGTTTTAGTGCTTTAACTTTTCAGTGAAGTCTCCTCTAACTAACGGCACTTTCTGAAGCAGCAAACGTTCGTAGACCCAGAACAAGGCAGACAACATGGGGGCAGTCAAGTGCAAAGTGAAAAATAAGATTTTGGGGGTTTGCAGGGTCAAAAGTCTTCCTAAGGCTTTCCTAAGCAGAAAAGAGGCTTATGGATGTACCGGATCAGCTGAGCAGCTGTCAGAGCTGTGGTCCGACATGTGGTTTCACATGTTAAATCTCGGGTCTGTCAGTAGATTAATGTAATGATACTTGAGCTGATTAAGTGTATCCCTTTATATGACAGCAGGCGTGTTTTTCCAGCGCCGGGAGACTTCACAGGAGTCTGGCCCTCCGACACTGGCACGCTGCAGCCTGTCCACTTTGCTACGTGTGCGAGAGCGTTGGCTCGTGGAAGGGGCGAGGATAATCGCTGCGCAAACGCGCCGCCTCGCTTCGAGAAGCGCAGGTCTCGTGCTTCTACAGCAGGCTTGGGGCCCTGCACGCTCAGTGAGGGTCTCCAGACCCTTGAGAGGAGACGTGTGGGGTGTGACTCGGAGCCGGCGGCAGCGTTTCTACCTCGGGGTGAGGGCAGTCGAAGCCGAGGCCTCACCCCGAACCAGTCATGTGTTGGGGACGGGGGGCCTGGTCTGTATAATGAGCTGCTGTGAACAGAGCTGCGAGGCAGTCACTTCCTTTCTGAGCTGGGGCTTGCTGCTCGCAGGCAGGGTTTGCGAGAACAGGCAAGAAAAAAACCTTAAGGGTCGGCTGAAGAGGGGAAAAAATAAAAGTGCTAACAGATGGAAATCTCGGTGGAACCACAGGAGGCAAAATGTGTGATGGGGTCAGTGACTGCAGGGCAGCGTGCAGGGAGAAAAACCTCCTAGAGGTTCTTGCAGTCGTGGTGTCGTTCTGAACAGACCCTGAAAGGGGAAATGAGAGCAGCTCGCTGATAAGTGTGTCCTGTCAGGGTGTTGAACGAGCTTGTGCCTCCCTCCCCTTGTGCTGAGGGCTGAGAATACCGTTAAGATTACGGCGCTCTCTCCGCCAGAGACCGCGAGTCTCAGCCTTGCGATGTTTTTCCTCCCAGGCAGGGTGAAGCCATGGCTATCCTCTTCGCTGTCGTGGCGAGGGGCACGACCATCCTCGCCAAACATGCCTGGTGCGGAGGGAACTTCCTGGAGGTGACGGAGCAGATCCTGGCGAAAATACCGTCTGAAAACAACAAACTGACCTATTCGCATGGGAGGTGAGTAGCGCTGCTCCTCTGGGCGAGGGAGGGGACGTGCAGGAGGGGAGGGGTGAAAGGAGGGCGGCCAAACCCCTGCTTGGGGGCGGCGGTAGCGCTGATTGAACGTGCGATCAGCTCAATAATGACTTTGTTCCCCAGAACGTCACCGCATAACCAGGAATTGAATTTAGCTTAAGCAAGAAGTACCAAGGCCCTTGATGGGAAATCAAGTTTTCTGTTTTTACACAACTCCAAAGTGAGCTGGAGGGTGCTCGGCTGTGGGTATCAAACCGTGTGGAGGCTCTTGGTTGGCCTGGGGGGGGCCTCTTGGTTGGCCTGGGGGGGGCCCCTTGGTTGGCCTGGTGGGGGCCCCTTGGTTGGCCTGGTGGGGGCCCCTTGGTTGGCCTGGTGGGGGCCCCTTGGTTGGCCTGGTGGGGGCCCCTTGGTTGGCCTGGTGGGGGCCCCTTGGTTGGCCTGGTGGGGGCCCCTTGGTTGGCCTGGTGGGGGCCCCTTGGTTGGCCTGGTGGGGGCCCCTTGGTTGGCCTGGTGGGGGCCCCTTGGTTGGCCTGGTGGGGGCCCCTTGGTTGGCCTGGTGGGGGCCCCTTGGTTGGCCTGGTGGGGGCCTCTTGGTTGGCCTGGTGGGGGCCTCTTGGTTGGCCTGGTGGGGGCCTCTTGGTTGGCCTGGTGGGGGCCCCTTGGTTGGCCTGGTGGGGGCCCCTTGGTTGGCCTGGTGGGGGCCCCTTGGTTGGCTTTCCTGAGGCTTGGAAGTGGCTTTAGGTAAAACCCTCGCCCTTCTCAGGCGGCTTGGGGAGCCGGGTGGCTTTAAGACAAGCCGTGCTGGCAGGTGTTGTAGAGTCCTCCTGAGCCACCACAACCCCAGCCTGGGGGACGGGAGGATTTTTATTTTTTCCCCAGGGTTGTACCAGCCTCTGAACAGCCCTCGGTGGTTGGTGGTAGAGCGGAGGGGTTGGGTGCTCTGTCGCCTGGGACTGTGCAGAGTTACTGCCCGTGTGGGGTAGGTCAGTCGGCGTGCTGGTGGGCCAACTGAAGAACAAACCGTGGGGAAAACGAGTTTGGAAGCGTTGGAGCCCGCTTCAGCTGGCGTTGGAGTTGGCACACGTGTGGCTGGGTGCTCGAGATCGCCCAAGCTGTCGTGTTAAAGCCGTTCTGAATTCTTAAGGGTTTATTTCCTTTTGTTTTAGCTTTGCCTCGAGTTCAACCAACTACAAAGCTGAGTTTTAGGAGTGCCGTAGTGCGTTTTTGTCGCTTGTGGCAGAGACTGGTTTGCTTTGTTGGGGAGCACTAAGAGACAGGTAACCAATGCATCCACCCTTGCAAGGCATGCTGTGCAGGGGACAATGTTTTGCTCGTTACTGACCGTTTCCTTAACGAGGCTTTAACAAACGTGGCAGGAGATGACTGCAGTTTGTCGTTGGTTTTGCATCGTGCTCTTCAAACACACACAGGTGCCCTTCTGCAGCTCTGGGCGCCGAGCTCTGCCCGTGTCTCCTCTGCTGGAGTTTGTCTCTTCTGACAAATCTCAGATTGGCTCTTTTTTATTGTGATTTGGGTCAGAATCTGCCAGCCCTGCCTTCCCTCTAGGGGAGGGGAAGGAAGAGTTCCCAGCCATCTGGTTGGAGGGGATTGAATGTTTTCACACACACACACGTGCTTGGAGCTGGCAGCTTCTTCCTCCAGCCGGCGAGCAAGGGTTGGGCTTTGCAGAGACACACAACAGCCTCTTTTTTTTTTTTTTTTTTTCTTTTTGCTTGACCATGGTAACTGGGCACAACATGAAAGCTGGGAAGCTGAGCGAGCCCAGGGGCCTGTTCTTTCTATCTGTAGGGCTTCAGGGATCCTTCTGTCCTGCCCATAGGCTAGAAAACTGCTCCGTTACCTCTCTGTCCAGGATCGTTTCTCTTCTGAAACGGGGCGGGGGGTGAAACTTGACATTTTCTTAACTTTGTTTGAACTTCTTGAGCTCGTTTAATGAGTTATTTTTGTTTTTAAGAAGAACTTGTGTGTTTCCTTCTGTAATCTCCAAGGAAAACCGGCCCTCTAGCAGCAGGGGTTCTTGGGGTTATTCTGTCTCTGCTGTTAAGATTCTTCTAGAAGTCACTGAGGAGCCCCCAAGGTAGTACCAGGCAAGCTTTACCTCCCTCCTGCCAGGGAAGAGGGGCAGTAGTTGCGGATATGCACGTCCTCTTCCCGTGTTTTGTTTGTTTTTTCGTAAGAACAGACCTTCAAGGCAGAAAACTATCCTTCTAGTCCACCCCTAAAGCTTCTTTCAGTGTCATCTTGTTAATCTAACACCGACCCCGAGTTTGAAAGCCGCTGGGCTGTGCCCTTCGAGCTGTGCCGGGCAACTGCCGTGCAGCGCCCGCGTTGACTTCTGTTCTGGAGCTCGTACGAGGGTCCACGGGGAAACTTTGGGGAAATCACAAATGTCAAAGTGAAAGGATACGTCGAGTTTTTAATTGGAGGGGGAAAAAAAAAAGGCATTCTGGTGACCTTTTTGCAGCTCTCTTCCCGTTTTGTCCTGCTGTGCTCCTCAGCAGAACGGAGCACCAAATGGGGCGGGGGGGGGGGGGGGGGCAATGTAATAAGAAGGCAGCAGCTAAAGCCAGACCTCGAACGCTCCCGTCGGTTCTGCTTTGGGTCTGGTTGTGTACGACCCAAGGTGGTTTGGTTTGTTCTGGTGGGCCTAAACCGGCAGCTTCATTTGATTTCGACAGGCAGACGCCGCTTGGAAGGGGTGTGCGCATTAAATGAAGTTTTTCAGGGTACTGAGGGCTGTGTTTCACGCCCATCTGTGCTCCCTCAGCACCCCCAAAGGCATCTTCACGTGACTGACCCAGCCCCGTCATGCCGGCTTGGTTTTTACCCTGGCGATTGTTCTGTCTCGCTCTCGCTTTCTGCCGTGGTTGCTTTGGTCTCTCAGCCTTTGCGACGAAACCCGAAGGCAGCGCAGGCCAGCGGCCGTGGAAACCAGGCTGAAGCAGGACGTCGCTGCACCGGCGCGCTTCCCTCGGCCGTTCCCTTTCTGGTCGCTCCGGTTAACCGCAGCTCTTGGACGCGTGGACTGGTGTGCGGGTGCTTGTGTGCACGTTGGTTGGGATTAGACCTAGGTCTTGCCCCTGGGTAACCTGTCACGGTTGTGTTTTTACGGGTGAGTAGCTGGAAGAACGTGGGACTGAAGCTGTGGGCAACTGAACGCCCCTCAGAGTTGTTGCCGAGCGTGGAGCGCTGTGAAGTACGTGGGGGGCAGTGATTCTTTACCGTGTCGGTGGTCCCTGATGCCGTGCAGCTTACAGGAGTGGAAGTGCTTCCCTGAACAAAGGTGCCTGGGGGATGCTGGCGTCTGTGTGAGCTCCTGCGGCCTAACTGGGATTTGCTCCTCTACTTGTGCAGCCTCTGAAGGCCCCGCCGGCAGTAGTGCCTTCTAGAAGGTTAGTCCTGTGGCAGCTCCAAATGACCTTTTTTTTCCTTTCCTTTTTTTCTTCTCTGCAGTTACCTGTTCCATTACATTTGCCAAGACAGGATTATATACCTCTGCATCACAGATGACGTAAGTATTTTGGCTGCAGCCCTGGCACGGACGGGCCCTTTGTGGGTTTTGGCTTTTTGTGTCTGGATGTCAGAGCAAATCAGTAGCGGGGGCTCATCTGAGGTGCCTTGTTCTCCCCCCGTGGGAGCTAGTGCTTGTGTTCCGAGTCACACCAGCTACAGCTCTGGAGTCCAAACCTGGGACTCGAACGCACGGGATCAGTTAGTTTTGAGGCCAAGTCCTGGGTTTTGCCTAGTTTCTCTCTTAGCAGCCCGAGTGCAGCGGGATCTGGGTGTAGAGGCTCGCCTTTGTCAGTGAAACGTGCATCATACTCCTCAGTTCTGGAAGTGATGAAGTAAAAAAAAAAAAACAAACCCCTCTCTCACTGGGAAAAGGTACCAGGCACAGAACTAGAACCCCAGGACAGTCTGCTGCCGGTGCCCAGGGAGCGGAGGCTGCAGCCTGGCTGCTGCTCCGACCCCCGAGAGCCGGTCCAGTCCCGCAGGGTTAGGTCCAGCACGCCTCTTAGGATCTGGTAATCGTGGTTTCTCTGCAGCTGGCTACGTGCCCCGTCCGTGTCGATATTCCTGACTTGTGGACGTGGTCTGCTCTCTTCCTTCCAGGACTTCGAACGATCCAGGGCCTTCAACTTCCTGAACGAAATCAAGAAGAGGTTTCAGACCACGTACGGCTCAAGAGCACAGACAGCCCTTCCCTACGCCATGAACAGCGAGTTCTCGAGTGTCTTAGCTGCGCAGCTGGTGAGAGCTGGTGCTAAAGGGGGGGGTTTCCCCAAACTTCTCCCCAGAATTTCTCCTTGCGTTGCCTCGCTCGGAACTGAAGCCCCGTGCTGAGTCCGGGTGAAGAGCCAGGGGAGTTGGCTGTTCTCCCCACGCTTACCCTGCCAGCTGGGCTGCTTCACCGCTTCGGTGGTAAAAAGGGGTCGGGGTTAGTAGTGATGCGTTAACTGTCTGTGCCAGGTCGCTGCGGTGGGGGTTAGATCTTGATGGTGACGCTCGAGGTGTCAGACGCGGCTGTCCCTGCAGTGCAAGCTGCCGTTGCTGTCGCCAGGAGCAAGACAGACACACGTTACTCTGGTTTTGTGAAACTAAACTTCAGAACTTTGAGTGCCTGGTCGTCCATGACTGCCTCTTGCTTCTCCTCTTCCTTCTTGGCAATCTCAGTGGCACGCCGCTGGAGCCTGACGGGCTGTTTGCTTGTGGTACCGCGTCCTTTTGGGGAGGGGGGGAAGAAAAGTGGGCTTGGACTCCAGTCGAGTGCTGGGTGGGGAACCCCAGTAGCTTGCACGGAGGCTCCGAGGGTTTCCATCCCCGGAGTTTCTGCTGGAGTTTGCGAACGGAGCTGCCGGTGCTGGCGCCCTCGGTGCGGAGCGGAGGGGACTGGGGGCAGGTAGAGTCGCCCGTGGTTGGTTGCGGAAGCTGTTCTTTGGCTTAGGCAGCAGGTAGAAAGCGGGGAATGATAGTAAGGCCAGCGTGGCCCCCAATGCATCGGGCATAATAATTAAGATTAACTTCCCAGTGAGGCAGGACTGGGTTTTTCTTCTCCACCGGGCGTTGGTATCTGGAGACTGAAACGCCGCGATGACTCGCGGAGCTGTGAGCTGTTCGTGGCTGGGATAAGCTTAATGAACCACCTTATCAGAAGAGCCAGGCAGCCGCGGGGGTCGATATTCCTCTAAAAATCCCAGCCTTTCCGTCCCTCTAAAGCACGACAGGAGCTGCCTGCCTTAGCTTATGGGTGGAAATCCAGGCACCGACTCTTGGCAGCGAAGCGACGGCAGGGAGCTTGTCCTCAGGCAGCTCCAAAACCTGCTGAGACGAGCCCCGCCGATGGAACGCCGCACCCAGTGCGGGAGCAGGGCTGGGACCTGCGTCATCCCTGTCACTTGAGGCGGGAGGTTGAGGGGAGGGGGAAGAAATCGTATGGCAGGTCGGAGATGGCGCTGCAACTCCAGCGTAGCTCCTGGGGATATTGAAAAGGGAGGCCACGCTGCCAGTAAAACCAGTGACCAGCTCGGATAGCGTGGCCAGGAGGAGGAGGAGGAGGCTCAGAGGAGCTCTCGCATCCAGCGCCGTGTCCGGTACGGCTCGGGTTAGAGACTCGCGCTTTCCGCGCCGTCAGAAGCGCTGCAGATCAAACGCTTCCTCGGACGAAAAGAGCCCCGTGGGGGGGAGGTGAAGCAGAGCAGTTGTGATCCAGTCCTGGCCTCTGGGGTGGGTCCCCTTTGGAGGGTCCCCTTTGGAGGGTCCCCTTTGGAGGGTCCCCTTTGGAGGGTCCCCTTTGGAGGGTCCCCTTTGGAGGGTCCCCTTTGGAGGGTCCCCTTTGGAGGGTCTCCTTTGGAGGGTCTCCTTTGGAGGGTCTCCTTTGGAGGGTCTCCTTTGGAGGGTCTCCTTTGGAGGGTCTCCTTTGGAGGGTCTCCTTTGGAGGGTCTCCTTTGGAGGGTCTCCTTTGGAGGGTCTCCTTTGGAGGGTCTCCTTTGGAGGGTCTCCTTTGGAGGGTCTCCTTTGGAGGTCTTGGAGGGGAGCGCGGTGGCCGCGGGTTTAGCGGAAAACAGCCGTTTGTCCGAGCTTTGCTGCACAGACCCGTTCCCCTGGGTGACGGTGACTTACGGGGGGAGGGACAAACCTGAGGAGCCGCCGCTGGGCCAAGTCCCTGTCCCCCCCCCCCCCGAAGGGAATTGAGGGCGAGGGGTGACGGGAGCGGCGCGCGGGTTGGCAACGCGGCGTGGCTTTTGGCGCTCTCCTGCGGGGGCGAGCCCGCTCCCTGCCGGCGCTGGGGACGCCTCGGGGGGGAAAGGGGGGTCTGGCGGGTCCCTTTCCCGCTCGCTGTAGAGCACCGGAGGGATTCGCCGTCGGCGAGCGGCGGGCTGTGGCGAGGAGGCGGCACGTGGAGCCCTCCCGGGCGGGTCTGACGGCGGGCCGGCCCCCGGCCGCTCGCAGCCTCTCTGCGGGGAGAGCAGTTGGGCAACGTGAGGCCACCTTCAGCGTCCCCCGGCGTGGCGTGGCCGGGTCACAGCCTCTCCTCGCCGCTGCTGGCACCCCCCGCTGGTGCTCACCCACCCTTCTCGTGGCGCAGAGAAGGTGACGAGAGCGCGTCGCCTTCGTGAGCAGCTCCGAAACGCCGCGTGGGAGCGGGACGAGCGGTAGCAGCCCAGGCGGTTGGCGAGCCGTGTCTCAGGGGCGCTAAACTTCCCTTCCTCGCTCAGACTTTGAAAGGGGGGGTGTTATTTCTGGGCGCTCTGGCAGTTGCAGGCACCTGGCAGTGCGGGAGCGGGTGGGCACGGGTGATGTGTAGGTGGCTGAGACAGATTTTTGGTCTACGACCCCCCCCTAAATGTCTCTGGTAACTCATCCTTGTGTCTGTGCTGCTCCGTAGTGACCAGGAGTTTCTCTTTTCTTTTTTTTTTCTTTTTTTTTTTTGTCTTAAGGAACCCAAGTGCACCCTTGAGGGTCCCTGCTCTCACTGACTGTTCCTTTGTTACAGAAATACCACTCGGAGAGCAAGGGCACCGACCAGGTGGCGGAGACGCAAGCTCAGATCGATGAACTTAAAGGAATCATGGTCCGAAACATAGGTAGGGCGCGCGCCGAGCCCCTCTGGGCCCCGACGGGAACCCCCCGGGGGGGTTGGCGAGAGCGAAGCTGACGGTGGGGCGGCCTCTCCTGACGGGTTGGGTCTGTGCCTGGCGCCCCTGCAGCTGCTGGGAGGGAAACGCTCCTCGGTCGCTTCCGTCTCTTGTGCGTGTCAGGCTCTGGTTTGGGTTTTGACAAGCCTGACCGCCTCAAACGGAGGGTTAGAACTGGAACTGACCCGAGTGGAGTCGGGTCAGTCCCGAAACGTAGCCTGTGCGGTGCGAGACTGTCCCTTCAGCTGCCTGGCCGCCTCTGAAAGGCTCGGAAGTCCTTGCTGTCCAACAGGCCGCGAGCTCCTGGCTCGCAGCTGGGCTCGGGTGTCGGAAGCAGCTTTTTGCGCTGGGGTTCAACCTCCGGATGTGGATTATTTCTTTGGTTGGGTTTTGTCTCTTTCTCCAGACCTCGTGGCGCAAAGAGGAGAGAAGCTGGAGTTGCTGATCGATAAAACGGAGAATCTTGTGGATTCGGTAAGTCTGGGGAAGAGCTTAGAAACGGGGCAATAGCGTGGCTGCATCGGTTGGGCTCGTCAGGGAGCGGCGGGGGGCGAAGACCTGCGTCTAAAGCCAATCTGGAACACGTGCTGAAGCACCGAGATCTACAGGGAACCCTTCCCGGTGTCAGACACACACACACCCCCCCCCCCTTACAGCTGTTTCACCCCCCTTACAGCTGTTTCACCCCCCTTACAGCTGTTTCACCCCCCTTATAGCTGTTTCAGCCCCCCTTATAGCTGTTTCAGCCCCCCTTATAGCTGTTTCAGCCCCCCTTATAGCTGTTTCAGCCCCCCTTATAGCTGTTTCAGCCCCCCTTATAGCTGTTTCAGCCCCCCTTATAGCTGTTTCAGCCCCCCTTATAGCTGTTTCAGCCCCCCTTATAGCTGTTTCAGCCCCCCTTATAGCTGTTTCAGCCCCCCTTATAGCTGTTTCAGCCCCCCTTATAGCTGTTTCAGCCCCCCTTATAGCTGTTTCAGCCCCCTTATAGCTGTTTCAGCCCCCTTATAGCTGTTTCAGCCCCCTTATAGCTGTTTCAGCCCCCTTATAGCTGTTTCAGCCCCCTTATAGCTGTTTCAGCCCCCTTATAGCTGTTTCAGCCCCCTTATAGCTGTTTCAGCCCCCTTATAGCTGTTTCAGCCCCCTTATAGCTGTTTCAGCCCCCTTATAGCTGTTTCAGCCCCCTTATAGCTGTTTCAGCCCCCTTATAGCTGTTTCAGCCCCCTTATAGCTGTTTCAGCCCCCTTATAGCTGTTTCAGCCCCCTTATAGCTGTTTCAGCCCCCTTATAGCTGTTTCAGCCCCCTTATAGCTGTTTCAGCCCCCTTATAGCTGTTTCAGCCCCCTTATAGCTGTTTCAGCCCCCTTATAGCTGTTTCAGCCCCCTTATAGCTGTTTCAGCCCCCTTATAGCTGTTTCAGCCCCCTTATAGCTGTTTCAGCCCCCTTATAGCTGTTTCAGCCCCCTTATAGCTGTTTCAGCCCCCTTATAGCTGTTTCAGCCCCCTTATAGCTGTTTCAGCCCCCTTATAGCTGTTTCAGCCCCCTTATAGCTGTTTCAGCCCCCTTATAGCTGTTTCAGCCCCCTTATAGCTGTTTCAGCCCCCTTATAGCTGTTTCAGCCCCCTTATAGCTGTTTCAGCCCCCTTATAGCTGTTTCAGCCCCCTTATAGCTGTTTCAGCCCCCTTATAGCTGTTTCAGCCCCCTTATAGCTGTTTCAGCCCCCTTATAGCTGTTTCAGCCCCCTTATAGCTGTTTTAGCCCCCTTATAGCTGTTTCAGCCCCCTTATAGCTGTTTCAGCCCCCTTATAGCTGTTTCAGCCCCCTTATAGCTGTTTCAGCCCCCTTATAGCTGTTTCAGCCCCCTTATAGCTGTTTCAGCCCCCTTATAGCTGTTTCAGCCCCCTTATAGCTGTTTCAGCCCCCTTATAGCTGTTTCAGCCCCCTTATAGCTGTTTCAGCCCCCTTATAGCTGTTTCAGCCCCCTTATAGCTGTTTCAGCCCCCTTATAGCTGTTTCAGCCCCCTTATAGCTGTTTCAGCCCCCTTATAGCTGTTTCAGCCCCCTTATAGCTGTTTCAGCCCCCTTATAGCTGTTTCAGCCCCCTTATAGCTGTTTCAGCCCCCTTATAGCTGTTTCAGCCCCCTTATAGCTGTTTCAGCCCCCTTATAGCTGTTTCAGCCCCCTTATAGCTGTTTCAGCCCCCTTATAGCTGTTTCAGCCCCCTTATAGCTGTTTCAGCCCCCTTATAGCTGTTTCAGCCCCCTTATAGCTGTTTCAGCCCCCTTATAGCTGTTTCAGCCCCCTTATAGCTGTTTCAGCCCCCTTATAGCTGTTTCAGCCCCCTTATAGCTGTTTCAGCCCCCTTATAGCTGTTTCAGCCCCCTTATAGCTGTTTCAGCCCCCTTATAGCTGTTTCAGCCCCCTTATAGCTGTTTCAGCCCCCTTATAGCTGTTTCAGCCCCCTTATAGCTGTTTCAGCCCCCTTATAGCTGTTTCAGCCCCCTTATAGCTGTTTCAGCCCCCTTATAGCTGTTTCAGCCCCCTTATAGCTGTTTCAGCCCCCTTATAGCTGTTTCAGCCCCCTTATAGCTGTTTCAGCCCCCTTATAGCTGTTTCAGCCCCCTTATAGCTGTTTCAGCCCCCTTATAGCTGTTTCAGCCCCCTTATAGCTGTTTCAGCCCCCTTATAGCTGTTTCAGCCCCCTTATAGCTGTTTCAGCCCCCTTATAGCTGTTTCAGCCCCCTTATAGCTGTTTCAGCCCCCTTATAGCTGTTTCAGCCCCCTTATAGCTGTTTCAGCCCCCTTATAGCTGTTTCAGCCCCCTTATAGCTGTTTCAGCCCCCTTATAGCTGTTTCAGCCCCCTTATAGCTGTTTCAGCCCCCTTATAGCTGTTTCAGCCCCCTTATAGCTGTTTCAGCCCCCTTATAGCTGTTTCAGCCCCCTTATAGCTGTTTCAGCCCCCTTATAGCTGTTTCAGCCCCCTTATAGCTGTTTCAGCCCCCTTATAGCTGTTTCAGCCCCCTTATAGCTGTTTCAGCCCCCTTATAGCTGTTTCAGCCCCCTTATAGCTGTTTCAGCCCCCTTATAGCTGTTTCAGCCCCCTTATAGCTGTTTCAGCCCCCTTATAGCTGTTTCAGCCCCCTTATAGCTGTTTCAGCCCCCTTATAGCTGTTTCAGCCCCCTTATAGCTGTTTCAGCCCCCTTATAGCTGTTTCAGCCCCCTTATAGCTGTTTCAGCCCCCTTATAGCTGTTTCAGCCCCCTTATAGCTGTTTCAGCCCCCTTATAGCTGTTTCAGCCCCCTTATAGCTGTTTCAGCCCCCTTATAGCTGTTTCAGCCCCCTTATAGCTGTTTCAGCCCCCTTATAGCTGTTTCAGCCCCCTTATAGCTGTTTCAGCCCCCTTATAGCTGTTTCAGCCCCCTTATAGCTGTTTCAGCCCCCTTATAGCTGTTTCAGCCCCCTTATAGCTGTTTCAGCCCCCTTATAGCTGTTTCAGCCCCCTTATAGCTGTTTCAGCCCCCTTATAGCTGTTTCAGCCCCCTTATAGCTGTTTCAGCCCCCTTATAGCTGTTTCAGCCCCCTTATAGCTGTTTCAGCCCCCTTATAGCTGTTTCAGCCCCCTTATAGCTGTTTCAGCCCCCTTATAGCTGTTTCAGCCCCCTTATAGCTGTTTCAGCCCCCTTATAGCTGTTTCAGCCCCCTTATAGCTGTTTCAGCCCCCTTATAGCTGTTTCAGCCCCCTTATAGCTGTTTCAGCCCCCTTATAGCTGTTTCAGCCCCCTTATAGCTGTTTCAGCCCCCTTATAGCTGTTTCAGCCCCCTTATAGCTGTTTCAGCCCCCTTATAGCTGTTTCAGCCCCCTTACAGCTGTTTCAGCCCCCTTACAGCTGTTTCAGCCCCCGCATCCCAGCCCCGCAGCTCCTTGCGGAGCACAACGGTATCCCAAGCATCTCTTCTGTATCCAGCCAGTGCTGGTGGGATTTGTGGGTGGCTGCTGAATCCGAGGCTGCTCGGCCCCCCGGGACCAGCTGCCTGCTGCCCCGTCCTGTTAAAGACCCACCTTCAACTTGCTCCGGTTCGCCGCAACCGGTGCGCGGGCTGCCAGCACCAGCGGTGGTGTTTCTGGTCCTCATCTCTTGTGCCCGAGGCCCGGGAAACCCCCTCGTGCCCTGGAGCGATGGGAAATCCCAACATCTCAAAGCTGCCAACCAGGGAGGGGGCAGAGGTGCTTGGAGCTTGCCCAGGAGGGAATATTGTCCTCCAGCTCTTGGGTGTTTTGAACCTTGCTGCTTCCTCGGGTGGTGGCAAGAAGTCGTCTAAGGTCAGGTAATGCCTTAGGCAAGGGGGCTGGGGTTCCTTGAGCAGCGGGGCTGGGGTTCCTTGAGCAGCGGGGCTGGGGTTCCTTGAGCAGCGGGGCTGGGGTTCCTTGAGCAGCGGGGCTGGGGTTCCTTGAGCAGCGGGGCTGGGGTTCCTTGAGCAGCGGGGCTGGGGTTCCTTGAGCAGCGGGGCTGGGGTTCCTTGAGCAGCGGGGCTGGGGTTCCTTGAGCAGCGGGGCTGGGGTTCCTTGAGCAGCGGGGCTGGGGTTCCTTGAGCAGCGGGGCTGGGGTTCCTTGAGCAGCGGGGCTGGGGTTCCTTGAGCAGCGGGGCTGGGGTTCCTTGAGCAGCGGGGCTGGGGTTCCTTGAGCAGCGGGGCTGGGGTTCCTTCAGCAGCGGGGCTGGGGAATTCCTGGGCAAGCTCTTCCAGGGAGCGCTGGTTCTGGGAAATGGTGCAGAAAATGAAGGAATGGGCCACACCTCTAGTGTGAGCGTCTTACAGCCCGATGGCGAGTGCCCGAGGAGGGCTGGGGCTGAAGTTCTCAGCCTTCGGAGTGATGGACTGTGGTCTATCGCTCCCGTGTGAGCCTCGACCACCAGGATGTTGTACTGAACCAAACGTGTCAGAACCCTCCTAGCGAGAGCAGCGAGGGCCCCTTTTTGGGAGGGGGGGTCTGCAGAAGATGATGGTCAGAGTAGGCCTGTCCTCTCCGGGCCGAGGTGAGGCGTGTTGGTGTCCAGCAGCCTGCTGCCACGCGTCGGGACCGCGCAGGCGAGCGAGAGGAGCGCTCCCCGAGTTCGGCTGGTGGCTGAGCGCGGGAATCGAGTCAAAATGGGGGGTTCGTAGGGAGGCAGCTCTGCCTGGGTTGAGGGGTGGTTTGTGGAGAAAACCCGGGAATCACCAGCAGAGTGTGCTGCCGAGTTGGCTGCTGCCGGGTGCTGCCGCCTTCCGCCGGGCAGGAGCATCCTTGCAGGAGCCGTTCAGGGGGGAAAAGTGTGAAAACAGTTGTGCCGATGCAGCCTGGTGGGTGTTGGAGGTCATTTGGTGACCAAAACCTGGGTGGAAGTGTGGGATACGGAGGAGATTTGGAACAGGACAACCACAAACTTTCCATAAAAGGCAGCAACCGGGTCCCAAAGGGTTGGAAGCCAAGCGAGAACCCAGCCAGAAGTGCTCCAAGGTCAGCTGCTCCCTGCAGGCCTGGTGATGTTCCGTGCTTAACTCTCCCGAGCTGGTTCTGGGCTTGCTCTCACGCGTTGTCTTGCCCCTGCAGGAGCGTGGGAGAGTTTGTTTTTTCCTCTTGCTGCCTTTGGTGCAGTTTGGTATCGGTGTGACTGCGGGAGCGGAGCAGCTCTGGAGGGGGTAACCGCAGTGGTTTGGGTCATGAGGGAGGGCGCAGCTGGGAAAAGCCTCGTTGTTCTGGGGGTGCAGCTTCCTTCGCAGCGGGTTCGGGAATTAACGAGCCGATTTACTTTCCCTTGTAGTCAGTCACGTTCAAAACTACCAGCAGGAACCTTGCCAGAGCCATGTGTATGAAGAACCTCAAGCTTACCATCGTCATCATCATCGTAGCAATTGTGAGTACGGAGCACAATAACCTTGAGCTCTTGGGTCGGCCTTCGCCCCTGGAAAATGCCAGCAGCCCATTCCTGTCGTGAGACCCCCCCCCCGCTGTGCTCAGCTCTGTGCCCGGGAGGGTCTTGGCTGCAAAACGAGTGGCTCGGTGGTCTTGAGGCGAGGGGAGAGGCGCGTCGTGCCGTCCGTGTGTGCCGCTGGGTGGAGGCAACAGGAGACGCTTTCTGGACCACCCTGTCTGGCTTCGACGTGCCTGTCACGGGCAGCGCTCGCGGCGGCGGAAGCTGAGGGACCGAGCTGGTGGCCGCTCTATCTGCGGGGGCTTCTCGGGCCCCAGGCCTGTCGGTACCTTGTCGCTTCACTCCGAAGCGGCTTGTGTCGGGCCGTACCTCCAGCCGGTCGTCAACGCCAGCAGCTCGCGCGAGGGCGCAACGGCAGGTTCGGTGGGAGGAGGAGTTTGGCACCGCGGGGCCCTCGGCGGTGGCTCGCTGGAGGACGGGCCCCATCCCCGCGGCGCCGTTGCCCAAGTTCGCGAGGGTTTCGCCAACCTGGGGTTGCCAAGCTTGTGTCTTGGGGGGCCCCGCGGCGCTCTGAACGGTGGTGGCGTTGCAGTTCTCTGCTGAAGTGGCCGTTCCCTCTCCCCCAGGTCATCATCTACATCATCCTGTCGGCTGCCTGCGGCGGGCTGGCGTGGCCAAGCTGTGTGCAGAAGTAAGCGGAGGCAGCTGGTGCCGGTCGCTTGGAGATGAGAATCCCAGGAGTGTGAAGAAGCAACCTACAGCATAACTCTTCATCTGTCACTACTGACACCTTCTCGTTCTTCCATCCCTCCAGGACTGCAGACTTTTTTTGCCTTATTCACCCCAAACGGGCCCAGCTGGTCACTGCTTCGGTGCAGCTGTAACCTCGAGAATGGGCCGGTTTAAATTACTTGAAGGGATTTTTTTGTTTTGTTTTGTTTCTTTTTCTGTCCCAACTACAACCTTCTCAGCTGGGGGGTGGCACGTCCAGCTCGGGGGGGTTCCGTGCACGCTCGCCCGTGTGGCTTCGCGCTTCCGTGGGAGCGTAGAACGGTGCTGCCAGCAGCCCCCTGCCCGCGATGGGGGGCGGAGGGCGGTTTGGGGGGGGGGGGGGGCAGCGGCTGAGCCAAACTAACCGGGGAGGGACAAGATGGGTGTGATGGGAATTTCCACTTCCTACAACTCTCGGGGATGCAGGTGCCTCTCGCCACGCGCCGGCCTGGCGCGGTTCTGTTCAGCACCTGGAGGCTGCGGGCGGATGCCGGTAGGAACCAAAAGCCCGGCCTTGGCGCTGGGGCTTGACGCGCTGTCAGGGGTAGGTGCTGCCTCGGGACGAAGCCTCCCTGTTCCTGGAGGTCTCTGCAGGGGGTAGGGGAGGGCGTTGGGTCACCTCAGCGTTTTGAAATGGCTGCCTCTTCATCCTCGCTTCTTCCTCATCTCCCCCTCCTTAATTTTGTGGCTAAACCGATACAGTAAAGGAGACGGTTGCAAATAGTTAAGGTTGCAGTAACGTAGCTGCTTTCTCACACGTTATTTCTCCTGTTCTTCTTTTGAGGGTGGACTAAAATGAATCCTAATGTTTTATCACTTGCTAAGGTGAAATTGGGGGCCAAGGGCTTGATCTGGCTCGGTAAGGTGTCGGGAACCTGCTGCTTGCGCTTCTGCTCCGAAGGTGTGTGGAAAAACTGAGGACAGAGGCGGGACAGAAGGTTGGAGCCGCGGGACGGTCACTTCATGGTCTGAAGAGAGAAAAAGGCTCTTTGGGAGGATGCAGCAACATCTCCTCCTCTGACAAGGACAAAGAACCAAACCAAACCCAAGGCTAAGAACCAAATGTAGGGTCAGGCACGCTGCTGCCAGGGGACAGGGGCGGCTCTCCCTGCTCTGGGGAGCTGCGAACGCTCCGTTTCTGTCCCACCCGGACACCCGAGTCGTCAGGCCCATCCTGACCGGAGCCGGGGCTGGAGCGGGGGGTGTGGGGGCTGCTGTCCTCTACCTTCCGGGCTGGTTTCCGAGAGAAACGACCGAAATCTCATCCAAGGTTGATCTACGGAGGAAGTTGCACCTTTTTGGCCTGGGGAAGTGGCTTCTAGCGGTGGGTGGAGGCTGTTGGGGTACGGGAAGGGGAGGCTCGACTTGGTGACCGAGCTCGAGCCCCTGGTCGGTGCCCTGGGTTCCCTGCGGACACCCCGCGGGCAGGGAACCTGCTGCTCCTTCGCCTGCGCTTCGTGGGGTGCGTTATGTCGCCCGCGGGGCTTTCCAGCGGGTGCCAGATAGAAGATCTCTCGGAGTTGCCTTCTAGGCTGAAGTTTAGCGAAGGGGATGGGCGCTCGCTCACCAGAAAGCGTCGGTGGTGGCTCTGATCAGCACCACGGGCTTCTGGTTCTGCTGGTGTTGCTGGAATGTAAAGCTGGGAGAACGGTTTCCTTCCTCTTCCCTCCGCCTCGTACAGCCACCCGCCGGTCAGTGTGCAACTGTGCATGTTCTAGGGATTGTTGATGTTGCTGTGTTCATTTCTATGATTTCTCGTCTTTATGTACAAATGCTTTTTAAAGAGAATATTTCCTTTTAAAGGATGCACTGAGGCATTAGTGTAAAAACAAAGTTAACTTGATTTAAATAAAACGACTGTACAGAAAGCAGCTTCCCTGAGTTCTGTGGAAGGCGGGGCTGGTGCTAGAGGTGGGAGCTGTGTGAAACCAGCGTGTACCTGGGGGAGGGGGGGTGGGTCCCCCTCCCTGTCACCCTGTGGCTCCAGGCTTGGTGTCACCCTGGAGAGGTCGCACAGGGAAGCGCTGCTGGTTTCGGTGACAACTGGGTGAAACCCCCCGGGGTTGGAAGGATTTTGGTTCAGTTCTGGTGCGAGAGCCCATCCTGCCTCGGACGGGGGCGTGTTTCTGGTGGTGGAAGGGATCTGCTGCAGCCTGGTGTGACCTCTGGGAGTGAGAAGGGGACACTGGGGGACATGGGGGGCGAGATGCTCACTGGGTGGGGAGAGATGAAAGGAAGAGCGATGCCAGAGGCAGCGGAGTGGTGTTATTACTTGGGCGCTCAGTGAAAGGCGGTGTGACAACTTTCTTGGGGCCATTTTCAAGGCCCCCTGTCCCGAGGGACCTCCCTAGCAGTGGATGCTTTCCCCCTTCACTAGTCATAGCCCCAAGAACCCACATTTTCTAGAAGAGTTTGTCCCCCGTCCTGCTGTCCTGCTCGCTGCCTGGCCCTGTAGCCCCCCCGAGACCTCCGTAGCCCTTCATCTGCCTCGGGAAGGTTCGCTGCTGCTGCAGCGTTGGGTTCTGCAAGGAGGCTCGTGCATCGGCGCGGGGGAGCTGGGTTTGCTCTTCCACTTGCAGAAACTCTTTTGAGTTTGGTGAATTGTTACCTCGGTTTGAGGCAAAGCTGCATCGGAGCGACCCCTGCTTGGGCTGGGGCTGATGGAGAACAGGAGCAGCTGAAGGAAGGTCACGTGGTGTGAGATCAGCTTAGAACAGTGAATGGATAAAACTGAAATTAACTCCTCATTAGTGCGATGGTTCTTTCAGAGCTGGGTTTTGGGCTTCATGTTCCTGACCTGGGGCCCAAAAGCAAAGCGCTGGCCCTCTCCTGAGGCGGGACAGCCCACCCATCCCCGCAGCCACAACCCTCGGGATAAGGCCCCGCTTCCCTGTTTTGCTTCCTCCTCCTTTTACCCTCGGGTCTGCCCAGAAATGAGCATCCGAAGGGGTGTCACTGTCGCCACCCCTTCCCCAGGCCATCACACAAAGAGGGTCACAGGCCTGATGAACAAATACAACCTTAAACCATGGAAACGTTTTACTTTTACAGAAAGTTTTTGTTCTTTCCTGCGCGTGAAGTGTCTGTGGGGTATCCCCTGACTGGCAGCAGCTCCCTCGGCTTAGGAGGCTGCGGAGAAATGTGCACCCTTGGGCTCCAGCCCCCAGGAAAGGCAGGAGAACTCAAACACTAGAGGAAAAGAACCTTTTCCACCAAGGAAAAGCCTCCCAGGACAGAGGGACAGGCCAGGCCCCTGCAGAGCTTTATCAGCCTGTATTTGGAGAAGGAGCAGTAGCTCCAGCTCAGTGGAGCTCGCAGCAAGAACCGTCCCTGCTGCCCTCTCAGCAAGGGGGAGCTGGCTCTGAGCTACCTGGAGCTGCGCTGAGGCAGAAAAGGGTCAGTTCAGCTCCAGGAGAACCCCGGGGGGAGGCAGCTGGAGCTGCAGAGGGTCGTAGCAAAGCCCTGCTGCTCCATCCGACTGAGCCAAAGGAGCAGGAGGAGGAAACCCTTGATGCCCTTCAGGCACCAGCTGCCTTGAGGGAGAGGGGACAGACCCAGCCTGGGGCCCAAGGGGCTGGTGACATGGGGCCGTGGACATGAGCGGCTCTGAAACAGCACCTTGAGACCAAGGGGCTCCCTCTCTCTTTTTTTTTTTTTTTTCCTTCCCAAAGCAAACTTGCTGCAAGGCGCCCTGTGCTCCCTCTGGTTTGCTCTGCTTCAGCCCCTTGTGGATGTTCTCCTAGGAAAGCCACGAACCCAGTGCTGTGAATTAAGTTTTTCCCACCTCATCCTGACAAAATCCAAGGAGACCAAAGGTGAATATCAAACCTTGCATCATAAAAGGCGTCCCCTGGAGCCCTGCCGGCCCAGGCAGGAGCAGACTGTCCCGAAAAGCCTCACCCCTAGCACAACCACCCCCCTCAAAAGTCAGGCTCACGCCGAAGGAAGCAGATCTACTTCAGCACCATAACATTTTATTAAACTACACTATCAAAAATCACATTGATGGCAGGGAGAACGTTGCTGTCAGTGCACGTTTTCTGTACTAAGACTGCAGTCGTAGCACCCAGCCCTCGCTGAGGACAAGGACGCTGAACCAGAATCCTTCATAGCCAAAGAGACGGTAGAAAATGCTTCTACAAAAATCAGGGCAGCCGGGGGCTCGCCGAGGGCTCGAAGGGAAACGCTTCAAGTCAGCTCAGTCCGGGGGGGGGGAGGGAGGTGTGTGTGTTTGTAAAAAGTTTGCTTTTACCTGGTGTTTGTGAACTCCTTCCTCCGCGGGGGGAAGACGCTGAGCAACAGCAGCCCCCGGCCCTGCGACGGCCCCTTCACAACTCCACACAAATATTGTGTACTGCTCCTTCACTTGGGCGCGGTGACGGTGGGATACAACCCCTTGAAGTGCGCTACAGTTATAAAAACCTGCTCCATCGTCTAGAACCAACAGTAAAAAGTAGCAGAAATACATTCTATACAGAAGTAAAAAAAAAAAAAAAAAATAAACCAAACAAAACAAAACAAAAAAAGACCCAAACCAAACCGAACAGTTGAGTTTCTGACCAATATTGGAGTTTTAAAAGCCTGACTTCTAACACCTATGAAACTAGTTCTAGTCTCCCCAAGCCGCCGCTACGCACCAGCTCGAAGCTGCTTTCTGGGACAGCCGGCGTCCTCGGGAGCAGGGCCCGCCCGGAGCTGGTTTGGGACAAACCCTCCCGAGGGCTGCGAGCAGAGGCTGAGATGAAATAAGGCTTTTTTTTTTTTTTTTTCCCCCCAGTCTTCGCTCGAAGACTCATCTGCCAGCCCCGTTTTCACGGGGGAACCACGGCAGCGGTTGGCTGTTCCACCCCGGCGAGGTCAGAGGCGCGTGGCGGGGGGCGAGGAGGGGCTGCCTTCGGGAGGAGGGGGGGTATGTACAGCCGGGGGGTAACGCGCTCAGGCCCAGCCAGCTGGGGTCCTGCGGTGGGGGGGGGGGGTCAGTAACACCCCTCCTTCCAGGAGTCGTCCTCCGGGGGCTGCGCCGACTGGAGGAACCTGCGGGAGAGACGGGACAAGGTCACCAACGGCCCCGGTGACCCACGGATGCAGGGCTGGGCGTCAGCCCCCGCGCCAGGGAGCCAGCGGGGGGACGCAGCAGCCGCCGTTTGGGGCGGTTTGAAGCGATTCCGTGACTATTACTGGGTGCTTAAACAGGGATGTATTTATCCTGCTCAGTTATTAGCAGTTGTGGGGTTTTTTCCCCCCCATGACTGCGTCCAAAACAGTCTCCCCTGCACATACGAAAGGTGTTCTTCCCTAAACACACAAACACCCACCCGCCTGGCTGCGGAGCACTGCTGCAAATCAAAAATTCCCTTTTGAATATTTTTTTTTTTTTTTAAAGTAGCTACAGCTCAGTTTAAGGCTACAACAGGATAGTGAAAAGGCACAAGTCCTTATTGCTTATCAGTCCGACACCGAATCGGCTTCCCTCACCCATCAGAGGTTACGCTACAGTTGTGCTGCAAAAAGCTGTAAAAACCAGCAGCTTTTGGCAATTTGGTAGTGGGTTTGCCTCACGTGGCTCAAACAGCCCGGGGCAGCGCGGGTGGGCGGCTGTTGGAAGCATCTCAGAGGCCTTATTCTTGGAGGAGTTTGAGGATGCTCTGACCAAACAGAACATCTACCAACTTCAGCCAGCCGCTGTCTAAATATTTAGGGAGCTAACCCTAAAAGCTGGAAACAAATGTTAAAAAAAAGCCCAACCCTCCCTTGCACCTTCCTGGATGAAGACGTGGCTCCTAAATCAGTTCAGACCAGCACAACAAGAACAAAAAAGCTAAGTTTTTGTTGACCCTGTTGTGGGACGTTACTGCAACGATACAGCCTCGTGCTTCAGCCAAGCCTTGTTCACTTGTCCTACTTTTCAAACCCCTCTGGAAACTCCTCAGGCCTTGGCTGATGCCCACCCACAGCCCAAACGAGAGGCTAAGGAAGAAAAAAAATACAAACCACCCAACTTATTTTACCAGCAGCAAAGTGACAGGGACACCAAAGGAGGTCGTGTGGGGAGATGATCACGTTATCAGTGAGGAAAATTTATTGGTCGTTTGGAAAGGGACGTCCCCGTCCCACAACCAGACGTCTGCGCCCAAAAAGGATGTGCCATCATGTTCATCGACAGAAATAAGCCTGAGCCTCCGCCTCTTTGTTCTCCTGGATGATTTGGCTTAAAAAAAGCACTTCTCTCTTAAAACAGATGGAACACTGAAGTGTTGAAGGGTTTGGTCACGGGTTACACAGCGCAAGGGGGTCGCTCTCGCTCACCCCGAAGCTGCCGAGGCCCAGCCGGTCAGTTCAGATCCACCTTCACAGCGCTTCTTTTTAGGGGGATTTCAGGGAACTGCCCTCTCCTTGGCTGGGGGGAAAGTACTTCAAGTCCGTGTATCTTCCAGCTGAGTCCTCTCCTCTCTATGGGCTCCCCGACCGCCGCCCTACACCCCAGGTCAGGCGGTAGCTCTGGCCCAACCCCGCACCCGTGTCACCCTTTAGAATGAACGCCACAAAAAAAAAAGGCATTTCCACTCTGGGACGTACAGGCAGGCCCGGGAGTCGGTGAGGCTCGAGCCTCCCACTTACCTCTTGGACGGAGGGGTCGGCTTGCTCTTGGGCACCGAGATTCCTCCCACGGACGCACGTGCCTTCAGGGGGGGATTTTTTGCCACAGTGACCACGTTGCTGCTTCTGGCAGCGCAGCTGCTACTGGAGGAGCCCGTACTCAGCGGTTTCCGCACGCCGCTGGCGGGACTGGTGTAACTACAGGCTTTTACCGGCTGCCGGGGCGTCAGCAGAGAGTTTGTGCACGACGCGGCTTTCATGGGCTGCCGCACGGTCAGGGGAGACTGCCCAGCCCCGGAGGAGTACCTGAGCTTACTGGGAGCCAGACCTAGGAGAAGAACACCAAGAAAGAATGACCCAGTTGGCAACAGGATTTGAAGAACCTTTCAGGACACTGGGCCTTCCGAGGGCCTCGGGTTTAGTCGGGTCGGTTGAACAGACCGAAGGAGATGGGCTACGGCGGCGCGGCGGTGTAATGGGTTTGTGGGGCAGGGGTTTGGCAGCGGGGGGGGGTTACAGGGGTGGCTTCTGTGAGAAGCTGCTGGAAGCTTCCCCCGTGTCTGACACAGCCAGTGCCAGCCGGCCCCAAGACGGACCCGCCGCTGGCCGAGGCCGAGCCCATCAGCGACGGCGGCAGCGCCTTGGGGAGAACGGGTAAAAGAGGGAAAAAAGTTACGGGGCAGCAGGAATTGCAGCGAGAGGAGTGAGAATATGGGAGAGGAACATCCTGCAGGCACCCCGGGCAGGGCAGAAGGAGGGGGAGGAGATGCTCCAGGTGCCGGAGCAGCTATTCCCCTGCAGCCTGTGGTGAAGACCACAGTGAGGCAGGCTGTGCCCCTGCAGCCCATGGGCGGTGGAGCAGATGACTGCCTACACCCCGGGGAGGGCCCCCACGCTGGAGTAGGTGGATCCCTGAAGGAAGCTGTGACCCCGTGGGAAGCCTGTACCGGAGCAGGCTCCTGGCAGGACCTGTGGCCCATGCGGAGAGAGAGCAGCCCCCGCTGGAGCAGGTTGGCTGCTGGTGACCCCGTGAGGGGGCTCACGTTGGAGCAGTTCATGGAGAACTGCAGCCCTTGGAAGGACTCACGCTGGAGAAGTCATGGAAGACTTTCTCCCATGAGAGGGACCCCACATTGGAGCAGGGGAAGCGTGTGAGGAGCCCCCCCCCCTGAGAAGGAAGGAGCGGCAGCAAACAACAGGGTGATGAGCTGACCCCAACCCCCATTCCCTGTCCCCTGCGCCGCTCGGGGAGGAGGAGGGAGAGAAATCGGGATCAAAGTTAAGCCCGGGAAAGAAGGGAGGGGTGGGGGGGAAGGTGCTTTAAGGTTTGGTTTTATTTCTCATTACTCCTCTCTGAGTTAATTGGTAATAAATGACATTGTTCTCCCAAGTCAGGCCTGTTTTGCCCGTGACGGTACAGGCTGAGCGACCTCCCTCCCTGTCCTGACCTCGACCCACAAGCCTGTTGTTCTATTTTTCCTCTCCCCTGTCCTGTCGAGGAGGGGGAGCGACCGAGGGGCTTTGGTGGGCACGTGGCACCCAGCCAGGGTCAGAGCCCCCCAGCGGGGCAGGCGCCGCGCTGACCTGCTGACCGCTGCTGAGTCCTGGGAATGCGGCTGTTGGGCACCTGCAGGTCCGACTCCAAGCTCCGGCTGCTGCGTACAGACTCCAGCGCTCGGAGGCTCGTCCTGGCCAGGTTGGGCATGCTGTGGCGCATCTCCTCTGAAAAGCAAGAGCAAATTCTCTCTTGGTGGCTTCTGGTAGCAGGGGAGGTACAGAGAGGTTTAGACCAGCTCTTGAAAAAAAAAAAATCCGCGCTTATTCAAGGGTGGGAAGGGACCTGGAAAGATCAACCGGTCCAACCCCCCCTGCCAGAGCAGGACCACCCAGAGCAGGTCACACAGGAACACGTGCAGGTGGGTTTTGAACGTCTCCAGAGAAGGAGACCTCTCTGGGCAGCCTGTGCCAGGGCTCTGTCACCCTTAAAGAAGTTCTTCCTCACGTTCAGGTGGAACCTCCTGTGCTCCAGCTTGCACCCGTTGCCCCGTCATTGCCCATCACCGAAAAGAACCCGGCTCCATCCTCCTGACACTCGCCCTTCATGTATTGATAACCATTGAGGAGGTCACCCCTCAGTCTCCTCCAAGCTCAAGAGACCCAGCTCCCTCAGCCTTTCCTCAGGAGGGAGATGTTCCACCGCCTTCATCCCCTTTGTGGCTCTGCTCTGGACTCTTCCCAGCAGTTCCCCATCCTTCTGGAACTGAGGGACCCAGCACTGGACACACTGTTCCAGATGGGGTCTCATCAGGGCAGAGCAGAGGGGGAGGAGAACCTCTCTCCACCTACTGACCACAGCCCTTCTCATACCCCCCCGGATGCCATTGGCCTTCTTGGCCACCAGGGCACATTGGTGGCTCATGGGCACCCTGCTGTCCACCGGGACGCCCAGGTCCCTTTCCCCTACGCTGCTCTCCAACAGCTCCATCCCCAACCCCTACTGGTCCACGGGGTTGTTCCCTCCCAGACGCAAGACTCAACGCTCGCCCTTGTGGGAGTTCATTCGATGTCTCCCCGCCCGGCTCTCCAGCCCACCCAGGTCTCGCCGGGTGGCAACACCGCCCCGCGGGGGCGTCAGCCACCCCTCCCGCTTGCACGTCACCGCCGGGTACGTTTGTGCACTCACAAGCAGCTCACCTTCGCTGTTGGCGTACTTGAGCCGGTCCTGCATGGGACTTTGCACCGACCTCCTCGGGGGACGGATGCGGGAAGTCGAAGACCTGCCGTAATCGGCGCTGGAAGACGGGGACTGGCAGCGGGGCGAGCTGAGCGGAGACGGCGAGTACCTGTGAGCGCTGCGGTAGGACAGGGAGCAGTCGTAATCGTCCTCGTCCTCCAGGCTGTACGTGTCGAACTCCTGGTCGCTGTAGGTCCCTCTCCGCAGGGAGTGAAGGGAGGCACTGGAACTGCGGCGCGACACCGAAGCGGAGCTGGAGGCACAGTCCTGACGGAGGCCTGGAGACAGCGGGCAACACGGCTCAAAGTCACATCAAAAAATGAAAAAAGAGAAATTCCTTATCCGTTCGCTACACAAATTCAGAAGCAAGGCCTTCAGCGGTGACCCGTTTCACCTTGGAAGGAGAATCCAGTTAATAACTCCTCACTGAAGACTGGGTGGATTCTCTAAACTGGAACAGTGTCACCCATATTTAATTAGAGCAAAGAGTTAATGTTCGAATCGGCCTGAATTACTCCGTAGGTCACATACACGGGCGGCTGCGGGCTATATATTGCCACACAAGCTCCGCTGGGTTAACTAGGCACAGGAGTCTCATTTACAGCACGAGGTTTTTTTAGTTCATTTAATTGTGCACCCACCAGCATTTCAACAGGGTGAAACAAAGATCTGGACTTCTGCCTCCAAGGGAAACCCGCCCCCTTTCATTGACACCTACAGCCTGGTTTCTTTACGGGTCCTCCCCCAACGTTGGCCTTTCTCTAAGTCTTCTTGCCTGACCACAAGGAACTCCTTACCAGGAGCTAACAGCAAACTGGTTGAAGGGACTTTTGAGAAAGACGTCAGGTAAAGTTCTGGAAAACCCTCTTCTCAGTGCAGTCCCTTCACTGCAGGGATTAAAACCCCCAAGCGTTCCCTGCCCTTCTCCCCTCACAACGCAGGTACGAAAAGCTCCCATCGTTCTGAGGATGAAGCGCTTTTCGTATTTCACTGGAAACTGTGTAATGGGACGGGATTTCCTTGGCTTTTTTTTTTTTTTAAATGCTCACAAAGCATATGAAAATATTCAAGTTTAGAAAGAAAAAGGCCGTTACTCGCTGTATTCTCTTCAATACAACCGTGCTCGGGTGTCAAAGCGATCACAAGATCTCACGTTTTTTGCTCTGTTTGGTCTCCTATTCCAGTTCCTATTCTTCCAACTTATAAAAGGCCCAGAACTAAAAGTTAAGTGTTCTCCAGAAGAAAACCAGAGAACTTCATTCTCGGTTTCCTGCAAATCAAATTAACGATTAATTCGCCCCGACCAACAGACCCAACCACTTTGCTCCACCTCCATCTTCCATCAGGACCTCGTCCAACCCACACCCAAGTCCACAGACAGTTCACTGACGCTTTAATGGGAACTGGACCAGGGCCCGAAATCCCCCCCGTGGGGAGGCAGACACGCTGTACGCTGACGTCCCATTTCCAGAGCTGTCTCCGAGCTCTTTCCCAGAGCAACACTTAAATTGTCATTTCAGCTCCTGCAGCTTTAGCACCCTTGAGCTCGGATTTACTCAACGCAGCAGCGAAATGCTACTTGCACCTTCCGTGAAACAAAGGACTTGTAAAATCCAGCCCTCCAGACAGCTCCCAACGGGATCTCAGGCTGCAGTTAGGCAGCCTGCTCCGAAAAAACACAAATTTACAAGCCAAAAAATTTTGCTGGGTTATTTTTTTTTTTTTGGCAGCTGGATGCGTTCCCCCAAACCAACAGGCGCTGCAGGACGCAGCAGCTCGCGTTGGCTCGAGGGAGGGGGCAGCAGCCAGACGGGCAACTGCGAGCTGCTGCTGTTCAAACTGCCACGATTTCCGACACAACGACGCAGGAAACGTCACCTGTACTTCAGAGGTGACCTGGGACGGGGTATTTTTGAGTATCAAAGGGCGCGGACGTATTTAACAAGGGCTTGGGGCAATCCTGTCAAGACTATCCCCTGCTTGAAGAGGTGTAACCTTGAGAACGCTGCACAGCCGCCAAGCTGACGTGGCAGCTGGGGTCTGCAGATGTTCAAAGGAAGCCCCTGCAAATCACCAACATCTCAAACGATCCATTCCCTCCTCTTTTTTTTTCTTTTGGTGGGGAAAAAGGGAAGCACAGGTGGAATCTCCCTACATTCCTCTACAATCCCACAGCCGTAACCCAAAGGGGATGGCCGTCACGTACTTTCTTCCTGAAGGCGCGCCATAACCTGGACATCAGTCAGGTCCTGCAGCTTGTAGCCCATCGAGATGGAGTCGTCCGACGTGCTCAGCTCGCTGTCCACAGACGACTGGGAGCTCAGCGCCGAATGCATGCTCAGGTAGCCTGGGGGGAGGAACGGAAAAAGCCTTCAGCCAGCCGCGGACAAAAGCAGAACGAGCGACAGAGAATTTATTCCCGTACTAAAGCCAGCGCGGTTGCGAACAGAAACAGAACTAATTAAGTTAGAAATGACTCGAGAACTCAACGCTCCGCGTTTTAACCTGCGCTTTGCAGGAGGCAGAGTGTCTTTGTGCAGGGCAAAAAAAACGCAGGCTTCTCTCCAGAAGGTGCCAAAGGGACGCTGGGTCATTTTGAGCACTGTTATTTCTGCCTCTTTGGAGAAAGGGGCAACTATTGAGCTCCACGTGAAGCAGCAGAGCGGCACAAAGGGCTTGCTAGGGCGTTGGTGAGCAGTCGCAGGAGTCAAAGGATCCAAATGGCTTGCAGACCGCCGCACCTCCAAAATCTGCCAGGCGAGCCTGCTCACGCAAGGCAGAGTTTACACTGGGGTGCCTCCTCCCTGCTCCTGAGGTTTATCTGGTTTTTCCCCCCATCATCATAAAGCAAACTCCCTCGTTACAGGGAAGGACGTCGCTCGTTCACACAGCGGGTCGTGAAAAAGAACCTGGGAGGATCTTCCCACCAGGGCAGTTTTTCCATAAGTCAGGGAGTAGGAAGAGGAACGAGGAATTTTCCTTTTGAAGAAGAATAATAAAAATTTCACCACAACCATCGTTCAGCGCAAACTTTCACCTGTTCGTACTTGTTCTTAAGCAAGTCAGTATTTTCCCTGGCACAGGAGTACCGCTGCTTGCTCCCGAAGCCACGGAGCTTCGGGGTTACGCTGGTCCTTGCCCTGCAGAGGCGGGAGGCTTGTACGTGGCGCTGTGGTATCACCACCGCCTTGGCCTTCCTCAGGCCCTACTCCTCCTCCCTGCGGGAAGGCTACGCACCAGCTCAGCCCAGCTCCATCTGCAGAGGGCGGGCAGATGCAGGCAGCGAGGGGAGAACCTCGCTACCATCCCACCAACTTTCACTTTGGCTCGGGGTAGTGCCTTTGAGAGAGAGCACGCACCGCTGAGCGTGCCTCCATCTTCTCTCCCTGTTTTATAACTACCATCCTATAAAAAATAGTGAAAAAATCCCCACAGAACAATAAAAAAAACCCCTCCAAACAACAACAAACAGTGCTAGAAAAATTTTTGGAAAGACAGAAGGATTAGTGAATGTGAAACCTGGCAAAGGTGCTTATCTGTGCTACGTGTTAGGAACTACCCTGACACGCTCCTGGCATAACTAGCCCTCCAACACGGACACACAAGACTGTATAACTTGCACAGCCGTGTCAGGAGAGAGCACATCATTGCCTTCAAGTAATTCCAAGACAAGGCTGCAATTAGTACCGTGGAGATTTAGACCCTCCAAAAAAAAGAGAAAAAAACCCTCATAAAAAACCTCATTAAACCCCACGATCTGACAAAAGATCAGCTAAAGCCGGTGGGTACCCAAGAGCACTTGACATCACCTTCAGCTAGAGCAGGCCTGAGAAATACAGAGCCTGCCCCAGCAGGGAGCCCAGATCATCACCTGAACAGCAGCGACAGGCGGGCTGTGGTGCGCCAGGGACAACCCAGGAATGTCAGTCAGCCTCCCGAGCGCCCGCCGGGTAGCAGGGACCACCGACTGCTGCTTGAGCGCGCGCAGTTCTGCCCAAAGTCCTGGAGGCAGCGCGCCTCCTCGTTCTCAAGGACACGAGAAAGAAACGGTTTGTCTGTTCTCAGGAAAACATCTAAAAATCCATCGCTGAGCCTGTCAAACAACGGCTGATTCCAGGCAGGCAGAGAGGAAAACCAAAAAAAAAAGCAGCAAGTTCCCAGTGTTACCTCTTCAACCAGTTCTGAGGCGCAGGGACCGCTGCCAGGGAAAACGCACGTTTGGAGTAAAACAAGTGTCTTACGTGGACGTTGAGCAAAGAGCTCTGGAGCAGGAAGCCACAATTCCTCATCGGAGCAGACAAAGTTTTTCCAGTTTCAAGATGCTTCTGGAACAGTGACAGAAGCGTGACCGCGGTGCAAGGGGGGCGTCTGCGCGGGTGCGTGTGACACAGGGAGGCCACCCCAGCCCCGAGGCAGCACGGCGGTGTGACAACCCCAGGAAAAGCCACGGCAAGCAGCTGGAGTAAAGCCAACGTGAGAGCAGGGCCTGCGCCTGCAGGGCACGGTGCAGCGAGCAGGCATGGCTTCCCTGCTGTGACTGACACCTTTTGCCCTAAAAGCTGCATTTTCACTGCAGCTGTGCGTCAAACGCAGCTTTTGAACAAGCAAAGTTCCCCACTCAGCTCGGCTGCTGCGTTTCAAACTGCAGGTCTATTTAAGGACAGTCAGGGAGGGGAAGAAAAACATCCACATTCTTTCATCAGGAAAAACTTGTGGCTTGGGACGAACCGATTATGGTTTTTGTTACAGCAACTTCACAATACGCCACCTCTGGATTTTTTAACAGGTTTTCAGCGGATTTGCAGAGGGAAGGAAGAGGTCTGGAGGCTGCACGGGCACTTCGGCTTCACCCATCAGCAACCGCGGCTGTGCGAAAGGTGGTTTGGCATCTAGACCGCCCCGCAACCTCACGTGAAAAACTAGAAACTGATTTAGGGGTTTGTCCCTGCAGAACTCAGCGGGCAAACCCAAGCATCCCTTTGTTTGCGAAGCAGAGCTAAGTGTTCATTCCTCTTTGCAGCAGGAACCCCGCAGATCTCACAAGCACACCTGCAGCTGTGACAACACCCAGCCGCCCTCCTTTTTCTTGGAAAAGAAAAAAAGGTTCACACAACATCAGGTTTCAAGCCAGATAAACATGCTTTGTGTTTTTAAGCGTGCAAATCGGGATACAGCCGTTTCCACAAAACCCAAACGAACCAAGGGAGACTCCTTGGCTAACAAAGCCCGGAGGCAAAGCACTGGCACTGGGAAACAGCACCCATGCATCGAGGGTAAACGAAGCTCCTGAAAGACCCTACACGGACCCTCGGGCAGCAGCTTAAATGCAAAGGCAGAGTGGAGGCCAAGCCATTTAGGAGAAGCTTCATTACAAGCTACCTACAAACACGGGCTTCGAACGAGAACTTTGTGGCCTCTAAGGGAGGAAATCTCACTCCAAACACAACCGAGCCCGACGGAAAGCTTTCCTTGTTTTGTGTTTAGGCCCATTTAAAGGCTTATCCTGGCGACCACGCCTCGTATCTTAAAGCACGGGGCTTCTTTCTGTCGCCTGAGTTACTATTTTCAAAGGAAACTTCGCAAACTTCAAGCCAGAAAACGGACTCCAACACAAAGTTAACACCTACATACGGTAACATCATTCAAAAGCAGTATTTTCTTTGCCCCGACAGCTGTTTTCTATTTTAAGTCACTTTAAATTAGTACAACTTATAAATACAAAGTTATAAAAACAAAAACATGAAATAACTACACGACATTTAGAATGCAAGGAAGTTTTCTGCCACGTAATAGAGGAAACCCAGGTCACTCAGCGAGCAAATTAACCGAAGAAACCCCCACGGGTGGGCTTGCATCTCCGGACAACTTTTCCCCGTGTCCCTCGGTAATACTCCTTGCATTTTAAACGCTGCAGGTTTGCGCCGCTCTACTGACATGCCATACCTGAGCTGCCACAGGTTAGTAGTGCTTTGTTAGTCGATTTGAGATGCCCGGGAGAGTTTAGTGCATTGCTACAGGAGCCTGCCTCTGTATTCAAATTATGTGCGCTTGGCGACGCCAGTGGGCTGCAATACAGGTTTTTCCATCTACTGGCTAGAAGGAAAAATACAAAAAAGCCATAAAGGTTATCAATTTTTTTTTAAAAAAAAAGCATAAGATACAGAAAGGCATCAGATCAAACAGGATTAACTGCTGTAACAGACGTACTTCAAATCAGACATCTCGCTGGTGCCGGTTACGGGATGCAGGCAGCAAAGCGGCGCCTGCTCCCTCGCTCGCTCTCCCCTTTAACTCGTTTTTGTCACCTCTGAAGAATCCCAAGAATAACTACTGACAAACTTGGCTTTAAAGAAACCACACATTTCTGAATGTCCCAGTGCTGGTCTTCAAAGGCGGCTGTTTTCAGAAATACGGTCACTTCTACGCCCCACCTCCACTTTAAGGAGCTCCACTGGACAGGTGTTATTTTGAATTTTTGAATGATGGCATCAAAACAGCATCAGGCCACAAAAACCATGCCTTTAGACTTAAAAGGAGAGCAAATTAATATGAAAAACGACTATTCCGAAATCCTTACTCAGCACACAGACTCGCATAGGAGTTAGTGAAACAATCAACAAGCAGCCAGGCAGCCAAACCCGGTGCATCCCTGCGTCCCTGAAGCTGGAAATAAGCAGCGACAACGCTAAGGAAGTGACAATCTGTGTACATTCAAGGGGCTGCCGAGCTGCTCACCGCATCCTTACCACTGAGAGAATATTGGCTATGAAAATAATGAAGATTCACTATACAAATAGCTTGCTTGCTTGATTTCCCCCACAAATACAAGGTCAGGCTGTTTTCATTAACAAGGAGGGACAGAGTACAAATGAAGCCTGACACACCTCAGACGGAGAGCAAAGTTCATCCAACGAACCTTCATTTGCCTTTTTAAGCACAGATGGTTTATAAAAGTAAACGAAGTTTGCTCTCAAACGACATTCAGTTATCTCAAATCAGGAATTTCAAGGCTAAACTCAAAATAAGACTGATTACAGGCCGCGCCAAAACACTGTTAGTATGTAAAGTTTAAAAAAAAAAAACCCCAAACAAAGAAAAACCAACCACAAAACCGACACCAAACCCAAGCAGGGGCCTCTCGGACTTCCCAGCACTGAGGTCAGATTGCTGGTCAAACTGAAATCAGGATTCCTGCATTCAGCCAGCAGACAAAGCCAGCCCGCTCAAAACGCAGGCAGACAACGGCTTTTGTACCCAGCTGGGGGTTGTGTTTTCAGCAGTCAAGGACGTCCCCGCGCTTCCAAACACCCCTCCGCTCAGAAACGTCCCTTTTTTTCAAACGCTGCTGACCGCAGCCGTCGGGCTGAGGTGTTCACGAGTCAGACCAGAGAGACGAGGCTGCCGCACGCCCCGCTCCGCCGCGCTTTTCAGCCACGAGCCGTTAGGGGAAAATAACGGAACCCATGACCCCTCCAGCTGCAGGGTACGGCCCAGCACAGCCACACGACACAGAAAGCTGCGGTACAGGGCGCAGAAGGCTGGCTGGCGGCCCTCCCTGCCTCGGCTGTCAGCAGGGCAGCGCGGGACTCGCGCGTTCTACACGCAAACCCGGCGCGCGCGCGCGCGCTCGAGGAGACAAAGGCAGGATCTCCACCGGGTGGATGGCGGGGGATGTACTACCGAGGTGGAGAAACAGAGCTAACTCCTTGGTTTGGCGATGAAACAAACTGCTCATCTATTCTAACAGCTCCGCCGTCAGCGTCAGGCTGACACGGAGCGACCCTCCCGGGCTCTGGAAAGGGAAAAGCGAAGACCCAAACCCACAGCCCCAGAGCAGCGACCGTGCCGGTGGTGGGCGGCACGACCCTCAACACCCCGACCCTGAACACCCCGTAGCGCCCTCGGTTCCGGCAGGTGCAGGAGGGGATCTTTCCCCCCCCACCGTGGTGAAGTTGCACAGCTGACAGTCACCACCGAGTGCTTTTAGGGGAGGATAAACCTGGAGGAAAAACTCGGTTTCCAAGTGACAGCACTTCAAGTCACAGATTTTAATGTTTCCTTAGTGCCAGCTTTGAGCATCAGCCAACTATTTTACCCAGGCAACAATACTAATGGTAAGACACAGTGAGAACAATCACTGTTAGAAACAATCAACCACACTAGAAGTCTTTATACAGAAAAAACCTGCAATAACAGTTTCATGGGATGCTCTCCCCACTCGCCGGAGGCACATTTTTTCCTCTACACATTTTTACATCAAAGATGTTGAAATATTTTTTCAAAAAAACCCCCAAGAACCTGAAAACACTAACATGTATTTTAGTGTTCAGGCTCTGAACACACTAAAAAAAAACCTGCAGAAAGCAAGGTGGTCCATTTAGCAATTAATCTGAAACGCCTCTACTTGTGTCTTAAAAAGCACATGGAGGCAAAACACCAGAGCTGGGTTTGTTGTGGCTATTCCCTGTGATCAGCCGAGCTTTCTTGACGTTTACAGCGTGATCTCCCACCTTCCCCAGCTGAGGCGTGACCGAGGTAACCCAAAAGCAGGCAGGTTTTTAACGCAGCGGCAAACGCAGAACCCGCACCGAGAGCACCCCCCCCCCCAAGCGCCACCCCTGCAGCTGTTCTCTCCGCTGCAGCCACCGCAAACTTCACGTCTCCTTCGCTTTACTGCTTCTCAGTAAGGTCCAGTCCCCCTTGAAGTGGAAATAAAAGGCAGAGCAGCGCCGATCACTCACGTACCTTGGTCGAGCCTGTTGATGAGGGTTCGGCAGGCCGCCTCCGTCTCGGGGCTGGGATTATCCAGCACCTGCCGGCACCACTTTAAAGGCGAGTCCGTTTTCTGATCTGCGGTAGATTTTCTCGGGGACACGTAGAGCCTTGGCGAGGATTGAAAGGAGACAGTAAAACACGCTCGTTAGCTCGAAGCACGCAGCCAAAGCAGCACTTACTGAAGCACACCCAACGGTAGGCAACAGAGGAGCTACCCAGATTAAAGCTGGGGGGGGAAAATTAAAGTTTAAACTGTACACTACGATTCAGAAACAAAACTTAGTACTGCAATAGCAAAACTCACTTACAGATGGCTTCACAGAGGAAGCACACAGCCTCCATGAGGCCAGGCTCGAGCCCGGGCTGCTGGAACGCTGCTGGAAGCTGTTGGCGTGTCACCATCACCCGCCGCCCCAGCTTCTCCCTTCACTCCCCGCCTCTCCCCCCCAAACCCAAACACCCCGTGAGCAAACAGGACGGGCGAGGAGGTGGTTCTAACCTGAGATTCAAGGTGATCTGCTTTCAGAAGCCTAACTTTGTGTTAAAAAACCCCAGGGCTCTGGATATTCCACCTGTATCGCACTGCAGGCAAGAGGTGCCTCCCGACTTCCCACCGCAGCTCTCTGAGACACTGAGTGAATAGTAAGAATTCTACTCACAGATTTCAGGGATAAACCATTTCACTGGAAGATTTAGAAGTTTTCAGACAGTTGGGAAGCATGGCTGTAGGCTACCTTTCCTTTTTTTTTATTGGAATGTTAGGTAAGTTCCCCTAAAGCCGAAGTCTTTGACAGGTCTAATACACCTGGCATTGTTTTGCTTATACATACAGGATTAGCCTTACGTAGAGATAGATTTCGTCACCTTCCAGTCTTGGCTCATTTACAACTGATCATGTGTAAAGTAACATCCGAACCATATTTCATGAGTAGAAAATTCCCTCAAGAAAGGTCAAAGGGTAGAGGAGCCGGACTGAAAAGCAACTCAAGTAGTTAACTTATCCCACATTCGCATTTTTGAAGTAAAGAAATCCCAACCGGAAAAAAACCAACCCAACTCACCCTATATTTTAAAGTTTTTGCTATTTAGCAACTCACTTAAAACATTTGTGAAAGGGGAAAAAAAATATAAAAAAATCAGTGTTGCGTACATCTAGAATTAAACAGATGTATTTTAATTCTTGCACGTAAACACCCTCAAGTAGAGGGCATCGAGATCCCAAACAATCAAGAGCGTGAGAGAGGCAGGAACAAAACAAGAAGTGCTGTCACTAACAGAATCTGCCCACGGAGATGATGAATTTCCTGCGTATAATCACACCCCCCCTTACTTCCACACTAGGCTTCCAGCTACGTACTCTTAATGCGCTGAAGTCCTTCAAAGGATCACAGAAGGGTTCGAAGGCAGGAGGGCCAGCTCTGCGATGACGACCTTACGGACCTGCATCTGCACAACTCCTGGCAGAGCCTGCCAGGTGATGACCCCTGAACTCCACAAAAAAGCAGAGAGGAGATTTCCGAGAGCAGAAACTTTTTTTGATCGTGCTAACAAGGCCACAAGGTTCATCAGCTCGAGTTTCTGACTACTGAATTTGTCCACAATGCCATTTCTTAGACTTCAGTGTACCAGAAGAAGAAGAAACCTTCCAGGTCTTTGAAGCTGTGCAGCGATTGAACACCGCTCTAGGAGGGATATGGTTTGAGACTAAATTTTGGGGGATGAATACACAGGAACTAGGTGGGAAGCTCAGGTGCCACCTGCAGACACGAAGTCTAGCTCTTGGGTCCATCTTTCTCCGTAGGCTCTGACGAGCTGTCCGCGTGGCCCTCAGCCAGCACAGCTCCCACCTCTCTGCTTCACGTAAACGGGCTTCAGGGTTCATAATCTCCTGTGAGAGCAAGAGAGTTCTGCCATGCACACAATCACACAACTGCTGCTTCTTCCACCACTACCTTCCTCTCAAGCACCAGTCCGGTGCTCCTTCACCTAGTGAACTGCTTGGAGGCGACAAAGAACCCTCGTGGTCACCACACACCAGCTACAGCCACACTGGGTGATTCACACTGCTCCCAACAGCTGTCCTCACACTGACGTATGCATAACATTTCACCTTCATCAGTGCAAAATCCAGTATTTGGGCATAAAACGATGATGAGGGTGGTTTTAAGGTTTCAAGGAACGTCTGCACGCCCTTCAGCTGCCTCCTACTCTCTCCCCTAGCAATAACTTTCGACACTCCTGCAGCAAGATACATCAAGTCTTTCTGCTCCAGTTACTAATTCCCGCACAGACATCAACTCAGAAAGTACTCCTTTCCCCAACAAAACTAATACAAACCATCAGATAGTTTAGTCATTATCCCATCAACTTCTGATAACCCCTCAGTGTTTAAAAGATACAGAAACGTACTACGGGTGCCTCAGTCGTCAGGTGTCCTATCCACGAGAGCACAGTTTGGCCAAGATAAACCACACGAACAACTGGGGTATGTAAAACACCGTACTGGCAGCAAAACGTCCGTCTGACCCATTACCTGTCTCCTGTCCTGCGCCCAGGTAAGGATAAGCACGGAAACAGCCAAGCCAAAAGCTGGCCTGATGCACAAAGCTGTCCCAGAGCCCCACAGTTCGGGGCCACGGGATGGAGCACCTCCGTACGCAACAGCTCTCTCCAGAGGGGGTTTTCCAGCGAAGCGATCTAATCCCTCCCTCCGTGCCCCTCTGCTGCAGCACCCCCAGCGCCCCGCGGGGCCAAGCACCACCTCCGTCCACTCGTGACAACGTCACCTGCTATTTGCTCGTGATGCTGGCTGGCTCTTGGGGGACAGGAGGCGGAGGGAAGGCAATTCTCCTCTCCTGCCTCTTGACGTGCCACTCATGACTTCACAGACCTTAATAACATCCCTGCCCCTGGCCAGACCCATCTCCTTCAGGGAGCAGAGACTCAAATCTCTTCAGTCACGTCTCATACAGCAGGTTTTTCACACCAAGCTTTACACAAGACCACGTGCAAATGAAAAAAAAAAATCCCAAAGCTGATTTGCTCCTGACAAACTAAATGCCGAGCACCAGGAACACAAACGTTCCTGCACGTGCACCGTTACCTTTCCCGAAAGGCCTCACAAGCGCGTCTCGCTGCAGGGGCAGGGGAGCGTTCCAGCCACTCGGCTCCGACAAACCGGCGGAAGCGAAGCGCGCTCTCTCTGGATTTATCTCACAGTTCAGAAGAAAAAAAGCAGCAATAAAACCATCACGCAAAAAAGAGGCCAACAGCCTCCTCAGGGCAGGTCACGCTGTTCTTCACATATTTGAGGTTAAGGGAGAAAACCCTGCTCTACTTTAGGAAGTAGTTGTTCTACCCAGTTCCCGCCGAGCTTCTCATCAGGCTTCTCCCCAGGGCTGAAAACGGGAATGCCTGTTTGATTGCCAGAACGGTTTCCCCACAAAGCGGAGCTACGGCTCCCCCAGTGTCCCAGTCCCCTGGACTCTGCCAGAGGACTCCCACTTTTCAGCTGACAAGCCACGGTCTCACTTGTCGTTTCACTAAGCTCCGTTAACTAAGCACAACTCAGTTTTTCAGAGCACTGACACGTAGCTTACAGAAGAGAGGAATTCTGGCTTGCTCTCTCAGCACGAGGTTTACTGGTTTCCTTTTTAAGTCGCGCTGGGGACGGGTCCAACAGACCCCGCAAGCTAACCGCTCCAAATACGCTGGCACAGCTTATTCTCCTGCAGCACCGCACACCACCAGCCGGTAAACTAAACACCTCGCCCCGCAGAGAGAAGCGAGCATTTTGCTGGACACAGTTGTTATGACCCAAAAGTCCCCTTTCACTAGAGGCTCCCTCCAGCCAGCGTCACCCTCCGGCAGCCACCGTGGCACAACTGCGGCCGGGTTAAAGAATTCACAGTTGCAGCTGAACCAAACCAGGATTTCTTCCGAAAGAGGTTTTTGTGACCAGCTAAACCCACTTGCTCTGTTTAAAAAGATGCAGAATCTTATTTCTGGTAGTTTTATCCTCTAAGGCTGTTTCATTTGTCAACTTAATCCAATCAGCACTGGACAAACCGAACCGAGGCATGCCATGGAGCATGCAGACGGACAGTTTACGCGTCAGCCAAAGGCCTGGGGTTTAACAAGCACCCGGTTACTGAGTGAGCTGTACCCGGCGCTTCGCTCCTACAGCTCGGCAGTCGGGGCGTGAAGCACCGTCTGTTTGAACAGCAAAAGGTTGCGCTTGGAGTATTTCCTTTTCCCAAATTGCAAATGATAATTAAGAAGTTATTTAGAGAGTTACAAGGCCTCATAGAAAATTCAGAAAGTAAATATTTGGGCATATATTCTCAATGCGATATATTGGGGTTTTGCTGTATAACTTATTAAATATGAATGAGATTTTCTTCAGCTTCGGTGAGGAAATCCTTAGCTAAAGCAGCTGTAGGTTCTGCTACCCAGTGCATGTGCTTCCCTTTCCCACACAAAGTATTTCATGACATGCACCAAGAGCCAAGACCTTTTCCTCGTGCAGCAAGCACAAGGGATTTTTCTTCCACGAAGAATGTAGGACTCGAAAACAGATTGGTGAGATTCTTTGCACTTTATCCTGACACACTCCAACGTACTCAAAGCAGAGCATCTTCTAGAGATGCTATTTTTATTTCGGGGTCAACGTCACGGGAGGATTTCTGGGAGTTAACGGCCACGATTGTTTGGTTTTGAAAATATTGCTTTAAATAAAAACCCCCAAGAATCCAGGAAACACGACAGCTTTCTCCAGCTGCACACTGCACTGAAAAAAGGCATCTTCACAATTTACTAAGGAATCAGATCAATTCTAGGAGCACGGGCCAGTATTGCACGAGCATTTAAGATCCTCATCCCGCAGAACATTTGTGGTTGTAAATCTACAGGCCGTAAGAAGAGAATTCAGGCTGCAGAAAGCTCTGTAACCAGCGTGTCAGGAAATTAAACTGAAAGTAAAATGCACCTCCGTTTTTCAGACACGTGCCTGATTTATTACACGACTTCCCCAGCACTTGGCACCAGCCGCTACGGCGGTACCAAAAATGGCAGGGATGACACTGACCTTCAAACCTTGGAGTTATATACACCAACGCAAGGAAAAAGAAACCTGAGGAAGCTAAATACGTTTAGAACAATTTAGGTTTATAAGATACACCTCCATAAAGGGCTAAGGCAGCAGCTAAATTCTTCTATAAAGTGTGTATTTCAAACAGATAACGTATTCATTTCCCCTTCCTTTGTGTATCAGCCTTCAGAGTTGATTTTCAGATGTGCTTACGCTGTTCTAATCTCAAATCTGAATGCTACTGTTGATCAGAAATACCAACACCGGCGACAGAGCGTTGTGGAAAGCAATGGTGAAACGATGCTGGCCAGGTCTTGAAATGATAGAAACTCAAAAGGGAAAAAAAACGAGGAGAATCCGGTGGAAAACACGCCACACAAAAACATCGTGTCAGCCCAAGTGGAGGTTTGAGCCTTTATTCCCAAGAAAGAGAAATGAGAAAGAGAGAAAAAAAATTACACTGCAAAGCCCAGGAGAGGCACCACTTTTTCATGTCTACCTAGTGACGAATCCTGCTGAACAATCCAGCCACTAAGACACAGAAGCTCCAAAGGTCACGTCAGCTTAATCTCACGACCCAGTCCACAGTGCGAGACGATCGAAAGGCTCCTCGTGGGACAACCGAGGAGTCACGACCCTGTGCCCACCCCGCACCTCACCGAACGAGCCGTCGGCCAGCACCTCCAGCGTCTCGGGAAGGCCTCAGTCCTTTTGAACCTCCGCCACCAAAAGCAATTTCACCTGAAAGGCCGTATTTTGCAGCCAAGCGTCAGCCCAGCGGGTGGGTTCTTCCTGTCAGATTCCTCTACTCCGGCCCGGCAGTCGCCGGCGAGGCAGAGAGCTGACGGCAACGCGGCGCAGAGGGCTCTGCAGGAGATCACCTGCCCAGAGACCACCAGGCACAGCACAGACCATCCTAAGGGCCAGCCCAAGCGGGTAACGCGCTGCCCAGAGGAGCCAGTCAAGCAGGAGGCGTTTGTGGTAAGTCACCTGTGCCTCCTGGAACGCACCACGGCTAACTTAAAAATACAGGGGGTTGTAAGGTGACCAGTCTGAGAAACCAAGACCTTGCTAATTACTGTTTCTAAGTCACGTCAAATCTTGTCAGCAAGGGAAACTTCTACATGTCCTGCGGAAACGTAAGGGACTGATTCTATAGACAGCAGGGTGGTAAAGTTCTCCCCCAAATTAGAGGCACGAATGCCGTATTTTTCACGATGCTGTATAATACCTGACTTTCGTGCAGAACCACATCCTCATTTGGTGAAAGTTCTCCAGAAAACGTGCTCCCACCTCTGATGGCACGAGCGGCAAACGACAGGGGCGTCCTGCAGTACGCCGAATTAATAAACTCCCTAAGACATCACTATAGAAGGCCACTGGGCATGGAGCCACGGCTGAAAATGTACACTCCCAGGAAACTCCTAAATAGTCATTTATTTGAGCAAACCACGCTCCTTCTTCCTACACAGGCTGTTTCAGGGGCACCCTGCTTGTGCCGAACTCTTGGCTTCAAGCAGGAGACAACACAGCACTAAGGGGAAGGCAGCACAACCCGTTCTCAGTTGAAACATGGGCTTTTTGGGAAAGGAAACGGTGCAAAGCACGGATGTAGCACCAACACCTGAGTGACACGGATTCCTTCTGCTCCTCACCCCACAAAAACCAGGCCCACGTTAGGCTGAGCAGACCTGGACATCCGCGTACGCACCCATCGTATTTTCCATCGCCTTCTGAAAGGAACTTAGAAATTGAAAAGAAACATAAAGAAAAGGTTCTGTTCAATGGATTGGATTGATTGTTACGGTTTGGGGAGGGTGGTTGTGTTGGGTTTTTTTTCCAAAGCAAGCTGTAGAACACACATAAAAGCTTCTCTGAAGCCCCGTGTGAAGCTGCTGGCAGTTTTGCCCCTGGGATCAAGATCAGTAGCAATACTGAGGAGACACGTACAAGGGTCTCTCCTTCCATCAAGGAGAAAACCTAAAGCTGTCCAAGGTGAGGCACAGACAAAGAGTTTGGAACTCCTTCCATCAAAGGAGCTGGAGCAAAAATAGCCTAAATCCAGTAAAAAGGAGAAAGCGCATTAAAAAGTTTGAGGCTTTTCTCTCCTGCCATTTCTCTCCCTCTCTTTTTCATCCAATAGCACATTTGTAAGAACACTTTCCAGTTCAGAGGGGGTGGGAATTTGCATCATTTCATCATAACTCCAAGTCCAAATTCTCTCTCCCAAGTCTTACACGGAAAAATAACTGACAACTGGCAAAACACCAAGCAAGCAGCGCGGGAATGCACCACAAAATGCTCAACACAAACCACCGCCCGCAGAACAACAAACTGAATGCGGAGAAAACCACAGGGTAACTCCATGTCCGGGGAGCACCTCAGAGTGAGGACACTAAGGAAGACAACGAAGGTAACGCCACTGCAGGCGTGTCTTGTCCGTTCCCTTCTGTACGGGTAACAGCCTCTCTACAAACTGCTGGGGAGCAGCACAAGGCACGAACTGGTAACCAGTACCGAGCACGCAGCGCTGACGTCTAAGTGAAGCCTCGTGCTGAACTCAACAGCCCAGAAAGGCGGCCTTCACCCGGGCCTGAGGGAGATTTACAATTTTGAGTAGCTATTCGAGAAAGCAAGGCAAGGGACCGGCAGCGAAGGAGTACCGAGTTACAGCCACCGCAGGCGACGCGGTACCTCAGGTTTCAGGGAGCGCAGTCATTGCAAAGTGGTTTTCAAAAACCAAACGCTAGACCACGCAAATCCAGCTGAAGCCAAGGGAAGCTGCACAGAAACGCTTGCAAGTTTGATCCAAAAAAGCCAAATAATTTCAAAACGGCGGAGAAACAGAGTCTGCACCCGCAGAGGAGTCTCACAAACCCTCTGACCCACTCCTTCATGCGTCCGCCTTCGCCCTCCCAGGGCGACGGGTTCTGCTGTCACCACTTCAGCCCCAGGGGCAAAAATCCCCGGGGCAGGCTGAACTAGAGATTTCAAACCTACCGTGAAGTCACGGCGCACGAGCACAGTACCACGACAGAAATTACCCTGAAGTTCGGACCCCTTCTCAAAACTAGAGTGACACGAAGATATAAGCACTGAAAGCTCTCTTTTTGAAAGCTTCCCATGCCCCACCCCCTGTTTTAAACACTTCAGACACAAAGCGAGTTCTCAGTATTCTTTAAGGCGTAAAGCACCATCCCCTCTACTAGATGGAATGAAGGAAAAGTCAGCAAACCAAAAGGACTGGGCTGTTAAAATTTATCAAGTCAGCAGCGACAGGAAAAAACCACAAAGCCACTGTGAATTTCTCAGAAATTGCCAGAAATCCTAAGCATCAAAGTACACACGATGTGTTCCAACAGTAGCTACCGTTTTTTTTTCCTAATGTATAATATTAAAACCAGGACTGCAAGTCTAACAACACAGGAAGCTCTTTGCTTTGACCAACACCCTGCCCACACATTTAGGTATTACCTCCAGCCAGGCAGCACAAAATCACCCCCAAAGCCACCTTATTAAACCCCGAGACGTTTACGATCCTGAACCATACAGCATTAAGGGGTTTTGTTGGGTTTTTTTGTTTGTTTTTTAAAGAAGCCCCCCAGCCGCTGTTTTCTGGTTAGTGCTGACAGCGAGTATCCGCTCGGCAGCACGTGAGACGTCCTCACGAAGGGAATTTAGGATATTTGGCAAAAGCACAGCCAGGCCCTACTGTTACTGTACACACACCTCAGGTGAGGAGCTCTAAACAAGGAGCCACCGTAGAAACAGCTTCTTGTCTCACCAGGTTTGACAAGAGGAGGACAAACCAGACGGAAGCAACGCAGCGTGATCAAAGGTGATTCACGGTAACGGAACTCACGCAAGTGCTCCGTGACACCGCCGTTATTTAAGCTCCTCGGGGCGCCTCTCTTTCATCTGTTAGTCTGTATTAACCAAATCTGACGAGAAAAGAGGTATCAAAACCACGGAGATCTGCAGGGTCTAGTGAGCAGGGCACCTGCTCACGAAGAACCACCTCATTAGCCACCACCTCCAGGGGAGGTTCATAAACCGAGCCTCTGGGTGCAGGATCTCTCGTGACGCATCGGACAGCAGCCTCTGCCCGTGGGCAGCTCGGACCCCGTCTGGTTTCTTTGCCAAGTCAATATAGTTTGAAGAATCTCTCAGGTCACGGCCTATACAAACGTGAATATAAAACCTGCCGTTTTCATTAATGTGGAGATAATGAAGCCTGTCTCCCAAACTCAATTTGTTAAATATATTCCCTTATCTATTTTTTTAATTCTTACTCTCTTTTTTTTTTTTAAGAAACCCGCTCACAGTGCTGTTGAGGTATGCTAAAGAGTTCCAGCGATCAAGTTAAAAGCGGTATTTGGGTTTTAAAAGAAAACTTGCACAGAAAAAAAAACCCCAAACAATTATGGTTTTAACGTAACCTTGAATTCAGACTTGAGCTGACGTCACTACGTGACTGAGCTCCATCCCACGAACAGCCACAAGTTTACCTTCCCTTGTCAGGGCTAATGAACTGCGAGAGTTTAAGATTTGTTTTGTATTCAGCAACCCTTCTGCAACGCCGCCTTTGCCGCCAGATTAATCTCTAGCCCCACCACTTTGAAACACCCTGTGCAGGTCCCAGAGGCTGCCCTAGAGAGCCTTAAGATTAAGTCAGTGAAATCTCAAGTCACAGCTATCGCATGAGCCGGAATTAGCCTCAAACTTTAACCAGCGGTGGAAGGGCAAGGGAAATTAATCTGCTGATTTATAAACCAAGTCCGAAACAAGGCTGCTGGCGGGGAGGCCCACAAGTAAGGTCAGTGAAGGATTACACCCCTGATCCGTTCAGTCCGTGTCTCTACACAAAAGGAACAGGTTAACTGCAGAGCAGCACTATTGAGGAAGTGGAACTGATTTGTCCTCTTAGATACTAACAAAAGCCCCAAATTCCAGACAGTCTAAGGTCTCTGTGCTTTACAAAACTCTTATCTAAATACAGTATTTGACAGTTAGGTACAAAGTTTAAAACCTCCATTATTCATTCACCCGTGTGCGCTATATGTAAGCAAACAGCCAGGGAAAGGAAGTTTCTTGGGCTTGCTGCAGCAGCACCAGGAGGAAGGGGGAAAGCCCTACAGTTAAACTGACCTTTTTTTAAAAAAAAAATCCCGCTCTGGCACAACGGTCTTAATGTGACCCGCACTCTTGCTGCTAAACTGTACAGAAAGCGCTTTGCACCCTGCTTGCCTCAACACAGAACCTCTGACCGGCAGCAGCGCGGGCTCCGCGCGCCAGCGAAGCGTCGAGGTACGTACCAGCTGTCCTCCTCTTCGGGGCAGTTTTCAAGTTCTAACACTTTCACTTCATCCAGATCCGCGCCGTTCGACAGGCTTTCTACATCTCCACAGTCTTCGTCCGGATTTTGTTCGTTCGCTTTAACGGAGGCATCGAGACCTGCGCCGACCACGCTCCCCCCGAGCTCCGTGCCGTCCCTCGCGCCCACACGCGAGACACACCTGAGGTTACTGGCGGCCGTCGCTTCCGCCTCAGGCACGCGGGCAGGGCGCTCCTCGGCGGCGCTGTGGCAGTTACGTTGCGTTTGGGCACCCACACCTTTTTTTAAGCAGTTGTTCTCCCCTTCCTCTTTCCTCATTTTGCTGAGCTGGCTGCGCAGATCCGCCACGAGCTGCAATTCTTGCTTCTCAGTGATCGCGTTGATGCTGTTCTGAATTTCCAGCCCGTTCAGGCCCGAGTCATGGTTAGCCACACCAGTACGGATCTCGCTCGGCCTGTTCGGCCCAAGAACACTCCTGCCACTCTTCGTTCTCGGGTGTTGGTTCTCGATCTCCAGTCTCCTCACCAGCTCCCGCAGCTTTCGCACCTCCTCCAGCTCCGGGCCGACCTCCTCGGGCGCCGGCTCCGTGTCAGGGCCCATGGCAGAGTTCTCCGTTGAGTGTCGTCCTAAGTCCGGCTCCAGAGCATGATCCTGCTGGATGACGGGGGCGCTTCCAGGCACTACCATCATCCAAACCGCACAGTTTCACTGCAACACATGAAAAACGTATAAAAGCTCCACAAAGTTGCGCGATATTTTAAGCAAAATGGAATTAAATGCCAATAATTCCGACTTTTATAAGCATAAACGCATTACATTAGGGTACGAGGTGACTGAATTTAACCAAAACCTACTGAAAAAGACCAACTGAAATCAGCATGAAACATTTCATCAAACACAAAGTACTCGTTCTAATCAGCTAGGACGTGCAGCTGCTGTGCCACAAATCAGACTCTATAAAGGGAAGCGGATTTAATCACGCACAATAGTTTAGTTTCCACCTGTTTACCAACAAAATGCGTGAGAAAAGCAGTGACCGAGCAAAGTCAGGAAACGTAATTAGCAAGGTGCTGACGTCAGACAATGACAGCATTGAGAAAATGGTAAAAACATCCTTTGTTCATTACCAGGTTTATCCTAGAAAAGCAGGAAAAAAAAGAAAACAACTCGAAAACATTTCTGTATCAAGTCATAGCAAAGACTAACAACAAGGAGCAAGGACAGGATCCGCAGTTACTGCGCTACATGAAAGTAAGCATAACTAAAGCCTTTCCTGGTGTATTTTCCTTACGGAAAAATAAGCAAACACCGATTTTCCCCTTCACTAGTGATTTACGTGAGTTTCCAGTTTCAATGTGCACACTCATTTCAGAACCAACTTTTCACTGAAAAGCCCGTAATACGCAACTGATGTTCCACAGAGCAAGAAAAATGGATTCCCCTAAAAAAAAAAGAGAAATCCTTGCTGCTCTGCAGGAGGAGGGCAGACGGACAGGCCGACAGAAGGAGCTGGACGCCGCAGCCAGTTGGAAGTTTAAAACGATTCGATGTGGGCACTACAGCTGCACTGGAACCCTGGTTTGTGGTGGCTGTAGATGTTCTTCCCCCCTTCCCTTTGCTGTCTGAAGATTTCTCCTGGTTTCAAGGCCTAACAGCCAGCAGGTAGTGGAAACCATGAAAATTAAGTGTCACAAAAGGCAAGAAAGGCTAAAACCACAGGCAACCCCCAGGCACGCCGTAGCATCTCCCTATTACCTAGTTACTTGTAACAGCAGTAGCTGAGTACGTTTCCTAAAAAATAGTTTTCTTCTCTGGTTTTTTTACTTGACAGATTTTTTTTTTTTTTTTTTACTTTGGTCCTCTACATGAAGATGAAAATTTTAGGCTTACGTTTGAATTAATAACGAACACGAACAGCACTTTGGGTGAGCTGTGAGCGAGCGGAGCCGACTGCAGCGCGCTTCAAACACAGCTTTCAAAATCCTGCCTGCGAGAAGCGTTGCTGAAGTCATTTTGACTCCGGGAGAAGAAATTTAACGTGTCGTTACCGAGCAATCCAATTCCCACTGCAAAAATCTCCCCGCACGCGTTCTGGCTCCTATGAAATCACTCAGTCTCTGGATGAGTAACGGAACTGTTCTCCTTCCCAAAGCCATCTCCAAGCTGTGGCTGAGGATGCACCAGCGGGGAGTTTGAGAGTTCTGCTGTCAAAGCAAAACACAGCGACCCAAGGAGGGCAGGGACGGGGGGGGCGGGGGGAAGCAATGAGATCTGTCACCTGAAAAATTAGTTCCCCTCCAAGGCTGAGGTGCAGCAAAAACTGCATTTTCCTTCACAGGAGGGGGGGAACAAACAGATTCGAACCCTTCAGCCTTTTCTCACGACCGGTTAAGTCTAAAAACCACACAAATAAAGCAACGAGGATATGGGGGGAGTGGGAAGGGGATATAAATCTGCAAAATTTAATTTCACTGTAGAATGGGCTGCCCTAAAAAACGGAGAAAGAAGAACGAAGCCGCATTTCAAGCCTGACTCTGCCGGAGACAATAATTCGGACTTTTTCAAAAAAAGACATCCGGGTTTTTACCGGCAGGTTAACGGGTTCTCCTCCCCACGGCGGCCCAGCTGCCGTCAAGGGGGGCGACCGACCGCCCCCTCCCCCCCCCCCCCCCCCATCTGCCCCCCGCCCCGGCCGGGGCTCCCGCCGCCCCTCCACCCGCCAGGCTGCGGCCCCCGACGGCCCCACGCCGCCCCCGGCCCCGCTCCCCCGGGGAGGAGGTTTCCCGCCCGGGGAGTCCCGGAGCCTGGACAGCTCCCGGTGCGCGGGCAGGGGCTGAGGGAGGAACCGGGAGGAGGAGGAGGAGGAGGGGGAGGGCGGGGAGAGGGTCGCAGCCGGTACCGGGTGCTGTGGGGAGAGGAGGAGGAGGCTGCGGCCCGGGTGGAGAGGGATGGGGGTGGGAGGGTGCCCTGCGGGAGGAGCGGGGTGGGGAGGGCGCCCGGGGTGCGTGAGGGAGCGGAGCGGGGGCGAGGGGAGGAAAGCGCGACCCTCACGGGGCGCTGCGGGGGGCTCGGGCGCGGCCGGTTCGCGCCGAGCGGAGCCGAGGATCTCCGGCCGCCCTCCCCCCACCCCTTCCCCTCACACGGTACCTGCCGCGGCCGCCGATGGAGGAGGGGGGGGGTGGGGTGGGGATGGGGGGGGACGGACGGGGGGGGTGACCGCCCGCCCCGCCGCCGCCGCCGCCGCCGCCTTTCTCCGGCGACGCCTGGAGCCCCGTCCGCAAACGGCGGGAGGGAACCGCCGCCGCCGCCGCCGCCGCCGCCGCGCGCGCATTCGGGCCCCGCCCCCTCCCTCCCTCGCAACGTCGCCGCCTCGCGCGCGCGCGCCCGTTGGGGAGGGAAGGGGGGGGGGGGGGTGAGGATGCGTTTTGCGCCTGCGCAGCGAGGAGCTGAGCCTGAGGCGGCGGCGGCGGCGGCGGGTCCCGGGGGAAGCGATGGCGGCCGCGGCGCCCTCAGGGCTGAGCCCCGGCCCTGCGCCGCTCCCGGCACCGCCAAGGGGGTTTCGAGCCGCTCGTCTTCCCCCGGGCAAAGGGCTCAGGGCGCGGCGGGCAGCGGGCATTTAGGCCGCGCCCCCCCCGCGGGGCTGTGGTGCTTCGCTGGGGTCTGCTGAGGGTTTGCTCTGGGGTGGGGGGAGAGCCCCGGCTGGCAGGGGTTGGCGAGGGAGGCGGGAAAAGGGGTCGCTCCTTGTGCATACGGTGCAGAAAACACTAAAACACAGATTAGCCGGCGTCTCCCAATCTACGATGGGTGTAGTGTCTCCTCGGGACACGGTTTCAGCGGGTGACAATAAAGAGATCGTCATTCTTTTCACACCCTCCTCCAAAATGTGTATGTTGGACCCAAATACACCCTCTGGCAACTTTGGGTAAGCGTTAGATGTTCTCTTGCTGTCATCAAGGACAAGTGCTATGAGCAAAGCCCTTTTTTTTTTTTTCCCTTAGGAGTTGGCCTGAACGCCGAGCGTCGCGCTCGTTGTTCTGGGAAGGTTGAGCCGGCGCAGAAGATGGGGTCTCCAAAAAGCCCGGGGCTCTGGGGCACCGCTTCAGCACGGGGATGGGGCCGCCCGTGGTCACCGGCATCGCATCTTGTCGCCTTTACACACGTTTGTGTGATTTCCCATGAAATAATCACGGTTTGTCCCCAGGAGCAGCAGGGTCTCTAGCGAGATAAGATCTGGTTTGTTTCTGTGGGGAATACGTGACCTCATCTGTCACGTAGGAGAAACCTGCGTGCCAATGACCCTTTCCCCACAAAATTCCAGGAAAAAGATTCACATCTTTAAATAATTCATTTGTTTTTTGTTGTGGGAGGGCGGAGCAGGGAGGGGCAGGTCAGCAATTCTTCAAAATTCAGGCCAAACCCATTTAAACCACAGGATTTTTAGAATGGCTGCAGGTTCCTTTTGGGCAGTAATGGGGCTTGGGGGGGGGGGGGCAAAAATGCCATCGAACCCTTTGTGATGACGCTGCGCAGAGGTGGCAGCAGGACGGGCCTTCTCCTCAGCCCAATCCTAGGAAACACGTGAAGAAGGGACGGGCAGGACCTCCAAGAGCAGAATCCCAGACTCCCCCCGTTCTGGACACGGGGGTGATTTTTCAGGTTGGGACCCCCCGGCACGCTTAGGAGGGCACCCTGTGAGCCCAGGCGCCCTTTTCCCCAGGTCACAGCAGGTTTTTAGAGCAGACTTCAACGTCAGTTCGCTGCAACCCCCCCCCCCCCTTCCTCTGAGAACACCCCTTCTCGTTGGGACCCCGTCTTCTCTCTCATGTTGCCCCATCCTCCAACGAAGCACCCGGCGCCTTCACTGACGGGCCGTGCCCGCAGGCCGCGGAGGAGCGAACAAAACCACGGCCACAGCCCCTCGGAGCAGGGGGCAGAGGCAGGAGCCGCCCGTGAGCTTTGGCTGTTTATTAGAGCTGCGGGACAATCGCGACAGGGACCCGCGGCGCTGAGCGAGGCGGTGCCCAACACCCCAGGGACAAATCCTGCTCCCCGTAAGGCCACGGACCCCCCTCAGGAGCGTGATTTCTGCGGCCCACCCGTATCTGAAAACAATCCCCCTTTGCCCACGGCATAACGAGACAGGTAACAGCTGCTGGACCAGGCAGTCCAGTACCAGTCCTCCCAGTAAGGACGCGGTGGCCGTGGCCTTCAGAAATGAGCGATTTGGGGAGACGAGCGGCTTTGCGACCCTCTTCTGGTCAGAAAGTAGCGCCTCTCTACCCTCTTGGTCACGTGGGGATGGGGGCAGCTAAAAGCAGGGTCATTTTTGGAAAATCACGCCTTTGTGCCTGCGGGGGTTGGGGTGGGGGGGAGGGGGCTGGTGGTCCCTTGGTTGTGCCACACACGCTCCAAACGGCGCTGCCCCCCCCCTCCCCATCACAGGCACAGCTTTAACTCTGCCAGCAGCGGCGTTACCGCCTTCAGTTGGGCTCATTTCCGAGGCCGTGCCTGTAGTTCGGTTCAAAAACTGGTACAACGGCCTAAAAAAAAAAAAGAGCAAAGCAGCCCCGGTGCTGTAAAACCTGCCCTTGCTGAGCTGCTGCCTGCGGGCCAGCTCCCACCGCCTGGAGAGCTCCCCGGCTCAGGGTAGGCCGCGGCAGAGCTTTGGCCCTCGCTTAGTTCCACCCAAGAGCTACGTGGGGCGCTTTGCGGACGCCCCTGGCGCTTTCAAAGAGGACACGGGCGCATTCAGAGCTGTGCTTTTAGGGGCTGGCTTTCAGGTTTCGGTATTCAGCTTTCTCAGCCTCTCAGCCTCTGAATTAAGGGCTAAAATGACGCGATTCGGGCTTTGAGGCGGTACCACATCTGCTGGAAGTTCAGTTTTGTGAGGGAGCGTTTGTGAGGTTAAATAATTTACAGCAAGAGGCGGCATCTCGGTGAGGGGGGGGGGAATTCAGATTTCAGTCAAGCCGTGCCAAGAGGCAATTGAGATCCCTCTTCTCCGGCACGTTGTGCACGGCCCGGAGACACCTACCCTCAGAGGCCACGTTAAACTACCAGGTGAAAGCGAGCGTTATCTTCCCAAACAGACAGCGGGCGCACACGCTGCTGCAGCCACCGGCCCTCGAGGGAGCAGGCAGGAAAGGGAAATTAAAGCTGACACACAATTAGAGCAAAGTGAGTCTGCGAGTGCTCCTGAAAGTCCGCGGGAGGCGAATGGAAATCAGGCAGAAGCTATTTCTAGGCAGAACTTGGGGGTGAGCGAAGCAGAAATAGGCTTTTGCTAAGAACTAAATTCAAACCCTCCCAAGAATCCAAATTTAGGGTTTAGCGCTTCTCGTATCTGCTTGCTCCGTGCCAGCTCACACACGCTAAGCTGCAGCCTGGTTGCAGAAATGGAAGGAAAAAAAGGAAAAAATAGATCAGAAAAGGTTTCTCGCAATTAGCTTAGAGAGACCCAAGGAGCTCTGCCTGATTTCCAACGCAGGGAGCACTCTGGAATCCTAATGAAGTTAAAAGACAGGCGGAGGGGCTCAGCACCTTTGGCACATCAGCCCACTTATCTCTGGGGATGCCACTGCCTCATCCTGTCACCGCTGGCACTTGGCTCGTACGCAGCTGACAGCACGAACCAGCGGATGCTCAACTCGCTCGTCGTGATGAGGCAGCGAGAGGGGAAATAACTTGAGGAAAGGAGGGAGGAGCAGGAATTCTGCTATCTTAGCCAGTCAGGAACATCTAGGTGGGTTCTGCTGCTGAGGCCTTTCCACGGGCTGCCTTCTCCGGCTTTGCAAGACCCTGCAAGGAAATAAGGAGAAGGTGAGCACCACCCATATCGGGGTGTTCCAGAGGTCAGTGGAGCGGGAGAGCGTGCAGGGACGGGATGGGAAAGGCTGGCCAGTCACATCGCATCAAGGGGAGAACGGAGCAGCCGGGTACGCGGCGAGGCAGGTGCCCCTTCCCCTCCTCCTCTCCACCGGGAGGCCGAGGGAGGAAAGGAGGCGTCTCTGCAGGATCCCAGAGTTTCTGGCTGCCCCTGTGGCGACTCCTGCCCCATCCAGCGAACCAGACAAAGCAAAACCACCTCCCGCCTCCTTCCTTGTCGGCACAACAGACAACTCCCTCGCTTTCCCAGCGCTTCGCAGCTCGAAGGATCTCTGCGTAAAGCTGCGACCGCAGCCGCTGCCGTGCAGCCCCCTGCAGCGGGTGGGCCCAGGGGGCAAGGAGGAACCCTCTCATCGCCTTTGGAGAGGACTCTCGACCTCTGAGGGACGTCGCTGTCACCACTCAAGCCAGCCCTCTGCCCGTCTGCCCCACGTGAAGCGAACACAGCCTGTTTATCACGTTATGGCCAGGGGTTCTGGCTCTAACCGAGACCCCTGGGGCCAGCTCGAGCGTGTTCCTAGCTAATTCCGCAACAAGGGTCGCTGCCTCCCACTGAAATGCCAAAGAAAACCCCTCCGTGGGTCACTCTAAACGTGAGGGTTAAAGGCTCTTTATTCAGTAAACTCGGTGAGCTCCCTCACCCAGCCATTTACGCCGACACTGGACAGGGGCACTCACCTAGAAGAGTTTCTCGTAGCACTTGTCACAGTGGACAATGTCCCGGTGGATGAATATTTTATCCAGAAAGTCTCCCATCGCTTTGTGGCAAATTCCACACTGCCAAAGGGAAAACACGGGGGTTGGACGGTAACCAAAGCACCATGCAGCAGCGGCGGCAGCGTGGAGGGGGTGGGGAAACGGTCTCTGTAGCATTTTATAAAGGTGTGAGGAGGCCAAAGCGGTGACCTTTGGGGCTAAACTTCTCCACAACAGGCAAATGCCACCGCAGGCTTCCTCCTCCCACACCCACCAATTCCCACAGCCTCGACTTGTGAACCTGGCAAGGTTTGAGGGATTCGGCAAGACCCGCACTGGGGCCACAAAGGCCACAAAAGCAGCGAGTCTGCCACAAGGACAGGGAAAAGAGGGTGCTGCTCTTCTGTCAGTAAAGAATTCTCATTGTCCTAATAGGCATTTATTTGAGGAGCTGAAAAGCTTTTGGGGACAGAACCACCACCCGTGACTGCGTGGCTTTTTTGGTCCCGCTGTGGACACCAGCGTTTGGTGCGCACTGCAGACTCTGGAAGCCCGAGGAGAGAAATTTGCACCAAGATTCCTCCTCCCACCACCCCGTTTCCCAGCAGCACCCAGGAGGCGGTCAGTAGTGAAGGGTTTGGGGTTTTTTACCCTGAAACAGTACTCGTGGCAGCAGATGTTAAGGTGCTCTACGATGATCTTAGGGCAGTCTCGGATCTCACGGCTGCAGTAACTGCAAACAGGCTCACTGGACCTGTGAAGGAACAGGAGAGTGAATTCCTCTGTAGCACAGACTGGTTCCAGTCGCAGTGCTGGTTCCAGAGGGTTCTTACCCAACGCCAGCACTGCTCTCCACGAGCTACCTGCTTCTACTACGTCTGGCCATGCCAAGTGACAGCACGGAGGGACGTGTGTTAACCTCGGCGTGCAGAGACCACTACAGCAGGGCAGGGCGCATCCTAAAGTCAGTGTCACTGTATTTTCCCAAGACCCTTCACGCTTCGCGCTGCTACTTCACCAAACACATACCAATATTCTAAAAAAGCAGAACCTGAAAGTCCTTTCTGTTGAACAGTTTGCTGGAACCGCCCCCGCAAGGCAACCCCGAAGTGCCCTACCTCTGCAGGGGAGCGCTGGGCAGGTAGCTGTGGTGGCTGTAGGCTGCTCGCTCCACATCGGTCAAATCCACAAGGCTGCCGCTGGAGACAGAAGGGAAGAGCAGCACTTGACAGCGACACGTGGGGAAAAGCATCTCAGACAGAAACATTAATCATTAACCCGAGTCCGAACTGCAACGTCCCAGCTGCCTGGTGCTTGCAGAGAAGGTTGGTCCTTCCTAACCAGCTCTGAAAAGGGGGTTCCCTACCAGAGAGGGGCTGCCAGCAGCAGCACCTCCAGCTGTGCTGGATTCACGCTGCGGGTTCACCACAGCGGTGGCAGTATCCCCATTCCCTGCCAGGAAGCCCGTGCTGTTAATCCCACGCGAGGGTCTGCCAGATAGCGCTCAGGAGAAGGCTGAGAAGACCCAACAACCTTGCCAAGCTGGGAAGGAGGGCTAAAAATAGGGGGAGCAGGAGAGGAGGAAGGGGAAACAAGGGCTCCCCTGTCAGCGAGAGCCTTGGCTCCGCTGCCCGCGGGCCCACAGCACGCCGTCCGGCACGTCTGGAGCTGGGACACGCCTGGGCTGGGACCCAGCCGACGGGGACCAACGTGTTTTCCACTGGCTGCTACGTGGGATTGGCAAAACCCCGCGCTGCTGCTGGACAGGCAACCTGCGAGATCCTGCCTCCGGTGCACTCATCGCTGAGACTCGTCTGGCCTCACTGCTGTTTACACACGGACCCTATAAATAGGAGCTGTTCTCACTGCGTACTCGCCCCAAATCCTGAGCTATTACGCAGGGAAAGGCACAGAGCACCTCCTTAGTCCCACCTAGCTGAGCGTTCCCTCCCGGCCTTCGGGTTGCCCGTGGTTTTTAGAGGCTGGGGCAACAGGCTTATCTTTGGTTGCTGCCATCTGCTCTGCTGACCTCCCGGAAAAGCTGGAGATTTGTGGGGCCTGTAATCAGCTAGCGCAGCCACGCCAGCACAGCGCTGAGGGAGGATAAACGCCAGCAGGGAGGCATCAAACTGGGTGTTAACTGGCTGCCACATCCCTGTAAGCACGAGGTACGTCGGGCTAAATTCTGCTCTCAGTCACATTGGTGTCAATCTGAAGCAGCTTTACGTAGTTACCTTCGAGCAGAACGCAAAAAGCTGAAGATTTAAGCTTGGAAATGGCATCTTTTAACTTTTTCTGACTCACAATTCACTTTTTCTTTTTTTTTTTTTTTGAGAACCCCCAACCTCCACATTTTTCTCACCGATTCCAGTCCTTTGTTTATGTGTGCAAAAGCACAGCGAAGCCTGACAGCACCAAGTACGCAGCCTAAAAAACTGCAGCGTCGTGTCTGCGTCCCATCACCCGCCTTAGAGACCAGCCCACTCGGACGGGGAGCTCACCCCTCCTCTAGGAGCTGCGGGACAGAGGTCCTTCTGGGACCAGACAGCCCAGTGCCCGAGACATCCCTGGGGTCCCCAGAGCAGCACTGCTGCCTTAGCAAAACAGCCCACCCGATGCAATAATCCCCCCGGGGCGAACGGCTCGGGCACAAGGGCGTGCTGACGCAGCGCTGACCGCTCCAGGGGCTGGCCCAGCCATCCTGCCGCCGCTCTGCCCACCTCTGGAGACACACACACGACCGGCTCTGGGCGCCCCTCGTACCTGCCGTAGCGCGGGGAGGCCGACAGCTCGCTGCTGTTCACGTACTCCTTCACGAAGAGGACCCCTTTTCTAGGGAGGGAGGGAAGCAGAACGAGAAGGATTTGCGTTAGAAAAGGCCGGAGCTAAGGAGAGGCAGCGCCAGGGACCACAGCGGTGCACTCTGTGCCACCTGCACGAGAAGGCACAGAGCGAGACGCTGCTGTTCTTGAATAAATACTCAATATCAAGCACTGTGGCTAAATAGCAACTACTACACCCCTCTAATTAACCCACCAAAACAAATCGAGGTAATTAAAAAGAATGGGGTGGATAATATAACTCTTTCATCCCGTTATCCCCTGTTTTGCAAGGCTAAGTCTTTTTCAAATCGTGTCAGGATTAGGCACACAATAAGCATTGAGAGAGCTTGTGGTTCTGCCCGTTAGCGTTAACACCCGGCTGGCACAGCCCTGCTCACCGCCCCGGTTGGTGGCTGGACTGTCTCCAGCGTTTCCATCCCTTATAAATCGCTGCTGGTTGGGTCTGGGGATGTTTTTGCTTACGGCGCTGACCTTTCTCGCCTATTCCTCCCTCTTTAAAATTCCGGTTTCAAAATTACACGCCCCCCATCTGTCCGTCTGTCCGCAGCTCCGTCACAGATCGAGGGGAGCCACGTGCCCACCGGCTCTTTCCAGAGCCATAAAAGGAACTAATCAAGCTCTTTCTCCACGGTGCATTTTCGTCGCTGCCTATAAGCTACGATTAATCCTCTCTCCTCACAGGAGCAAACCAAGCCGTGTCACAGCTAAGGGAAGAAAAGCAAAGCTTTCTTTTAACTTGGCCGAGACACTTCCCCTGTCAAGTGTTTCAGCTGAGAGTCTCCTGCTTGGACAGGGGTTGTGATAAGCAGGCAGGAGCAAGGCCAGGAGGACCCAAATCTTACCTAGCAAAGCCTGTGCTGACCCCTCACCGCTTTGAAACCCCTCTCTAAATTGTGCAGAACTGGGCAGCAGCTTTCACTGCAGGTGGAGCCTGTGGAAACCACAAATCCCAGACTCCAGCTCGGAGCTGACAGCCACACGGGATGCTGTCCTCAGTCATAGGTGACAGGGTCCTGGCTCCAGCCCCAGTTCATAACAGACAGCAAGGCAAAGAGTCTCCCAAGAGCCCCACACGTGTGAGGAGCGTGTACGGCACGAGGAGCTCCATCGTGTCCCTCCAGCTGCGGTGTCTTACGGAGGAGTCATGATTTTGCCGCGCTAAACAGAAAAGACACGACTCCTACAGGGAGCTACATCCCGGTGTCTATAAAAGGGCACCCGGAGCAAAGCCCCCCAGCCCATCTCTGCCTTCTGGGTGGCTCTGGCCACCACGGCAATGCCTGTGCTCCGAGCCAGAAGCGGCTGAGAAGCGTCCCCGTGGGCCACACGCCAGGCAGCATAGCCTGGATTGCAGCAGGAGGGGCGCGACCCCCCGTCGCTCTTTACCCGGCAGCGCTGGAATCGGGCTGGTAGCCAGAGGCCACTGGGCTGTGGGGCGGCAAGGTGGGCACCGGGCTGCAGATCCTCTCGCTCGAACTCGAGAGAAGCCTGGTGAGAGAGAGAGAGAGAGAAAAGTCTCGTGGCGCTGGACACAGGAGCCATGACGTGATCTGGTGGCCAAGAAAAGGCCTAGCCCTGCTGCTAGGAGGGCCGTTTGGGAGGCTGCAATATTAAGGCCCTTAACCATACGGATTAATTCATCTTTATCACAGACCAAAAAGGTTCCTTTCTCTTTTTATATCAGCCACGGAACAGTACTACTTCCCTGGAGAAGTGATTTGGAAAAAAAAAAAGTCTCATTTATAGGGCCATGAGAGAAAAGATCAAACAAGCTCTTCAAATAACTCCAGACCTTAAATCAATCCTGCAGCCTGAGCGGGAGCAGCTATGGAGGGAAACAGCACACACCACACTGCAGGAGAGGAGGAGACGGGGACGTACTGGCCAAAGCCCACCATAACTACCCCCAGCAGAACTGTCCCCAACTTAATCATTTCAAGAGCCGCAGAAGGGAGAAGGTGGCAAAGCTTTGGCTCCTAAAATGCCTTTGGAAAACAGCCTTGCCCATCCACTCGGCAATGGGACCTGCTACGTTTGCTTTGCAGGGGTGAAGCTGACCCCGCCTGGAGCCAGTCCTGGGCTACCCAGGGATGTTGTGCCCCCTGTTCACACCCACAGCACGCTCCCCTTTACCAATCCACCGCTCAGACCTACGCTGGTGCCTCCGTACAGTGCCAGACCACGTGTGGATGGACTGACGGTGCGACGAAGGACTGCGGAAAGCCCAGGGTCACGGTATTCCATATTGGGCACCTCCTCCTACCCTTTCCAACAGCCTCGTTCTGGGGCCAGTTCAGTCATCTAATCATTGACGTTCTGGAGATCGCGACCCTCTCTCTGGCCCCTCTTGTTGCTTTTAGCTCTTTTTTTTTTTTTTCCTGTAGCCTCTGCAAAGGCCCATTTCTGGTCAAGGGAGGGTAGCCAGGAACCAACCCTTCATTCCCCTGTCACTCCGTTGTGGCACCCCACATGGTGAAAAAGCTACAGAGACCAGAGGTGGATGTAGCACAGCCCCTGTGCTGGGTGGCTTTTGCTAGGAAAGGTTTAAGGGTAGTTCTGTGCCTCTAGATCACACATCTGCTCCCTGGAAACCATTTGTGTCTCTCTCAGCTCTTGGTTTGCTTCCTGGCTTCTCTTCCCCAACACTTGCACGGAGGTTTTCCTCACAACCACCGAGTCCACCCATTTACCTGGTGCTGTTATAGTTCAAGCTGTCCATGTAGAACGGCACCCTGTGGCTTCTCTGGGGAACGGACAGGGTGGTATCCCTGGGGAGGGAGTCGTGGCTGCCAAAGGAAGCGACAAGAGTCTCAAGCACTGACCCTGTGCACACGAGGGATTCTCACAAGTGGGGAGAATCTTGGCCAAACGTCTCCCCCGCTGAGCGCCAAAATCCCCCGCGCCCCACAGCCCTCCTCGCAAGCAGCACCTCGCTGCACACGCTTAGATCCAGGGGATTAGTAAAAAGCGGGTCAGGACACTCCAGATACTGAGTAAGTGTAGCAGCGGGGTGTTCTTTGGGTTAACAAGTCTGGATTCCCTCCCCCCATCTTGGACTCCTTACCGTCCAGCTGTGGGGCTAAATTCACAGTGCCCCCTGGCACTGGGACTGTCATATCTGCTGCTCCTAGGGCTGCCTCTCCCCTCATAAACTCTCCCTTCGTAATCCGGGGTAGGCCTGGCAAGGAAGCACAAAGCCCCGATCACATCGTACCAGGCGTCACTGGAGTCCCCACAGGGGTAACCAGTATTTTGTCTCAGCAGTTGCTGTCACGACATTCCCCCTTTGCCCCGGCTCTGCAGCTGCAGCCTGCCCAGCAAGCTCTGAGGGAGGAAAGCAGACTCCAAGCCTAACGCTCGAGAGCAAAGCCGAAGCAGCTCAGAAGTGGATAAATCTTGTTGCCTTCCCCAGCACCCACCAAAGCCACCGCTGCACCATCTGCACGTGTGACCTGCGGACCAGCTGGCCCATCGGGGTGCCAGGCCTGCCCGTTTTCCCTTGTCCAAGGCAGAGCCCATTATTGGAATGGCTGGAACCTGCGGGCAGGGCTCAGGCTCTTTATTTCAATAGAGAAAACGAGCTTACGGCTTACGGGCATTCTTTTCTTGCAAGTGCCCTGGGGCACAGATGATGTTTATATTGTATATCAGCACTTTGATCCTGATTAAAGCTTCAGGCAGCCGTACAACTTCACGTTAAACAACGCTGCAAAACACTGCAAAACAATGCTGCACTGAAGAGAGAAAGAGGGAGAGGCTAAGCTCATCCCAGAAGATGAGAAAAACCCTGCTCTGGGCAAGACAGGCATTTGGTCTGTGATAGCAACCCAAGGGCAGGAATGAAGCGTGAGTTTCGTGCACTGCAGAGACCCGTCAGCACCGCGCAGCGCCGGGGCGTGAGGACAGCCATCAAGTACAACAAAGGTCTGTCCCGTTTTTTCTGGTCCTAGTCCTCAAATGCCTCCAAAAGTAAATGGGAGCTTTGTGCCACCAGCCTTCGGAAAAGTGCTAAGGGAGGTGAAGGCTACACTCAGATCACATGACTGCAGAGACATACACATGTAAAAATAGTAGTTATGAGTGTACAACTTGTCTGTTACATCATCAAGGGTCGTGAGAAATAAAACCCAGACTGCTCCTGGATCACCATCTCTGCAGCTACAGAGGAGAAGCAGATGTGGTCTCCACATCTGCCGGGTTTCCAGGCACCGTGTAGGTGGTCTGGATACAGCCTGCCAAGAACTCTTCCAGTGTTACAGAGCAATTATCAGCTCAGATCTCCTGAACCCCTTTCTTCAGCCCTTCAGGTCCAAAAATGACCTTGCTCCACGTGTGGCGAGACCTGGCAATACGGTTGCTCCCTCTGGGAACAAAATCCTGTTCTCACTTCTCGACGCAGCGATCGCACAACCTGGGCCAGAGTTTGTGTCACGTATTTCTGCGCCAGCAGCTTTCCCTCTCTCCGTATCCCATCCCCAAACCCTCACCTTCTGGTGCTGAACACCTGGCTGTCCACATAGGATGGTATCCTGTGGCTGGGGGCTGGCACACTGGCGTTAAAAGGCTGGCGGTCCACGTACAGTGGCATGGGATGCTGGGTCTCCTGGGCGCTCTCTTGTGAGCTGAAGTGAGCCCTGCTAAAGAATTCGAGCCAATCTGACCATCAAGCCAACAGCTCACCCAAGTGTTCAGAATCTGCCGAGGCTGGATCACGCCTCTTTCCACTGGCAAGGAGGAAAACCTGGGCCACCGTGCTCTTGGGAGGTTCTTAAGGGCAGGGGGAATGGCAGAGGTCTGTGCTGCTTCCCTCACCGCCTTGAGCTGAGTTCCCAGCACAACGAAACGCTGCAAGGCTCAGCAGTTGAGGTTAATTTGTGAACTGGGATGAAATACGAACAGCCACACGTGGATGGAAACCCAAACCTAATATTCCTTTCGCCAGCGTCACTCGATTACCGTACGCTGGGCAGATTTACAGCGGCCCAGGGCTTCAGCCCGGTGTGCATCGAGAAGCGGGAATGGCAAAGGATGAGGAACTGAGAGCCCTTGACGGGGAGGAACAAAGGGAAGGTCCCACTGCACCTGGCTGCCATGGGGTTCGGCTCCTGGTGTCTCCAGTCTCCTGGGCTCTCGTGGTGCCTCTCTGTGGTGGGACGGGTTTGTTCTTCATAAGCTGGAGTGATCCTGGTCAGGGAGGAAAAAGCCTGTTATAGCAGCTTTAGCACTTGGCTCTAAACCCATCCACGGTGTGAGCAAAGGATGAAGTTGGTTTCAGACTTCAGCAGCCAAGAGATGAGCGTTTGTGATGCCTTCCCACAGGGCAACAGGGAGAAGGCAAGGTGTGCAAGACAGCAGTAAAGCACCTCCGGGCCCCTGGCTCCGTACCTTTCCCGGCATGGGTCAGGCTCCTGTGCCCAGTGGGTCTCTGGAGCAGCGCCGCTGCTTTCTCTAGGCAGAGAGCTGGACCTGCCAAGACAGAAGACCATTATAGACCATTATAGACCATTATAGACCGCAGAAGTGCCACTGCGCAGAGCATTGCTGTGGGATGTAGATGCAAGCCCTGGTGAACCTCCTGCCTCAAGAAGAGTACGATATCCCTGCACGGGAATATGCCAGGTAATCCAGAGAGACGTGACAAAAAACCTGAGGGCTTCCCTTCACCAGCACGAATTCAATCCCTGCAGGTTCGCTAAGGGGGTGAGCCAGGAAACGACTGGGACTGTCCCCCAAGTGAAAGCAAGATCAATTTCTTTGGGTTCCTTTCCAACCAAGGGAGATACCTTGAATTCTTACTTCAGGCAAAACACTAATGTTCATTGACTACAGATTCCCACTTGGGTTGGGATGTTCCAAGTGCCTCAAGAGGACGCGTTTGTCAAGGAGCTCAGACTCAAAATCAATTTACTGCAAAGAGCAGGAATTTCTTGGTGGACCGATGCTGCAGCAGCATTCCTGACTGCTCCCTTGGTAAGTCTGACCCAAAGGCGCTGCGCCTGGAAGCACCAAGACTCTCAGAGCGGGGCTCTGCATTCCTCTTGGTAGCTTGGTAAGCTTGAGGGCTTATCCAAAGTGAAGTCTGTGGACTCGGGGAGGCATGGAGTGGGCAACAGATGGGGTTTTCTCCATCTTGGTCACTTTGCTGGGGGGTACTGAAGAGAATGGGCAAGTTTTCTCTCTGTAACTTCTTTCTTCAGCAGTCTAACTTCTGCTTGCGTTGCTGGGAACACCTCCTTCAGCCTCCCTGCGTGATGAAGAACTACAGCTTGGAGTATTTGTGGTGTATCCAGGGTAACTCCTCTCATCAGAAGGACCCAGGAGGACAGGACACTGACACCATTGCTCTCTCCCTGCTGCTTTTCCCAGCTCCCCCTCCTGAGCTCGCTCCTCGCTAACCACACGCTCTGCTGTCCCACCATGCACTCCTAAAGAAAGCCCAGCTTGGTGACTCCTAACCCCAAACACAGCTTCCCCAGTCCCTTCTCCACAACCACCTGCAGTAAAGTCCCCATGTTCTCTCATCAGAAAAAGCAAGCCCGTTATTTCTCTTGCCTTCTCGAAGTGACTTCTTCACCCTGCACACAGGGCAATATCCCCTTGTTAACGTCCGTGCTCCCGCTAGTGCTGTCCTTGGAGCATGGCATGGACCTGGGGGAGAAGAGAAGTCTGGTTTACAAGTTGCTTTGAAGATGGGTTGCTCACTGAAACACGTGTGAGGAAGCCCAAGTTGATCAAGAGCCTCAACTCTTCAAATTTAGGGGGAAAATACAAAGCAATCAGGCCATGAAGTCCTTCCACTTGGACATTTAGCCCTGCACCGTTCTGCACGAGGCAGACTGAAGGCACCCAGGCAGCCACCGCAAACCCAGTGGAGTCACGGGTCAGTGGGAAGGAGCAGGGAATCCCTGCTCCCAGACGTAAGGGCGAGGCAGCAGCCCTTGGCAGTCCAGCTGGACTGCGTTTGACACCTCCACCTCAGGAGGATGTTTTCTCCCAGGCTTTCACGTAAAACCATAGTGAAAGGTTCACTCAGTAGAGGCAGCGCTAGAGTCAGGCACAGAAGGGGAGCCCGGGAGAAGATTTTACCATCATAGGTACGTGGGGGAAGACACACGAGGAATTAACCCTCATCCTACAGGAAAAGGCGGGGGGGTGAATACCCGATTCCTCACCTAGTCATGCTGGGTTCATGTTCAGTGTGTTCCTTCGACCGGGGAGGCTCTGGGTGGACGTCATGGTCAGGAGGGTCTTGCCCCTTCTCACTGTGGTGGTTTGAGTCTGAAAACCTAAAATAAAGATCTGTGCTTAAGGCAGTGGAGAAGAAATGTGCTGGGGTGGGTAGACATCCATTCCCTAGACAGGAGCCACCAGGCAGGGAGCAGGAGACGTGGCTCGGCCAGAGCTATTCCGAAGTGCTCCGGTACCACATTGGGTGGGAGTCACGTGTAGGAACGCCCTTCTAGCTTGTAGGATCGCAGCTAAAGGCCTTTCATCCACCATTGTCACAGGAGAAGAATGTTAGGCACAGGAAAAAGCACTCGTGTCAGAATTCCTCGGACTGACAGATGCTTCCAACACCTCAGGACACGTGTCCGATTTTGCAGCATTCATAACCGCTTAGGGAGCACTTGCTGAGATCTCTGGGCAGCAGAAGCCGCTGCCTGCCACGCAGTGCCGAGGGAGCCACGCTGATGCCCAACGTCACACGCTGCCAGTGCAGAAACGGTCTCTTGGACTTCCCGCACTGGGTGAGTCTCTCCCATCCAACCGGCTTTTCCCACCAGTACGGGTGGGATTGCCTGCTGTAAAGTCCCCACTCCTGGGTGCAAAGCAGAGGAGCTGCTCTGTGGCCTCAGGTACATTGGGGACAGGGGATGACATGAAGAATTAGGAATGAAGGGAGCAGATACCACGGGTGAGTCCTACTGACCACTTACCCGTCTGGGATCAGCTCTGGTTTGTAGCCAGCTGAGGCCTGCGTGCTCTCGTGCCCCCCTTCTCTAGGGGTGTTCCCCTCTTTGAAATCTTGGGAAGCCCTGGCAAAGGAAAAGCAACCTCACTTGTGCTGCCACAAACACCTGAAAGCTCAGGTCAAGGCACACTGAGAAGAAAGAAAGTCACAAGGCTTTGGTGGAGGGAATTCCAGCAGCACGATGAAGCACTGACTTCAGCACGGCACAAAGCGCTGCTTAACTGCTCGGAATCCAAAGGACGGGTCAAACGGCAACATTTCCACCGCCAAAATGAGCTCTTAAAAGTGCCAGCCCAAACCATGTTTTCTCTAGACAAACATGCTGCTTTCTAGCATGAAAGCAGACCTGCAGGGTGTCAGGGTATTTACTGCCCTCCATCAGGATGTGTATCACCCGATCGGTTGTGCTCAGTATTTTCTGAGCAATCAGTATTTCCAGGGCTTTCCGTAATGAGAAAGAAAATGTCAGTAAATACGGGGTTAGCACCCCAGGTCCTTACGTCGCTTCGTTCCAGTAAGGCTTGCTGCATGCTGGGCCCTCGGGACTCGTGTATCTGTTCTCTTGGGTGCTGCTGCTCTCCTCGTAGCCCAGGACAGACCTGATCACCAAAGAAAGGCCCGTGACATCTTTAATAACTGGCACACGAACCCTTGCACTGGTAAATACTATCTACTCACCAGGCAAGGCTGGTGTCCATCTCTACCACTCCCTATCCTGCACCAGGGTTTTTCTCTAGGGACCACAGACTGCAGGTCTGTTTCAGCACGTTTCAGCGGCCTTTCAGCTCCCTTGCTGCCACTCCAGCAGCACTGTAGCACCTCACTGGATCAGCAGTGAAGGAGAAAGCAGCGACTGAACCCCACCGAGCACACAAGGGAGGAGAAAAAAAAAAAGCTGGGGTGCTCGGCTGACATCGAAGGCGGCGGAGGAGGGATACAACGCAAACATCTCGGTTTCTTTTGCAAGCTGCGCTTTAAACCTCAGCACAGTCGCCTTCATCCTGGGGACAAAAGCCGGGAAAAGAAGCCTCTTTCTGTGCCTGCCCATTCCATGTCCCTTAATCCTCAGTATTACTCATACACGCACTAAATTTACCCGACTCTTACCCTTCAAAGGGATATTCTGTGTCCTGTAGGTGCACAAGGGCGCTCTCAGTAGGAGGAGAAGGGACAGCAGCCTGCAAGCTAGACCTGTCAATAAAAGGAAGGAATCTACAGCTGGATAGCTTGCCAAAGGCTTCGGGGGGCACTTGTGTGAAATAACAACGCTGCACTTTATATGAGACCAGGAAACAGAAAGTAATTTTCTCATAGAACCGATTTTCCTTCAGAAAAAAAAACATTTTCACTCTCTCCAATCAAGAAGAATAGAGGCTGTTAGTGGAACTAATGCGGGAACTTGACCTCAATTCACACACGGCGCGGCAGGATACATGACTTCTCTGGCCTGTCACAGGATCACGCACCTGGGACAAAGCATCATGTGAATAACTTTGGGGCAGGCATTCCTACGTGACTAGCAGCAGCTCTAGCTCTTGGGTTTTACACCATCCTCCTGGGAACCTTGGGATCCTCCTCACCTCAGCTGGGAGGTCGAAGACATCATTTTCTCACCTCAAGTCCTTTGGTAAGCCAATACATGGAGTCAAGTCCCAAAATAATGGGCTAAATTAAGCGAAGAAAGCAGCTTCAGGGAGATTAGAGTGTTTGCTGTCAACAGCAGCAATTCTTTCCCGACTCTGCACCTCTGACACTGTCGGGGGGGGGGAAGCACACGCTAAAAAGCACGTGCAAGGGAGATGCTTTTGAGATCAATGCTAAAAGCAGCGGCAAAGCTGCTGTATTTGCTCCTGGGCTGCTTCTGTAGAAGGCAGTTGGGGTGTAACAGCGAACAGAAAGCATGCTGTTCCCACCAGTTGGCTGCCTATGGTTTCCTGGCTCCGCTTGCTTTGTTGCCCAGTTTGGATTCTGCTTCCCACTCAGGACCAGTTACTTACTCTGCCCCCCACATCTGCGCTCTGCGAGCGGCACTGGGAGCACCAGCACCAGGCCCTGACCTTGCAGGTTCAGCCTTTGCATCCTCCAGGTAGCGAGAGGTCTCGTACCGACGGGGCGGCTCGTCTGCAGCAGCTGCAGGTCCATCCCTGCAACCAGAGTGGGACTGGGTAAGGGAGGGACTCCCCTGGGTCACGGAGGGAAGCTTAGCAAGGTGGGGGACAGAGCAAGCACCAAAACCATCACACATGAGATTTTCCTGCCTCAAACACAACATTTTTTCCTCCTTCCCGCTTAGCTCAGTAAATTTCCCGCCGCAGACCCGAAGGGCAGAGACGTAAATCCAACCAGCTCACGCGAGTGCAAGGGAAGAAGCTGAAAGAGCTCAGCCCCTTTCGAGCTGGTGGATCAGGTCCACCCCCCCCCCCCCCCCCCCCTTTGCAAGTGCTGCTCCCAGAAGACGTTTGTTAGGGCAGTACTAGGTCAGGAAAAGACCCCGCTCACTCTAAAATCGAGGAGGAAAAGTGAGGTTTACACTGTTAATAGGTTTACACTTACTTTGGTGGGTAAAACCCATTGCTGGCTTCTGTGTGTTCAGGATAACTGAAAAGGAGAGAAAAGGGCTTTAGAAAGTGCCTTTGGTTTGGCCTGGGTAATGTTCTACAATTATTTTCTTAAGCATTTAATAAAAGAGAGAGGAGGAAATCCCTAAAACTTCCTAGAGATGTTCCTCAGTATGTTTCTACAGGTAAAATGGCAAGAAACTTTGGGAAAATTCGGCGTGTACGAAGCACAAAGGAGCATTTAGTAACGTCATCAAGGTACGACGGATGCCAGCGGCCTGGAAATTCAAGCCAGGACTCTTCCAAAACCAGTGGGGTGTCCTACGGCCCCCAGCTGCCAACACAGGCACCTCCAGCTGCACGCACAGGAGGGGAGGAGCAGCCTGGACATCCTCTGGCTTGTCTCAGGAGTGCTGACAAAACAGGGAACTTGATGGGTCTTGATCCAAAATCGTACGTTTCTGTTTTCTTGTTTCCAGGCTGTGGGCAGCGAGCAGCTCTCACTGAACTTCTCCTCTTCTTCTGCCACAGGGGCAATGCCTTTCCGCCCTCCCTTCCACGTCCTCGGGCAGGAGGGAGGCACAGCCACGGCTCTTCGCAGCCTGCACCCCTTTCTGGATTCGGGGATCTCTAAATGTTTCCCAGGGAGGGCGCAGACTCCCTGGAAAAGCTGTGAGAGGGGCTGCCGTGGAGCAGGCAGGTTAGTCGCCTTCGGTGGATGGCTGAGCAGTACCCCCAGGCTCACCGGGGTCTCTGGATCGAAGGAAACCAGTGTTTTCCAGAGAGAGGGAGGGGTGCCTCCAGCAAGGGCCAGTGAAGAGAAGCGCAGTGGGGAGCCCGAGCGAAGGAGATCCAGTGGCTCCCAGCTTGGTTGCACGCCCGAAACTCCGCTGGTGCCCACCGGAGGGGCAGGATCCTGCCCAGGACAGGTCCTGGCGGGCGGGGGGCAGGTGACTCTCATACACCCAAAGGACGAGCAGAGCCGGGATGGTGGGTTTCGTTTGGGCGTTTGGAGACAAGCAGCAGCTCAGCTACACTGTGCTGCCTGGGATTCTGGGATCTGTAACTCCTTTCCCCAATACCTGAGAGCCAGGACACACCTTTCCTCGTCACTGAACCTTTTGGTTTCCCAGACAGTTTACAGGATGGGCAGTTTCCTTTTGGGGGTTGGGTTGGGGGTTTTCTAGGGGGTCTTTTGTTGCAAAAGTAAATACGTGGTTGGAGGCCTAGAGAGACCTTGAGTGTGAACCTCTCTATACTGTAAAAAAAAAAAGAAATTACATTCCAGACTCGGCTTACATTTGGGAATAAACCCAGAAAATGCAGAAATGACCTACAAAAGTGATTATTTTTTTTGGTATCACAGAAACTAAAGAAAAAAGCTGGAACAAAATACCAAACAATTTCATTTTGGTGGTGTTTTCTCCTGCCCCCTCCTCCCCTTCTTAAAAAAAAAAAACCTGCTGCAGTTGTGCAAAGCACAGACTGAATTGTGGTTTTCCATCAGTACATCTCCATTTCAGAGTTCCCCGACGGCTCAAGAGCAGCAGTTTGTGATTGGCACAACGCTCGAGTCAATACAAGCTCTTCACACCAACTCTACCTTCCATTCGTGGAAACCACGGTTGCTCTGGGGGCCGGTTCATCCCCTGGGAACGGCTCAGACTTCTCCTCCGGAGCTCTGTCACTAGCAAGAGGAAAACACCAGTGAGTTATGACCCGAGAGCCCTTGTATTGTGCCATCCTACCACCGCTGAGGCAGGAGGAGCACAAAGTGGGGCTGGCTCAGCACGAGGAGGGCCAGCCTCCCGAGAGCAGTGGGCCTGACTGCAGCTCGTGGGACACCCGGAGACGTGTTGCTCCCTGCAGCGAGCTGCTGCTAACCCCTTCGCTGGGGTGAGCGAGAGCACCCTGCAGCCGTTGTTCTCTCTCTGCTCACGGGCCACAAAAGCTTTCCTACGGGTCCACCAGCTGGACCCTCCACCCACCTTGCACTCTCCCAGAGCTGTCAAGCTGCGTGTCTGTCTCCTTCCTTCCCTCCCAATTACTCTCTCTCGAGTTTTAGGTGGCTTAAGTAATGAGGCACCCTCTCGTTTCTCTGGGAGGCTGGCTCACAATTAGGAGCAGCTACGTGACCCAAATGACCCCAAGCACAATGAGCGCGTTGTCCCCAGGCTGTCCCTGCGGTGACACACAAGGATGTATTTATGGGCCTCCGCTGAACGACCAGGACAACAGCCCAGGCTCTACCTTTTCACAAGCACTCTAGACTTTCCTTCAGCCCCAGACAGCGGTTTGGGAACATGGCTAGCTTTATCTTCGCTGATGGAGGCGGGGAGCGGGTTGCCACGAACTGTATGTGCTACAGAAACTCCGCAGCAGCTGCCGGAGCACAGCAGAGCGAGAGGGGAGGCCACCTGTACAGCCCTGCCTGCTTCAGTCTCGGCCCAGCCAAAGATCACTGAGAACAAAAAGAGCCCTGCTAACACGGGGTGTATTTTAAAATAAACGTGAAACGCTCCCGTGTACAGCTCAGAGGCTGAAGACCACTGGAGAGAAGTGAGCAGTGTACAAGGGGGGGAGCGATCCCTCTCAGGAGGGCCAGGAGCTTTCCTGCCCTCCGCTGCACGTGCCCTGTCTCACCTGTACGGCTCCACAGTGTCGGAGCTCTGCCCCTTCACATGTCCAGCACCTGCACCCAAGCCTGTTCCCAATCAGTTCCTTCTTTCTTCCGTTTTCCTCCGTACAACAGAGCTCTTTACACTTTCCCGTGGCTCAGCCACCCCTTCAGGCTTTCTACAGGGTGCAGAGCACCAGAACCAACGTTAGCAGGAGCCACCAGCAACTGAGGTTCACCACATCCCTTGTGGGTGGAAAGAGCTCCCCAGGGAACGGCAGCGGGAGGGCAACTGGAGCAGTAAAATAAATAAAAATGCCTAAAGTAGGCTCCTGAGGGACTGAGCCAGAGAGGAGAATCCTTGAGGGAGGTGAAGGAAGAGCAGAGAAAACTGACAAGTTGCAGCTTAGCCAGCAGATGATGCTCTTGGAGTGCAGCCCAGGGCCGCGACTGGAGAGATCCCATCTGTTTGAGACCACCAGCAGGTACGTACTATCTCTGAGCAAAAAGCAGGGCTATGCCTTATGTTCTGCCGCACAGAGCGGCCTTTTTCAACTCCTTACCCCTCCCCACGCTGTGACACAGTTTCAGATGAGGGTTTCCCATTAAGGGCCGGTCTGTTTTCACCGTTTCTGGAAGGAAAGCAGCAAAACCCTGAGGTAGGGAGAGGAGGGGACACAAGGCGAGGCAGAGGAACTGTACGGCAAGGTGCTTGCTGGAAGTGTGCTACGTACAGTGCAGGGGCGGGATCCAAATGGAAGCCTGATCAGTTTAAAAGATGGAAAGGGCTGCAGATTTCGGGCTCGTGCTCTTATCATAAAGAACTGGGGAATGTTCAAGCTATGGGAGGCCCACGGCTTCCATCTGGGTATGTTTCCTCCCAGACTGGTAATGCTTTTGTAAAATGCTGTTTTCTTAGATTCCCTGGGCTGTAATATTTATTGTCCCGTGACTGCACTGTGTCCAGAACAATCCTGGGGAAATATCACGTAGCAGAGCCAGACTCTCCTGGGCAGCGTGCCCCTTGCTGTCCTCAGCGGAGCCTCGGGATGATGCAGGGCCAACAGACCTACCTGATTTCAGCAGAAGAGGAGATTCTCTCTGAGGTTGCACCCCAGGACGTGGTTGGTTGGCTCTTGCTGCCTGGTTTAGGGCTGTGAGAGAAGGTAAAGAAAAAAAGCTGTCATTCCTGAACAAACCAGCTCCCCACTGCAGCTGGCCAAAGTTTTCCTGCATTGAAGTGTTCCTTTCTGTGAATAAATAAAATGGAAAACAAGCACCGCCGTTTTCAATACCTTCACTTACAAAGTCACCTTATCAGAAGCAATTTTTAAATTAAAAAGGCTGATATTGCTGGGTATCTACCTCCTGCCAACGATACACCAGGAATAAAAGGAACAGAACAAGGTCAGTAACGAAAGCGCTGTTTGCAGGGCTGTGGAAAACCATTTCGACACGTTTTATACTACAGTCATGAATTCAATCAAGCAGGCAAAGTTGAAGGCAACTGAAGATTATTCCCCCACACATATTTGGAGAGAAAGAGTTCAGCATGTTTGGGTTTTTTTGCCTTGCAGGTTTTGAGCACTTGTATCGGGACATTGTCAGATCCTTGCATGACATACCATGGATTTCAGACAGAAAACCTTTTATAAAAAAGCTGCCTGCATCTAAAAAAAAAGTCTCCCATGACCCATTTGCTTCCTTTCCCCTCCCAGAGGTGACTCTCTGACCTACAGCGACACGTGGGCTGACACAGATGCCCAAGACATCCTGGCCGTGCTCTAACACTCACCTGGAGGGAGACACGGCTGTTGTCCTTGGCTCATTCCAGGACGACCCAGCGGTGGTTTTTCTTAGCCCATTAGCACTGACAAAAAAAAAAACCAACCACCCAACAAGTAGCAAAGCGTTAAAGACAGAAGATTTTGTAGGTGCCTCCTCCCGTGGCCCGCTTTCTGGCCCACAGCTCCTGTGTCTGCTTCCTGGGCAGGGAGGCCAAGCCCCGCTGCGCAAGGGGCTCACGGGGTTGTCCCTAAGCGCTGTCACACCGGTGTGACTGGTACCTGCCTTTCTGCTGGAATACTGCGTCTTCAGAAAGTGGCTTTTCCTATTTAACACAGCTGGAGCTGTTTCTAGCCCCAATGTCGGAGTTTGCACTAAAAACCAGCTTCCCCACATGTATGGATTAAAGCTCAGTGCATTCCCGCAACGTGCAGGTGGGCAATATGTGAGGAAAGCAGGGTAACTGCTTCCCAGCCTCAAACCTGCACCACAAACGGCAGAAAATTGCTACCAAAATTCATGAGGCAGCTCCTCCATCCTGAAAATAAAGCACCATGGGCTGAAAGGCCCCATTTATTGGGCTCCCTGCTGGGCCCACTGCAGACCAGAGTGGCAGAGAAGCTAATAATGCTGCTGCCTGGCATCGAGCCACCCCTCGGAGCAGGAAGAGAGCGCTGAATCCCAAATTAAATGAATCTGCTTGAAAACAGAGAGGGATTCTCTCTCCTAGGGTAAACATGTCCGTTGCAGCCAAATGTTTTCTGCAGGCTGGTCTCACCACACGCCAGCTGTCCCTGACCAGTGTGCACTAAGGGAGGGTGTCACTGCTGCCCCTTGACACCAGAGACAGCCTGTCCCCAGGGCTCACAGACCACGGCAAGAGCGCTCCTGTCACGGCTCGGCGTGTCCTTGGGCTTCCCAGTAGCCTGTGAAATGGACTGGGGGCTTGAAAAGAGGCCAACATCTCCCAGTAAAGCAAAGATCAATTTAAAGATAACGAACCTCTCGAACCTCTGCGGTCACACCTATCTGTGGCCATCACAGGAGAAGAATTAAATCTAAAGTCTAACGAGAGCAGAGCGCTGGCTCAGGGGATGGGAAATAACGAGATCCTGAGTATTTCACGTCTAGGTGATGGGGGCTGTTCACGCAGCCCAGTTTGCTGCTGGAAGAAAATCCTTACTCCCTGATGGCTGCTTGAGGGCTGCTCTGACGCCCCCTGCGAGCTGTCTTTCCACCAGTGCCACCAGGCTCGTTCCTGCGGCGCCCCAGCACCTTGTGAAGACGGGCCTGGTGGGGAGTGCGATCAGGAGAGGGGCACAGCGGCAGGTGTGCGCCGTACAGCTCACACTACTAGAGCTGGCCTGTAGTTAAATGCAGTTTGTCACACCCCCACACCCCCCTCCAGGGCTGCCAGTCGGGTACTTTGTGGCACTCTGGCCCTGTCCCCGCGCCTGCCCGTTTGTTTCACCGTTAGGGGGTGTCGGTTTTCGGTTTGGATCTTTCCCTTTTTGCAAAAAAAAAAAAAAAAAAAAAAAAAAAAAGAAAAGAAAAGGGGCAATCAGGATTTTCGGAGAAGTCTCTCTTGAAAAACCTCCATCTCTAGTTGCGTTCAGGTAGCTGGTACCTTGCAGATAAATGCAGTTGCCTGCAAAGATGGCAAATCAGGGCGCTCTAAAAATCAGAGAGTCAACACGCTCTACTCCAGGATGAGGCAAATACCTGTTGTCATCTAGTGTAAACCTGCATGAGCCAGACACAGTTGGACTCCTCCTCTGCTGGCCTTCCTCTTCTTCTATCTCAATTCTTTCAAAAGGCAAAAAGAGAGACAAATATCACCTCGTTTCCTACTCCCCACTGCTAGCTAATGGGGGGCAGCTTATTCTGGTTTTCCCTTAAGCTGTGTTCTCCCTGTTTCCCCTAGAGGCAGGTTTTTCCTGCTCCTCTTGCTCCCTGCGCTCGGCTACGGGTGAGCATCTCAACTGGCTGAAGGAAGCGAGACCTTCAGCCCGAACCAGTGGCATTTTGCTGTCACAGTCGCTTTACCAGTAGCACCAGCTGAATGCTTAAGCTCCAGCGAGCACCCTGGGCATCATCTCCCTATCACACCGGCTGCTTTAGAAGTTAACTGCCTGAAGGGTAGTCACCTGCTGGTTGGAGCCAGCCTCCCCTGGAAGAAGAAAGCCAGTGAATGAGCCTCTCCTTGTCCAGGTTGCCCCTAACCCGAAGCATCATCAGTTCTGTATTCTCAGTGTTTACCACACTGTGGGCTCACCCCAGCCAGCGTGATTCAGCCCAGAGCATCCTTTTTTTAAAGGGAAGTGTCCCTCCCCTGCTTTGAAACCCCTGGGGATCTCCTCTCCCAGCATTTATCAGCAGCAGCCCTGGGACAGCAGGAGGCCACACAAGCCCAGCAGGGCTTCCAGAGGGTCAGTGACCTACCTCTTGGCGAACAAGGGTGGAAATTCTTGCGTTGGGCTGCTGTAAAGGAAGCGTAAAGGCAACGGTTAGAAGCGTGGAGGTAAAGACACACCTTGGGCAGGGGCAGCTCCCACAGGGCTCCACAGCTGACCCCCACGGCGCAAGGCATTAAGGGGCCACGTAACACCGTTTGGGCAGAGCTGGCAGCGAGCGGGTGCGTTAAACCTGCGCCAATTGCGGAGCAGGGGAAGCAAAACTAGGAAGAGCGGCTGGTTTCGACATGCGAGGTAAAGCAGCTTCCCCAGGGGCTTCTTTTTTTTTCATTTTATACCTTCCTGACGGCTGTTTTTCTTCCTGCATACAAACCTGCCTCCCCCCATGCCCCACGACACGCAGGGCACCAGGGGAACACCACCCCTGACGTCCTCACAAACCCTGCCCGAGCACTTCTGCCCTACCGGGCACAGCTGAGCGCTGCTGGCACATCCCCTCCCTGCCTCCTCCCGCACCAGCAACCTCCCGATGCCTCATTGTGTCACCCTGAGTTACAGCAAGAGGAAAAGGATTTATAGTGAAAGCGAGTGGCACAGAAGTCACTACCATGGCTCCTGGGGGAGCAGAGACTTTGGAAATTTGCCTTTTTTTTTTTTTCCCCTCCCAGGAAAAACATGGACAACAGAGCCTTGAACACCAGTAGCTCCCATCCATCCCTCACATTCCTGTTACCCGTCCACACGTTACCGTTGGGTTCTTTCCCCCCACAGAACTATTTTGAAGCTGCAACTAAGATCACGATCTCGTAAACCTAGCTGCTGTTCAAACCCAAGGGAAAGGCAAGCTGTCCCAAAAAGCTGATCCATATCGGGTGCAGTTTATATTTGTTCTGATTTTCCCCTTCCGTGAAACAAAACTGGAGACAGCAGCATTAAGAACGGAGTCTGAAGATTGAAGTATGGATGGTGGGCCTCAGGGAATTAGGGATTATCACGGTTTTCCTCCTCCTGAAATTTCATCCCTCTCAGTAAGGAAGACTTCCCAAGACTCTTGGAGGAGTGGAGAAACCTGCAGAGATCCTTGGCGCTTCTAGAGAGACGCCAGCTACGTCTTCTCCGCTCCTTGGAAAGGTACCCCTCGCCTTCAGAGAGCCTGGGGTCAGGCCCCCCTCCCCGCGAGACCACCTTCAAGAGCCTCTTCCCCGGCTCCTGCCCCACGCTCGCACGCTGAACACTCACCCGTTGCTCTTCTTGGCCGCCGAGAGGACGTAAGCACGTTCCCTGCTGGCGGTGCGCCTCAGGACGCTGTTGGCCGCCTCTGTCCTGGAAGGGAGGGAGGGAGGGAGGGGGTCACATTCTGCTCACGCTGTTAGGGGCTGCGGGGTGGAGCCTCGACGAGGCAATAGGTGAAGCACCCAGCGGAGGTTTGTGCTAAGCCTGACAGAGCTCCCGTGCCCTGGGGAGCAGAAATCCAGCCAGAGCTAAGAGGAGTAACGACGTCTTATCTCTTTCTTTAGTATCATTTGCGCCGGGCCACAGCCCTTTGACATGGAGGTGAAGCATCAGGAATAAAAAAAAAAAAACAACCCAACCAAAATACTTCCTCTTCCAGGAGGGCAGAGGGAATCCCCCTTCTCCAGATCTGTCCCGTTGCAATATTGCACACCGCGGGACAAACAAAGGGGACACAGGCTTCGTGGCTGACGTGGCTGCTACGCGGGCTGCACCTGTCTGTACAGACACCAGTACCACCACGTGTCCCAAGGGAGAAGCGCAGACCTCAAAGGGACTTTTACTGGTTCGTTCCCAGTGGGCAAATTACCAAGTTTGCATTTGTAAAAGTCTTATATCTGAGGAAAAAATATCTTCAGAAACTCGACTGAAGGCAACCAGGGCACTGGCTGCACCAGACCAGCGGATCTACGACCCGGACCACGCACGCTCTACTCCTGGTACCACAACGAGAGACCCGGATCTGGACTGAGACGCGAGTCCCCAAGTGGCCCGGGCTCAGAGGCGCGCAGGGGGCTCTGGGAGGTGGGCTCCTCCTTTTCCCGCCAGGCCACTCGTACGTCTCTCTCTCTCTCCTCACAGAGACGCTCCGCAGCTGATGGGTTCCACAACCCATTTCCAGCTGCCCAATTAATTGGGGTGTGCTGTCAGGCTGCATCACGTCAGGCTCTTAATTATATTTTGTTGGGAGCGCGGTCGCCTGCGGGCAGAGATGCGCTCTGTGTAGAAATATCTGCTTATTCTTATTTTATTGCAACCAGCCCTAATGGCTCAGCTGTAACCACCATCGAACCGACCCTCCCAGTAACGAACAGCTAAACTGAAGTGAGTCCACTCGTCGTTGCCCCTGCGAGGAAAAGGTGGCCACCCGGAGGGCATACCTCTTTTTGTGCTCAGCTGGAGTAAAAGGCACATCCTCCTCATCCGAGTCCACCGATTTTTGCTTGACGTTATAGGGAGCTCTGAAAGAGAAAGGGAAGGGAGAGCCAGGGTCAGGGAACCCCCTCTGCAGACTGCTGCAGAGGCAGCACGAGCAAAAACCAAGGTAAATCCAAGGGCAGGGCACGTGGAGACAAGCTCAGCCCCTAGAAGCGTTGCACACGAGCGTGGGGAGACACTTGTGTTTTTCACGCACGTTGAGGCGCACGTGTCCCCGTAGGATTTTGGTTCCTTAGTGTAGGGGTTAGGCCTAGGGGCTGGTTCATAATAAATCCTCAGCTGCATTTCAGAGCAGAGCCGCAGCCTTCGACAGCAAAAGCTGCGCAGGAGATGTGAGCAGGGCTGTTCTGCCACACGGCCCCTCCTCTCTCCTGGCTTCAGAAGGGCCACCAACGCTGCCAACCAAGTCCCCAGGCTGCAGCCTCCACTTTCTGCCTTCATTTCTACCCAGTAACCAAATTCGTCCCGTACCAAGGCCACCACCAGTTCAAGGAACACCTCATGGCCCACACGGGTAGCACGGGGAACTGCTGTGGTTCCTAGCGAGAGCTCGGCCAGGCTGTCCTGAACACGGGCACCCTCACGCAGGTGGCTTCACCCCTGAGGCTCGGGTGCTGCCGAGCCTGCACGCGGGTAGAAAACGCTGCTCCGCTTTGCACACTCACAGCTTCTTGTAGTCCTCAGTGGTCATCCTGTAGCCAGAGGAAGAACGGCGCAGGCCGTGTCCCTTCGCGGCAGCGCTGCGGACGGCACAAACCACGTCGGTTAACGGGACCCTCCTCAGCTCTCACCCACCCTCTCCCCCAGGGCAGCTCACGCTCCACAAGATGGGAGAAAACTTGGGATCCCAAATATCCACTCCCTGAGTTCAGGGAACACTATTTAACTGAAGGGCAGTATTTGCCCTCTTTTCGCAGCCTTGGATGAGGATTTGAGGTCTGCTTTGCCTCCCAGGGCCACTGTGAGTTGTCAGAACCGGTATGGGCATACCCTTCCGTGGGATGGTGCTACTCCATCCCAGGTTCAGCCAGTGAGAAGGAAGACGACACCTTGTGGCATCATCCTTCTCCCCAGATGAATCAAAACAGGGGGAAAAATGGGGTTTCAAAAGGTTTCACTTGAGATGCAACAAAGCATCTGCTTAGATCAGAGCCATACCCAGATCTTACTGGAATTAAACTTCAGTGCCTTTTACAAGACAGGTTTCAAAAAAAAAAAAAAAAAAAAACCAAACCCAAAACCCAAACAAAAAACCACCAAACCACATGAAAAACATCAAAATGAGGAGTTACAGCTTTGCAAGGATTCCTCATGGTGTGTCACCCAAATCCACGAGCCCTTTCACGGCCAGCTGCCATCCCACGCTCTGGTGAGGAAAGCAGGGAGTTTGAAGCCTTGTGTTTTTCCCTTGTCTGCTAAGTGGGGCTGTTAAATGAACAGCTGCATCTTCCAGCACCCAGAAGGGATTTAGTGGAGCTCAGCGGAAGCCCACAAGCACTGGCCAAAGTAAAAGGATGATTAGAAATATATACAATATTTAAAAGCTCATTTTCACGAGGAAGATGCACACGCACCTTTTTTGTGCTTCATTCGAAGACGAAGAATCTGGCACGGAAGGGGTCTTATCGATGGTCTTTGTGAACACCCCTCTGGGGAGAAAAGAGACACGTTAAATTTTTTGCAGACCAGAGTTTGGAACTCAAATCAAGAGGCTTGCAGCCCCTCTTTGGCCTCATGTTGTCCGTGTGTCCTGCCGGCTCAGGACACCAGGAATTAGGAGGTGCTTCCTTGGGAGAGTCATCCTGAGAAAAATCCCATCTTCCTACTCCCTGCCCTTAGACAACACGGTAAAATCAGCTCACGCAGAGGGTTGGGTTTGGTGCCACAGGGCTGCCAACCTCGTTAGGGTCACGGTGGCACCGGAGTCTCCGTGGGCAACGGCCCATGTGTCGGAGGAAGCCGAAGCACAAAGCCCCGTCACTGGTGCCACGCTGATCGCAAGGACGGTGAAACATTTTCACAGAACAATAACTCTTCCGTGTGTAATGTTGCTCATGCCGAGGAGATCTGGTTTTCTGTTACCATCACCACCAAACTACCTGTTAAACAAAATGCTGGGGACTATCTCTTCACCAAGGCACTCCCTGAGCATTGCAATGCTCCTAACTAACAGGAGAACCCAAGAGACAGTCGTATGGGTCACGCTTGTTGCTCCTGATCTAGTTTCTCCTTCCCCTACAGCCAAAATTATGCCACTCCGTACCAACCTGATGAGGTAACCGGACTGAGGCTTGGAGGTGGAAGACCTGTGCAAAGAACAGACAGGAGTGAATTAAGAAACATGAGGAAAAACAACAACAGCAGCAGCAGCAGCACGAGCATTAAAGGGAAATGTTCACACGGCTGTCGAGCCAAAAGTCTGGCTAAACCAGCCTTGAGCGATACCTCAACCGCTGCACCAGAGTTAACCTTGGAAGGATTCTTTAAAAATGAATAATCATCAGAACAAACTCGATAAAAGGTTTTTATGAGAAAAGTGAATTTTAGAGTTAGCCAATTAAAATCAGCCACGCCGACAGTGTTTTCTGGCTCAAAATTAAGTCTCCAGATTGATGGCACAGAGGAAATTGGTGGAGATCCTGGTGGTTTTCTCACAGGAAAACCCCATCTTCACAGTAACGTCTCTGGGGGTCTGTTCTCAGGAAGGGAGTGTGGCACAGCTCCCCTGGAGGGAAAGGAAAGGGACACCTTCCGGTGGGGATGTGGCCCCTTGCACCAGGGCAGGAGGAAGCATCCCTGAAACACGCTTCAAGCTGTCCTGGAGGCATCCTCCCGAGAGCAAGGTGGGGCCCAGGATGGGCCTCAAGGCCCTGGTTCCCATCCAATGAGCTCAGACAGGCTCCCTCCAGCCCTGCCCAGGCACCACCCCCTCTTCTCCTGTCTGTCCAGGCGCCCTTAGGGTCACAAGATAATTCAGCCAGAAAGCCCAGCAGGTCTCTCTCCAAGCAGGGTGAGCCGCCAGCTCAAGGCTCAGCAGGAAGGCAGGTTTACACCGGCCACCGCCCCCACGCCCGAGGTGGCTGCCAAGCTCAAGCGTATCCCGTCGCCTTCCCAGAAGTGCAACCTGGCTGCAGGCTTGGCCGAGCTCTGGAGCACTCCCGCTGGGATGAGCTGGAGGACGAGCGCTGAGCGCAGCCCCAAGCTCTGGATCCCGGAGTGCCCTCAGAGCGGGCCCCGGCAGGGTGCAGCCCATCGCAGCCCCGCGGCCTCGCTGTTCCCTGAGCTTTCAACGGGAGCTGCAGGGAGGCGGAGAAGTTGCCCGGCTTGGTGTGGGAATGCCTGTCCTCACTCTGAAGTATAAGCGGATCCTGAGCATCCAGGACTCCCTGTCACTTCAGATGCCACATTTCCAACGTCACAAACATCCCTGGTTTTACGTATCCTGTACCTGATAAAGCGCTATGTGCAGGAGGAGGCAGAAGGAGGTAGGGCCTGGCAGGGAAATCATCCTAATTGCAACAAGAAGCAACAAGAGCTGGCACAGAAAAAGAGAGAGGAAGAAGGAAACCGCTCAAGGGAGAGGGCAATGCTCCCCCAACAATGGCACTGCAGCTACCAGAGCTCTCACGTACGATTAAGCCTTTTCCAACGGTTTTATGTTTTAGGACACTAGTCCTACAAGCTCCTGGGTTCCCGAAGAGCCCCCGTGCTCTGGCCCTGAAGCAAATCCAGCTCCCAGAGGGCTACACTTGCTCTGAGGAGCCCCCATGCTTAGAGCATCCAGTTATTGCACCAGCATGGGAGCTGATGCGCACCAGTAACCTTGTGGGATCGCGGGCTTGAAGGCATCCCTTTCACCGGCATTAAAGACATCAATCCATCCGTTCATCCACCTGGACTTTGCAGCAGACAAGCCGTGCTCTCTCCGAGGGGACGGTTTGTAAGATGTTATACTGACCAACGCAGGCTCCCCTCAAGGACTGTTTTCTCCGACACCATCGCAGCAGTGAGCGGGCACGAGGGGGCGAAGAAAGAGCGGACGTTTGTGAAGCACCAGTGAAAGCACACACCGACCCCACGAGGTAAGACAGAAGGGAAGCGGCAGGACGGGTCCCCAGAATTACCTGTTGCTCTGCGGAGCCGTAGGTGTTGAGGCTGGGGATCCCCCACCGGCCCGTCCAGACCTGAGTCAAGAGAAAACACAACGACATAATGAGCTTCTGATCGTGCTGAGCTGCCTCGTGCTGGACACGGCCGTGACGGTTGCAGAGCGAGCTGCTGAGAGGAGACTGATTTGGGCTTGGTTTTGTTTCTGATTAAGAGAAGCTGGTGCAGAGTGTGGTGTACACCCTGGTGCAGGGGTGGCTGCGTGACACAGCCCCATGAGCTGCAGGAGGAGGTGTAGACCTGGCCATTTTATCACGTAAGCTCCCCCTCATCAAGGTCTGCCCCTTCATTTGTCACTCCGGAGAGACTGAAAGACAATCCGGCTTCAAAAAAACTTGGAAGTTCTCCCGAGACTTCAGATCTGCCTGTGCTGCTGGATTCTCAGGCCATTCCTCAGAGCTTCTCCCCAGCCTGCGTTTATCAAAAGTAAACAGGAGGACCCCTTCCCTTTGGGAGCGTCCTTTCCTGGCATCATGGGGACCCCAAAACATGCTAGCACCACCTCTGCTTCTTCTGCAGGCCAGAGAACAGGGTGCTCACGGGAGGCTGGCGAGGGGAAGGGAAGGGAGAAGCGGAGCGTTCCTCGGTGGCCGTACGTACAGCTGGCTGCTGCTCTTCTCATCCTCAGAGTCCGAGTTATGGTGGTGGATCCAGCTCTTATCTCCTTTCAGGGTGGTGCGAACCTTCATCTGCTTAATGATCCTCCTGCGGTCTTCATCCGTGGGGGGAATGGCCCGTCCTAGGAGAGGCAGGAGAGAGGGGAAGGGTTGCTGAGAAAGGGCAAGAATTCGCAGTAGCAGCAGGTGAGCCGGGGTAAATCTCAGAGCAGGGAGCACAGCTCTCCTTTCAGAGACTCAAACACTGAACAAGCCTTTTGCCACTTCCGATGAAAGATGGGAACAAGCTGTCATCCCCACTTCAGGATCCATTTACCCTCGTGCATCACCTCCTCTACACAGATTCACACAGGTCTTGCTCTCCTTTCAGAGGACTGTTTACCCTTAATGAGTCCTTTTTCTCTCAGGAAGACCAAAGACATTCAGTGGGTGGTCTAATCACATATCTACAAAGCAGTGAGTTTCCTCGGGCATTTCCCACCCCATCAGCTCTAGCAAAAGGCTTTTTTTTGGTTTCTGGGAGAGGATGATGTGTCTGGGGCACAAAGCTGAGCCAAGACTTGGGGGTTAGAGGTAAGCCACAAGATGCAAACACCCAGCGCCAGCTTTCTCTGGTGGCCTGTCAGAGTTGGAGGAGACCCGTCCTTTGGTTCCTCGTTTCCATTACAAAGTTTGGCTTCAAAAACATATTCTCGAACACGTCTCCCTAATGGTGTGGTTCTGGCCCAAATCTGGAAACGTCCTACCCTGCATGGTCTCTCTTTTGCTGTCCAACAGCAACTCTGCCACCATCCTTGTCTCTGTCCAGGCAACGAACCACAACTACATTCTCTGGGTGAGAAAGTCAGCAATGGCAATTAAAATATGACATTAAAACGTAGGACATTGCAGAAGGTCATGGATTAGGAGGTGCTAAGTCCTCCCAGGGGGAAAAAGATTGGGTGAAAAAAGCTCAGGTTAGTGGGGAGGAGTATTGAAGGCAAAAACTTTGGGAGCAGGCAAGGAAGGAGACAGGAGGCTGGCGAAGGGGGAATGATCTCTCACAAGGGAAGGAAGTGTCCAGGTGACAGATGTGGAGGATTCCAGTCACCCTTGAGTGCCAAAGTCCTGCTAGACCAAATTCATTGCAGCTGGATACTATTTAAAAAATAATTTAAAAATGGCTTTTTAACTGGGAAATTCCCCATCCAGCATTTTCTTCTGAGGAAACAGCTGTTTTCCCATGGAGAAATTGTAAGATTCAGACCAGATAAGGAAATCTCCTTTTCGATGTATTTACCCCTGACTGTCTTCCATCTTTGGCCATTTTGGAAACGGCTGGTGAAGGCTGAAAACATCAAGCCTGCTCCTCACGTCACACTTGGACCAATGCAGCTCAGGGGTTTAGAAACACCGAGAAGTTACCGCGGCTTTACAACTTCTTACCACCCAAGCCAGGGAAGCTGCCGGCCTGCCTGCACACCCTTAGCCTGTGGCAAACATGAAATAGCCCAATTTAGCTGCCAGGAACGGAGGGTCAGCGAAGTCTCCATATCTGGTGCTCGTGGTGGGCTAGAAGGCTGCCCAGAAACAGTTATCACCGAGCAGCTGCCGGGCAGTAAAGGGATTAATCTCTGACACACAGTCACGGGCTTCACATATAGTAGGGGTTTTATTTTTGTTTTAAACAACTGGTCCCACTGGATCGTCTCCGAGGAAAACACAGCTGTGGCAACGAAGCGAACGTCCTTCCTCCCGTGGAATGAGCGGTTAAAAGGCAGAGTTAGGCAGGGCCACATCGACGTCGGGGTGCAGTTTAGGGACCAGCAGCAGCCCTCCTCACGGGGAGCACCGGGAAAGGGAAGGGCTGCTTTTCGTAGCACTGAAATGGCAAATTAAATCTATTGCCTCATTTCCACTCTTCTCCGTATTACTGTTTCAGGTCACCTGTGGATTTGGAAGCACCAACCCATCTAGTCACACCTAAGCATCTGTTGCTTAAAAATTAAATCTCAGGGTCTGCCACCGAATTTACAGCTTGGGCATGTTCCTGGGACAACTCAGAGCAGCTTGAAGCCCCCAAATGACTTTTTTCACACTCATTTGATAATAAGACGTTATTAGGAGTTGATTGCTAATAAAGGCAGTCTTCTCATTACTGTATGGATACCGCACGCTGCACAAGGGTGGCCTCCAGCCCACAGACTTTTGGGTTTTGTCTCTAGAAAAGACAAGAGGGTCTGGGTAGACTGAGATACAGGGAAGCCATCCTGGTCAGCTGCTGCACTGCCTGCTGGACTGTCAGTGGGCATTTCAGAGGCAGAGAATTTTAAGGAGGGTCTTGAAAAGAGAATAATACGAGAATTTATTTGCTCATCTCAAAACCTCAGCCAGGCCATAAGCTCTCCAGACCTTCATGGATACTTAAGTTCCAGCCAAACACACATAACTTTGGAGCTGCAGGTTGGAGCAGGTCCCGGACAAAGAAGAGGTGTCCGCTACCCTTGGACACAGTGAGGGAGCTGAGCAGAGATGTGACAGCAGACACAGCTGGGCAAAGGCGGCAGAGGAAAGCCATGACAGTGGACAGATCCCCAACAGCTTAGGATGGGAAAAGGCGTTACCTTTACTGACACCCAGGGACATCATGGTTCTCAGAAGTGCCTTCTGCTTCAGTTACTGTTTGAAGACAACAAGCCCCTGGAAGAAATGATGAAGAAAAAGCAGAATCATAGTTCTGATACAAAAAATTTTGACGTTATGTGGAAGGGAGAGCACCACAGCAGTGTCACAGCCACAGATCCTGGAGGATGGGGACACTGTGGCATATAAACCAGAGGTGGGATTTCTCCCCCTGCCATGTACCTCCAGCAGCAAGGGTAGGAGAAATCAAAAGGGTGCGTTCTCCACACCAGTAAGTCTTCAGGTTGGCCATGACAGATGTGTCCTTCTGGGTCTGGGAGGAAAGTGGTGCAGGAGACCTTAGGAAAAGTGCCCCGAGCCACTCAGGTGGGACAGACCTTCTGGAGTCTATAGAACTCAGGGCAGCTGAGGCTGCTTGGGTGAACCTGGGTATTTTTGACAAGTGGGAGTATAACATAAGGGCTCTCGACAAATTTCGGTTGGCAGAGATAGCTGTTATTCCCCCAAGATACAACAGAGAGAACGTCCTGCTGCCTGGCTCGGAAGCAAGAGTCAGTTCTTGCTTCTGATGGCAGCAGGGTCCCTCCTTCAGAGGCCCACAGGAAAGCAGCAAGGAGAAACTCCTGGATGCACCACCTCAGAGGTGCTCTCAGATGAGGAATTTGCAGAGCACTGATTGTTTAGTGCTGTAGTTGAATCAAAAACAACCACAAACTAAAAGTCAGGGAAAAAAATTGGTTGTTTCAGATTCAAGAGATTTTTTTTTTTTTTTTTAATTTGTAAACAAACGAACCAACGAACAAAAGCAAAACCCCTCAAAATGGACCCAGAGATTAGGAGAGCTCAGGTTAACTCAGCACCTGATTACGTGTTCATCAGAAATGTTTCTCCTCTTTTTTCACTCTCTGAAGTTTTTCATGTAAGCTGTGGGATGAGCCCTTGTTTCAGAGGAGAAAAATCAAAGGCAACTTCCAGCTTTTACAACCCTCCGTTCTCTCCTTGCCAAATCTGCTGAACCTGGATTCTTCAGTGACTATGCCACTCATTAATAAAACTGCCCAACCCCATTCAGGAGTCTGTGAATCTAAAATTAGGTTGTTATTATCTGCTGGTGGGCTTGTCCCTGCAATATTGCTGTGAAGCCACACGCCCAGGGCTGCCGAGCGCTGATCTCACGGCATTGCTTCTTGGCAAAGCCTACTCCTTTGGCTTGTCTCAGCCCAAGATCTACCTCCTGCGTATCCACTCCTCATCCCGTTTGCACTGAGACGGTGAACAAGCTCTCTGCTATTACCCCAAGGCTCCCTCTCCCTTTTGCAAACACTCCCAAACATTAATTCAGCTTTCACCATGAGCAGCCAGCCCACCTCTTTTCTTATCCTTCCCAGATCCCCCCTTCCCACCCAAATTTAATCGACTCTGCTATTTAGAGAGGAACGAAAACCGTAGCATTGTCATTGATATCCATGAAGAGCCTCTGAACACTTGAGTATCTTTGTGCTAAAGGTGGGAGACATGGCTACAGCTGACAGACCTGTAATCCAGCGAGGGTTAAAAAGAAATTGCAGCATCTTGGACCTGCACATGGAGAAGCCGTGGGGCTTCGCTACCTACAGTACCCGAAGGAGGCCCATTCAGACCACAGCTACCTTGCTAGCTCCGAGTCCGAGGTGCATTTGGTGCTGTCTTCTACATACTAAATTCTTTCCTATTCCAGGACAAAACAAAGCTGAAGCAAGTGGAGGAGGAGAAGCGATGGAAGAGAGCTATCCCAAGAGTTCAATACAGCCCTGATGCAGGGCGAATCAGGGGCAGAAGCAGCGACAGGCTACCTGCTGCCTATAGCAGAGCTGTTTGGAAGCTGGAGAGCTGCTGCTGCTACCAATCTAGCAGTGTAACTGAGAGGTGATTAGCCCCCCACCACTCTTTTAGAGGAAAAAGCAGCGGTTTAGGAACACGTAGGAGATTGTCAGGAAGGTCTGGAGCGAGGACTGGGGCTCACTGCGCTCCCAGTCACGCCCCGCAGCTCCGCCTGGTACGTACCGCGGGCACCGCGCGCCAGCCCTGCGAGAGGCAACGTCGCCGTTTATTGCTTAAACAGAAACTTTGCTTCTTACTCACACAGTTCCCCCAACAAATACACCCAAAAGGAAGGGAAGCCACGAAGGGTGGCACTCAGCTTGCGTATAAAAGTGTGCCAGAAACTACACGCTGGCCAAGCCTTTTCCTCTGGCGCTGCCTTCCCTCGTCCTGGCTCGCATCGCCCTGGGAGGGACCACAGCAAGCACCATCTTACCCCACTGACATTTCTGGCTTGGCAAACAGGCGTTGGAACACGTCGGTGGTGCTCACCAGGCTTGGCTTTGGGGGACTGGCAACTGGTTTTGGCCAGCCTGCTTTTTCCAGCTGTGAATCAGGCGGCGGCGGCAGCCCGGCCCGCTGCAGCGCTGGATGGTGTCACCTGCACGGCCTGGCCCATCGGGATGTCGCTGCTGCTCGGCTGGCAGGAACTCTGGCCTCAGAGCCGCCTGCCCTCTGGCCCCCCACCGCCACAAGGAGTCCAGAACGAAGCTTTCAGCAAATCCCCTGGGGCAGATGCAGAGGGGTGCAGAGGTCGTTCTGTGAGAGATGGAGAGGAGTCCGCTCTTTGCTCCCCTGTAACATCGTTTTCTCTCTTTCATTAACGAAGGCTATCAAGTGGTTGTTTTTACCTTTCAGCTGAGGATCGAGGCAATACAGCCTAAAGAAGATCACCAGAAGCTGAGCGTGTTCAGCAAGAAAAGAGCAATTCAAGCACCCTAGTTCTTGCCCGTGTTTTTCAACCACCTGCTGTCGGCTCCTGTTGGACAGGGACCCTGGGCTTGGTGAAGTTTTGGGCTGGCTGATCTAATGTGTGCTCTAGCGCCTGTCTTAAAAGACAAATCAATCCAGGTTATACCACGACTCCTGCAGTGAGAATAACTCAGCATTTCTCGGATGAGGAACGAAAAGCTCATGTTCTTGTTCTGATGCGAGCTGGCAGGGATACCTGGCAGATAAACTGACACCTATGGATGCCAAGACAGTAGTTGTTATGAAGAAACAAGAGAGGTACGTGGGACCCACTAACCCAAACCAAAGACAGAGAGGCAAACTACAATCAAGAAAAATGCTCACATCTCCCTCATAACTGTGTTTGTCCATGTTTTGATAGTCCAGCAGTTGGTGGTCGGAATAAGAAACAGCAGACACAGGTTCTCCGGCTGCCGCAGGCGGCAGCGGGACCACATCTCAGCCCATCTGCTCCAACTACACCGCTGTGCAGAAAGCAGCGCAGGATTTACGGGGCCAGAGGGGATTAGCAAGAGGGCGTCTGGCTCTAGAGCACCGATACAACACTCCTGAGGAAGACAGTGCTTCTCACTGCTCCAAGAACAGCTTGGAATCTGAAACAGCTTCACCGCTCCGGCAAAATTTGAGTTTAGGCTTCAACACGCACTACAGCACCTCAGAACACGTTTCGAAGCATTTTTGCCTTTATTTTCGAATTCTTGTGCATCTGCAGTGGAATAAATCTCAAAGACCTCTTTTGAGGTCCCTTCCAACCCCTAACATTCTGTGATTCAGCTGTTAACACTTCCCTGCCATTATTCCCCTGAGAAGTCGCCAAGCCAACATGGAGCACATCCGAAATCTTCCTTACCCAAATGCTGCAAGGGAATGGGTTTCTTCAAAAATATGCTTTTATGCTACTGGAACCTCCACGTGTGATGTTAAGTTACAAGTGGTTTTGTTGGTAGAGCTTAGTTGGGAATTATTAGCTACAGCCACAGGATACAACAATTTCCTCTGTTGGTACAAACGCATTTGCCCAGTGCTGGAACAGACTGTAGCTGATCCCAACAGCTCCACTTCCCACCTGGAGAAAAAGAACCTTATCTGTCACTTGAAGAAACCCCTTCCTCTGTGCCAGATGCCAGTTCCCTGGCCTCCTCTGGCCAACCCAACTCAAACATTAGCCCAGCACGCGGCACTTGTGGCAAAATGAATGATAAAAGGAAAAAACCCCACAATTCAGATGACTCGCCATGGCCCAAAAATGCTGCTTCAGGGCAGGAAACATGGATCCCTCTGTATTTTGGGCACTCCAGGTTCCTCTGCACGCACAGGAACTCCCAGACCTGCAGCGCCACAGAAAGGCCCGTAGCCCTGGAGAGGAGCACAACAGCAAAGCACTCGCTAAGGTGGCTGTCCCCTGAAAACCTCTGGGGTCCTGATCTCCAGTCAGCCACAAGCACGGCTCAGATTTGGAGGCCGTGGATGAAAGACAAGCAGATACAGCTGAAGAGTTTGCAACCTTTCCCACCCCTGTCCCCCACACAGCCCTCAACCATCTCTGTCCTTCGTTGTCCCAGTCCTCTCTCCATCTCTCCACCACCGCAGAATCCCACTTTTGCCCTTTTTTTTTCTAAACCCTATCCACACAGAATTCCTCACCTCTGTGATCACCTGCTTCCAAACACACAGCACCAAACTCCTGTCACCATGCTTACAAAACGTGGACATCTCCACCTCTCACGGAGGCCAAAACCTCTTCTGCCTCAGACTAGAGCTATCCCTTCCCTCTTGCCTTCGAGTGAGAAAACAAGCTCTGCCAGGCCGGACACACCTTTTGGTCCTCTGTTTGTTGTTACCTAATAGCAACTGCTTCTGCTGCGTGACTGGGAACGTCCCTGTTACAAAAGGACATCCAGTAAGTCGCCAAGTCACTCTGGTTTAGATACCCGAGCTGTTCAGGAATATATATTTTCTCCCAAACATTCGCTACAAATATAAAGTGAGACAAAACAATCCATGTAAATAAACCCCCCTATTCCCTCCCTGTTTATACAGAAGGTTTGCCTTGGGAAGTGCAGTGGGAGCCCTTCGGAGCCAACCACCTGCTATTAAGCGCCTGCACGCCGCCAGCGCAACAGGCCCTTCATCCTAATTGACACCCTTGGGTGCCATGGTTATGTAAATGAGCAACAATCCTCCTCACTCCCTGATCCAAACTGCTATTGCAAGCTCCGTTGCACCGTTAAGCATTGCCCAGATGACTCTGAAACGGCTGCGCTTTGAGGGGCGATTCCCTTAACACGCCTTCCCTGGATAACCTTACGGAGCTGCCTTGGGCTTAACGTCTGCAAAGGGCCCTGCACCCCGAAATAAATACGAGCTTGGCTTGCAAAACCCCAGCTCTGAGGGGTGATCCCCCTCTGAAAACACTCCCGGAAAGCAAGGAGTTGCATCGGGCTGCAGGCAGACATCCCCTGATTTCCTTTGCCACTGCGTAGCTTGAGGCCGCGCCTGCACCACGGGACGGCCCAGGTCCCCTCTTCAGGTCTGCGCTCCTGCCGTGCCCCGACTCCTTGGTGAAACAAAACCACTGCAGGCGCTGCGTTTCTCCCAGTTGTGTATCGATTTCCATGGGGACAGAGCTCTGGCACAGGAGGCCGTGGTGTACCACAGCGGGTCATTTACCTGGCCAGTGAGAGAGACGGGACCGACACGAACTCGTGAGCACGACCTGCTGGAGAGATCTCCAACAAACAATAAACAACCCCAACCTAGACTGACCACGGTGCCTAAACCTGCCTGTTGGGGTGACTCCTCCCGCAGCAGGGCCAGGTGAGCATTGCTACAGGCAATCCTTAAGACACGGGTACGTCCATCCATGACCTACCTGTCAAACCCAAAGTCTAGGGAAAATTTCTAGGTAGCATGAGGGACAGAATTCAGTTCCTCCTGCACCTTCTTACAGACTTCTGAGCTAAAATAATTTAGAATTCATCTATTTTTAAAAAGTTTGTGACTCGGAGCTATGCGTACTGCCTACGCAGCGCTGGGTGCAAACTCACATACCACCTACCTTCAAAGCAGCAGTGCCTGTGGGTTACAAACGCTGCAGCACATGCAGCGCACAGACACTCCGACCAAGAATATAGATGCTGAATTCCTCCTGTGGCTTAATCCGTAGGTAGGCGTAAATCCTTTATGCTTTTTCTATTCTGCACATTTCCTTCGGACTCAGTAGAGTCACTGCACCTTGGATGCTCTGGATGGAAGTTTCAGCTGGTTCACAACCCTGGGACTCGTGTTCTTCCAGCAAGAATAATACCCTTGCTCCGGGAGCATTGTTCTCCTCCCAGATGCTGGCTGGGAGCAGCACATCACAGCGGCGTTTTGCAGGAACACCCGGCTGGTGGCCTGCTTGTGCCCTCAGCAGTGCCTGCGGTGAAGTCCTGCCCCGGGAGCAGAGTTGGGACAGTCTGCTGAGAGCTGGATCTTCTGTCCCTGCTTCCCACCCAGCACCGCCTGCCGGCTGAGCAGGGGGGCAAGCACGGACCACTCAACCCTTTCAGCATGCTGCTCCGAAATGGGAGCTCTTCCAAACCTCCCACCTCGCCTTCTCGGCTTGCTGCAGGCTTCTCCACTCCACGTCCTCGCCTGGCGTGCTGCTTAGCCCCGACACCACCGTCATCTCTTACAGCTGTTATCTCCTCCTTTCCCAGACCTGGCCTTCCCTCTTGCTGGGTCTGCCCACGGCCAAGGTTTCAAGGCTGGCACCTTCCTGAGGCTCTGACTTCACGGGAGGCTTCCAGCATGGATCATAACAGCAGAGAAACGGGGTCAACTGGAACTGCCATTGATGCCTTGGTCCCAGCGCGGGGGAGAAGCGACACAGTGGACAGAGCAATTTTTGAATTCATCTCCTCTCCCCAGGTTCTCACGAGCCCTTTATGAGTCAGGATCTGACCAGCTTCCAGGCAATTAAACCCCAAGTGCCTCTCCCCTCCCTGCGATAGCAGGTCTCAGGTATGTAGCGCAGGTGGAGCTACGTGCCGGGTATGCCGGAGAAGGCGAGCTTGATCATCTGAGTGATACTACTGGGAGAACCTCTGTTGATAAGCTGGGTTTCCTTCTCCATCAGCCACACAGGGCTGAACGCAGGGAGGAATTTGGCCCAGTTATGACCATTTACAATCTCCTTAATTCTGCAGAGCACTTCCCAAGCCAGAGGGATCTCCAGGCCTGCCGCCCTCACCCCCTCTTGCTTCTCTCTCCAGCCCTTCCCTACAAGCAGCATCAAGATCGAGGAAACTGGATGCCTCTCCCTGGGCAGTATGAATACATGGCAGCTAGATACTCTGAGATTTGAAATCATCTGTGATTTACAGTCCAGACTCAAGTTTTTGGCACAATATGGCCAAAACACTCTCACTGCAAGTCCCTCCACCTATATGCTGGCTGACTGCAACCAGCACTCAGCTTTCAAACTGGGATATAACACTGGGACGTCCCAGGCAACAGGAGACCCATAAAAATGGGTGTTACGATGGCTGAATTCCTGCTGACAAAGCACCCAACAGGAGCACCCCAGCACAAGAAATACACGTTCTGCCTGAGAAGGACCAAAATACTATTAGACCAGGTCCTGAGACTGCGTGCTTCAAACGGAGCTGCTGGCTCAATCCATGCTCACTGACACAACAGCCCTGACTTCCAAAGGCACGGAGCCCCACCAAGACCCTTGGCAAGCTTGGGCCTCGAAATCACATGCAGGTTTTGTCCCTCTCTGGGAACCCCCGGGGTGCGCAAGCAGCTTTGCTGCCGAGCGGGACGGGCAGAGAGCCCTCGGTGCGGGGTCGGTCTGCTGGCCGCGGGCAGGAAGGGCACGGTGCCTGCCGATACGCCGCCTCCCACCGAAGACGCTAACTCTGAAGATCCTCATCACGTGAAGGAAAGCAATTACAAGCCATTTAATAAGGAAAAAGGGGAGCTGAAAGCTTGTTTAGATTTTAATCTTCAGGGTGTGTCTGTCTGCCAGCAGGCAGCCAGCTCAGCTCTGCCTCCGCACGCTCCCGGGTGCTGCAGTGGTCCCTGTCCTGCCTCGGGTACGTCTGCGCGCTTCGAGTTCTTAAAGCAACTTCAAGGCAGCGCTTCAGAGAGCGGCTCCTGGGGAAAACCATCACCCTGCCAGGCGAGCAGGCGGCTGTGACCCATGTGATAGCCCCATGTGACCACAGCAGCGGGCACCGTCCTTAGTGATGCCAGCCACGGAGCAGAGAGGTGGCTCAGGCACCGCAAAGTCCTCTCCCACCCTCGGCAGGGAGCGATCCCTACGGATCACAGCCCACATGCTGAACAAGGGAGTCACTAGAGCTGTGCTCTCGTCTGTCCCCAGGGCCACCGCGCTCCCCAGGGCCACAGAGGGCGACACATCCTTGCCCGCTCACACAGTCCCCTGCGAAGGAGCTGAGTTACAGCCAGACCAGCACTCATTGCTCATAAATTCTTCAAGTGCCTGAAATCAGCAGCCCATCACTTAATTGGGAATGATTCTGCTTTCCATGTAAACCACTTAAAAAGACATAATTATACCCCAGGAGATGAAACACTTACTATTCTTTAAAAGCTGACTGCGGCTCCCATTACCTGCAAACGCACAGAAGAAAAACCTGCCAGCCATCCTCCTTTTTTTGATGGCTCAACTGCAACTTTAAAATGGTAATAACCATTTTTTAGCCTGCTGTTGTCAGGAGTTTGCAGGGCACTTGCGGTAATAGCCCCTTTGCGCCTAATAGCCACCTCGCCCTCCATTCAGCTGGGCGATGAGCTGGATCCGCCGGCCTTGGCCCCAGTTCTGAGGACTAAATGAGTGCCCTGGGAAAGGAAGCAGAGCTGCTTTGATCCTGCCAACAGCAGCTTTCCTGGAGAGCACCACAGGGCGCCTTTAGACTCCTGAACTGTCCCCACAGCCCAGGCCACCGCGGTCACGTTACAGCGCTCCTGTTCCCAGGGCCTCGCTCCCTGCTCCGGGGATGGGACCCCGCTCCGATGGCCGGGCCACCAGGCTCACTTCCCTGGGCTGGTCCCCGCGAGAGCGGCACGGCGCGATGCTCTGTGCCAGTCAGAGCCTTTCTGGACAGGTACCCCACAGCTGACCTTCCCCACAGCAGGGAGTTAAACTCTTGGTGCCTCGACAGAAAGGTCACAAAGAGACAACAAACTGTCCCCTAAACCAGCGTCACTTTCCTTCAGCCCAAAGCCCCCGCGGCATCACTGATGCGACCGACTGCAAAGCCCCCCTGTCCCACCCACAGTGATGCAGGACCTGGAGCCAGCAGCTCTGCCGCCTGCTAGCGGAGACCACCCGTGCTGCCACGCTGCCTTCCAAGGAGCTCTCACGTGTTCCTCCTGCGCCTGGGTAGAAGCACAAACCTCATTTCACCAGCTAGGAACTTGTGTGCTGATGGAGGACTTGGCCAGCGACCTGAAGGCTGGCCCTCAGCCCCAGACAGGACCGAGGTCAGTCATGCGGAAGAATGGCCTGGTTGAATGATAATTGATGCCTATTCTGACCTTCGCGGCCCTCAAATTAAAATTCATTTCAAGCTTGCAAAAGGTTTGAAGCTTCTTCGTTTGAACCTTCTAAACTCTGCTGAGAGTTTTGTCATCTAGACCCAGATTGGGGTCCAAGCCCCTGCGCTGCAGCCCGGCTGGTGAAAGGTGGGACCTTGGTTTAACGCTCAGCAGACCAAGCCCAACTTTTACAACACCGCCCGGAAGGAAAGCCAGGGAAGAGAAAGCTTCTCCACGTAGGTAACTCCCCAGAAGGGCAGTACTCGGGCTGCAGGGTTGCTAACCCAGGTCTGCCCACTGTCAGGCTGCCCTCCAGTGATCTGGATTAGGCGTGGGCACATACTTGCATTTCTCTTGCATTAGCCAGAGCACACAATGCAAACTTTGTGCCAACGTTACGCTTTTATGTCAGCTGTTACCTGATCTGCTGTGAAGGGAGAGCAGCGTGGATAGCCTGTACCTGACCTAGCATAAACCCTGCCAGAACCAAGTTAACCCTTTAAATTCACTTCAGCAAGTTGGAAGCGGTAAAGGAAGTTGATGCTGGATTAGCACTTTGTGCCCAGGGGCTGTGACACTTTTGAGCCAGTTCTTAAAACTCAATTTATTTCACCTTTGAACTCCAACTGGCCTGACCTCCCGCGCCTGGGAAGGCTGGACACTTCCATCCCACTGGCTGCGCTTGGGGAAATGAGTGGCAACAGGAATTACACTCCAGGCTTCACACTGCGAACTGCCAACCTGCAATTTAGGAGCTGATCCCACCTCACGCGTGCAGGGGGCTGAATGCCTTTGAAGCGGGAGGTCATCAGGCAGCCTCTGAAAGTCCAGACCCACAGCCTGAGCCACAATCCAGGACTTGGACTGAGCCTCAGTGGCAAAGCACTGGTAGTGTCCCAGTAGGTACTGGCTGGGTATCAGTAACAGGATGGCTGTGGGCTTTCCAATGGAGATGGACTCATGCATAACCACCTCTGGACAGCGGAAAGGGTTAAGTGCTGAACCCCAGCTGAATGGGCAGGGTGATGAGTCCTCAGGCTTTAGACAATGCTTAGCTTCTCTGAAGGACCAGCTTTTCATTCTTGCCCTCCCCCTTTCCCACACAGTGACTATTTAACACTGACACAGCTACCTACACACTTGGTGATATCTAAGCAGCACCACTAGATTTCTAAAGTCAAGCTTGCTAAGGATCAGGAAAGCCACAGTTGAAGCAGTCCAGGCAACCTTAAATCAACGCTTCTAGGCTCGTGCAACACAACAGCTCATCCCTACCTCGTTCAGCGCACGCAGAGATGCTCTAAGGAGGAGCCAGGCTACAAGAGGAGGCTCTTCTCCCCAGGAACCGCTGCTAGAGGTTTTGAGGAGTCAGGTGCCAGCTGGAGGGGACATTTTATGCCTCTGCCACAGTTCTTCCGTGATGCCAGTCGAATAATTTAAACTGCATCATGGTCCTCAAACTCTGCACCCACCTTTTTCAGGGTGTCCGACACGACCCTGAATACGAACCCCAGAAACACCAAGCACTTGCAGCTGCAGCAGAGCCTGGCTGGCTGTGCAAGACCTCTGTGAGGAGCCCCAGGCCGAGGTTCTTCAGAATCTTGGTCACCACTGCCTCGGGACAGCAAAGGTCTCTTCTTCCCCGAGCATGGGGGGAAAAAAAAAAAAAAAAAGAGATGAAACCCTGCAGTTGCCTGCACAGAACTCATTAACACGAGCAACGCAGACACGTCTTAGCTGTGTCTGAGACAACTGCTGTAAAGCTACAAATGCACAATTATGATTTCTTTTAATTCACTTGCAACCACATACCCCCCACACTAAAAAAGTTCAGTCTGACCAGAAGAAGTTGGCGAAGATGTGAGCTATTGAAGTCAGGGAAGTGTGGCGTAAACTTAATTAACATAAGTTTATTAAGTATTAAGTTATTAAGCTATAACATAAAATAAGCAGCACGCAAACCTGCCTATCCCAAGAGATCATCTCGGGGCCCTGTTGTGCTAGAAGCTGCACAAACCTACACAGCATGACCACCCCCAAACACAAAAACGCGCTGCTGTTACTGCCAAAAATTACTAGATCATTTTTCATTACACTGGGTATACAGTTTCATTAGTCTAATTATAAGGCATTAAATTCCTAATTGCTCAACTAATTTCTGTATTCGAAAAGGAAGGAGGATGTAAAGGCTGTTTACCGCACCCACATGCCATTGACCTTAAGTCTTGATGTCTAAAGATGAAAGGGAGAAGGAAGGAAAAGTTTGTTTTGCTTTCAGAGGCAGAGCTTCGCCTTTGTATCACAGACCCACAAACAGAGCAGGACTGAAACGCTCATCGGAGCTTCACGCCATTGCAGAGACAGCACAAAGTTTTGCCAAGCAAAACCAACGTTTTTAGGAAAGAAAACTGAAACCTGTCATTTGTGGAAACTGGAACCTCCCATTAAAACATGAGAAGTTTTGGGGAAACAAGTTTAATGCCTTTCCTTTGGCTGGATGAATAAAACAAACTAGCCCAACGCCCTGATCGGTCTGCTGAGGGAGGACACCTCTGCTCCCCAGCTCGTGGTGAGGTGACCCGTCCAGCCCAATCCAGCTCGTCCTCCCGTTCAGGGTTTGGCCTGGAGCAGCCAAGGGCCGAGGAGTGGGGACAGTGAAACGGAGAAGACATTCACCAAGCTTGGAGGTAGGATGAAGCAAGGACTGAGGGAGGTGCTCGTCTCCTCTGTACCAGCTTTACCACTCCCATCCCTTCCTTTCCAGGGTGCTGACTTCATACTAATTCAGACAGAAACAAAACAAGGCAGAGCAGGAGACAGAGAATAAGAAAATCTCTATCTGCAGCCCCGCTCCATCCCACACGGGTCCTGGCGAGGTGGGGCTGGAGAGGCAGAGTGGGGCAGCTTACCCCAAGCCTTTCGAGAGGCTGCCAGGGGTCACAGGCTCAAATTTTACCTGACTCTGCTCACTCCTGCCCACACACAGACTTTTCCCCAGTAAGCTCACCGCCATGCCCCCTGCTCTAACTAGTCAATTAAGAGGGGGGCTGATTTTAGAAAGGTGTGGGGCGGTGGGCAGGGAGGGAACTCAGCAATCAGAGAGGGACAAGCCACAGAGACCCACACCCAAACCTCCCCTCTTCTGCCTCACTTGTGTGCTTGTACTAACACCACCCCTGTAGTACTCAAGTACCATTTTAGACCCACACTTTGGTCCAAAAGAGGAAAGAGCTTCATTTCCCTACGCAGGAGGAAGATTTAAGGTATCAGTTTGAGTCTCCCTCATCCCCAGCAGACCCCTGCATCAGCAGGTTAGGAAAGGCCAGCTGTCTTCCTCCTCCTCCTCCCCAGTCAGAGAGAGAGCAGGTGAAGCCCGGAGAGAAGCAGCACCCCAGCTGCCCCCCGCAAGGCTCGGAGGACCAGCCACCCTGCCCAGCCCTACCTGCAGAGGCTCCTCAGCTGCAGCTTCCCCCCAAAAGGCCGACACGGAGCAGCCCCCAAGCGATTTTGCCCCCCAAGGGCTGGCAGCGGGTATCGCCGATCCTCCCTGGCAGCAGAGGCGGCTGGGGGGCGAAGCTGAGCGCTTACCTGCCCGACTGACCGAGAGGGCTGGCTCCTGGAAGCCAAGCCTTGTTTTGAGGAGGAGACTTGGGTGTGTTCTGCCCTTCAGGGGAATCAAACAGGTTTCTCCATTCAGGCAGCACAGTGTCCCCTCCCTCTAAGCTCTCCTCTACATTCCTCGCATTCTCCAGCAAATGCCATGTTCCCCAGCCCAGCGCTGCAATGGGACAGCCCCCCCCCCCCCCCCCCCCCCCCCCCCAGCCCTCACCCCACTGAATTTCTGGGGCCAAGCATTGCCAGCCAGGCTTGCCCGGCAGGAAGGGGGAGCAGGCACCCCACTGCTATGCAGGTACCTGCAAGCCCTTGAGCCTGGGACAGCCGCTCACGGCGGTGGTACCCAGGTAGCAGCAGGGACTGGCACTGTAATTAGCGCTCAACAGCGATTGTCTACTTGTAACTGATTAAATGAAGTCCACGGGTGTGATTATCGCCATTCACTGCGGAGGAAATTGCCAGGTATTCTGCTCTGCCTCACTTCATTTCCCTTTCTAATTGCTGTGGTCGCTGCAAGATCCCCGAGGCCCAGCTTTGGCGAGTCTCTGAATGGACATGGCAAGACCCTTGGATACGCTTTTGGCCAATTCCTAAAGACCCGTGGCCGGGGACGGGAGTTTAGCGTGCTTCTGAGGAGTCAGGGCTTCAGCCTGGGACTGCCACAGGTTGGTGAGAAGGTGGTGATGAAGGCCCAAGCAGGTCTCCATCAGGACCTCTCCCCACCTCTGCCCCCACCAGCACGCACCTTCCCTGGCCCCTGGGAGCCGATCAGAAGCAGCACCAGCTCTGTGGTAGATCAGCTGCCGGGAAGCAGCGCGCCCACGCTCTCCTCGGAGCTGCTGTAGGATGGTGGGCGAAGCACCCGCGGGCTGGGCTGGGCTATAACAGGGCCAATAACCCATCCCTGGCTCCCAGCAGCACGAGGAAGATAACGTCCGAAAAGCCCTGATGTCAACGTTGCTATTCCAGCCCCAGATCTTTCTCTCCGATCTCCTCACGCTGCAACACCAGCAGCTGCGCAGGCTCAGCTGAGCTTTCTTCCCCAGAGGCTGCTGGTGATCCCAGCCGAGATAATCCCAGGAGAGAAGCCACCCTGTTCCCAAAGCTGCACCCTGAGCTCTGAGTGGGCACAGCCGAGTGTCCAAGTCAGGAAAATCTAAGCTGTTTAAAGGGGGCTGTTTAAAATGCAGCCCAGACCCTACCTCGTTAAAGCATCCTCTGCTGCAGGGCTCCAGCTGACAGTGCAGCTTTATTTGCAGTAACCCCTGAGTCATCCCATCGTTTGCCAAAGGTTCGCTCGGGTTCCTTCCTGAAATAATGGTGACTAAAAGCCTGGCCAGCCTTTCGGGTACGATAGGTCCTCTGCCAAGCAAGCAGAAGGGACACCCCAGGGTCCAAGGACTACGCTTTTTTTTCCAGTGTGAGCACGCTGTTCCACAATGAATGTTCCAAAAAAAACCCCCAAAACCCAAACCAACCCAAAACCAAAACCCAAACAGCGCCTCTTACGAGCACCTTGATATTAAACACCAAAGAAATGGATAAGGAGACGCTAAAACACCACACGCAGAAGCAGAGTGCTCTTTCACTAGAGGCAGACAACTAGTTTGTTGAGCTGGCCTACATGCAGGCTAAGCCTTCAGCTGCCCATCAGCACTGCTCTGTTCCTCAGAAGAAAGGAGCACAGCAAAGAATTGCTTTTCTCATTAACTGCGGCGAGATAGGTGCAGTATTAAGTAACATTTTGTTATTGGCTTGAAAATACAGGTCCAAGCACATGTACAACGCTTCCAAAGACAGGTCTTAAAGCCAGGGGTGTGGTGGCGAGGCAGAACAGCAGAGAAGGTATTTCCGAGCTGGCAGCTCCATCACAACAACTCGGGCGCGCTGAAAGACACGCTGCACGGCACGTAGCCCGGCGAGACACCGAGAAATGCCGCGCAAGACGCTTCTCCTCCACCGCAGGAGCTACCCTTCAAGCCCTGTCAAACTCAACTCTAGTCTCCTCAGTCCTCCTCAGCCTCCGTGTTCAACCTCCTTGATGCCCCCCAACGCCCCACTGATTCAGCACCGACCTTACAGGGCCCTTCCTCCATTTCGGGAGCCAGCTGCTTTGCTTCTCCAGGCTGAAATCCGGACCAGTCCCCCACGGGGCTCTCCGCGCTGCGCTGATCCTGCAGCAACGCTCCTGAGAGAAGGGACAAAAGGAGACGTTTTATTTCACTTAATTTAGCCACGGCTTTCTGGTGCAAACACTACCCAGGTAATCCCAGCTGCTGGCTAACGATGGGAGGCCTTTGCACGGCAGCACTCGTCGAGCGAAGGAGAGCGGTGGCCTGCGCACGGCTGCACATCACGCCGGCCACGTGCGGCTTCTTGGGAGTGAAGCAAGAGGAGAGTTAAGGCTTGTCCGGGAAAGCCAAGGGAGAACTGTGATACTGCGACAACCGCCACCCGGGGACAGCCTACACTGGAATAAAAGGGACTATATTCTGCTACGTCTACTCCCCGTTTCAGCTTATTTCCCACTTAAACGGGGTACAGTCTCATTTTATTTAAGAAGCCAGGAGTCCCTTGGGAACTGGGGAGGAGCAGCGACACCCAGCTTCTTCCCCTTATGCCCACGGTGCCTCCAGTGCTGGGGCACCCGTGTCTCCCGCGCTGTGGTGACGCCCATGCCTCAGCTGGTACCTTGTATGAAAGGTACCGGCTTATCTTTGTGATTAACCCCGAGAGCTTCCCAGCAGCTCCAGTTGTTTGTCTCCCATCTCTTTTGAAGCAGCACGGCCCTTCACTCCAGGGGAGCTGCTTTCATTTGTGTAATCGCAAGGACAATCAAGCTCACGCATTTCGGGGACTCGAGGTCTGCCCAGGAGGATCACCAAGGGCAACATCTCATCCCTAAAACGCTGCACCCTCACGGCCACGTAGCACACGGCTGCCAAACACCGCTTTCTGTGGAAAGAGTAAAGCGGGGAAACTCTTTCAGCCACGGCTGTTGCTAAAGAGGAGCAGAAAAGTGGATGCTCCAAGGACAGAAGGAACATCACAGACCTCTCGGGGAGTGGATTTCCCCAATTAACAGTGAGAGCACGATCACTTCAAGAAAGGCTGGAAGGAAGGAAGTCTCGAGGACAGTTGCCTTCCAGGGCTGGCAGAACATAGAAGGGGACCTTCCCTCTTTCTCACGTGGACTGGGACAGCATCGGAGGCTCAGAGGCACGAGATCCCATGGGAAATGCAGTATGTGTGTACACACGTGTCAGTATGATAGTGCAAACCACAGCTTTGTCTCTTATTTCCCAGTAAGGAGAGTAGGAGAGGAACACACTTTTTCTTTCTTTCTTCTTTTTCTTTCTTTCCCCCCCTCCCCGTAGAAAAGGCTTTTCATACTCTTTGTTCAGTCAAAAATAACCAAACTAAGGCAGACAGCTTACCAGAATGGAGATTGCCAGGGCTGCTGTGTCACCACAGTTCACAGCACCCCCCTACCGCAAACAAAGCTCAGCAAGCACATCCACGGGGCTCAGCAGCTTCAACAGCGAGGGACAATCGGTCCCAAACAAGTCTTTGTGGTTTTATCCCAATTAAGCTCTTAGATAAACCTCTCTTTCCAAAGTACAGCTGGATGTCACTCACACCAGCAGGCACAGAAACCCCGACGGGTGGTTTTCTTCCCCATAATTACAGGGGCATATTCCGTTTTAAATGACACGGCATTTCAAAGTCACAGCAGTGGCCACAGGCAGGAGGTGTTTTGCCAGCGAGTGGCTGGCCCGTGGGACAGCTGGAAGAGCACCACGCCACGGGGCCACTGAAACGTGGCACCACCAGGTCACTCCAGACCAGAGGCTGAAAGATCGTCCAGTAAATCCATAGGGGAAGTCAACTTACTTCCCTTTGGGCACTTAACGGAGACAATCAGATCAGGAGCGACACCCCTCTAGTTTCTAGGAGAGGCTTAGGGATAAAGGCTCCAGATTTCTGTTAGGAACCCGTTCAATATGCAGTGTGGGTGTGTGCAGGGGGAGTGAAACTGGGTCTTTAATACATATATATAGCAGCAACTACAGTCTGATACTATGAAGCTCACAAAACTGCAGCTCTCAGGGCTGCAAGAAGCTACAGCTACAGGGTAAATACTGACAAATTCACGATACTTGGGGAGAAAGCCACCAAACTGAGTCTCACTGGGAGGACCAGCCTCATCTGGAAACAGCACAGTTAACCTGCATACCTCTGGCACCAACCCTGCGTGTATTGAAGTCAACAACAAAAAGTCCCTTATCTTCATCAGCCCAGGAACAGAATCCAAGAGGGGTGGTTTTCCCCCTGTACTGGGTTAAAACCAAGAAGATCTGGCTTGGAGCCCCCCCCCCCCCCCCCGCCGACCCTCCTGCAGATCACAGAATGGTTTGGGTGGGAAGGGGCCTCAAAGATCATCCAGTTCCAACCCCCCCGCCACGGCAGGGACACCTCCCACTAGAGCAGGTTGCTCAAGGCTCCATCCAGCCTGGCCTTGGATCTGGATTCCCTCCTCGGCCACGAGCCAAAGGGGCAGTTAAGGTTGCCATCCAGGTGTGCCGGAGCAGCCAGCCCAGCCCAAAGCAGGAGGAACGTCCTGTCGCTCTGTTTCAACAACACCACCTTCCCCAGGGACACACACGCTCCTGCAGCAGGGGAGGAGGGAGGAGCAGCTCGGAAGAGCCTTGTTTCCCCATCTCCAGTTGGGAAACATTATTTTTCTGTAAAAGCTGTAGATAAATCTCAGCCTGGAGTACTGGACTTTACCAGAAAACGCCTTCTCCCCCAAATCTCCTTTACAATAAAAGCACAAACCCTCCTCAGAGATGTTAGCACTGGTCGATGCTTCTTTCACTGCTGTTTATCCGCCTCCCTTATATTCTTAGTGCACTGCAAAGCAGATCATTTGGGATCAGTGAGACATGAGAATTACATCACACAAGGAAGCTGCGGCCACAGAAACCACTCATGGGCTGGAGAGAATGCCTAACTGCAGCAGATTTAAAGGACTCAGACTGTTTAGGGTAAAAAAGAATAATAGATTAAAAAATAACTTGAAAAAAAAGAAACAGAAGTGACTTGACCACAGTGTAAGAGAACCATCCAGCAGAGAACGTGGCAAGTATGAAGGGCACTTCAAATAATAAAATAAAACAACCAGAAAAGTCGAGGACTGAGCTGCAAACAAGACGCTTCCCAACGCCTACACCGCAGTCTCTTCTCGCCAGGGGAAACCAGCCTGCTCCAAGCTCTCTCCTGCCAGGGCACCCTGCTGCCACTTCCAGAAACAGGCAGTTTAAAACCAGTTTGCATCACCCCACAGTACGTTCCCTTCCAGGTGCAGTCCACACACCTTTAGAAACAGGGATATCTGCGAGGCAGGAACCTGCTCAACCCTCAAAATCCAGGCAGCGGCTTTCCGGGAAGGTGACCGTCACGAGTGGCACAGCAATTCCCACCATTCCTGTGGCAGCAAGGCACTTCTGCCCAGAGGCATCCAGCCTCCCTGACCAGACCAGCTTGTCTTTGAACAGTTACAAGATACTCTTTAAAAAAAATATTTCTGAGTATTTTCAAGTCATGAAAAATCAGTCCCCACCACCCCAGAGCACTGTTTTTTCGGTAACATTTTCTCCTCTGTAACTCTCCGGCCTCCATCCACGAAGGTGGAAGGAAGGTGACTAACCCATCAATCCTTTAGGCCTTTGCCAAGGCGACAGAAAACCAAAGCCTCAGTGGAGGCTGAGCCGAGCTGTGATGAGAAGAAGGGTGTAAAACCACTACACCCATTTGTTACAAGGGAATCCAACTGGTTTTTCGTGAGGTGTCATTACAGAGCACTGCCCAAAACGCCAGACCTCACCTTCCTAATAGCAGGGAGCAGAACAGCATCGCACAGCCCCGACTGTTCAGCGCCCGAACCCAACCCGCGCTCCCATGGGCACGCGGACACGCCTGCACGGGAGGTCGGGAGCTCTCCCCGCCGAGACAGACCCATCCTGTCAGCAAACGCAGGGCGAAAGAGCGGCTGTGGCCGAGCGCCAGCCCGGTGGCACTGCTAAGGCGGTAAAACGTGTGCCATCAGGTAAGAGACACCTCAAACACGCTCTGTTGCAAGCAGGGAGATGCTTCGCTGTTTCTCATCGCCAGCTCAGCCAGCTTCCTCTGGGCTCTGAGGCAAACAAGTCGCTCTCCTTCCCCCCCCATAACAAGGGCCGAGTTGCACCATCGCTGACACCTGAGCGCTTCCCGACGGCTTGCACAAGCGAAACGCTCGGTAAACAGCTCGCTCAGGGAGCGGAACCCAGCCCACTCATGCCATGCTTGGCTCCGCAGGGCTAAAAAGGTGTGGGAACTCCTACTGCTGCCTGTCGGTCACTGGCACCAGCAGATTTCAATAACACACCCAAGGATCTACTGGATCAAAAGGTGCCTCTGCCAGGGTTTCCCAAAAGGCTGCGTTTGAGCACTGTAACGCATCGTAGGCCCCTGTATTTATAAGCCACCGAAGGTACTGAGCTGCCACAGAGGCAGCCACGTGCTTGCGGGATGCAAACGTTATCCTCCACCTGAAACCTCCTACAAATCCCCCTCAGGCTCGACTTAAGTTCGCCTCCACACCTTTTCCCCTCATCGGACATGCAAGGTAATTTCTGACCTGCCTTTCCACCAGTTGCTCCTCTTACCCTTTTCAAGTAACAACAGCCAACCCCCCCCTTTTCCTTTTTGGCACTGAGGTGTGTCTGGACCAGAGCCTCCCCCACACTCTAAGGGCAGGACTAAAAGGCGTTTCTTAGACTGTAACACTCCTCCTGTGCGTAGGTCCCCTTTGCAATCTCCTTAAGAGGGGAAATAGGGCTCTTGGTTACCCTAACTCCACCTAGAAAAGCACTCCTGTTCTTCTCTCTCTTTCCCTCCCTCTCCTTTCTCTCGGGTAGGCCACAGATGATATCTCCTTTATCTCTCCCGCTGTTTGTCAAACCAAAGAGAGTCCCAGGTCAGCAAAATTAAGAGCTGCAGCAAGAAAAAGCCAGGAAAGCACAGTGGGAAAGATGAGAAGTTTGACAAGAGCACTACAGGAAAGCCTTTGAAGTCTTTAGCAGCTCCTGATGAGCACTATGAAGAACGACACATCCCAACTGCCTTTGACCCTAGATATTTGGCAGGAAGCGTTGAGAAGGGCAGTTTTGCTCTGTAGCCTCCTGCTTGCTGACACATGCACACACGAGATCCGGGTTGAGAAGAGGTGGCTGACACACAAGGCACGGGCAGGAGAGGACGGGAGGATCCCACTGGCTTGCCCAGAAAACACAAGATGGGACTTATTAGGATGGGGAAAAAAATGTGTTGAGAGGGAGAGGCTTGATCAGGGATAGAAGAGGCTACGGCTAAAGCGTGGTTCCTCCTCTGTTGTGGCGGGGGTACAGGCGCAGCAGTCCGGCTCCCCCCCAGCAACAATGCCTGTTTACTTGTGTTTTGGAAAACAGCAGCGAGTCAGTCTGCCAGGAGAAACGCTGGGAACTGCCCTAATTACACAGGGAGGACCGAGGCAAACCGACTTCAGCATGATGCAACGCTGCTTTCCGTGCCCGACGCTGGGAAACTGCTCGCCCCCACACGAGCAAACCTCTGCGCTCCCCGGCCTGTGTTAAGCAGACACGTGAGGGAAGCCATCCTGCCTGCTGCTGCGGATCCAACAGACCTGAACTTCCAGCGCCTCCTGTTTCTGTGGCACCTTCTGGTCGTTACCTTCACCTCTTACCTTGACAGTCCTCCAAAGACACAGGGAGATGAGTAACCCTCCTCTGGAACCGTGTCCAAAGACTGAGTTTTGGGGACCGACTGAAGCTGCGAGGCAGATCTAGCTGGGAAATGCCATCTAGAGGCCAAAATGTGCTTTTACCTATATTTTGTGTGTGTGTGTTTGACTTCAAGTAACCGTAGCACTTGCTCCTTCCACTTCAGCACAACCCTCACCACCTCTCTGTGCGAGGGCAGCGTTATCCCGAGGGGCTGAAGTCCTCTGCTGTGCTGCACCAGGAGCCCCAAAAGCAGCAGCGTCTTCTCCGCGCAGCGCTGCGTCCGAGCTGGAACACGCCGTCCCGCAGGGCTTTCCGTACTTACCAGCTGCCTCTGCTGCGTGTCCGAGTCGTCCACCTTCACAAAAGGCCATTCTTCTAGTGACAAGCTACCAATTTAGTGTCAGTCATTAAAAAAACCCCTAGAAGTGGGCCTAGCTTCACGGGAAGGAGCAAGGAACAAACACACTCCCGTCCTTCCTCACCACCTGAAGCGAACAAGACGCCTGCCCTCTTACAAAACCTTGGGAATAAGGCCATGTCTCGCAGCCAGGCGTGGTTTCACCATGAGTGTTCTTTTTATGTGTCACAATTATTATGTTTTTTAATACAGATGGAGCACTGGTACACACTTACAGAAACAGGGATGGGAAGAAAGGGCCTTGCCTTTACCGCTGGATTTGTGCCGGCGCAGGGATGCGCCACACGGAGGCCAACGCAGCTCAGGTCTTTGAGGGCAGCGTCTGGTCTGCCCCTGAAATGGGATGTGGGAGGACACAACCAGATTCCAGAAACCCTAGGAACCACTGGGCTTTCTTTTTTTGAACAGCAGGCTGCTGAAGGATTGCACTCTAGAGTTCAAGCTTTAAATATTTAACCCTACAGGCTGGGGAAAAGGAAAAAAAAAAAGCCAAAGGGCTGACCAGTGCAAACCAGAATGGTGTGAACTGGCCCAAGCAACTGGCTGATATTTACTTCAAGATCAAGCAAGGCAAAGGTTGGTAAAAGTAGCTATCAAATATAAATTTCCAGAAAAAAAAGCCCAACATAAAACTCTCCAGAAACCAGCCAGAAGTTAAAATAAAACTAACTTCTACAGCAGCATATCGAGCCCCCAGACGAGGTGAAGGCTCCTTGAGCGAGGCACTGCCCGCACTTGCGAAACTCGAAACATCAAAACTCCTGCGGAGCCAGGAACTGGCACCAAGGGAAGTTCCAACTCTAACCTAAACTCTTCATTTGAGAACAAACAGCACTGAAGCACTTAGAAAGATTACAGGGTGAAGCACCCTTAATATAAATGTCAAACTAAACAGCTTAGTGAACTTAGTATTATGACAACCATTTTCTTGTGGAAAAGAGGTTTTTTTTTTTCACGTACTAAGTGGTCAAAGCAACAAAAGCCACCATTAGCAGCAATAACATGTCAGACAAGAGGAGAGCTTTGGGCTGTAGGATCTTCCAGCCCGTGTAGCTCTTACGGGAAGCGAGCGAGCTGTGGTAAAACAGTACGTGCTGCCTGACCACAGCCACAGCAAGGACTTCTCCCCCCGCAAAAGGAATATGATTAAAATCCCGTTTCTGCTGAGATGTTCAGAATGGGATCTACCCTCTCAGAGATGGAACACAGAATTAGGAGGTCAGCTCTCCTCGATTTATTTGGGTCATTTTTGACTAGAAATAGGCTCCTGCAGAAACAAAAGCACAGGCTCCCTCTGAAAGAGGCGCCGAGCATGGCTCTTCCCAGGTTTCCTTCTGATGCCTCAGTGAGAAGCCAAATCACCCACCAGCCACAGAGGGAATAACGAAATCAGCTTCGATGATTTAAGAGATGGTGGCAGAACTCCTTTTTGGCATGAGCCTCTTTCATTGGTCTTGTATAGAAAAAAAGCCAAACCACAGAGAGGAACCCGTCCTGAGGAGCACTTCATTAACCGGCCTGCAGCGATGAGAAGAGGTGGCTGTTATCACCAGAGCAACAAAACAGAGGACAAGGGTGGAGAGAGAAGATGAAGGAACGCTGATGTGCTGGGCCGGGATTGAAGAGGGCACAGCAGGGTGTTTATTCACAGTCCAGAGGGTTCAGTGGCCGTTTCAAAACCAGAAGTCACATCAAAGAACAGAACAGTTAGCACAGCTCCCGCATGAGGCTGTTGTTTTTTTCCAACCCAGACAAAGCCATCTTGGTAATGGTAAGGAGGAGGGACTTTGGGAAAACTGTTCCACAGAATTAATGACATTTGCTTCAGTGTTCCTGTTAAAATGTCAAAGCAATTATGAAAATCAAGTAGAAAAAGTCCATCTAGGACTTCTCAGGCCTTAGCCCGGCGTAGGTGGGGGTAGCTCTGCAGCGTCCTGTCTATTGCTTCATCCAAGCTCACCACTGGTTTGTAGCCCATGTCTCTCTTGGCCCGCTCACAGCTATAGTAGTGAAATGTTCCGGCTAATGCCACCCGCATAGGGGTGAAAGTGGCCTTGATGGTGACCAGGGGGCTCAGCAGCCACAGCACTAGGGACAGGCCCAGGGCCAGGTAATAGGCCAGCCAATAGGGAATATGGTACTTGGGAGGATCGTAGTTCAAGCCAGTCAAGAGACGGGACATGAAAGCCCAGAAAGGAACTGGTTCATCGTTTGTGATATGAAACGCCTGGAAGAGAGGAAGACAAAAAGCCAGCTGAGAAGATCATGACGGTTTTCACAAATTCACCGCTGTGACGGCCTGTCTCACGTTGATGCCGAGGAGACTGAGGACACGTGTTCATGAGAAACCGCTTTGCAGTAACCACCTCCCTCTGAAAAGCGAGGAACCCCTTCTTTGCTAAGAAAGCCAGCTGCTTCTGACACCCCAGAGGTTAAAACGGCTCACAAACGGTCAAACAAACGGAACGACACAACACAACACATCAAAGCAGCCCGGCTGCACGGACAGTGCACGCCCAGAGCACGGGGGTGCCAGGAAGAACGTTCTCCCTGGTCTGAACTCCGTCGTAAAAGCTAAACGACCACGTCTTACGTAGACGCCCTGGCTGCCGCAGGTCTGCCTGGATTTCCTTTCACGAGGAGTTTCACAGCACGAAGCTAAAGCACGTTCGTACGGCTTGGCCCACGGGGTGGCACACAGTGGTCACCAGTTGGGCGACCAGTCGTTCCACCCACAGACAGACAAAGCCTGACCCATTGGCGTGCGCTGGCTCCACTCTTCTCCAAGATGATGTTCAGCACCAACAAAAATCAGCACGAACTACAGAGCAGACCCATGAAGCCAAGCGAGGCTTGCAGATGAAGTTTGGCTAGTGGCCACCCACTCCCCTTCCCCTCGCCAGGTCCTTCCTTACCTTCCCGCACAGGGGAGAGTCCTTCTGAAGATGTTCTGCAGCTAGGATGTGCCCGTGGACCACGTTTTCCACATAGGTGAAATCTACCAAGTTCTTTCCATCCCTGCGTGGAGAAAAGGAAGAAGTTCAGCCCTGAGGCAAGTTAGGCTGAAAAATCTGCTTGGGGCAAAAGGAGGGCCTTTCCCACCAGATCTATGTATTCCAAGTTTCTCCTTCTCCCACCCTGTTGTGCTGCAATGTCAGGCCATACCCTGAGATTGCTGCATCTTGTGTGGGAGACAGAGGACAGGCTGTTACTGCCTCGGCTCTTGTCAAAGTTTACATTCTTGTAGCAGCACCAGTTTCAAACCGCACAAGTTACCAAGGTTCTAGGTGCTGCAGGTCCTCCAGGTCTCAGGATCAGCACCGTGATCCACAGAAGCAGAACAAACAAACAAGAGCGGTAACTAGCACAAAGGAAGTTATTTAAGGACAAGCTTTCACTTATGAATTTCTTGGCTCATGAAATTCTAACCTACTCCCTCAATAAGCCACCTTCAGCCCTAGCTGAAACAGATTTAACTGATTGTAGTAAATTTATTTCTACACAGGTACAGAAAATGAACATAAATCTGCGTATCACTTCCAAGAGTCCAGCTAAACCAAACAAATGGTTTGGTACAAAACCAGCACCACACTCCTTTGGCCACAAAACCAGTATGGCTGCCATCCCACGCCCTGAGAAAGAATCGTTTTCGTTTCCTGCGCTGATGGATGAACGGCCACGTCACTGGCTTTCTCGGAAGGGGTGTACAGGCCAGCGTGGCGGCAGGAACACCCAGATGGAGCTGGAAGAGAACGCAGACTCGCATGGAGGGGAAACCTTGACTTCATGTCACATTGGCCGCTCACAGATCAGTTGGTGAGATCAATTCGTGAGTGAACTCTAAGAAAGAATAAGAACCAGAACAACCCACCCACCCACCCCAGCACCAAGACCACAGCCCTAGTCCTTTCTCCTCCTACCCAAGCACATACCCACACCTGCACAAACAGCTCCTTGCATGTCATCAAAGCCTATTCTGAATTAAAGAGCTCATTTCTTTTCAAGAGCATAATACAATCAATAAAAACATCCTTGGTAGGAGCTTGAACTATTCTTGCTCAATTTTGGTGGTCCTCTAGAAGCTCTGCAAGGCTCAGTGACAAGGCAAACACCTTTGATCCTACAATCAGAAATACCAAAACTCTGCCACAGGGGCTTTTTAATGGCCACAACCTCCAACACCAGCAGCGTATATTAATGCAATTAGCAGCAAGTCATCTGGGTGCTCTCACAGTTAGGACAGCTCTTCAGCCAATGCAAAGGCAGCTCGAGCTACGTCAGCTTTCCCCCCTGATACTCTTTCTGCATGATGAACACTTACCAGCCCAGGGCACGAGGCCCTAACATTGAAGGATTTAAAAAAAAAAAAGAATCCCAGATCCCAAGTGAAAAATTAAAGAAATGTGCTTTTTTCCACGCCACAACACTACTGAGTTAATATTATTCCCTTCCAAAAGGGCTTTGCAGGTTCAGCATCCATGTTAACAAAAGCTGGAAGAGGCCTGAGCCTTGCTCACCCAATTATGAACTTCATTTTGCCACTCTGAGCTGCCTGGATGAGGATGGGAACCAGCTGAGGGTCTCTGGGGCCAAATATTCCATGCGGACGAATAGCAGTAGTGAAGAAATTGTTGCCTGGGTCATTTGCACTGAGCACTTCCTGCAGGGAAAAGGGAGAACTAAATCAGAGAGAAAGGCTGGGAAGAAAAATAGGGCTTAGTAATATATCCCAAGACCCTCACAAAAGGGGGTGGGTGTTCCCCCATCTCCTTGGGAAGGCATCAGGGGAGGAACTGCTGTTCACTCGTGTCTTTCCAAACAATCCTTCCTTGGTTCCCATCTCTCCTCCCACTTCTCTTTAATGAGAAAAACAGACAAAAATCTGTTTTCATTACTGAACGCTTAATGAATCGGCAGGCAAAGGAGGGGAACTCTTTGCCCCTCTCATTTAACACCACAGAAACGAGGAGCTTTGCAAGTTCCTTCACTCCATGAACTCTTTGTGGACACACTGGAGAAAAGGAGGACACCAAGGACCAAAGTCTCTTGTCTCTCGCATCAACCAGTGGAAGATTCCCATCACAGGCCTTCTCGATCTCATGGAGAAGGGGTGTGATCCCACCTCCCTGGCAGCACCACTAAGCAGATTTAACAAGGCATCTTTGCTAAAGATTTAATTCCACGGGGAGTTTCCAAACAGCAAGTTCTACTGATTTTTAACAACTGCTGGATTTTCTATTAAAAACCCAAGACCACCACATGCAAACAAGCACTGAATACTTTCCCTGCTTCACCCACAACAGTGACAAGCATATTGGGCTAGACTCGATTGCTGCTCACAAGCTTCCTCTTTACTGCGCAGTGGTTGTGCTTGTGAACAAACAGATGGTTTTATGCTGCATTTTCCATTAAGCTCTTCACATAAGAAAAACTCTCAAAGGCTAACACTCGACTTCAGAGGACACACTGTCAGCTTCAGTACAGAAGCAAGTCTAAATTCTTCTCGCACAGAGCACACAGATTCTTTCCACAGCTGCAATGCAAGCCACTGAAAAAAGTTCTAAAAAGAAAAGTTTGTTTCCTTTGATTTAAAACATTGTCACGCCACGTTGAAACCACGAATCCTGCCGCATCAAGAACCTGAAACAGAACGGACACAGGTCTGCCAGTGTCCACAGTAGCGGACATTCAGATGTAGGGGAAAGTTTTAGATCTTTTTTAACAATATTTTCAGTATATGGCCAATAGCATTCGCTTACAACGCGTCATTAGGCTGGCACGCTCCTTAAGTCAGTCCACATCTCCTCTTTGCCTCCCCCAGTGACTTCTGCACAATCCCAACTGGAAGTTCAAGCTACAAATCAGGTAAACGGGGATCTGAAACAGCCTTCCCGTAGGAGCAGAGAAGGCAAAACCCTCCCCTCAGCTGCTCTTCAAACAAAGCTGTACCAGTTAAGGAATGGGGTTGTCAATGGCTCTTGCAACACCTCTGCCAGTTCTGTTATTCTTTCTCTAGAAACAGCCTGTGGTGGTTCACTCGGCTTCCCTGGTCATTTATGTCCCAGCTCTACTTTATTCTCTCTTGGTCATGTGAACACACTACGCAGGAGTCCCACCAGCCAAGGAAGACCTGACTGGCTGCTGCGGTGGCTGGACTGCTGGAGAGCTGCTGGGGACGCGACCCCGGGCCCAGACCGTCCGCACGCCTGGGGCAAAGGGCGCGGGTCACCCGGGAAAGCCGCGAGCAGCAGCCACCTGCCACACCTCCCTGGACACCACGAGTGAACCTGCAGCTCACTAACCTCCATCCTGCGAATAAGAGGGCTGAAATCCGACAGATTTGTCTAAAAGAAGGGAATTTTCTGGTTTAGATACACTTTGAAAACCCTGGCAGGCGTTGCCACGCATGCATGACTCCGCGCAGATTTGCTTTGCAACTGTAAGAACGAGATCCTGCTTTGTAACGAAAGAGAGATCTGGAGAACACAGATCTGCTCAGTCTCGAAGAGTCTCTCGTGTCCCCTGGGGCATGCCCTACTTTCAGAAGGGCAGTTCTAAGCATCGAAAATAACCACGTGATGACAAATACCTTCTCCTGGAGGATCTTCGTCTCTGTGTAATAGTCGATAGGTTTTTTGGCATAAGGGAGGTCTTCTGATCCATTTTTTATGTCTGTGCCCTCAAAAACGACGCTGGCACTGCTAGTTAACACCAGTTTCTGCAGTAGATGTGAGAGAAAACAGATTAAAAACTAAGACAAAAGGGTCATTATTTACGAAGGCTGAGTAAAGACAATAATAACGTTTAATCGACTGATTCTACAAATAATAAACTAAGTCTGACAGAACCCGGGCTAACAGAAGACGGTCTGAAACTGCAGGTAAGAGAACTCTCACTCTTAATAGGCTCTGTCACACGGTTAAGCACTACCTAAAGGAGGTTAAAACATTTCAACAGACATTCAAAGCAGCCAGCCAAGGGGAAAACCTCTCCAGGAAAATCAGAGCGCCCCCTTGGCTCGGCACGTTTTAGCACTTCACGTGCAACGAGAGTTTGAGATATACTTGCTCATCTTGGTGATGACAGTATCACGGTAGATTAAAAAACCAAAAAAAAAAGAATTCTTATCTTGGATGTTTTTGTTGGATAAAAACATACCCTGGTAGATCCAAAACAGGAAGTCAGGGATGCATTTGAGTGATGAGAAACACGTGATTTTAAACAAGATCTACACTGTAATAGAAAGATGACCAGATCCAACAAGTTCCAACAAGACTTAACTCCCAGCTCTGACAGAATCCAGACTAAGCCTGGAGCGAAACACCACGTGGCCCATCTCCTACAACCGCTTATTACATGAGGGGGGAAAACCCCCAACAAACTGTGGGGCCGAGAGTCCTACGTGCTAGACACCATTTAATCCTTAATGTTATCGCTTCTATGTTTGTACAGGGACACTGCACAAGATGCAGGCTTTGGAGGCAACATTTCTGCCCGAAGTAAGGGAAAAATCTACTAAGAATTTAAATGAAAACTCATGTGAGACCAAAATAACATCAGGGGAAAAACAAAGCCACAGCCTTGTCTGAACAGCAGCCTGGTTTCGTCTGGCTCTTTCTTTTGCGGGCAAATGACTTTCTAAACCGAATTAGGCTGAGCTTATGGCACAAGTGTGTTCCTTCTCATTGTATGTCAAAGAATTCACGTAGGTAATAGATCCCACGAATACTTCCACTGCTGGAAAAGCTATCTTCAGAGCTGTCCCCTGATTAAAGCCTGAAAGAATCCACTCGTCAGTCATGGTTCTCCCGTGGGTGATTCCCAGGCATCTAGGAGGACAAATTTTAATGGGTGCTTTCCCTGCAGTCAGGAAGGTTTTCCCTGCAGCGTGTGGGTTTTCCGTGGCAAAGATGGACTGAGCTTACACCAGACACCAAGCGGGAGAGCAACAGAGCCTCTCTCTCCTCCTAATTTTCACAGGACAAGTGGGAATTCAGTATCTCAGAGACCTTTGCCCCTTGACCAAACTAGACTGAAATGGGTCTGTCCTGTGATTGTCATAACGTCACACCAGTGTCTTACAGCCTCCACGTGCTTTCCTGCCCTTACCTGCACTCCAGCTTCTCTGCAGGCCTCAATGACTGCTTTGGTTCCCATAAAATTCACCTTGTAGAACAGCTCCCTGTTGTCGCTTGAAGGTGCTGGTGATGCACAGTGAAAGGCCACCGACGCGCCTTGTAGAGCCGGGAGCAGAGCCTGGAAGACACATCACAGGAGGCAGCAGTGAAGCAACGGCCACGGTGCCAACTGAGGGGGGAAAGACAGAGGCAGGAAAGGAAACACAGTTCTTTTTCTGATGGAAACAAAGCCCTTAAATTTCAAGCCAGGCTCCTTCCATAACGGTGAGCAGCTGGAACAGGATTAGCGACCAGGACCTTCGCAACGTCCTCTCCTTGCTCGGCAAAACCATACAACGCCACCTCTTCTTTCCAGAGACGAACCTGGGAACCTCCCGAGACCTGGAGGCTGCCCAGAGTAACCACCTGCAATAGTCTCAAGTGCAGGAACGAGACTCCAAATCGCCTGGAGGCAGGAGGCAGCAAACCCAGCCAGCAGCAGGTTTCACAGCCAGCAGCGCCCCACGGCACTGTCTCTGTTGGAGAGGACGGTCATAAACCTCCGAGACGCGACGCTTCACACCGGGGGGGAGACGGCTCTTCACCTCGGTTTTGCCAAGGCTCCCCGGCGTGACCGAGCCAAGGCCAGACGCCTCACCCATTAGGAACACCGCACCCTGCCGCTCCCCCGCAGCTGGGGTTAGCTGGGAGAGCACCCATGTGCAATTACCAGCAGTGGCTCTAATTAGAGGGGGTACCTGAGCTAACAGCGATGCAAATCACAACACAGAAACGAGTTCTGTCCTTTCCAGCTTCAAGCAGACGTCAAGTCTATTTTTTCCAATGTTCTAGATGAGGGTTCTGCTGAAAACTCCTCAGGGAAGGCTGCGGGGCCTATCTACATACTACACAACCTCTGCAAGGCCTTCAGGTGTTTCAGGGCCTCAGGCGAGGCTCAGCAAGCTGTTTGAAGGAACACTCGTTTAAACAGACACCCTTCCTATCTACCCACGTCCCATTCCATCGTTAGTCTGTACCTCTTTGTCGCAAAGGTCTCCCAGGAAGAACTGCACTCTGTCATCGTCAAACCTCTTCTGGATGTCGAACACGTTGACCACGTAACCCTTCTCCAGGAGCTGCTCCACCATGTGCTGGCCCAAGAATCCGGACCCACCGATCACCGTACATTTCTTCCCAGCCTGCAGAGACGGGGAGAAAAGCACTTCAGGGAGCAGCTGAGCATGAAAGCGCGCAAGGAAACTGCTCTGAATGTCCCGAGATCTTAACATGGTGGGATTTCGCACAACTAGTCAGGAGCTGGTTGAATTGGAGGAGTCTAAACTGAGATAACAAAAGACTCTGCAGTATGTCCACACCATCACTGTAACTGATCAGACATGCTCCCAGTCCCTCCCAGTCCGCCCAGCTCCCATGCTGGTTTGTATTTTGGCAGGACTCTGCCTCATCACCAAGTGGCTCACTAGTAGGGGAGAAAAAGAGGGCTGGCCCTGACAAACTCTGCCCCGAGGGCGAGGCGAACAGAATTGGCTTCAGCCACACGGCAGGGATCACGGATCAGTTGGACCCTGAAGCTGTCACCATCAGCAAGGGCGGAACCATTTTCAGAGCACGTGAACCTTTGGCACCCCCAAGCCACGAAAGCAATGGGGTAAAGGCAAGGATTATCCCTTTTAGTTAGGCATTGGTTCTTCCTCTCTCTCTTTAAGCTTTTTGAAATCAATCGCTAGAGTCACTAACCAACAGGTTCCAGTCTGGTCACTCAAACTGGAGTGGGACTGAAGACCTTAACACCAACACAGAACGTACAGGCCACGAGCCTGAGGAAGCTTTTGTACAAGGAGTGCTCCATCCTGGCTGCAAATAGATTTGCTCCTTATTGTAGCTACACAAAACCCCACCTCTGCAGCTACACTATGGAGCTGAAGGGAATTTTAACCCAGTGAAACCAGACAAAGACAAGAATCAGTCAGAAATTTCTACATCCTTAAATCAAGGTTCTACTGCAAAGTGCCACCAGCCCACCCCAGAAATGGAAGGAGCTCACTGCAGGGACAGGAAAGCACAAGCAGCGACTTAGAGCGGTGCCTGCAAAGCACAGTCTGATTAAAATAACTTATAAGCAGCTCTAAGGGGTCGGCCCAGGGGTCTGTTTGGGTTTGGCAGCTGCCAGGGAAGAGATGATGCAGCAAGAACACACGAGGAAGGACTCTGCAGTTCACTCTCCTGGCACCCCCCCACTACAACAGCTTTGCATTGGCTTTACTCGACAGATTCCCGATTCTCTAAGCACCTCCACACCCCTCCCCTCTGCAGCGTCCTCTCCCCGCCGGGGCTCTAGCCTTTGCGGCTCCTCCCCAAAAGGCAGCCGCTCCGTTCCACCGGTATTTTAACCCGCCTTCCCCTTTCCCATGCCAGTCCGACCCGCACCCCGCGCTGGGAGGGGCTGAGCCAAAGTTTTACAGCGGCAGAACGACGCCCTCTGTCTGGCTCTGACCTCGGCATCATTTTCCACCAGTACAGAAGAGAGAGTCCAGCTTTTTTAGTACGGTAGCTCCCCACTCGCCCAAGCAAAGGGCGGTATTGGGACTGGGGAGGAGAGGCAGACCATTTAAATAACCTTCTGTGTGCTTTTCTAACACACCACCCAATCTGGTGCACACCCCTCCCGGGAAAGCACCAGATGAACCCACTCCGTGACCAGAAGCAGCACAACTGCAGCTGACAGGGCTGCACTTGGATTAATTAGCTGGTTTTTAAAAAAAATGCAGGCAGAAAGCCAGGCTATGCACACCGATAAAGGGTTTTGGATAGAAATTCCTACCCATCTAGTGCTGTGCTGTCAAGATACAACCTGTTCACACTCTCTACCATGACACTACTTGGGGTTTTTTGGTTTTTTGTTTCCCAAATACTCGAGATTCACCCGTCTTCAATCATCTTCATATGAATTCATGAGAAAATAGGTCAGAAGGTAGAAATTTCTCTATAAATAAGACCCACAGGTAATGCAACAGAACAGCTTAATAAATTGTACTCCTAAAAGCAATGCCCAAACACCTCTGAGCTAGGCAAAATGTTACTCCTTTCATACTCTAACCTCCTGTATCCAGTGCAGTAACCACAGAAAGAGGTTACGATGGTCTAGTAGATCTCAGGGACCTCAACTGGGCCTTTATCTGCACCACGACACGAAATAACGTTATAAGACATGTAGAAATGACCCTGGAGTAACCAAGTCTCCAGACCAATTGATTTAGCAGCACTGACTAAGCCACAGGTGTTCCTGGAGGGGGTGGGAGCATTCCTGGATCTCTTTGGAACCAACGGCAGCAAGTGATTCCTTGGAAAACCCTATTTCCTCCACCAATATCTCTAGAGCCAGTACCGACACAGGAACAGCCTCACGTCTTCCCTAGTCATGTTCAGAAGTATCCATGAAAACATGTTTCTGCAAGACAAATCTGCAGAAAGCGCCGTTTCAGTCCTCAACTCACCGATCTGAGGCGCGTGGCCATTTCTCAGGTGATTCACTACCAACTCAGTTCCTTTAAAGAAAGAGGAATATTATTTTATTCATTATATAATCCTTTCTTTATTATTTTAAACACATTTATAGCTATAGAAATTAAGGTTTGAAGCCATTATGCTAAAGCAGAAGCATGAAAAGAGCTAATTCTCCCTGCCCTGCTGAACAAAATGAGCAGTACAAGAGTAACAGTGATATCAAAGAGCTTTCTTAAAGGCATAATTTTAAGATAATAAATCCCCATGATAACAAAGGCACCATCTTATTTTAGCCAGGATTAGCTTCATGCCCTTCCTTTAAGTCTGAACATTTACACTCCAAATAACACGAACAGAACTGCAGGTTTTGGCAAAGTCCTCTTCAAAAACAACAGTTGCTCAAGGGTGCTCGGAACAACAAAATAAAACTGAAGTTCAGGCATTTCAGCAGCACCACGTCCACCTGCTCTACAGCAGGGAAGAAAGGCTGGCACTCCCTGGTGCCCACCAGCAAGGGGAGGGGAGCACAGCACCATGCCTCACGTGAGTAAACGCATCTGTTGGCCTGGCTCGCTCTGCAAGCCTCACAGTTTAGCACCGTTCTTTTATTCTTCTGAAAAATCCCTTTGAAATGGCAAGGAAAAAGACAACAAAAGAAAAAAAAAAAAAAAAGCAGTCTTGGTGCCCACCCAGCCAGGCACACCAAGCTGGTTTGAAAGCATGGGCCCAGGGTGATCCACCCTCCCGTTGCCCCTCGCTTCTCCCTCACCACAGGCCTTACCCCGCTCCAAAATGCGCCTTAGGAACCGCCCTGTCTCCACCTTCCCCTCTGGCTCTTTCAGCCCCCCCCACCCCACAGCCCCACCCCACCCCACCCCTGCAGCCCCCCTCCACACACCCCCAGCTTTCCTCACGCACCCCCGCAGCCTGCCCTTCCTCACACCGCAGCCCTGCGGCCTCCCCCAGCCCCAGCTTCCCTCCCCATACCCCACCCCACGTTGCCTCACTGCCTCCCCCCCCCCCTCGGCTCTCCAGCCCCCCACTCCCCCGCCCTGCTGCCTCCAGCCTGCCCCTCCACAGCCCCCATGACCCCCCAGGCCTCCTCGCACCCCTCAGCCTCCCTCACCGCGACCCCTCCCCACTCACCGCACCGGCGGCGCCCTCAGCCCTCCGCAGCCCGCCTTTACCCTCAGCCCGGCTCCGCCCCCCCGGCTCGAGCCCTTCCCGCCCGCCCACCAATCAGCGCGGACGCTTCCAGAAGAACCCCGCCCACTCCGCCACCTCCCGCCGCTTCTCCTCCCGCCCGCCCTGGGCTGAGCATCGCGCTAGCCGGGTATCGCTGGCTGATTGGCCCGCGGTCGCCTCCCTTCGTCCAATCGCGTTGAGGGGAGGAGGAGTGGCTGTTCTCCCCGGTCAGTCACCTCTTGGATCCGCCCCTTCCACGCGTTGGCCAATACCTATCGCCTAAGCGCCTCCCGCCTCCGCTCGCCACCAAATAGGAGGGACTGTTGCCATAGCAGCGGCGGACGGGCGTTAGCCAATGGGAAAGGGCGGTATTGGATCTCGGCCTGCGAGGACCGGAGCCGCCCCGAGGCACCGGCCGCCGGGATGGTGAGTGCGGCCCGGCCCGGCCCGGCGCGGCGGCGGGAGGGGGCCTCGGGCCCTGCGCTGCTCCGCTCCGCTGGCGGGGCCGCGGGGGGAGGCCCCTGTCAGCCCGGAGCGGCCCCGGGGCCGCGGTGAGGGCTGAGGGGCTGAGGCGGCCGCTGTCCTACGGGCCTCCCCCGGCCTTCCCGGCGCGTCGCGGCGGCCTGATCCTCCTTTGCTCTTGTGTTGCTGTGCCAAGGCCTCCAGCTTTAAGAAGCCTTCGCTGGGAGCCGCGTCCCAGTGGAAGAAAGGGAGTCCCAAGCTAGAGCTCACCGAGGAGCAGAAGCAGGAGATCCGGGAGGCTTTTGACCTGTTTGACACAGACGGCACCGGCAGCATAGATGTGAAGGAGCTAAAGGTAAGGGTTTTCCACAGCAGTGACAAAGTAATAGGGGCAGAAACGCCTGAACGACCTTAAACGGGGAAGATTTCCTTCCCCACCCCCAGCATAAAACCCTGTTGTCAACAGGGACATTCCCCTCTTTTAATTACAGCCAAGCTGGCCAAAATACACCGACAGGTCTGTATTGTCTATGCTGTCTCCTTCTCAGTTAGTAAAGTATCAAAAAGGGCTTGTGGCTGTTAAAAAGGTGGGGGTTTCCCCCTCTGACGTGTTGCAGAGGATGGCGTGCTTCGCCAATGAGGTTACCCCAGCTGGGGACGGCACCAAAGTGATTCATTTTCATGCTTTTATTTGTTGCAAAACATTTTGGGTCCCTCCCCAGCCCTGTCCCTTGGGAGGAACAGTGATCAGTAAACAGGACTTGTTGTGCTTGCAGCATTTGCCCGTCCTGGTTGCTGGGCATCCCTGTTAGGTAGGACCGCAGGGAGGAGACCCCCTCTCAAACTGGCTGCTTGTCCCTTCTCCAAGGAGGAGGAAGTGAAGCGTGTCGGTGTAGGGGTGTCTGCGGGTAAAGGCATCCTGGGCTGTGCTGCTCCTAGGAGCGTTGTCCCAAAAAGCAAAGTTTGGATTGCATTATCCCAACATTCATTGAAACAAGATTTTTGTCACTAGAATGAAAAATGAACCGATTCACATTCCCTGTGGTCTGCCAGCTTGAGAGCTGCCACGGCGGTGCCCTCAGATCAGGTCGCTGGAGTTCGGCAGGGCTGCAGCTACGACGGAAACTTCTGCCGTGGAGTCGCTTGTCTTGAAGTTATTTTGTCAAGACATTTCGAGGTCTTCCATTTAGCCATTTTGCTTACACCAGGGCCTGAAATAAGCTGCTTTATTATTATTATTATTATTATTACTACTACTACTACTATTATTCACTGTCTTGTTTCTCATTGCAAGGGAATACTAGTCGCAATTCCCTTGACAGGAATGGAATAACGTTCAATTTTCTAGTAGCCTTGGCAATTGCTCTCCACAGCACTGTGTGGCAGCTTGGGATTTTTTTCTTCAAAATATTAATCAAAGCAGGACTCTTTATGCTCCCAGTGCCCATCACAAGAAATTTACAGCAGTATATACCAAAACAGGTACGCTAACACTTTATAAAATAACCCAAAATCTTCTCAGAGAAAACATTTCTCACCCTCCAAGGTCTTGCCAGCTCTGAGCTGGGGGTGGATGCGATGGGACGACTGTGTGTAGGGAATCCCTGAATTAACTGAAGGACAGCTCTGGCTTACGAGTGGTTGTGTCCCTGTCTTCTGCATCTTGATGTGCCCTCGTGGGTAGAGCAGCGTTGCTCTAAGTCTGCCCCTTACCTGGCTGTTTCCCTTGAGACACAGAATGCGTGTTTTAACACGATGTGGCATAAAGTTCAACTTCTTTTACCCCCCATGGTTTTGTTTATAGTTTTGCATGATTTATAATTTTTTTTGTCCTTCCAGGTGGCCATGAGAGCGCTGGGGTTTGAACCTAAAAAAGAAGAGATCAAGAAAATGATAGCGGATATCGATAAGGAAGGAACAGGAAAAATCAGCTTCGGTGACTTCTTGGCAGTGATGACACAGAAAATGGTACGTGGGTTTTTAAAAGACAAAGCCCGTTTGAAAAGGGCTGAGCACCTCCCGCCTCCGGCTGGCTTTAGGGGAAGATGAAAGCACTGTTTTAATCTTAACAACAAACTACGTACCGGTTAGAATGGCAAGACGGGGACTGCCCTACCGCATTTTTCAAGGGAAGATTGAAATAATGGCGTCATCAAGAAGTTTCTTTAACAATCAGGTTTGTGTGTGCGTGTGAGAAAAGGGGAAAAACTGATTTTTATCATGGGTTAAAACCAGCTCTGGCCTGCTGAAAGCTGTCAGGCATATTGACACGTGACAGGGATGACTCTGTAGCAGTGCCCTATATTTTCTTTTCTTGAGCTTTAAGATCCTTACACATTAATTGTCTGGTTTTTTATAATTTTATTTTGATTGTTACCCGCAACAGAACCACTGCTTGTTTCCCTTAAACTTACTCTTACTTCTTTAAGGCTGAAAAAGATTCCACAGAGGAGATTCTCAAAGCGTTCAAACTCTTTGATGACGATGAAACCGGCAAAATCTCTTTCAAAAACCTCAAACGTGTCGCCAAAGAACTGGGGGAGAATCTCACGGATGAAGAGCTGCAGGTTCGTACCTGCTGCGTGAAACGGCCTCGGACACAAACCCTCTGCGCCCGTGGCATCGGGAGACGCTCACGGGACGTTCGTGTGTTCCTGGGTTTCATGTTTACATTTGATTAATGCTCTGGAAATAGTCACAGTCCGGATCTCCTGCTCGCTGCGGGGCTGAGCCGTCTGCTCTGCCGAGCACCAGAGCGTGAGGGAGGGGAGGCTGTCGCTGGGAGGGGGAAGGAAACCCCCTCGGGGTCAGTTTTGGGGTGCAGGCAGCAGTCTCCCAGTCCTAGGTGCTGTCCTCTGGCATCCTGGGGGGATCTTCCCACTAGGGAAATCCCTGCCCGCTCCCTCCTGGCAGAAGCTTCTGTCCAGTTGCGATTAGGAAGCGGATCCGGCGGCCCAAGGCGGGTTAAGCGCACACGGCCGCCGAGGTGGCGTCAGGAGAGTTGTGGGGTTGTGGCATTAGGGTGGTGTGAAAGGAGCAGCTCTGCTCCGAGCACTTTGTTTCTTCCAGGACAGTTCCTATAACACAACATTTTCTGTGCAGACTTTTGTATAAATACATTTATAAAAACATACCGGCGTCTGGTTTAGTAAATATTTTGTAGCGTAGCAGGTCTGACGTTGAGCTAACGCTGTCCCCTCCAATACAACTTACTAAAAAGTGGTTCTAACTCTGGATTAATAATTCTAACCCTGCTCTAATCCACATCTGATTTCCGAATGCAAATATCTTTCAGGAAATGATCGACGAGGCAGACCGAGATGGGGATGGGGAAGTGAACGAGCAAGAGTTCTTGCGGATCATGAAGAAGACCAGCCTTTACTGAAACAGAATTTCATTTATTTTTGCACATGTGTATATACACTTGGTAGGTGCCTCACTTTTTTAGCCTTTTATTTCTTTTGAGACAGCAGGAAAAAACAGGTCAATGTGGTTTTTTAAGTGGATGATCATAAACTTGTGTTTGTGAACAGTCACCACCCGCTAACCTGTTTACACGTAGCAGTGGTTGCTGGTTGTGCTCCTAAGACCTCTGCACTCTGTTTTCAGTACACAAATCACATTTTTCAGTGGCAGTATTCAGATCCTTCCCTGGCTAAAAACCACGTGTCAAATGATTATGGTTTGGTAAAGAGAGGACTCGGAACCAGGCAGTGTCAATCTCTATTTCCCAGCAGCTGAAGTTTTTGGTTTAATGTCTTGGTTTGGGCCCAGCTGTAGTGAACTCTTTATATGACATATTTGCAGGGATCAGCTTTTTATACTCTGCCTTATGGTGATTTATATATATATAAATATATATACCTCCCCCCTTTTTTAGTGGGTTCTTTGAACTGAAAAAAAAAAAAAAGTAAGTAAATAGAGTGCTGCAGCTTTACTTCCTGCTGCTCACACATTTAGGGAAATCTCTTTGCCAAAGAAAAGGAAGGTTAGCTGATGAAAGCGCTGTATATTTGCAGGAATATTCAGTGGCTGCAAATGCAAGATTGTATTTAAAATAAAGTGAATTGTTTTAAGCCATCGGACTTGTGGAAAGAAATACACAAAAATACAAACAAATGGGCTGGTACAGCGTGGTCTGGTGACAAAGAGTAAAACAATTCTTCCAGGCACTTGAGGGGGTTCAGCTTTTAACTGTTAATTCTTTATGTTAAATCTTAAACACTTCGCTCTAGAGGCAGCAGCCGCAGCAGAGTGTGGCTGTGGAGCGGCGTCCGTCTGAGGTGAGGCTTCTGAGCTCCCCTGCCCTTCTGCTGCTTCTCTGTTCCTCTAATCCCTCTGGTGCCCTCCTAGGGGTAGGGAGGGTAGGCAGATTCCTCCTTTCCAGAAATCTCCACATCTTCCTGACCCAAAAATCTGTCAATCATGGAATCAATCTGTCACGGGACGCCGGGTGGGAAGGGACCTCGGGCATCACCTGCTCCAGCCTTTCTCGGCAAAAACACGGTCTAGACAAGGCGGCCCAGCACCCTGACCAGCTGAACCTTACAAGTGCCCGACGTTGGGGAAATCTAAGCTCTTCCTTTGTGATTCTCGCAGCCTCTTGTGCCCCGTACGGTAAAATACCCCCATTGCGGAAAAATCGGTAAAATCAGATTTCTGATTTTAACTCGAAACGTACGTAGGGGAATATGTAAGGGCCAAAACCTCTTGATTATTTCACTTTCCAGCCGAGGTGAATTAATAAATGCGTGACGTGGATCATTCGTTCTCACACAACAACCCTCCCGGCGGCACCGCTGGGATTTTGGCGCCGAAGGCCTCACCACCGGGGCACCCGCAGGCCTTGTCCCGCCCCCCGAGCTGCGTCTCGGCCAATCATCTCCCGCGCTTTCCCTGAGGAGCAGGAGCGCTAGCCAATGGGCACGGCCGGAGGGGTGGGACGGTGAGCGGGGCGACAGGGCCCCCCTCCACCCGACCCCGGGGCGCCTCAGCGCGGCCCGGAGCTGCCCCGGGCCCGGCGGGGAGCGGGGGCTCGGCTTGGCCCGAGCACCGCCTCGGAACCCTCCCTCAGAAGCGCCTCCTGTGGGTGGGGGCGTCGCTGAGAGAAAGAGGGGGCGGCGGGAGGGAGGGAGGGGGTGACAGCGGCCAGTGGCCGTCCCGTCCCCCTGCCAGACCCCTCTCCCTCAGGCTTCCCAGTCCCCGAAGAGCAGAAGGGAGAACCGTGAGAGGCGTTTGGGCTGTTTGACCCTCATGGCTTGGGCCATAACGTGTCAGCGACACCTTATAGGCCCAGAAGCTGTAAAAACGCAGCGTGTTTGCTGGTGACAACGAAGGCTGGGGGGTTAATACATGAGAATTTTAACCTCTTCCCATTAGGCCTGGATGCTAACACTGCTTTGATTCTGCTTTTGCCCACATTATGTTCATGCCCAAGTCTGGGTTCTGACAAATCCTAGCAAAACACGTGGGGGTTGTGGCTGGCGACTTCTTCCTGCATCGTTTTCCCCACTCATGAGCCAACCGGTGGCACTAAAAGCATGTCCTAATCCCGAGTAAAAAGCGAAAAATGAAAGCAGAGTCCAGCAGATGCAAAATTGTCAAGTTTTATTCAGTAGCAGAACCGTGTTCCTTCCTTTTGCCGCAAATTCATCTGTTCTGTGTGGTGGAGCTATGTGGTGGAGCTTTGAAGTACTGGCAAAGACGGATGAGTAGGGGATCTCAGAAAGGGACCGATTCCTGTTGATGCATGAAGGGCACGGGTCAGGTCAGCCCAGTCGTGGCTGACCTCGGGCAGCTCCTCAGCCGCTCGGGGGCCAAAGACAGCGTCTGTATTTGAGCCCCAGGGCAACCTGGCTTCTGCATGCCGGCTCGATGCATGCCCACACCGCAATTGCTGCCAGTTTGCTGTCAGCAAGTGGTGTCTCCATGGCAGAACATGGCAACTCTCTCATTACTCTGGAGTTCTTCCTCCTCAGCAGCCACCAGTGGGCCGGTGGGGGGGGGAAGAACTCCGTTTAAGTGGGAATTTGCCTGTTGACATGTGGGTGTAAAAGGGGAAGAACCTTATCCAAAGCTCAGCGCTCCAGAGGAGATGGGTTCTGTGGCTTTGTGGCCTTCAGGCAAGCCTGACCACTTCTTTGACCATTTTTCCGATGCCATCGTAGATCTCGTGAATAGGGGCATTGCACATGAAGGCGCTGGTGGTCACCAGCTTGTTCTTCACGTCCACGTGAATTTCAGTGACGTGTTTGTTCACGTGCTTGCAACCGAGTTCCTTCATGGTCTCTGCAGTCTTGGCGTAAGGCCATCTACAAGGAGAGAAGAGAATAAACCCTGTGTGGGGAAGCTGCCATTACACAGAGCGATTTGACGAGGGCCTGGAGTGAAAAGTCGGTTGATTACGGAGATGGATGGTCCCTACAGAAAGCCTGCTCAGTAGGATCCAGATCTTCTCCTGTGAGTGGAGTTTCTCTGGGACTATAGAACCAGGAAAACCTCCAGGTTACAGTGAGCTAAAAATCTGAAGTAAACCCAAAATAAGACCTAGATGTTCCACTTCTTCACTCTGCCCACCCCAGACTTTGTGTTTAGCTGGGGGGGGGGGTTTCATCAGCTTCCTACAGGTGACATTACTTCCTAGCCCTTCCTGACGAGAGCCATCACGGTTCCTTCCCTGCCGTTGGGAGAATTCAGTCACAGCTTTGCCCGGTGAGTGAGGCCAGTTTAACCCCCTCCCTCTCTTAATGCTACCAGGTCTTGTGCAACCATCCTCTTCCCGCCGAGGATCTGCTCAACGTTACGAGTTGGAGCTCTGCTGTCTTTAATGCCCCGGGACCAAGAGGTGCACGAGACGGGGTGCTACGTGCATTGGGGAGGCAAACGCAAGATTGTATTTAAAATAAAGTGCGTAATTTTAAGCCATCAGACTTGTGGAATGAAATATACAAAAATACAAACAATCGGGCTGGTACAGCCCTGGTCTGCTGGCAAAGAGTAAAGCAATTCTTCCAGGCACTTGAGGGGGTTCAGCTTTTGACTGTTAACTCTTCGCGTTAAATCTTAAACGCTTCGCTCTAGAGGCAGCGGCTGCAGCAGAGTGTGGCTGCGGAGCGGCGTCCGTCTGAGGTGAGAGCCTCCGTGGTGGAAGGAAACGAGCTCCCCTGCCCTTCTGCTGCTCCTCTTTGTTCCCTCTGGTATCCTCCTGCTCTACTCTCTGGCAAGGAAAGGGCAGACTTCTCCTTTCCAGAAGTCTGAACATCTCCCTGACTCTAAATCTAATTAATTCCTTCAAGGTTCTTGCAGTTTCTTGTGCCCCCGTACGGTAAAATACCCCCAGTACAGAAAACTGTAAAAAGTAAAATCAGATTTCTCGTTTTAACAGAAGACATACATAGGGGAATATCTAGGTGACAAGGGGCACACCAGAAACTCTGATTATTTCATTTATCAGCCAGGGTTAATGTAATAAACGCATGGCGTGGATCGTTTGTTCTCAGAAATAACAAGACTTCAGGTAGCCGGGCAGGGGAGTTGGGACAGGGTGCTACATGCGTTGGGGAGGCATTGCTGGTTCTGTGGCGTTCGTGGTGTGGTTTCACATCGGCACTCCAGGGTTACTTACTTCTCACACTCCGTGTCGTGACCCACAGTCAGCTCGCAGCCTGGGAAGATTTTGGCCGCCAGCACTGGGGAAATGCAGCACAGGCCGATGGGCTTTTTGGCAGCGTGGAACGCCTTCAGGACATCCTCCACCTCTCTGGAGATGGTGCAGTTCTTGCCTTGGGTGGCCCAAGTACTCAAGTTTTTCGCCACTCCAAAGCCACCTGAGAAAAGAGAAACATTACGCTGGAAGATTAGCACTCCGGGGCAGGATTTTTTCGGGTATTAGTGAGTAGAATGCCAAAATGGATCTGGTGGATGGCAGCGTTTGTCCAACGTGGATAAAACCAGACAAGCTGAACCCTGGTGAGCTGACTGCCAGGAGATGAGACATCAAAGCACCTTTCCTGCTTCCGTACAGAACTGAAGCGGGGAGGTACCAATTGTCTGCTGGGTGCTGTGTTTCACCCATGGGTTCTTCTCTGAGTTATGGTGGAACACGCTGACGAGTTTGCGCTTGTCTCTTAATCCTTGCTCCGGGCCTAATCCATCCCCTCTGAAATCACACCAGGTCCTACTTTCCCTGAAGATGAATTGCCAAACTGACCAAGCTTTCTGCTTTTGAGTCACCCCCGGCTCTGTCTCAGCCTCTTCTTCTCCTGGTAAGGAGCTAGGCATGTTGGTGAGGGAGGGGATAGTTTTACAGTCTAAAAAAAAAAAAAAAGCGCTCAGTAGATGGTACAGAGAATAATTCAGTTGGGAGTTATCTGCCCTCTCCCCTTGGGATGAACTTCTGCATTGGCGTGTGCTCCTACCTACGTCCAGTGCCAGGACAGAGGGAAGATGTCTGTCCTTCCAGTCCCTGCTTCCAGCATGGCTTCTTCCCCAGTGGCTCTCCCCGGTTCCCCTCCAGCCCATGACTCCCTCGTCGTTCAAGGCTGCCCCCAAGAGTCTGAGCATGCAGACCCCACGGGCCGTCTCACCTGGTATGATGAGGGCATCCAGCCCCTTGACATCCAGCTGAGCGAGATCCTTGATGTTGCCCCTGGCTATTCTGGCACTTTCAACCAGCACGTTGCGCTTCTCCTGAGTCGGCTGTCCTTTCACGTGGTCCACCACGTGCATCTGGTCAACATCAGGAGCATAAACCTCTGCCTGGGGAGTGAGGGGAAAGGTCTGTTATCTTTCAGTCATGTATTCTAAGCATGTTGTGACTGGAAATGCTTGAGTTCATTAGGAAGGATCTTTGCTGGTGAATGCAGTGACCTTCAGGCTCACCTGTACCTGATACTGGCATCGGGAAGGTTGTTGTCATAGGGAGGAGAAAGAAAGAAAGGTCTTTTGTGGCTTCTGCACCGGGACATTTAACCTGACCTTAAAGGAATGAGGGTATTTGTAGGTGAAAGCCAAGAAGCTAGCCCACACTGCTGGTTTTGGGGGCTGCTGGAGAGGGAGCAGCGACTCCTTTACTTCCTAGGAAGACGAGATGTCCCATGGGTAAAACCATTTCTTAGAGGTTTGCATCTGCGTCCCAAGCCGTCACCTTCATTGGGGCAGCCCCAGCCCTGCCCCAGCTGCCCCCCCAAAGCCACCCATCCCCTATGGGTGCTGACTACCCACCAAGCTGCTGCCAAACCACATGCCTCCCTCAAAGAGAGGACTTTTGAGTTTCTTCTCCCCACCCACTGTTTTCCCAAAGCTAGAGTATTTCTTTTTTTTTCTGGAAAACACTTCGCCTTCCTTCAGAACTGTTTCAAGCTCACATGCAGAAATTAAAGAGTGGAGGGTGGCAGACAGATGGGTGATAAATTTTGGGACTGTACAACCTTTGCAGGTCTGGGCCCCACAATTTAAGAAGGGTGTTAAGGTACTCAAAGGTGTCCAGAGGAGGGCGACAAAGCTGGTGAAAGGGCTGGAAGGAATGTCCTGTGAGGAGCAACTGAGGACTTTGGGTTTGTCTAGTTTGGAGGAGGCTGGGGGGTGACCTCATTGCTCTGCAGTTTCCTGAAGAGAGGACATGGAGAGGGAGGTGCTGAGCTCTCCTCCCTGGGATCCAGGGACAGGGCGCGTGGGAGTCCTTCAAAACTGCCCCAGGGGCGGTTTAGGCTGGACGTTGGGAAGCATTTCTTCACCGAGAGGGTGGTCAAACCCTGGGAGAGGTGGGCGATGCCCCGAGCCCGTCAGTGTTTAAGAGGTCTTTGGACAATGCCCTGAGCTTGAACTTGGTCAGCCCCGAGGTGGTCAGGCAGTTGGACTGGGTGAACATTGCAGGTCCCCTTCAACCGAAGTACTCCGAGCTATGCTATGTTATTCTTTGTTTCCTTAGGCAAGCGTGACCGAAAAATAAAAGGAGAGGGTTGAAATAACGCCTGAGTTTCCTCCACGAGAGGTCCCTGCTGATCAAGGGATGAGGGCAGGACCGTGCTCCGAGCCTGGCAGTTCAGGGCATGGCAGGAGGGAAGCGACTGCAGCAGCTCCAGGAGAGAAGGAGAGGCAAAACGACACGCAGCGGAGAAAAGGTTTGGATGAGTCTCGCTTTAAGCCAGAGAATGCCCGTTTTGAAGGCTTTGGAAGTGGGTGGGCTGGCTCTGCAGCACGGGTACATCACCACTGTGCCTTTGTATCTAATGGAGCACTTCTGATTCCCAGAAGAATGGCTCTGACCCGGATTTATGGGTGGCTCAGAGCTGAGGGAAGTGTTCCACAGGGCTTCTCTGCCTCCTCTTCCCGTCTCTCAGAGCGGCTATCGTGACTAGTGGCGTATTAGAGCAGCTGCTTGAGGGTCGCCTTCTTTACCCCTATTCAAGTTCAACTCACAAGAACTTGTCTATTTCCAGTTCTAATCTTTGGGGTTTTAAAAAGATTAACTTCAAACAGACAAAACCAATAGTAGTCATTTCAACAGAAATCCTGAAGCAGAAAAGAGGAAGGGCAAGCCAAAAAGAATAGAGAATGCATTTAGGAAAGTTTGTTTCAGGTTCGCTCAACACAGAGCACGAAGCCAGTCCTCTCGTACAGCAAAGCTGCGAGAGCAAAGCAGAGCCCAGGGAGTGCTCCACGCTCGCTGTAGCAGCTCCTGTGCTGTTTGCTTTGACTCCAGTTTACCCGAGGAGCTTGTGGTTTGTCTGGCAAACTGCAAAGCTCCTTAGAGACACGTGCCTTGGCGAGAGAGAGAGGTGGAAAAGCAGAGCAGGGCAAAAAGAGCCAGAGATGGGGCAGGAGCCTGCCAGGGTGCCTCTTACCTGTGCCCCCTCCCTACTGAGATGCACCAGCACAGCCGAAGACTCGTGGATCTCGCTCCCGTCGTACACCCCGCAGCCAGCCAGCACGACAGCCACTCTCTTTCCCATGGTCACAACCAGAGCAGGAGGATTCCCTGGAGAGCCCCAAATTGCTGTGCATCTCTGTTCACTGCCTGGAGTCTTTTATAGCGTGATCCCTCCCCCAGGAGCAGGTGGGGCCAGGAGGGTTGGGCTGAATTTCTTCCTGGCAAGAAGGTTTTATTTCCAGTGCCACAAGCAGGGCATGTAAATATTATTTGTTTCCTCAACTGGCTGCTCCCTTGCAGATCTTCTTCCCAGCACGTTGTCTCCAAAGCATCCCCAGCTGACATGACCTGTTTGACAAAGCAGCTGTGTTTTTCCTTCTCAGCTGTCGATTTTCCGTTCTATTTCAGACTAAAGTACCAAAGCCTTTGCACATAAGACGGTATCAAAGGGAGCCCACCCAGAGCAAGTGTTCAAGCCAGTGTATTCCCTTCTCTGCCCAATTTTTTAAAACCCTGCACTGCACAGGTAGCCTTCATCTTTTAACACCAACATTTCCTTCTCTGAACTTAAATGTTCTTATGCTCATGTCCCATCTCTCAAGAGCAGACATTTTGCACTCGGCTGTAGTTGTTGCCTGGCCTTTGGGCCCGGAGGTTGGGAGTCAATCACTTGGTTCTTTATCAACGGCACCACCTCTCCATTTGCCAGGAAAGCGGTACCAGGAATTGGCAGGGCCCCGACCTCTGTAGGGGCACGTGGCAGCAAGGTTCACAGCATGGGATGGGGAAAATCCCTTGCTCGTGCAGGGACTTGTTCTTCCTTGTCCTTGATATGCTCACACCCGAGACGATTGCCCCTCTGTTTCAGCTTTGCACTGTGGAAGTAACTGCGGGCTGCGGACTCTGTCTTGCCATTCTGCAGAGAACAAAAAATTCATGCAACATGGCTGAAGAATGTTTTTCGGGGGTTATTTATGAGAAATTTTCCTGGGTCTCTGTCGTATTTGGAAGAGACATGAAGTGCATCCTGTGTATAATGAAATAGTGTTTTGGCAAGTTCGTTAGCCATAGCAGTGACTGTATGTGGTATGGTGCTACCAGGCACCACATACTCCTACCTGGCACGTGAGAAAAGCCTTGCAGTCCAGCCAATCTAACAGGCTTTTCCTTGTAGTTACTTTTATTACCCAGAACGGGAATTAAACTTGAGATAAGTGTGGAAAACACCCAAAGCCTTTTTACTGCTGTTTGTTACGGTATCTAAGGTATTCTAACGGTGGTTGGGAAATGTATTCTTTCCTCTTGCATGAAAAAACCATCTGAATCATGCTGCAACTTGAACAGGTAGTTTCTTCCTCCTTCAGCTGGTTAGAGGGCAGTCCCGTTAATGATGGGACAAAGACAGCCAGAGGTTGGCGATTTAAGCAAACTTACTGCTTGCTGCAAACCGCATCATTTAGCTCTGCCTGTTGCAAACTACTGACCTGGTTCCCCTTACTGATACGGTTGGTGAGGTGTAACGGGACAGACCGGGCTTGTTCCAGTGCTTGCTTCCTCTTGTAATATCTCAATAGACATTTTGAACCTAAAGATCTATCTGCAATACATATATCCTTGATAAATAACACTTTTCAGCTGAGTTATTCCATTCTGTGTGGGAATGTCTGCACGCATTTATTATGGTAGGGACATTGGGCTTTAATATTAACACCTTCCTTTCATCTGCATTAATACTTTAGTGAAGATGGGGGTGAAGGAACCCTGTTTCCTCAAAGCTCTTCTTGAAAGGAGAACACAGTTAAAGGTAACTGTCCTCCAAAACACTGAAGAAACCTTGGGAGCCATTACGTGGATCTGGCTGCGCAGTCAAAGCATGCCATCGTGCTCCAGCTGGCTCAGAGAGCAGGAGGAGCAGGGTCTTTTGGCATGATCCGTGGACCCTGACAGTCTGGGATTGTTCTGGTTGCTGCTACAGATCTAGTGCCTCTTGGACGATCCTGGAGGCCTCTCTCTGAGTTCCGATCTGTGCAACTCTTAAGCCCCGTTTCCAACAGCTTTTCTGTCCTCCAGCCCTGGCTGGGGAGCATGGCGTACGGGGGAGCATAGAGCAGGATCTGCCAAGGGGAACACCACAGCTTGCTGCGGTAGGGCCTCTCCAGGGGCATCCTTGGCCGGCCCAGTGACATTCGTGTGAAGCTCTTTACACTGTTGTGCATCTTTTTTCTTGTCAGGAGGCCGAGAGTGGGATTTGCTTTAGCTGGGGCTGGTGGGACCAGGAGTTGAGTCCTTCATGGGAATAGGCCCTACGCTGGTGCATTGGACACAAACAAGATGGTGGAGGAACGTGCAGAAGTGCGGGCAAGTGTTGGCTCTGCTTTCCACCAAAGCTCTGTTGGCTCTCACAGAACAGCTCTCTGCCTAATTCCCACTTGACCTGTGACCCAGCATGATCCCGAGGCCGGGGTCCACTGCTTTCTGCAGCGTTGGTGAAGACCTTTCTGCCCTGATCACGGATTTCCATGGGAAGCCGTAGGAAGAGGTCCTTCATGTCGCCTTTGGGGTACAGCAGCGACTGTGGTGATGACTGACACTCACTCACTGTCTGCCCAGTTCTTCTGGAAGGCCAGGATTTATCCTCATGCTGGCGGCCTCCAGTCTGCACGTTTGCCTTGGCACCTCACTCATGAAAACCACTTAGGAGCAGTTCCCTCCTGCGCGCAGAGAGGCTGGATTAGGGAGATGTGGGGTCACACATGGACAGAAGTCACCTCTAAGGGAATGGCACTGGGTTTGCCCAGCACAGGACAGCAGTGCCAGGCATTTATAGCTGTGACAGGAACAAACAGCAGGACCATGGCCAGTGTTAGGAGAAATAAGTGGTCCCCAGGGAGCTTCTGGGCTTGCAAAGTACTTGTTTGCTCCAGCAAGATGGATTCTTTAAAAAACCTTAATTTTGACTGGTGTAATTTCCTCGCTGGCAGTAGCAAAAAGGCAGCAATGGTAATAAACCCTCCACCTTATTTTTCAAGTGTCTTTTTTAACAAGGGTTAATCAACAGTAAAATTAGCAGGCCCCCGGAGGGAGCTACCAGCAGTCCATGCTGACTCAGAGACCGAAATTTATTGCACCAAGGAGCTGGTTTGCATTTCCTCCCGCGTGCAGGAAGGAACACGAACAGGAGATGTTTGTAGGGAAAAGGGGTGGAGAGCAGGGAGGAACGCGGGCCAGTGGAGTTGGTTTGGTTATAAAGAGCTAGGGAGGAAAGAGAGGCAGCATTTCAGCCCGCAGCTGGGGCTGCAGCGGACTCTGCGATGGCAGGCAGGAAAGCTGAGTCACTGCATTCCTCCATAGCCCTCTTGGGCATTTCCGCAGGTAGGGACCGAGTCTTCTTGGCATGGGAAGACGGGGTTGGGACTAGCTTTCATGGCCAACCTCCTCTTCAAAGGGGGCTGAGGAGTCTTGTTTCTTCTGAATCTTCTCTGCCTGGGTAAAGCTTTTAGATCCAGCGATCCCTGTGCTTGTTTCAGCAGCCGACGAAATATTTGTCTTGGCTTTGAAGTGCTGGCCTGGGCTTTTGTACGAGATCCGTCCTGGGTGGGAAGCAAATCAAAACGTTTTGGTAGTCATTTTCACCGACGATCTTTGTTTGGGTGCGCTTTCCTCTCTTTTTTTCCCTTTCTAGCCGTTTTCCCTGTAGCTCTGTTTTCAGTGCTCACTCCCTTTTGCTTGCTCCTTCTTTGCGTTTCACCTCTCTGAGTCCTGCCCCTTCTCGTTTCCAGGCTGGTTTTCTGTAGCCACAGGCTTGTCTGTAGAGTGTGCGTGTGGCTGTCTGCCTTTTGTGTAACTGGAACCAGAGAGCTCGTTTTTACCTTTATCTGACAACAGGGGAGCACTTTCAAACAGGATTAAGTTCAAGTTTCTTAAAACTAGGCACCCAGAAAGAGGTGAGACCTTGGACGCAAACCAAGTTACAACACCCCCCCGGCTCCTTATTGTTTGCAGATGTTGTGCTGTTATTTTTTTCCCTATTCTCTGCTCTTGGCTCTCTGGTTCTCTCCTGGAGTTTTGGGCAAAGTTTACAAGCTCTTTCTTTGTTTCCACCTCCCTTGTCACTCACAGGATCCCTCTTACTGGCAGTGCATTTCTACAGTTTACCCAGAGCAGCCCCTCTGATCCCCAGCACAGCTCTAGGAGTCCTTCTGTTGATCTTATCCTCTCTCCTGGCGTATGCAGGTAAGACTCGGAGGGTGGCCAGCTTCAAGGCCTCCCCCCTCTGCAGCTTTGCTTGTATTTGCCAACAGGTTTGTACAAACGTGGCAGCCTTGCCAGACCACTGATTCTTTCTCCTACAAGAGTATGTCAGCACAGAAATTTTTTCCTACATAGGCAACCGAAGAACTCAATGTTCGTTTTGAACAAGTGCTTTACCAGGATCTCTGAGAGTTTTAACAGACTGAATACATGATTTCTCTAAAAATGGTTCCCAGGCTTTCTGAGAGTACTATAGGCATCCGTGGGTTGAAATGGCACATCGATGTGTAAATGCCAAGGGATGTGCTTATCTGAGAGAAAAAAATCACTGGCTATGGCACAGTCCACAGTTTATAACTCGGAGTGATGAGGACATGAAAATCCAAGATTGGATGCCGGTATTTTTTCCTCTACAAAGCAGACAGCTTGGGAGAGACACTACGTATTATACCCCATAAAACATAAGTCCACCTCCTCTCTCAGTCAGCGGTGGCACAAAGCACTAATAGAAGGCACTCAGAAGCAGCTGTATGGATGGGACCGCATGGAATGGACCTCTGGGCAGATGATGTTTCGCAGTTGGGAATCAACAACCTCCTACCAAGGCAGGAATTTCTGTGCTCACTTGTTCAGAGAGCTGCATACCTGCGTGATTACAGTCCTCTGCAGCTTGGGCGCTCGTTCAGCAGAGCTCTTGTTTCCCTTCCCCACTCGAGGCTGGCTCACAAAGTGTCAGTTTGAGGACTCATGGGTCTGTTACGAAGCTCCAGCTTGGAAGGGAGCTTTAAGGTCTATCCATGCTGATCAGCATCCTCACAGCAGAAAAAAATAAGGTACTTAGTGATATTGTTTGGGGGTAGTAGGTGGGTTCCATTCAACTTGAAGTATTTTAAATCAAGCTCTTTGTCATTTTGGGGATGAGGATACCGAACAGGAGAGTTCTCGAGGAGGAATGAGTTTTGCAATTCCTGTGCTTCTGGAAAGGCCAGCAGGTTGTATGACATTTGTGGTTCACACGTTGGACCTCACAGCTTACAGCGGAAGAAAAACCAACCACCAGGCAACCCAAAAGAAAGAGGTGTCAGGACTTGTTTAGCACTAATATATTATGGTCTTGTTATTGAGCCGTTGTGAGGACGATAAGACAACGGCTTGCTGAACCTCAGCTTCATCAGGGCAGACTGTGTGCCAGGCCTGGTGCAGTACTTACCTGAAGGAACTCGAGCACTTTGAGCTCGCCTCAGGCCTTCTGATGAGCACAAAGCCTTGGGCTGATGGAGTCTTTACAGACATGTCCACCCAGTGTCATGGGGCATGGTGCAGACCTGCCCAAACTTGTGCTAGCTCTGCCTAGCATCCCGCAGGACCTGTGCAGCTCCATGCTAGCGTGGATCATGCTTCCAGCACACCGTGTGCCAATAGCACAGCTGCCTGTCCTCCCTAGCACTTCCCATACCGTCTCAAAATCATGGTTCTGTCTCCGGTGTCGTTTGTTTTGCAGGAATTCGGAGGAGCCTGAGAAATGCCTCCCTGTTCTTGTCTCTCTGCCTGACCATCTCAGTGTTCTGGTGCGGCTATGGAGTGATCTGCATCCTGGGAGGGCAAGGAGTTTTGAATGACACTGGTGATTCCCGCAATGCCTTGGTGCCTGGCCTGGTCACATTTACTTTGGCCCTACTCATTATTGCAGTGGTGGGCTTCCTTCGCAGAGAGGTCATCCTAGCTATGATTGCTTCTGCCGTCTCACTTGCCAGTGCTCACGAAGTTGCCATGCGTTATAGCACAGCTTTTGTTTCCTCGGCCGTGGCTTGCAATTACATGATTGTCTGCTTGGTCGGTGGTTATTTTGCTCTGGGAAGGATTCTCTATTTCCTAACCAAAGAGAAAATCGCCCTCCCTGGCACAGATCTGGCCAAGAAAAAAACCCGCGAACAGATCCAGTCCACCGGTGGCAGCGTGAATCGTTTTGCAGCCGCCGGGCTGATCCTGAACATGCTCTCTGCCAGTGTCTTTGGCTGTAGGCTCCTGGGTGTCACTGGCAAACTCTTTATCGGTCAGGTGCCCTGGCTGTGGGCCGCTGGCATCTACCAGATTGGCATCTGCATCTTATCGTACCGTGCAATGGATGTGCCGATGGCCACATTCTTTGGTTTCGCTTCCATCCTGAAATTTGCTGGAGGCTACTGCCTTCTGTACCCAGTCTGGCAACCAGAGGAGCCATCTTTCCCTACCCCCTTCCTCGTGGTTTTCTCAATTCTTTTTGCTGTCTTGGCTCTTTTTCTCGCTCTTAAGAGCCCAGTGGATGGTCTGTATCTGCTGTTTTATGTGGCCTACTGCATTGCTTTAGCTTGCCGGCCCAAGGGATTTTTTGAAGGTGGACCCCAAGGGGTGGACGTGGCCATCTTTGTGGCCTCAGCCTTGATGACTCTAATTCACCTGTACAACGTGAAAGCAAGTGCCAGGATCCCAACAGGGCAGGGTGCTGTGAAGGCCCTCCTGGCTCGCAGCAGTTTTCTGAAGCTTCGTGAAGGGGCAGACCTTCATGCTCCCTACCTGGGGTACTCCAAGTATGCAGATGCAGAAGTACTTGGCTATGCATGCAGTGTCCTCGCTTCTTTTGCTATAACCATGACCGGGGACCCACAGGCTCCGCTTGCTACTGTTGTAATTCCATGGGTGGTGGTAGCTGGTGGGATCCTGAAGCTTCTAGGCGGCTCCGTGGCCTTTGCCCGGGGTAAAACTTTGGAGAGCAGTGCCTTCATTCTCTATGCTGTCATGTGGATCATCTGGGGCTTGACGAGATATGGTGGCCTCTATGGCACTACCAGAAGCTTCCACGCAGCGGTGGGCATCATTGCCTTCATGCTCTTCAACGGCTTCATTGTCTTCTGCACACTCTTCTTAAGCATCGCCTGGTTCTTTTACTCCTTCACTTTCTTGCTCATCGCTGTCAGCTTCTTGCTGGATGCCCTCCATGCTCTTCCAGCCGGCTACGACCTTGCTGCCACTCTCCTCTTTGGTCTGGTCAGCTTTTACTGCTTCCTGTCTGCCCTTTTCAGCAGCACCTTTGAGGGTTCCTGCTTACCAATGGGCAGGCCCATTGTGCAGCTTAGCGGTGTGGGGGGAGGAATGACCAAGTGCCTTCACCTGCCTGCCAGGAAAGCTTCCTCAGTCAAGAGAATTGCAGGTAAGGGAAGTACATAGGGCATAATGTGGGGGGTGGAGGGTAAATTCCGGGAGGTTTTGTAGCAGAATGCTGTTAAAAGGACGTTGTTCCAAGCCAGACGTGGAAAATGAGATAATCTGATGACATTTTGATGAAATGGGCCAAGAGTCATTAGAAGCTAAACACACTCGGGGGGAAATAGGGCCAATTCCTTGATAGGAGGTGGGTTTAGCAGTGAATTTGCTGCTGTCTCTCCTGTATCATATCCCCTGTCTTCTCATCCGATCTGAGACGCATCTATCCTCCAGGCTGGGGCTACCACTGAAAGCTTTGTGCAGAGAAAGCAGGGCAAATGCATGGTGCTTGCTGTCTCCACAGGGCTGAATGACTTCTGGCCCTGGTGAACGTGGCCCAGAATTCCCCTAAATGCCAGATCTCCTCTTGGATGAATGCTAGAAAATGCGCTGTCAGAGGAAATGCTTTGTTAGTTGGGAAAAGGAGATGAGAGCACCAAACTGGCTGTTTTGTCTGTGACAGCTCTTCCCTGAATTACAGCCCCTCACTTCTAGTCACTCAAGGGGTTCTGCCCTGTTCACATGCCAACAGATATCCTGAAGAACGGAGGGACTTGCGGCATCCCCACAGACACCGTGTACGTGCTTGTGGCAGCCTGCAACCGCCCTGATGCTGTGGAGAAAGCTCACCAGTAAGTATTTGTCTTGCTGCCCCAGTGAGGGCTTCCTTGGCTAGTCTAAAGAAGCCTCTAGGTCTTCCAGCTGCTACTGAGTCGAGAGCAGCAAGACACACAGCTTAACCTTCATGGGAACAACAAGGTGATGAGCCTGGGGGAGAAGATCCGAATAAGGAAAGGAGACAGTTGAGCTGCAGTTGTCTTCTAGGATATTGAAGGTTCCTGGCAGGTGATGGAGCCGGATAGCTTGGATATCACAAGGAAACCCGAAGAGGTAGCAGATGTGGCAGGGGATTATTGTGCATATGTGTAGGTACATATTGTCACAACCCAAACCCCTCTCATGTTTAACACATGCCTCTAGCTGTACTTTTCTAAGCAGCTGGGACTTCTCGTATTGGTGGGGTTTCCTCAGGACTGGGGCAATTGGGATTTCCACCCATCACTGCACAAGAACCTAAAACCTTGATTTGGAGTAGACATTCCTGATTGAGGATTAATGTCATTAATGTCCCTTCCTGTCAGGTCACCTATTGAACAGTCCTGCCTTTACTACAGACCGGTGACCTGGGGCAGAGCCTACACCTGGTCTTAACTCTAGGCTTTGCCAACACGATTTCCTTTTCAGCTTAAAAATAAATCCCCATCTTACTTCCAGGCTCATTTTTCTTCCCTCCTTTCCAGGTCCAAGCGCCAGGCTCAGGATCGCCCCATGTCGCTCTGGATTTCTAGCCTAAAGCAACTGGAACCCGCAAAGCATTTGTTCACTCCCGTCCTCTGGGACTTCATGGAGGCCGCCTGGCCGTCGCCTATTAGCTTGGTGGTTCCCAGAGGTGAGGAAATGCTGTTGTTTCCAAGCTCTCTGGCTTTGAAACTCCAACATTAAGTCGCGCATCCCCGCAACGCCACGTGCCCCATGGCAATATTTCCAGTAAGACCGTTGTGTTCGGACTGGGGTACTTCCATAATGCCATGTGACGCTTCCTCGTGCAGGTGAATGGGTGGACTTCCTGGGAATGAAGGACTCTGCTAAATACGTCGGTACCCCTCAGAGCATTGCCGTCCGCATCCCCGACTGCTCTGTCACCACACACCTCATCGACCTCGTGAGTGGCCAGAGCACGCTCATCCCAGCAGAACTGGTGACCAGACCGTGATGTTCCACTCTCTAGGGAGCAGGCTTGGTGTCAGTCACTAGCACCCAGGTCCTCTGGCCTGCTAGAGAGGAGGAGGATAGTGAGCACCTTGTCAGCCCTCTTGGCATGTCACCTCTCCTCTCTTTTTTCTCAGTGAAGTGAGGATCCTAGCGCGTTCAGACAGCTTTGGGGAGCGAAAATCGCTGAAATGAGTAACTCCCACAAGAAAAATATCATTAAGAAGGGGTGAGGTATGCAGGCAGCTGGTAGATGATTTTATGGCAGAAAAGATGGTAAAAGGAAAGGTCAGAAAGCCGGAAAAGATGCAATTAACAGACACTGTGTGTGATTTCCTACAGGGAACACTTTGGTTGCAAGCACGGGCTTGTCTGAAGTCAGAATAACTTCAGCAGGTCCAGAATGTGGCAAGAGGGACTGTGATACCTGCATGTTCTGCTCATTGCTAGGACAGACATTGTAGGTCTTTGGCAATTCTGTTGCTGGAAAACAAAATGTTCTTTCCTGATCAACACCAGTAAACCCCAGTTCAGCAGGGTGTTAGTCACTCGTACACAGATTTGGTGGGACCGTAGTTGCCCACAAAGTGGGTATCTCTGTCTGGGTGAGTCACACTGAGTTCTCTTTAGACTCCCAGAGGCTCACGAGTGAACTTTAGAGTTCAAGTCAACTGTTCCATACAGCAAAACCTGCTTGGAGCTTTTATTCCCATTTTTCCATCTCCAGGTTGGCCCCATTGTGGTCACGTCAGCCAACCCAACGGGAGAGGCAGACACAACACACCACAACCAAGTGTATGCCAAGCTGGGAGACAAGGTAATTTGGGCTCTGTTTCTTTTCGTTCTGGCTGGTCCCAAAAGGTGTGGGGGTGGGAGAACACCACCACTTTGTTTCCAGTAGGCAAATCAAGAGATGATATCAAGAATGTGGGAAGGCATCTCATTAAAAAAGTCTCATGGACACTTCTCGTGTTGGTGTCGTAGTGAAAGGACAGTGTAAAATGCAGAACTCGTTGGGAAACCAAAATTCTTCTGATTTATACAGTATGGTTAAGGCTTGGCAACGTGAGTTTGTTCATCTTCCAACACGTAATGATATGAGCAACAAAAAATGCTTCTTTGCTTACAAGCAATAAAACCACTGATGCCTGAATGCGCCAGGCCTCCAGCTGGCATTGAGCTGTCAGAACACAGGGGATTCCCATCAAAAGCTGAAGCTGGTCTAAAGCTGGTGCCAAAGCTCCCAACATTCCTGGCTTTTAGAACTTCCATAAGTTCTGGAAGTACAATGGTCACGGCCATTCGAATGGCTGTCTTTCATTTCACTGCGGAATCCGGGGTGTGCCACAGTTTGTGTATTCGTGGCAGCTTATGTGAGGCCCGTTTTGAACAAAAGGTGGCACAAATCTTCTGCTTCTAACTCCTCAAAAGTCTGCTTTTCTTTTGCTTTGTGGCTGGGACTCCTTGAAAGCTCCTCAGCTGATGTAAACCTGCCTTTGCTGTACTGCTGACCTACACCCCATCGAACTCTCTCTCTCTCTCTTTGTTTCTGTTAAGTTCATTCACTCCAAGTTCAGCCCTTAGTGTCAATACAGTGGGGTAGGAAGGAGCAGAGTTGCCTTTGATAATAACTACTTGCTGCTGAGAGGGGGGAGCTGCCCTTTCTTTTCCCAAGGGCCTGAGGGGAGCTTGGTGCGAACATCTGCTGCTCTTCAGGTGGATGCAGTGCTTTGTGATGGGCCTTCTCCAGAGAATATTGCCTCCACCGTTGTGGACTGCACCAAAATCGACAGCGGAAACATAGGATTCTTCAGAGTCGGCATCATCCCCAAGTCTCAGGTAAAATGAATCCTGATTTTATTCCTGCTCCCTTTCTCCATCTCCATTAGGTGGGTTTCAGACTGGGGGTTTCCTAGTTCCATCAGGAGGGGAAGAAATCGGTGATGACGTGAGGAGTTACCATAGGGTGGTGTGAAAGAGCAGAACAATAAAGCTCCCTGTTGCCTGTGTCCTGAGCCTGCCTCCGGACCCCCGTTGCACCGCTCTGTGCTGAGCACGTTGCCAGGGAGCGCGCGAGGTGAGGCTGAAAGAGCTCTGAGATCCGAGGTCACGGACCTCCACGGGGCTGGCTCTCCATTTGCACTGTCCCAGAGACCTCTGAGCGGACAGAAATGCTTAGTGGGATCCCAAGGCTGAGCCCGGCCACGTAGCTTGGAAGAGAACAGGTCTTGGAGGAGAATAGGTCGTTATTTCAATAGCTGGAGAATAAATTAGTGCTTTCCCCTAATTACTGACCCACTCACAGCTCAGTTTACCAATTTCAGGTGCTGCAGGTGCTGGAGCAGGTGCAGAAGAAACACACGTCAGTCCCTAACAGTGGCCCTGGCACCACAAAAGGCCAGGGAGAACCTCTGAATCGCGGCCGTGCCGTGCGCAACGGGGTGGGCACGGCTGCCTCGGCAGAGACGGCGCCGGTGCAGCCCCCCGCCGGCGGCTCCGAGGGTCACACTCACTTCTGACTCCCAGCAGGTCAAGCAGTTACGTGCTCACTCGGGAATTGTTTGCTGGAAAATGACATACAGGTCAAACTGGGGAATGGGAGAGGTTTCCCCGCTGCAGGGGTGACTCAGTCCTCGTCCTATGGATACCGCGAAAATATCCCAGTGCAGAGCTGACTTACAAACCGGTTGCCCAGAAGTAAAATTTTCACTGGTGGAGACAGCCAGCTTTCACTGCAGGTCAGACGTGACCAAAGAAGGTGTTATACTGGTGACAGACTGGCCTGGAGTAGCAGAGCTTTATTCCCTTCACTGGGAGGTACTGCCTTCGGTTTGGGGTGCAGAGCGACGTGAAGCGTTTCAGAATTGCGTGTCGGGGGGAAAACACTGCGTGAAACTTGAAGGGGGAGAGGGAGAAGGGCAGATGTGGTCGGGTGCTGTGCTGGTGAATGCAGGGGGCTGGCTAAAACAGGTGGGGCAAAGCACGGCCTGGGGAGCTGGGGCCGTCTTCTGGCATGTCTTCCCAAAACGGAGGTCACAGAGCCCGACACTAAAAAGAAACGCCGTTATCTGAGATGCCGTTTTCTGTGTTTCACAATTTCAGCGGGAGGGTGGAATTACCGTTTTGATGACTCCAATAATACCTCCTTAGAAGTGCTGGAGCGTTGTGGAGGATCCCCCATTTCCCAAGGTATCTTAGGCAGAGTACGAATTCCAGGGGAATCCTCTGCGCTGGGCTGGAGGGTGCTGGAAGCTGGAGCTGGTCTCTTCCCTTGTCGCATCACTGGGTGCATCTCACGGTACGTCTCCTCCAGAGCGCAGATCTAGTGCAGAGCGGTAGCTGCGGACCAGGAGGAGGTGAAAAGGGGTTTCAAACCAACACGAGGGTTTTTCCTTGGCAAAGGCAGCACGGCGGTGCAGGCAGGGGCTTGTTTAGCCTCTGAAAACTCTTGGTCTTCTTCCTGCCTGACTCAGGTGCAAGGTGCTGATCAAACCCCAGCTGAAACCAGTGAATTGATTCATTGAGTTCACCTGAAGTTCTGCTGGAACTTAAGCATAAATGCTGTGCAGCCAGAGGAGCTCAGCCTCTATGAACTACGGCAAAACCAGGTCTTCTCAGCTTGTCCTGACAGAACTGGCTCTCTGCCTGCAGAGAAAGAAAATGCCAGATGATTGAGTTTGTTAAATCCTTTTGCTGGTCTACTTACTGTATCTCTTTGGAATTTATTAAAACTGATCTTTAGAAAGCAATAAAATATTTTCAATAAACAGTCATCTGTCACGCAGGACGGGGCTGTCAGCTGCGGCAAGTGCCTGGCGGGTCAAAGGGTGGTGGATTTCAGCGTGTCGGGGTTCCTGGCCGTGCACGAAGGACCTTACGAGGGAATCAAATTGCATCCCTTCCCAGGGTAGGGGAGAGCGGGGGGAAAGAGAAGACAACGCTGAAGATCAACCGCCTGGTGCCAGCTCCCTTGCTGAGCGGTGCTAATGAGCCCGTAAACACCCGTGCTGAATGCTGCCCCTTAACTCAGTGAAAAAAAAAACACCCATAAACACTGAAATCTGAGGGAGTGCGGTAAGAGGCGTTAATCTGGAGAGGTGCTGAAGCGTCACAAAGCCTTTTGCTGTGGGAAAACAGCCCTGGCTTGAATCCACCAGGGATTTGTGCTGCAAATAATGACGTATTTTAGCGTGCTGCCAGTTAAAAGTGGTTTAAAAAGCTGGATTCTCCACAAGATGCCTCGCCTGGGTCCGTTTTTCCTCTCTCGCTCTCTCTCTCTCCATAGTGGTTGTTTCTCACTCACAGAAAGTTTTGATCGCAGTGTCAGGACACTGGGAGAACATGGGGGGCGGGAGGGGATGGGGGGACGGGACCGTTTCTCACTTTGCTGAGCGAGGTGGAAGATGGGGAGATATTTCATGTGAGCTCAGCCCTTAGTTCACCCCGCCTGCAGCTCTCCCGTGTGCAAGCAAACCGAAAAGAAAGAGTTTAGGGAGGAGGAGATTTAAATGGGATGTTTGAGTTTAATCAAGGCGAAAAAAAAAGTCTAATAATTCCAGAGTTTTCCCAGCATTCAAGGTGAAAAAAAACCCCACTTTTAAAGAGAAGTGGAGAGAGAGGGGAAGTTTTAAGTGTTTTAAGTGGCAAATCCAAAACACTTCAGTATGAAGCTATTGAGACAAACATTTGAGCTTCTTTCAGTGTATCTTCTGAACGATCACGGATCAAATCTGGCTTGAGGTATTGACAAGAATTTATTGAGTATTTTCACCACTCTAAAAATTCAGGTTTTTGTCAAAAATGTTTGCCCAGCCCTCTTCAGATGAGACTCTCGTTGAGCCCTTCTGGTGCTGTTCCGCTCCTGTCCTGCCTAACGGGAAGGAGTTGCTCCATTGCAGTGTACCTCATGAGAGGGACAGAAGGGGACTTGGGGTCCTCACACCTCCATCACTGGAGGAGTTTGAAGCGACTGAGGAAAATCAGCAAATTCTGAGAAAGGCCAATCTTGGTTGTATTATCAACGACTCGGAGGCCTTTAGGCCCGAAATGTCACCTGGGGAGGCAAAATAATCTCATGAATGGGCCTCTTTGTGAAATAGCCAACACTTTAATCCCACTGGGGTTGGAAACAACCCAGGGAGGAGGGCTGACCCACCTTGATTTTGCCCTTTGTGGAGTCCAGACATCCGTGTCAATGGAAAGAAAAAGAAAAAAAAAAAAGAATGGAAAATAAAGAAGTGTATTTTCCAGTGGCAGGAAAAAACCAGCTCACCCTTCTGAGAATAGAGCTGTGCCATAGGAACAGGAACTGACTCAACGGCGTCTTCGAGGATGCCTGTTGGTATAGTGGGTGGACCTGATACTGGAGTGGGCAGAGCGGTTCGGAGAGGAAGGGCGGCATCACAACCGCCTCCTGAGAGAAACCAGCCGGGCAGAAGCCTTGAGACGTGGGCAGAGTCACGGATGTCCCCTGACCACCTCCAGCTTAAAGAAACACCAGGAACTGGGAGCTCTGCAGGGGCAGAGCCCTCTCCTCTTTGGCTCCTGCTCCTGAAGTCTGGAAGTCGAAGTCTGTAGCTTGGGATGGGACACGAGGTGGAGGGAAAGGCGGAAGCAAAGTCCTGCTTAATTGGGTGATCATCAGTCAAAGCAAAACCCTTTGATCTTGGCACTGTTGAGGGCACAGCACCTGAAAACACAGCCCGCGGTGATTTTACGTCATACTCACCTTGCTGCATTCTTCCTGGTACCCCTCCTGTAACATCAAGGGCCTGGGGTTGTTACTACAAAATGACCAGACCATCTGGTTTGCCGCTTTTTGAGGAAATACCGAGAACAACAAAGAAACAACATATTTCAAAATCCCGGGCTGGATCTTCGGCTGCTCCACAAAACACAGCTTGGATTTACGTACCCGATAGCTGAGTTGTGGTGCCCAGCCAAGAGCCGGCCAACCTCTCATGGTCTAGAGCCACCTGGGAGTCCCCAGCGTCGGTGCCAGCCGTGATCCTGAATGTACAGAGCAGCTCTCAGCTGAGGCTTGGAATAAGTCAGGACAGAGGTAGCTGGGTGACAGTAGCCGGGCGCTTAACCACAGCAGAAAACAACTGTTCAAGTTGTCTTTTGCTGCGTGTCTCCCTCGTGGTCACTCACGGCGCACCCGAAGTTGTCAGGGGTGGAACAGCAGTGGGGAATTTCTCTACCTCATGCATCAAATCGCTTGTGTAAAAAATCTTGGGTGGGGGAAAAGCAGCAGGAGTTGAGCTTCTGGAGTCGTAACAAGAATTAACGGGATTAACTGCCAGTGGTGACTCCATCCTACTCTTCCTTTCTACCCCAACTAGAAAAGCATCTGATGGCTCCAAGGCTTCCGTCTCCTCTTTGTGCACAGCACTGTCACAGCTGGGGCTGGGGAAGGAAAGGCTCCGTGGTAGCGGCGCCTTTGGGCAGCGACCGGTGGGTTTATGAGGTGACTGTATTGCCCTGCTCCACGTCCACGGTTGCTGGCACCTCACTGCCAGTTAATAACCGACCACGTGTGTGAGGGCTTGTGTCCAGCTCGGCGCCTTCGTGGTGTGTGTCTGATGGAGGCCATCCTGCACCTCCAGCTCTGTCGGTGGAGGTGCCTAACCCCGCAGTTCTCCGTTTCCATCCAGCATGCACAAAGGCAACCAGGCACAGGATCGAGCCCTCCGCACTGGTTCCTGTCTCACTGCTCAAGGGATCCCACAGCAGCACTGCTGTGGGCCCCCAACTTCTCAGTCCCGTGGCCTGGATGGATGAAGATAGGCAGAAAGCGCTGCGGAGCAGCCAGTGCAAGGGGTCATGCTGGGGGGCTGGATGGGGAGGTCCGTCCTGCACATCCAGTTCAGCGCTGCCTCTAGCCCTGGTTCAGCAGCTGTAATAAATACCTCAGCTGAAAAGCCCGTGTTCAAAGGCTCAAAAGTGTTAGTTCTTGTGAGAGTCACCTTTTCCTTCCTTCCTGGAAAACACAAAGAGATCTTACTTGTGTTATTATCTCTTCCTAAATACCAAAAAAGCAGGAATTTCAACAAATTCTTCTGCTCTGGCCATGTCAGGGTTCAGACAGTTATCCTGAGATAGATATATCTGTCTCAGCAGCTGTGGAACAGAGACGCCGCCGTCCCTTCAGGACCAGCCGTGCCCAGGCGCCTTTGAGGAACCTCACGTTCTCCACGTCCTGCTGCAGAAGCAGAAAACCCTTCGACCATCTCGCAGGGCTTGGCTCTCCGAGGAGCAGGGGTGGTAGGATCACATCCCAAATTTAGAGACGTTCTCTCCCTGAGCACCTCCATTCTCGTATGATCCACCCAGCAGGAAGTAACGTGGGCCTTTCGTAGTGAGGTTGTTCGTTGCCGAGTTTCGGTAAACACAACATCGATTACCGGAGGTGCTACAACAACCTTTCTCCTTTGACCTGACAGCTGGTTTGCACCAAACAGTTGCTCTTTTATCTGCTGAATTGATGATGGATGCATATAACCAGTTTGTCACTGTTACGGGTTCCACCGTGACCTCGTGCAGTCAGTGACAGCACCCTACATTAGCGAGGTGTGCCCAGATTTCCTTTCAGGGCACTGTTCTTAAGAACCTGGAGGATGGGTGAGTACCAGCAGCACGGACTCTGCCCTTAACCAAGCCCACCTTATCTCCTCAAAATTCCCACAAGTCCCCTGACCGCCGCTGGCATCCTTTCCCCTGCAGCCTTGCTAAGGACCGTGTCCTCCCACATGAGGTTATCAGATCTTACATGCCCCAAGGGGTACCACAGCCCCCATCCTCCTTCTTACCAGCCCCTACAATCGCTCCAGGCCTTCCTTGCCTACGGGCCGCCAGCAGCTGCATTCGCTTGCAAAATAAACCGAGTCCTAGTTGGTAATGCCAGGGTCTCTTGTGGGAAGTAGAAATGGCAGTAGAGGTGGAGGAGGAGTAAGGAAGGAGCAGACGCAGCAGCTTGCTGCTGGCGTGAGGAATAAACCAGATCCAGTAGGCAGCAATGGTCATGACCGCTGGGATACAGGACACAGGCTTGCTTCTCCCTGGCCACAGAAAGAGCTGAAACGGGGTTTCCACAGACATAATTAAAGTTGATGAAGTTCTCCATCTCACTTCCAAGCTCTGGCCCTCCAAAGACACAACGAAGTGTGAGTCAAAGGAAGCTAAAGGCCTTTGTCTCTTCATAGCTAAACCTCTGATAGGAAACGAAGCTTTGGGGGGTGTTTGTAACTGAAGAGCGGCTTTACGCAGCAACTGTTGGATCCTTTAAGGTTGCCTTGTCTGTGAGGCCACAGGTTTCGGTGACTTTTTGCCCTTTTTTTGGACATGCTTTGCCCAGAACAGTACCATCCATTCTGTTTGTTGAGGAAGTCAGTCCCACCAGGTCTGTGGCGGAAGGGTAAGTTGGGCAGGAGGGTGCATGCACGTGTACAGCAAACACTAGACACTGGTTATTTTTTTCCTGCTACTCTGCATGAAATTATGTTTAAAAGGTGCACTGATAAAATGCAAATTCATGGAGTTATGACCTCGCTGCCTCCGGGAAGAGGACTCATAAAGCTGACAGATAAAATGAAATAATCAGACAGTGAAAAAACAAGAAGGAGGAAGGAGATGGGTATGAGCAGAACTGAAATCATACAGCACAACTCTGGATATGGGTCAGCTCCAGAAAGGGAATAACCAGCTCATGGGACCCGCTGTCCTGGCTTAGGAATGACTGTTTCTTATTTTCAGGTTAAACCGCACTTGGTGAAAGCTTCAAGCTGAGAGTCCAGGAGAGTGGACAAGTTGGGTTTCCGTGCTGAGACAGAGGTGGCAATGCAGTGCTCTGGGAAGCTGAACGGACCAAACCTCGCTTCCCTGAGAAAGGAGGCGCTGCAGAGGCGTCGGCGACTCGGTGGTGCTTGCCCGTGTGCTGTCACCCTCCAGCTGTTGGTCTCTGGGTCACAGAATGGGCCTGTCCATGGGGGGCCGGGTGGTCATGCCCTAGTGTTCCTTTCACCAGGCTCCAGCATCCCTTCTGGAGCAAGGATGCGATGCCCTTCCCCACGTGACGCCCTTCCCCGCCACTGACTTTTAGCGCAATTTACTTCCCTGGCGATGTGAGCAGACGTTCGGTTTGGCAACATTTTGCGCTGACATTTTTTTTTCATAAAATAGTGACTTTCTGGCCTAAAGCTTCCTCTCCCATCCCTGCCTCTACACCTCTTTCCCTCTCCCATCTGCTTGCATGCACGCGTGTGGGCTGCTCGGCTCTGCCAGACCGGGTGTCCCATCCTCCAAACCATTTTCCTTAGAGCTCAGCTCTCTCCTGAGCAAACACTGGGATGAGAAGGGGGGCAAAATGAAGAAACTCATCCACAGGGGAGACGGAAGGACAAATGGGTTACATCCTTCACCCCTCACTCTGTTCGAAACCAAAGGCCTGGTTGCTCAATGCTGGTTCTCACTCGGGAACGATCCTTCAGTGATATGGAGCATCTCGTAACGGAAAGCACAGCAAAAAGCATTAAATATTAGCAACAGCCCTAATGAAAGGACCCTGTGTTTAGAGAGCTTGAATAAAGGGATTGAAGGCTCCCGTTGTTTTTCTAAGGGAGGTGTGTTTGTTTCCCTCTAACCTTGCAGGGACGGTCCAGACCTGGGGAGTTTGCTTTGAGTCCTTGGGAAGAATTGTGGGGAACGTGACCACGCAGAGGTTGCTCCAGCTCCCCACCTGCTTGCGCCGCGTTCACGGGAAACAGAGGCTTGTTGTGTTCGTGGAGTCTGGACACGGTGCTGCTCCCTCACGTGGGGGCTGGTGACTAAGCCATTTTCCAGGTTGACTTCTCATGATAACTGTTCAGAGCCCTTCAGTGACGAGTCCTGCCTCAGGCTGTGGAACCCACAAAGGATCTCTGGAAAGCCGTCGGCGAATGCGAACGCCTTGGGCAGGATCTCGTCACACCTGCTCAGGGTTTAGAGTTGCTGCTGTTGGGAATGCGATTAAATTCAACCCTCTTGGAGGCAGACAGGGGTGACCACCTTGGAAAAGCTGGACTATTTGTGGAGGATATCTGCTGGGTGTGAGCTCCCAAGCCAGACACGTCTTCAGTCGGTTGAAGTTTTATAGTTCCTCTATTCCCATGGTCTTGCACACGCAACTGGGTGTTTCTGACCGACATCGCTGGAGGTGGTGGAACAACAGGTTTACTTGTCAGGAGGAGAATCATGCTAAATCTCAGCTAAACCAGCAAAAAATTAATATGTTATTGTAAAATGCTGCGAAAAGGTTTTGTCGTGATAATAATATAGTGGGGATTTACCCAAATATGTTTTGCAAAGCAATTATTCCACTCTGATTAGAAGCACCAACACAACATTGAGAAATCTGATTTATTTCCTTGTTTGCAGCAGTGACACATGCTTATTCCCAGCATAAACTGGGGGAAGCTGCAAATGCTTGTGCGGTTTATGGTGTTAAATAAAAACATTTGTTTTCTTTTTATCGTGCCACACCTGATGCTGGAAACCAGGTACAGTGCAAACACCTCTCTCTGGTAATTTCTCATGAGTCAGCAGAGTTGCCTTGTGAGGCGATGAGTATCAAGAAGCCCAGACGATGGGGAACGGGTTTTTTTCTGTAACGTTGTTTGTTTGCTTTCTCAGTCAATAGAAACTCAATAAATGCATAAGACAGTCCCCATCGCTACATCTCTGGCTTTCATCCTGCCCGTAAGTACAGATGGGTTATTGATTTCATGGTGCTTTGCCAGTAGAGGATAAGCGTGTTGTCAAAGGAAATACCTTTCATGGTTCTCCCTGAAACGAAACTCTTGTCTGAAGCCCCTGAAACTAAACTGTTGTCTGAAGCCAAGAGGGTCCCGTAATTTTTTTATCTTGCTCCATTTATAACCTAAATTATAGATTTGTCCATAGCTCTGAAGTTGCAAAATACTTTCTATTTTCACCCCTGGTTTTCCAGTCACCACAATGCTCTCGAGTGCTTTCCTCCAGGGCTGAGACATCCCAGTCTTGATTTACCTGACAGACAGCAGCGGTGCAAGGTGCAAGCTGCTGCTGCTACCAGAATGCTCACTGTGCGTCGTCCCAGGAGCCCGCAGCCCCCACAGGGTGATGTTTCCAGCTGAGCCGAAACCTGCCTTGATTTACCAAACCCTGGGCTGTTTGGTGTGCGCACTGATGGGGAACTCCACCTCCTTCCCTTGAGCTGAAATGTGGCACCGACACGGAGATGGCCCAACGCAGACACACATTGCAGAGGTGACAAGTCAAGAAGGGACCTTCTGCTTTTTTTTGGTTGTTCTTCCAGAAGTTTATGGCCAATAATTAAAAAAACCTCATTTCCTTGGAACGGCCAAGTAGTTTTTCGAGTATTGAAACATGAAAGAAGCCCCATGTTGTGGGACTTCACCACATGCTTCAAGTTAAGCCTCTGCTGAATGGTGGTGGACCTCGGCTGGCACTCAAATGCATTTATCGAATAAGTGCTTTATTGTGTGGGGCTGCAGAAGGTTGATGACTCTAATAACCCGGTGTTAGCTGTGACCTCCTCTCCTTGTTTGTCTGATGTAGTTACCTAATTCGTTTATCTGTGCGTTTAAACTAAATATTCGGTGGCAGCACCTGCAGCTGGGATGCAGATATACTGGGATGTATACTGGGAGCACCAGAACCACGGGTAACTGTCCCTGTGAAGCAGCAGGATTTTATGGCACTGACTTACTGATTACTTTGTTCTGTGCTTTTTGGGGGTCCAGGCCAGAGAGGATGATGGTATTTTAAAACTTCCCCAGAAATCCCCACAGTAATCTTCAGCTTACCCAGTCTCCTGTGGTTTCCTGCTCCCCTCCCAGCTGGTCCACCTCACCCTGGCGATGGGATGCTGCTGGCTTTGCTCTTGTGCCAGGTCCAGCTGATGGGTCTGATCCGTGCTGGGAAGTGCACGGCGTCCTGGAGAGGACCGGGGGTTCAGCACACGATGAGGAGGGGGATGCCTGGTCCAAAAATCAGGGAGAAGGGGTGGCACAGACATTCTGCTCCTGAGGCTGAGCATGTCAGCAGCAAGCCAGCACCCTCCTGGCTCACTTTTTATCTCGGGACTGCCCTGGGTAACCTCTGGGGCTGGCAAAGACGAGCAGGAGTTTGCTCTGCTCTCGCCCCTGCTGTGCCCGGTGCAGGCAGCAAGGGAGGAGGGACGGCACTTTGCGGAGGTGATGGGGACATGCTGTCCACTTACAGCAAGAGGAGGCAGCCGGGTTTAACCTCCGGGGAGGAACAGGGGCTCTTGACCCATAGACTGGTCATATAGGTGCCGCCCTGGCCGATGGCTCAGTGAGGCAGAATGCAGGCTTGTGTGCGAGAGAAGGGCCCAGTGTGTGTGGAAGCTTGTTTAAGCTGTCATAAGGTATGTGCAGGGAGGAGAGCATGACTTAATTCCACTTGCTGGCACAAGCTGGGAAACCGCAGGAGGCTGGGAATACCCTGCTGCGCCCGAGCGGAGCGAACAGTGGCTGCCCTCAGCGCGGGAGCGGAGGGTGCAGGTGGGTTTGCAGGGTCAGAAGGCTGCAGGGTGAAGGGGAGCCTGTGTTCAGACCCGAGGAACGGCTGCCAAGGATCTTTGATCGGCAGCTTGGGGAATGAATTGCTTGAATGAAACAACATCCGTCGCCTGGAGGCAGAGTAAAAGCTGCTATTTATGGTGACTTCTGAGCGCGAGCTAAACAGCAGGCTGCACCGCGTGGAGGGACAACAACCCCAGCGCCAAAGCAAGCTGAGCATGGTTAAAACGGGAGTGACTGTTTACATGTCAGTAATGAAGTGTGGGAGGAATCCGGCCCCAGAAGCTCCCGGGTTTGGCTGCTCAGCTCCCCGGCGCAGTGTCAGGTGAGCAGGGGGGGAGCGAGCTCCTGCCCGCGGATGTAGAGGAGGGATGTGGCCGGAGGGAGAAGTCCACGAGCAAGACAGAAAGACGCTCCAAAACAATGATAAGGAAGAAGAGAAGGGGCTTGTCCCTTGGGGGGTGGGAGGTGATACTGTGGCTGTGCCGAGGGAGCAACCTCCCTGCCCAGAGCAGGAGGGAGGAGAAGGAACAACTGTAGGGAACTGGCAGAGATCTGCCACTTGGACGCTGCCTCCAGCACAGGAAAAAACATTACGGAAAACCTCCAAACCTGTAATGCACATCTCAGTGTTTTGAAGCCAGTCTCTTGCCTTTGTACCCTAACTCATTGTTTCCTTGGTTTGTCTTTATTAACAGCGAATTTCCCTCCTCCCTGACTCCCCCCACCCCGGGTCTTATTTACTTTGGGGCAAAGTTCTGTTCTCTGCTCTTGGCAGAAAATTCCATCCCCTCCACGCTGCGTAATGCAGGTCCATGTGCTTGGCGACGGCTCCCGAGGCAGCGCAACCGGGGGCTGCCCGACCCGCTGCAGCTCCTGGCTTGGCCACGGACCCACATCAGCCTCCGAGGAGCCGAGTGCTCAGGGAGCATCTGGGGACTCCCCTGGGCCAAGCAGGGAATGGCCGTGAAGGCGCCAGAGAAGGACGGAGTGAGTTTCTTGCTGTAAGCCCTCTGTCAGAATTGCGCCTTCCAATATTTATTCCTTCCTCTAGCGCTTAGCCGTGGAGCCTTACAAATGTTGGAGGAGGAGCAGCTCAGTGGAAATCAAATGAAACTCAAAGCCTTTTCCTTATGTTCCCAAAAGAGGATTTATTTGGTGGATTCTAGCAGTTTAAAATACACAGATCGGAGTGTTGTGGAAGGGGATATACAGGCAGGCACGACCTTCACAGTTCAAGGCATTTCGGAAACGCAGGCGCTCTGGGAGTTCCCGCAGTAAAGCATCAGCTCCTGATCCTGCTGGCGCTCTGTGGGCAGGTCTCCCGGCGGTTTCAGGCACTTACTGGAGATAAACAATAAATAGCCGCAGAAAGCTCCCAGGAGAGACTCTGGGTGGGGAAGTGCTGCTGTTTCCCAAGGAGGTAAGTGCTTGATGAGAGAAGATATGGCTTTCACAAGGCCATGAGCTCCAGTGAGGCATGGGATGCCTCGTGTCTTTTAGTGAGACCAGGCGCTGTTCCTTTGCCCCTGGGAAAGTTTCCTTTGGTTTCAGACTGCTCTGTTCTTCACCCTTTCGAATATCTGCATCACCTTGCCTGCTGGTACACAGCCTTCTCTCACGATGGTGATGCCACCTTCCCAGAGAAAGAACGGAAAAGTTAGGGTCATCCCCAAAGGATGAAAGCAAGGGACGGGGATACAAAGGGACGTCTTGGATCACTAAAGCCATCCAAATGCTCAGGACATCCAAATAATAAAGCTGTGTAACAAGGGGACCAGAAACTTTGTCAGAAAGCAAAACACCTGCCAACGCTGACCCCACGCTTTGTTCAAGGGTTTGGTTTTCCACTGGCAAATCCCACTCAAATGACAAGCCAGATCCAGCTCGTGACGCCTCAGCTTGTGCTGTTGCATCATGGTGGATGAGCTCCTGTAACACCTTCCTTTTGGTGATCTAGAAGGAGAATACACCCTTCCTTTCAGAAGCATCCACCCTCCCACTTGAAGCATTTTTGCTCTTATAAGGCAGATTTCGCTTGCACAACCATGTTTCTCCTCACTGCCTTGTTCTGTGTCAACACAGAGGTCCTCCAAGGACATCTTTTGTTTGTTCCTCTTCATCAACGTGTTTGCAAATGTCCAGACACTCAAGAACTGTTACTCTTGGAGCAGACTGTGCTGCCAGATTGATCCTATCGACAGGAATGGAAACATCCCAGGAAAATGCGATTGCTGACATAAAAAGGGTGGTTCTTATACTCACTTTCGTCGATCTTTGTGCAGTTCACCACAGTTGATGCCACCACCTCATCAGATTCTCCATCACAGAGAACACCCTCCAGCTTATGGCCAAGACGCCTGTAGGGGAAAAAAAAAAAAACCCACAATAAAACTACACGGTACTTCATGTTATGTTGTGCTGAAGTTCCCCTCGACGCAGGGCATCAAATCGTGATCTATAACCACTCAAACTTGCTGGCCACCCACCTGAGGGGTGGTTGGCACTGCGATAGAAATGCCGGTGGAGAGGGTACTCACGAGATGACCATGTCGTGGTGCGTGCTGTCAGCCTCTCCGCTAGGATTAGCGGATGTGATCGCCAAGGGTCCCGTCATGTCGATGAGGTGCACCAGGACGGTCAGGTCAGGCACTCTGATCATGATACTGTCCTGAGTTCCCACTCTGCTGTAGCCTGCTCCAACCCCTTAAAGGACAAAGAGAGGGCGTTGGCGGAGGCGAGACTGGCATGGTACCTGCCGTGGCATCGGAGGGAGACCTGCTTTCTTTGCAAGTGACCCTGCTCCACACCCCAAACAAAATTGCGAGTCTCTTTGTACAGTTTCAGAAAAGTTTCTTTATAGGGAATCCACGAGAGCGGCTGTAAGATTTTGGGACTATCTGCAAAAGGAGAAGATTAACGGCTGAAGGTCAGCACAGCTGCCTTGGTGGACATAGGGTCTAGCTATAGAGGATTATAGAATCATTTAGTTGGAGAGTCTAACTTCTTGTGATCATTTCCTCCCATGGTCTGTCACATACCTCTGCCTGTCCACATGAGCAACTCCTGCTGTTTCTTCAGTCTTTAATGTTCTCATTGATTCCCAGAAGCCAGGTTTGAGTGTGAATCACACTGCTGCTCGCAGCCTTTTTGACTTTGTCCGTATGGTCGGAACGAAGAGGTGATGAGAAGGGATGCCCATAGGAACCCCGTCCCCCACCCCAGGACCTCTCATCTGTCTTTGATGTTCCACCCAGGGGTTGCTCATTCCTAGCTAACAGCTATGGGCTTGAAAGAGGTGACCCTCCCAGGCTGATGAGCCTGCCTTCCTTCGAGTCTGACTGGGTTAAAGAAATTATCGTGCTGGCTCACACTGTTAATGAGTCATTCCAGCTCATTAACACCCTCCACTAGGCATTTACCAAGGCATGTAAGAGCTCCAGAGATGATTTCTCAGGATAAAATGAACAGAATCTCCCCATTGATGTCCACAAGGGTGTGAGGATTGCAGACCTGCTGTGTCAAAAACATGACAGAGGGAGAGCAGGGCTGTCCTGTCCATCTCACCTAACTTCTTCAGCCACTCTCCTTTCTTGATAATGCAGCCGATGCCACCAGGGTAAACGTTTTCCATGAATTCCCAAAGCAGCGGGCTGATAGGGGGAGCAGCTGCTCGCAGCTGGTCCAGGTTTGAAATAAAGATGCAGATGGGTTTCTCTTGAGGCCTGTCCTGTGAAAACCAGAAAGAGAAGAAGGGGAAAACGAGATGAAGAGAGAACATTTGCGTTGAGAAGATCGAAGCCCACTGGAATCCTTGCTTGTGTGCTTCCCAGGGACCAGGAACTCCAAGCAAACAAGATGCTGTCGCTGCACAAAATGCTGAGCACAGGAGGGGGCTGCGTGCTGTGACTGATGCCACAGCTCAGATCTGCACGAGCAAATTGAAGAAGAGAGAGAACAGCAGTCTGCTCTTGGGATCTTGGTGGGATGCATCCAAATCCCCCGCTTCAGACACAACCAACGGTGGGCCGACGATGCTCTGCTCATTATCGGTGCTTTCAACATCTTATACGCCAGGGGCCTTATTTTATTCTAACTTATGCTGGTATAAATCAAGGCCAAACCCACCAATTCACAACGGGATAATGGAAGGAGAGCCCAACCCCCTGGAAACCACCATCTACGTGACCGCTTCTTTGGCGCTTTGAAATAATCTTGCTGTAAAATGAGCGGTGATATGGAGGGAAAATAAAACGAGCTCACAAAGCAGTGTCGTTTCAGTCCTCAACTGACATCGGTTTCAGCGGGGCCAAGTGACTAAGGAACTGGGCATGTATTTACATTCTGTTTATATTATCTCATCGACAGGGAAGGTTAGCATTGGCACCAAAGCAGGACAGAAAAGACTGCTTTTGTTGCTGATGCTCACACTAAGTGCCAGCTGAGATAGTCTGTTATGCTTATTTCTCCAGGCTAGCCAGGAAATTGCCTCATGGAGAATAGATGGGGCCAGGCTGCAAAAGTTGTATTGAAGGTGCAAACTTTGGGTCTGATTCCAGCACTGAATGTCTCCAAAAGTCTGGGGAAGTTTAGACCTGGGATTCTGATTCAGCACTTCGCAAGACAGAGAGGACAAATACAGGTTTGGACCCGCTTGTGACGAGCATCAGGGCTGTTCCAGTGTAGGGTCATGCTTTGCCCCACCAGAAGACAGTAGCTGTCTAATTCCCAGTGCCCAATGCCCAGAGCGGAGAGTGCTTTACCCCAGGTTGCCCAGGTCAGAAGATGGTCCGTGACATCTTGGTGTGGCTGCTCATAAACTCTATCCATGGTCAAATTCTTAGGACAATGTGAAACAAGGGGCTCCCAGTATATGACATCTATAGGACATAAGCAGGATTGAAGTGACAACAGCCTTGTATTCCCACCTTGATCCTGTAGACCTTCTCGATGGCTTGAGGGTGTTTGCAGGAGGCGGCCAGAGCATACACAGTGTCCGTCGGGACCCCACATACCGCCCCTGTGTTCAGCAAGTCAGCGATGGTCCTCAGGCCACTCGTACAGTGGGACTTGGGGCAGATGCAGGGTGGAGGGTCTTCGGTGTCCTTCTTAGAGCTCTCAACCTGGCATTAATCAGGAGGCAACAAATCCGTTATGGTGGGAATAAACAAACATATGGAACACTTCAGTCCGCTTCAGGTGTCTCATTGTGCCGTGCTCCCTTCACAGTCATTCTAGGGACACTTTGCCTAAAGTAGGTGAGGTGAATTAGGAGGCAGAAGTGATTAGTTCTGTCCCAGTAATAAAGAAAGTCAAGGATCCTAGCTCAGATGCAGACATTTGAACTGCTGATGCCTAAAATTACAGGAGATGAATCCCACCCAGCACAGTGACTGCTTTCTGGAGAAATAACTGCTCTCCAAAATGACCTAAGGAAACTGTTAGGGAATCTTAAATCCAGAGGAACTTGAGTAAGATCAAGTTTCAAGTGCTTCCTCATCAGTCTCCGTGGTTAGAAATGCTGATTTAATGAAAATGTTTCTCTGCAGCAGGAATTAGATCTGTCAGATCAATCAACCCAGTGAGGTGGAACTGCCTTGGTCAGATATACAAGATGGTAGGAAAAGTTTAAAGTTAACAGATACAGCGGGGAACTCTCGCTGTCCACTTTGGGAAACTTTTAACTCCCTGCTTCCCTGCCCCCAAGGTCACGGCCTTTAAAACATCAGCCTGTCAACAGTTTTTGGATCGGGGATGGCTAATTCCCCAAGACCGTGGAGACAGGCATTTTGGAGCAGGTAGGAGCTTTGTAATGTCCCTGCCCTTTCTCCAAGTTTCCATACGTGTTATTCATAAGGGAAGTGGGCTCGTTTTCAGCTCATAGCTCCCGACAGAAATGCTGTGACGAGGATTTCAAATGGCACTAAGGGATTCAAAGGAAGGGCATTCAATGGAAATTTGAACTCCCTTAGGCAAAACCAAAGACCTCAGGATATCCCTCCCGACCAGGGAAGCTACACCATCATGCAAAAAAAGTCTCTTACTGTGAACAGAGGGGGTCCCATCATCATGAGGTCCTTCCCAAACATACTGTTCGCAAGAGATGCTGTTGCTCCGTAGAAGCAGATGATGCTGAAGATGCTTAGCATCACAACTGGAAAAGAAAAAAACCAACAACCCAGAGAGTCAAAGGCAGGAAGGGCGATGACAAAGTTTTATTTTCTTCTATGTCTCATGACTTCCCAGCATTGCAAGCTTACTTCAGCCTTTCCTGTCACACAACATTTGCGCTCCAGCATATTTGTGGGTCTAGAAATTCAAGGCATTTCCAGGCTTGCCTACCTGTGCATCTTTTGCCATATGGCTGCTTTTTTTCTTTTTTTTTTTTTTTTTTTCTTGGTGGAAAAGCTTCTACAAAGCATCTTGCTAAAGCTCTTTGCCGTTACAAAACTCTGTGTAATTACAAGTAAAATTGTCACTTGCAGCAAAGCCGAAGCTTCAGCAGAACTACAGCCATTCACCCCGGTGGCACGTTTAGCTCATCCCAAATCTTAGCTCACTAAACAACTACTAGAAACTGTACTAGACCAGAAACTAGAGCTACTAGGACTGTACAGAACCTCAGGAGGTTGTCTTGATCCAACAGGATCAGCCACACCTAAATGCTGACTAGGAAGCTCGAGGACCTGGGGGTGATGTGAGGAAAGATTTCCTCCTCCAGTCACGGAGCCGAAAGGCTCAGCGTCTGCAGCTTGCACACGCACCAGTCTTCTAGGGAAAGACGACACACTCCTCTACTTGCTTTTTTCCATACTGAGCTTCTGCAGAACATTGCTCCCCAAACAGGGACCCACTCACTGCACTCTGTGGGTGAAGGTTTGATGACCACGTTCGCCTAAAACTCACTTTCCAACGGCAAAGGGAGGTTCTCCAATGTGAAGAGCAGAAAACAAATGGTCAAGAGCTCCATTGCAAGGGTCATGCAGAGAAGCACCACGTTAAAAGAGGAAGCTGCGAAAAGAAATAGAAACAAGAGGGACCCACGTCAGAGAATGGCCCATAAAAACGTATGTGAAACTGCAGAAGTGTCCCTAAATCAGCTTAATCTTACGCGATTAAACTGAGTGGTCCGTGATCTGACTTCCCTGTTCATGGAGGAGTGGAGAGGTACAGCTATGGTTTGTTCAGCCCTCAGCTTTCAAGAGACAACCTGCCAAACCCTTAATCTGCCAGTACACTGTGCTCACATGGAAAACACTTCTTGGGCAGCCAAGAAGATTCTGATTTACAGCAGCTGGGCTGGAGGGTGACTGCGGACATATGCCAGTGGCCCAATCTGTCTAACACTTTCACCTTATTTGAACCTTTTATTTTCTTTGAAATGTTCTTCCGTACCCTTATGACTTCTTCTAAGCCCAACTCAGCTTCTGTGACTGGCTGCAGGCAAAACATTTCAGTTCTTGCTTAATCAGAGCGAGAGAGCTGAGACTCCCTCACTTGTGTGTCTCCACCGCAGATGCGATTAATGATCTGACCCCAACTCTTCCCCCAAAAAACAACCACGTAGGGTACTGAGGCTTACCTAAAACCATTAGAAAAGCATTGAGCACCAAAAAAGCGACAGAAGCAGCAGTGAATCCTTCACCGCTCCCCGCACCGATGTTCACCAGGTGGCCTGAAACAGAACCAGCAGATTTGGTTGTGAGCAAACCGTTCAGTGCAGCGTAACGGAAGAGTGACGTCACTTGCAGTTGGAATGACTGCGACTCGAATTAATTGATGTTGGCCGCTATAAAGAGCATCTACCGCATCCGAACCCGTTGCTTCTGCCATGCAAAGCATTTGAGGTATTTCTGAAGAACAGGTGATGTTTATCCAGAAAAGCTGATGATTTTACCTCCAGCTTGTAATAAACAGGCTGAAAACATTAGTAACTCCTTGCCATACCTCTTAATTAAGAGCTTTAACTTTCCCCACAGGCGCTCATTTTAACAGGAGCTGGCATGGAGGCTGTACAAACATGCTGCCCACCTGGAGCTCACTAAGGCTTTTTAAAGCCCTGGCTCATCATTCTGAGATCTTCTTTCATGGCTATGACCAACTAAGATGAATTGCTCCAGGCTTCTGAAGGATAAATCCAGAACCTGGAGCCTGCCACTGCCTAAAAAGCATCTCCTGAACTGTTATTCTGAGACAACAGCCTGGAGACAGTCTGAGTGATGTCTCACAAGTTTCACAAGGAGATCTTGACCTTTGTTGGAGCTGAAGACACAACTTAGACTCCTGTAGCTGTCAGAGTACCGAGTGACTGCAGCAATGGCAATCAATAACATGAGTACCAGCTGAGATGTTTTGGTCGTGATCTTTTTACAGGGAGGAATACTGGTATACCCAGTGTGACTGAATCCCCTGGGAGAAGGAATTACGTTAGAGAAAGCAACCTGGAATTTCCTAAAAGCATCCCTTCGAGTAAGCAAAATAGTGATCCTGACCACACGTTACCTGCAAACCGAAGCCAGGTCCACGCTCCCCAGAAAGCAGCGTAGCAGAATGGGAGAATGCAACCAAACCTTCTCCCTCCTTGAACCTGGATCCTGCAGACATACAGCTGCACTATGGCTCCTGGGATGAGCACGGAGGGTATGGAGAGTTGCTGTCTGCTGGGGTCACTGAAGGTGCCCTGGACGGCAGAGGCTGCAGCCAGGCCATTGCAGATGTAGAATAAGGCATCTGGCACTTCAGCACTGGTGCTGCTTGGGAAATTCTTGGGCCTCGTGAAGAAGGTTTTGGCAGCCATCAGCGTGGTTTGAAGAGCCGAGCTGGACATAGCCTGGCCACCAACTGGAATCAACACCTTCTCCCCAATGGAGTTGATAAGGCTGGCAAAAGTGGCGTACATCGAGAGAGCGGTGCAAAGGCTGCAGGCAGCCCCGAGGAACAGGTGAGCACCTGGCATGGGGATCTGATGGATGGAGGCGGTTGTGAGGATGACGAACGAGGCATTTTGCAGCATCTCCAGGGTATCTTTGTGGGTTGACATCAGAAAGAGCATGCAGGCAACGGCCAGGAAGAACCACCCTCCAAACATTCCCAGCCTGCTCTCCTGAGCCTTGGACAGCCCAAGGAAGGTGGTGAGCGTCAACTCTTCCCAAGACATCACTAGCCAGTAGAGGCTGTGGACCCCAAACTTGGTGGTGTAGTAGACATCACCCCTCAGATAACTGTAGAAGCTGGACAGCAGCTGGCAGCTGGAGATGATGGACACCCACGCCACTCCAACACAGAAGTTCTTCATGTACCCGAAGAAGTAAAAGGCAAATAAAAAGGGAGAGACGGTATCGCAGATGTTGCCCAGGGCCATTGGCTCGGCGTACTTTGTGTTCTTTTTCTTTTCCTCCCCAATGGCCCTGGAAGAGCTCTTCTGCGCTGACCCCAGTAGCAAGACATTGAAGAGAGGGTGCCCAAAGCCCGGGAGGACGTACCGTTGTGTGATGCCCTTGAACAGGAGAGCCACCGCGCCGTACAACCCGCACGTGACGATGATGAGCTCAATGACACCTGACACTACCAGGGCCCACTGGCCAAACAGTGCCACCGCTTCAAACACCAGGGCAAGCGCGATGGCCCCGAATATGAAGGGCATGATGTAGTTTACTGTGGCTGAGCAGAAGGAGAGGATAAAGGAGATGGCAATGTAGGCCACCAGCCCGGCCACCGCACTTTGGCTGGCAGAGAGGTGGGCCATGCTGGTGGGCAGGAGGTGGCTGGCATTCCCTGAGGGCAGCGTTGCATTCTGCAAGGAGGGGTAAGTGGCCGCAATGATGCGTGTAGCCCCGTAGCTGCTCCACAGGGCGGAGAAGGTGAGAAAGGCTGCGCCTCCCAGGTGGTCGTACTTCCGGAAGGCAAGAAATCCTGCCAGGATCTGGACAAAGCCTCCGATTAGGATGAGGTGGACACCTGAGAGACAGGTAGGAAGGAAGCCACAAAAAGGCTTGAGTTGCGGGAAGCAGTGCTGCTTCTCCAAGCTCTGGGGGGACACCCCACTGCAGGTCCCACAGCTTTCTTGTGACCAGCCCTACGGCCTCTGTCTTCCCCTCTCTTCCCACCTTTATGACAAATTTCTGTGCTGAGCCTTGGTGTGTGGCCACTGAGCCCCTTGGTTTGCTCAAGATGGTGAGCAGGTCCAGCAGAGGTTGGGATCTATGCAGGTAAAGGAGTGGCACATGAAAGGTTTGGACCAGATTCCCAGCAGAGTTGTTGGGGAAGGAGGAGCAGCCATCCCAGGGGGCACACAGACCTTCTGTACGTTGGAGAAAGCCCCAATTTCCCCACCCATCCCACCAATGCTGTCCGTTGGCCCATGGGGAGGATGACTCTCAAAGAGTCCGTCCCACCTGGCGCTCTCGGGGGAAGTTCACCTCCGACCAGCAGCCCCAGCGTCCCCCATGAGCAGCATCACCCACCTGCGAGGATGTCCTCCGCTCCCTGTGGCCTGAGGCTGGTGTGCACCACGGCGAAGTTCTGCAGGCAGAGGAGGAAGGCGCTGACCACGTTCGCGAGGAGCCCCAGCACCGCCGGCTCGCTGTAGAAGACGGCCGCAAAACCCGCCGCGCTCGCCATGGCCCTTCCAGACAAAACAAGAATGTCGGCGGTCGCCCCCACAACCTCACCGTCGTCGTCGTCGTCTAGACCAGCGCTGCTGTGGCTCGGGCGCTCGGCCAGCCTTCAGAGCCATGCCCCTGCTCCAAGGAGGGAGAAACTGGTGACAGGCTCAGGTGTTTCCATGGTGCCTCCCCGCTCATTGCTCCAGACAAAGGCTCGATTCAAAGCAGAACTTTAGGTGCCTACTTTCCAGAGTCCTATCCAGAAAAAACACACACAACCTATTTAGGCTACAAGGATTTCTGGCAAAAACATGTTTAGGTGCCCCAAAGCGCTGCAGGTGGTGGTGATGGTTCCTGCCCCCTCTTCTCCGGGCTGTTGGAGATGGAGAGGAATGAATAGCCTAACACACATGAACAAACATTCAGACAAAACCCACAAGGTATTTTTGAGCCATTCCAGGACATTTCTTATCCACTGTTACAGACAAACAGGCAGGCACGACGCACACATACACAGTCTCCCTTCCAGATGGAATTTTCCAGCTCCATCCCTTTCTTGAAACCCTAGTGACTAAATAGTCTATTTTCAAACCCTTCATATTTCTACCATTAACTCGTCTATTTGCAGGCAGCCCCCACATTTCCATTCCTCTGCACTCCTGGGTACCATGAGCTGGAGTTTGTCCTCTGGAGGTTTTTGTTAGGAAACAAAGATGAAAATAAAACAGCAATGTTCTTGTTATTTTGGTATTTTTAGAACATTCTATGACCTAAAGGAGCTGGAAAAGGAGAAGGTGATGTATTATGTTCTCAGCCATTCCAAAAAGCCTTTTTGGAAAGAAAGGAAAGCAGGCGGCACTGCTGTTGATATGGGAAGTGAGGAGGAGTGAGGGAGCACCATCCAAACTAGAAATAAGTTTGTGAATATTAATGAACCTAAATCCCAGTGTCTGCTCTTGAACACACAGTATTCCTGGGCAGACGTACACATTTTGCAAACATCAGTGGCCTCTGGACTCTTTTGTTCCACTGAAAAACCATGTTTGCCTTCTTTCTGTTTATTCTAAAGGGTGTAATTTGCACCAAAATGAAGGATGAAGGATAAATTGACTCCTAACCACTCTGAACTGATGCAGCAACTTAAACTCTCATGAAATGCGGAAAGGGTAAAAACTTTCAAGTGAACCTTGGGGGACAATCAATTCATTCGATTATTTGGTTGTGCTGAAGGTCAGGGGTTTTGGTTCAGAGAGAGATGCGCCAAATCGCCATTCTGCAGGAGGAACACTCTCGCATCAAGCACGTCTGTAAACTACTGACTTGAAGGAGGCCCTAAGAAACGATGCACCCTTAGGAATTGCTGAGCAGCTACCTGTGGAGTCCGTGACGTTGTCTTTTTTTCTTTGAAATGACGTTCAGCTATAAATAAGCAGTTTGGTTTAAATGGTTATACTTGGAGGTGGGCCACAATATTAAGTTCCTCCAGATGTTTCGCTCTGAAATAGCCCAGGCAGCGGCTTTCTAGGCACGCTGCAACAAGACCCTGTTTTGAGTTGGTTTCTGGAGGAGGATGAGATGGGTTTTCTGGAGGAGGATGGGCTGGCCAGGTGACTGCTTGGCTCGCAGAAGCAGGTTTACGATTTGCCAAGGCTCACTTTGTCGGCGGTTCCTGCGTAACTAGCCGAGCTAGCGGTTGTAGAGCCTGTGACACACAGCTGGGGTTTGTGAAGGATGCAGAGACACGACTAATAGGGCTGGTTCCCTCTGCTTGCAGTGCGGTCCTTCATAGGACGTCTGAGAAGTGTGTGGGGATGGAAATACCAGAATATGCCATACTGGGCTCCAGAGGTGTAAAGGGAAAGGATGTGTGAGAGGATTTAGACCAAAATGAGGAAAAGGAGGAGGATGAAGGAGTTTCCCTTGGGAAGAGGAGGTTTTGGGGTTGGAAACAGCTGCAGACCTGCTCTGCTTTCGCCTACCCACAACATCCCCCCTGCACTGCAAATGCAGGCTGGTGCTCCCTGTCCTAAGAGCATTTCAGCATTTGGGCATTGCCTCCCCTCCTCTATTTCATGCAACACAAGGACGTGTCAAATAACTAATCCCCTCCTGTTCCTCTCTCAGGAGCAGCAGCACCAGTAAAGCTGTGGGCTGCGCCGAGACGTGGAGAAACAAGGGTCTGCGTGGAAACCCTCAGAGCTGTTTTGCTGTTCAAATCATGCCCAAGCCTCGTCTGTCCCTGGGATAAAACCGCTCACCGCCGCTGTCGCGATCCGTTTCATGCAGCTGCTGCCCCTGGCACGGCGCAAGGACCCGTCTCTCTGCGTGAGCTACAGAAAACTGGTGACATGGCACCTCTGCGCCCCGCTCCGTGCAGCACAGCGAGGAGGCGTCTCCCACCAAGGCTTTCCTTTGGGCTGAAGCCTGCAAGTTGGGCCTCCTCGGCTGGGACTGAGGCAAAGTGGCTCTTTGGGGAGAGATTGAGCAGGCGATGCAGGGCAGCGCGGAGGCAGAGGAGCAAATGAGAAGTCCCTTTCTTACTCTGTGGGGTTAGCAGCTCTCTGTACACACGGGGTACCAGCCAGCACAGCCACCAGGAAACCACGAGGATGGAGAGTTCCCCACAGTGAGGAGGCACCCGGAGACCTGGGGCGCTGCCAGGCCTTTCAGAGAGCCAAAGCCAACCCCTCGGTCACCCAACCTCCTCCGTCTGCTTTCCTTTTCCTGCTCTCCCTTGACGTTCTTCAGCCTGGGGTTTGCAGACATGGCTGGCGAGGTCCACCCTCCGTCCTGGCTCTTCTCCCCTCAGCATGACCTCTGAGCCATGCCCACGTGGCAGCTGGGCTGCAACCTCTGAACACCTTTTCCTCGACTTGCCGCCTTGCCCACAATAATTTCCCTTCACCCCCTCCAGAAAGGGTAATTCCCCTCTGCACCCCCTTTGCTGTTGTTCCTGGGCTTTGCAGACACCACTGTGTGCGTTTGCTTTGCACTGACATCTGCTGCCTGTGCTTCTATGCCTGGACTAATATTAATGGCTTCTCCTTGACTAATATTAATGGGAATATGCTGGTGTGTGGACATTGCCTCCACAGGAGGTTGGAGCAAGGCTTAACACGTCATGGGACATGTATATAAGTACCAAAATGTTAAATTTTCAGACATTCCCCAGTGGCATTTTGCGATTAGTTTTCCATCCCACGTTATTAATGATAACAAATGTTTACACAGCTCTGAGAAAACACTGCGTCTCTCAAGATAAACATGCTAAGAAAATGAAATGCCATTATTTTTTGGATAAGCACGCAGCAAGCTTAACAGTGCACAACAACGCTACGCAGCTGGATTAAATACCGCAACCCTGACTCTCCTCTGGTGAAAACCAGCACGAAGTTGCCTGAGATGCATTGCTGCAGTCACCGTGATCAAGGGTCTGCCTGGGGTTTAGTAGAAAATTCAGGCTGGTTTTAAATGCAAGGTCCCTCACACCAGGCTGTTGCTCTGTACAAAATACTACGCAGCATGTCAAATGTCCCCAGGCTTCACTGCTGGACAAAGCAAAAAGCCATGGCATTCCCCCAAAAGTCCAAACATTCATTCGGGAACGAAGGTCCCCAATGTCTCCTGGAAGCAACAGAGTTCACGTCTGCACTAATGTTTGAATGAACCAGCAGCACATGGCAGGCAACATCGCAGAGCTGGATATTTAGGAGGAGAGCTATGAAAAGACTCAGCCAAATGACAGAACACCGAATGTATTCAAGAAAAGCATCAAAGAAAAACACCAATGCCACGCTTCTCCCTCTGCAGCTTGGATTACCTGGTTTGGTGACACTTCAGCTCAATGGGAGGATGCTCTTGTCCCTCTCATTTCCTGGTTAGTACCAGTTTTATAGTCCTCCTCTGTGGGAGGAGCCCCGGGGCCAGTTGCTTCATGCATTGGCACCTGCGGCATTTTGGAGGCAGGAATTTCCTTGAACTTTGTCAGTTATTGTCCTGAATCTTTTTTTTATTTCCTGAAACCAGGGGGGGTTTCCCTTCCGTTCAGCAGAGAAAAACCACCCCTCCTCATCTATTCCCCCCACCCTCTCCGTCCCCAGAGGCTGATGTCATCACACTTGAAATTCAGTTGCAAAAAAAAAAAAAAACCAAAACAAAAAGCAAATTGCCTTTCAGAAGCATATATAAACCCTGACACCAAAGCACCTTTCAGACAGACACCTCTCCCATCCCTCGAATAGAGCAGTGCAGAGCTGGGGATTAAGCAGCCACCAAGCATGGTCTACTTATCCTTACAGGTAACTGCTATTCCTTGTACCAAACCTCTCCATCTCTGATCTTTCCTTTTTCCCTTTAAGGAGGTAATGTCGTTTGCCGGGCGGTTCCTCAACTGGTCAAAACTGTCGTGACATTAAATGGGAACCTGCCCCAAGACTAACAAAACCAGATGGTTTTCACAGACGCTTTGTTCATAGTTACTAACCTGTTCCTTCCATGCCTCTTCCTTCTCCGTGTCCCAAACGTGTTCTGTACGGTGCCAGGGCAGGGGGGTGTTGGTGTGGGGATGTGCTGGGTGGTTTTTTCCTCCTCGCATCCACTCTGAGCTGGTCGTGCTCGCAGCCGTAAGAGGATTTCATGGTAGGTCTGGAAAGGCTGTGCTGCCCCTTCTACTGTACCGCCTGCTTTCCCTGGCTATTCTTGGCACCCTTGCTGGACTGAGCTTTGGAAATTTTTTTTTTTTTTTCTCCTTTAAATGTGTAGTTAGTTTTGTCTGCTCGTTTGATCTGTGAGTGACTTGCAATGCCATGTTAGAGGCACAACCGGTAAAACGGCTCTGAAAAAGTTCAGGCAGCTCAGGCGACAAATGCTCTTTCTCTGTCTTTACTCTAGACAACCCAGAAGTTCTTGGCAAGCTCCCGGCAAGTTCACAAAACTGCTGCTCACGGTTCGTATCTCTCTGCAGAACAGCGTTCCCTATCTGTTTTTAAAGAGCATCCCAAAATAATCATGTCATTATTTAAAAAAAAAAAAAAAAAAAAAGCGCTGGGCAGAGCGCACTGAGATAAATTGCTCAAATTCTTGGAAGACAAAGCGTGCGTGGGGGGTCTTGTGGTGGTTATCACTCTTGGTTGGTAAAGAACAAGGAGAAAAGTAACAAGTGGTAAAAATGTTGATTGCCAGTCCTGCGCTAAACCAGAAACTTTAACTGGTTTAGAACCAGGCTTTCCGAATTCTTACTCTTTGACCATAAATGTGAGATATTTAAATTGTAGCTGTGTCGGATTGCTCAGATCCTTAACTCCTCTGTTTGTCATCACTTCTGTATTACACCTGATCTTGCTGTTCGCAGCGCTGGAAGTGATTCACGGATCGTCCTCCGTGTCTCACAGCCAGCCTGCTGTCTTCTCCAGCCCTGCACCTCTGCAGCTTCTCTGCTTCAGACAAATTCAGCACAACTTTGTTGTGTAGCTGGTTCATCTATTATGTCTATTGATTTGTTTTAAAATGTGTTATTAACACAATAAATGCAATGAACGTTACTTAATGAACAATCGGGAACAAGAGAAATCATAATAATCCGTGCTGATCTATTGGGTCGTGGACAGAGTCCTTTATTTTCAACCGCAGCGCAGCTGCCACACGAGGACAAAAACACCGGAGTCATGAAATGCTTTTAACCGAAGGGTTAAAAAATATCGCTGACTACCGCAGTGACAAAGAGCATTTGGTGACGGGAAGGAAGCAATCAGGATTTTATGGGTGCGGAGTGATTCGAGCAGATTTTCCTCCAGCCTCTCCAATCTGGTTTGATTCGCTGTTCCCTTCTCCGGGAGGGCGTCGGTGCTTGTGTTTGTGGGATACTGGAGATGCTCGCAGGGTACGCAGCGAGGACACAGATTTTTGTCAGCAGAAGGTTTCCAAACTGCTGAGTGTTACAGATTCCTATAGCAAGATATTTCATAGAGCCGCTGCAAGGGGGGAATTTTATTTCAGTGAGTCACGGCGGTGATGACATTCTCAGCTGTGTTTACAAGTGGTTTTTAGACTCCTAGGCTCGAGGTGAGCCCAAATACATCTGCAAGCAAACTGTGAGTCAGTAGACATGACATTTCAGAATGAATACAAGCTAGTGAAATTAGGGAATGGTCATTTTTTTTAATTGGGATATTTTCTGTTTAAAAAATAAAGTGTCATACGTACCTGCTGATTTTGATGAAGTTTCTGGCAAGATGTTGAAGCAAAGTATTTTTATTTTCTTGCTTCACTCCTCTTGACCTTTTCATGTGCTTTAATCACATCTTTTCATGGCATCATGGACATTAATGCCATCTTTTTTCTGTGTGCATGTGTGTGTGTGTACTCCCCCCATACCTGTACAGGTGTATATATATATATATATACATATATACGGATTCACAGTCAGGCAAATGTTAGCTATATGGAATTTTATAGTTTTCCTACTCTCACGTGCACCCTCAAAATTATATTATAAATTGAGATGGATCATAATAATTATAATTCTATGTATTCTAAATTCATCAAAGCAAAGCAATTTGTCACTGAATTTAAAAGTACAATGGCCCCAAGTTGGATATTTTTCACAGAATTATAGCACCTCCAAAGATTTGGAAATGGTGACTTCCAAATCCATCAGTGCCAGCAGTCTGTGCTGCCTGCCCTGCTCTACCTTAAAGGTCATAAATTCAGGCACCGATTTTGCGTGTTGCCTGGCAAAGGTGTTTTCAGAGACAGGAAAAACTTTTCTTCAAACACCAAGCTCAGGTGATCTCCTGGTGTAATCTCCTTCTGAAGCATAGCCTGAATCCTCTGATAGGCTGAGCTCAACTATGAAAGAATACACAACAGGCTTTTTTTTTTTTAAGTGCTGAAATTTTCTTGAGTGCATAGGGCTCAAGAGCTTTGCTGGCTAAGTCAAGACACCTCAGTGCCTTGTAGGACCAAACCTCTGGATAAATCCAGGCTTTGGGTCTAGTCCCACTTGCCAAAAAACGATGGAAGCTATGGGAAGTGTTGTTTTTATGCGATCCACTCCCAACAGGGCACCACTGGCAATGGAGCAAGGCACCAGCTCTCCCTTTTCTCCAGATAAAGGGACATAATTTGTGTTGATCCCCCAAAGGATGGTTTCTTGAAACCCAGGGTGGGGGGAGCCCTGGAGCTGCTTCACTTGAACCTTCTTGAAGCCATGCCAGGAGGCTTCACAGCACGTGAAGGCAGGAGGAGAAAGGACGTGCTGTAGACCCTTGAAAACCCATGGAGAGGGACAAGATTCCCACCAACCTGGTTGCCTTGAGCTCCTTGTGCGGCAATGAGGGAGAAATGGCACCTCCCCTCAGAGGAGATGCCAGTCCCCTCTCCAGGAACACCTCTCCGCTGTCTGTAGAGGGAGCCTGGAGCAATGGTGCTCCTCTCCTGGACTTCGCCACGTGCCTGAAGCCACAGAAGGTGACTCTGGGCCCAAATGGCATCCTCAGGATGAGGCTCCCAGCCTGGGACAGCACGGGGAAGCTGTATGTAGTGTCCCAGATCTGCAGGGCTGTATGCAGCCAAGTGACCGGCAGGACATGCCGGGGAGATCCTGCACTCTCCAGCTGCCTTTGCCCTTCGATAAATTCAGTGAGACCAGAGAGTGAAGACCCGTGAGCTGTCAGCACAAGGCCCACGTGTGTCTTTACCCCCTCCCCTCTCTCTTGGTGCTTCAGTGGTGGCCAGGAGTGCTCCAGAGGAGACTGTGACCAGCAGCTTTGCCTCCTTCATCCACGCGGTGCGACCTGAGCACTTGTCCAAGACCGTCCGTCACAGAAGCAAGAGGATGATCCTCGATAGCATCGGCGTTGGCCTCGTGGGCAGCACAACGCACGTGTTCGACATCGCTCTGCAGTACTGCCGGGTAGGAACAGCCCCGTGTTACCCTGTAGTTACGTGGTGCCCACCCTGACGCCACCCCCGCAGCCAAGGCCTTACTTCACGGCTGACGTAGGAGTAGAGGGGTGTTCTGGCATCGCACAACCGCTGCTTCCCTCAAGGTCCTCACCTGAATTTCCCTCCCTTTCACAGGAGCTGTACTCCTCAGTTGCCGTGAGCTCTGTCTATGGCAAGCCAGGCATAAAGCTCTCCCCCACCCTGGCTGCGTTCACCAATGGAGTGGCGGTAAGGCAGGCTCTTCCAGGGGCAGCTCCGCTTTGCGGCGCCTTCAAAGACACTAGTTAGTGTTACAGGACACAGACTGGTGACTGGGAGGGGTAAGAAGGGGCGAGAAGTCACAGGCTCCCCTGCAGTCTTGCACACTGCTTTTAGAGGGACCAAACAGCCACCGTGGGGACCATTGGGTGACCGGGTGGATGCTGTTACAGACACAGCCTCAGCGATATCAGCAAGGACCCCTAGCTCCCTCAGCTTCCCATCTGTTTCTCCACATCTCCGTTTCTCTGGCAGACTCACTCTATGGACTTCGATGATACCTGGCACCCTGCTACTCACCCATCAGGGGCTGTTCTGCCCGCTCTCCTGGCAGCCTCCCAGATGCTACCTCCAAGCACCAAACCCAACGGCACGGATTTCCTGCTGGCATTTAATGTGGGCCTGGAAGTGCAAGGAAGGCTCATGCATTTCTCCACTGAGGCTCACAACATTCCAAAAAGGTAAACCCTCCTTTTCTTCACCGAGTAGGAAGAGGGTTGATGAGGTCTGTTAACAAGCCTTCTCAGGGTTGCAAAATGTTAGTTTAAGTTCAGCTGGACTCAGAATCAGGATAAAGCCCTGCTGAGAGCCAAATGCCAGTTCTGCCAGAGCTGATGAGACACCACATATTCATTTGGTGACCTCCAGTGATCTTGCCTCAAAAACAGCCATCAGGAGGACTACCACTGAGTCTGCAGTGTCGTCATCTAAACAAACCAGGGCAAGAGCACAGGACAGGCAGTGGCCCACAGCCATGCAGGCAGCTTAACTATGGGCACGGTCCCTGGCACTATTTTTGCCTGTGCCACCTGCCGTTCACCAGGGAGTGCCCTGGTGTGCCCCAAGGCGTAGCATCGACCCAGAACTGCTGTCCTTGGGCATGCTGGGTGAGGCCACTTTGTTTGTCTGGGGGGAGAAAGTTTGGCTGTGTGGACACAAGCCATGTCACTAACTTAGGGAAAATTAAAAATTGCTTTCTGGAGATGCTGAGCTCACTCTGTTGTCTCCAATGAAGTTTGAAGTAGACGCTCAGTTTTCCAATGGCTAAATTTTGAGCTGGGTGAATCCCACCTGCACCAGAGCCACGAGGGTTGATCTGACTTGACAGCTCATTTCCAGTCCTGCAGGCAGGTGAGGTGCTTGGGTGCTCCCTGTGCTCACACCTGCAATTTCCCCTTTAGGTTCCACCCTCCCTCGGTGGTCGGTACCATGGGCAGTGCTGCGGCCACGGCAAAACTGCTCTCTCTCAGCCCGGCCCAGTGCGCACACGCTTTGGGCATCGCGGCGTCGCTCGCAGGAGCGCCCATGGCAAATGCTGCCACCCAAGCCAAGCCATTGCATCTCGGAAATGCCACCCGCCTGGGCTTCGAAGCAGCGCTGCTGGCCGCCCGAGGGATGGAGGCTAACCCCTTGATTCTGGATGATATCCCTGGTTGCTCTGGATTCAGCGCTTTCTACGGTGTCTATCAACCCAAACCACTGTCCGCACCCAGTGACCGTCATGAGTTCCTCTTGGAGAAGCAGGATATTGCTTTCAAGCGATTCCCAGCCCACCTGGGGATGCACTGGGTGGTAGATGCTGCCTTGTCTGTCCGGAACCTCTTCGTCAACTACGCAGGGTCCTTCTCTCCCTCTTTGATCCGCACCATTGTGCTGAAGATCCCAGTGTCCAAGTACATCAATCGGCCTTTCCCCAGCTCCGAACACCAGGCTAGGCACTCCTTCCAATTCAATGCCTGTGCTGCCCTGTTGGATGGTGAGGTGGGCCTCAGCTCCTTCGCAGAGAGCAACATCCACCGGCAGGAGCTGAGGGAGCTGCTGGACAAAGTGGTGGTGGAGCACCCTGAAGATAACGTGGCCAACTTTGACAAGATGTACGGAGAGGTGGCACTGCTCCTGCACAGCGGGGATGTCCTGACAGGCAAATGTGACACTTTTTATGGGCACTGGAGGAAGCCTCTGAGCGAAGAATCGCTCCTGAAGAAGTTTCGATCCAATGCCTCTCATGTGCTTCCAGAAGAAAAAATAGAAACCATCATCACGATGGTGGACAAGCTGGAGAATCTGTCAGACAGTTCCCAGCTGGCCTGCAGCCTGTGAGGGAACAGCACATGGGTTTTTGATAAGGGACTTGCCCCGGTGAAACTCAGATGCTTTTCTTCGTTGGTGCTTTACTATTGATTTCCAATGACAGGGAAGTTCGCACCCCTTGAGGTCAAAGTAGATGCTTTAATACCAAAGGAGCCCACCAGGCAGGAGGTCTGTCTGTGTCAGTAATTAGTACACAGATTAAATTTCAACTCATGTTTAACGCTGCCTGAGTAGCTGAAAGACCAACACAAATACACAAAAAAAAATCCCATGGAAATTTATGAGCATCCTGGGGTACCATCTGGAATCCGGTTCCCCAGAAGGAACTGTGTCTAGATATCTTCTAAAGCTGCATTCGAAGCTTTTTCTGTGCAGAATGCCTAACTGCTGAGCCTGGGAAGAAGGGGAAGTTCAGCTGCAAAACGTGTGCTTTTCTTAGTGCTCCTCTGGGCACTTTTCGGCCCATGGTTAGTTAGTCATTCTGGCCAGGTGAAAAATCCGTCAGTTACTGTAAACAGCCCTCCCAGGCAGAGAGGGACTTTTTTTTTCTTCTCCAGTGAAAATCTCCCGTTTCTCCAGCACTTGGGAAGTTTTGTCACTTCTCTGTGTACGAGCGATGGTTCCAGAACCCTTGAAACCTGTATGTCTTCTCTGAACGAAAGGCGATTGGTAGGTGAGGAGCCCTACATCAGTCCTACACCTACATCCTACGTCTTCTGTGAGGTGATCCCTGCCAATCCTAGGACTGTGCCACATCATCCCTCCTGGCTTTATGCCGGCACCTATTTGGAGCTGGCTCACCAGAGGTGGTCTCACCAGTCTGTGCAGAGATGGGCACCTCTGGGTGGTGACTTGGGCATATACATGCTGTGTCTCACATTGGGAAATTCCTGTTTCTGTCCCCTGAGAGGAGGGAAAGGTTACAGAGACTCAGTTCTTAACTTGTTTTTCCAGCTGGGATGGAATCAGAGCTTGTGCCCCTGCGTAGCCATTCAGTGAAAGGCTTCCTTACCCTGTGTCCTTTCTCAGCAGTGAGATGGAGAACTATGCGACGTCCCCCTGTACGTTAAACAAATACTGTGACTGCTCATCCAAAGGACTTGTTTCCCATGTGATCATGATATAGGTACAGAGTCTCTTGCAGAAGTGAGGGTTGCCTTCTGCAAGGGGGACCAAGGTGGGACTAGACGGGCAAGAAGGTATGTGGGACGGTTCCTCTTTAGCTTGCTGGTAGTGGTCTATGCAGAGAGCTTCCCATCCAGAGCCAAACTATTTGCCCACCTGTTAATCCACTCTCTCAGACTGTCTAGCATATTCACACGGAATCTTTCTGAATAAAGAACTGTACTAAATATATTTTCTGCATAAAGATTTAATGCTACGTTATGTAGATCATCGGGTTTTCAGTTTTAATCTGAACATATGCAATACGGAGGCTTTTCCCAGGAAAAGGGAAACCCAGCTAGAAGACTGGTCTGTGGCCAGTGATTTCTCCAGCCCCGCAGGCTCCTGTTTTTCCTGATAAGAACAATGACTATTAGCCAGCAAAGCCTGGCTGTGGTTAAACACGATCTCTCAACCAAGAGAAGTTACCCAGTATTTCTCTGTTAAGCAACAGATTTCGAATACTTGCTAGGTTTCCGTGACAAGCTCCTAGTTGTCCTTGGTTCAAGTCAGGTGTGAGCTCACCAAAAATGTCATTCCGTGTTTCACAACTCAATGAACTGGAAACCCACAGAGCCAGTGCCTTCCAAGTCAGCCTTTAGCTCAACATTTGTCAATAATGTGACAGAACCAAGATGGGCTTCAGTTGAGGGAACAATGTGCCTCAGTGGATTATCTGTGTCTCCAGTGTCCTAACATCTGTTCCAACGTTCTCATGTCCATGCCTTCTGCACTATGCTGCAGTGATGCCAAGTAGCAGTAAAGCTAAGCAGGAGAGGAGGGAACTAGCAGCTTTTACCTGTTGGTGCTGGAGCAGAAAAATGAGCTTTTCAGTTGGGTTTCGGGCTACATTTTTTCCCAGAGATCCAGAAACCCTTCTAAACCTCATTTATGTCTTTGCTGTCCCATCAGATGCAAAAAAACTTTCAGCAGATGATGTGTAAAATTAGGAAGGGAAGACACAGGAAGGCCGTAAGGTTCCAACTTTCCTTTTACTGGGCCCCTGATCAATGGAACCAGTGGCTTCTCCAGAGCATCTAGGAGCTAAAGGCATACCTATGATCTTTGTCATTCATGGCATTTCCTCTAAAAGCCTAGGATCCTGAAAACGCCTCCAGCATCCCAGCCCAAGAAAGTGTCTAACTCGTTATTTCCAGTTTCAAACAGCAAATGTTCCATATCCTTAACTAATTAGGAGGCCCAAACCCCTGGCAAGGGAAGCGAGGCCTTAAAAGAGCCAAGGAAAAAATTGCCTGTGAAAATTATAGACCAGCTTGTGTGATTGAGGGCGTTCAGTGATTAGTGTGGTGCCACCAAAGCCCCTAACTTCTTCTCTCAGGTGGAATAAGAAAAGAGCCACTGTCCTGCTTTCGACCACTGTTCCAAGGTAAATAACACTTAAAATTAAGAAAAGGAAACATTTCTCCACAAACATATTTACGGCAGCAAGCTCAGCGAGTGAAAGGACACTTGAGGTGCAGAGCCAGCCAGGATCCGTGTTCATAATCAACCAATAACTACAATCCCACCCCAGAAATTAATGGGGCTCTGCTGGCACATGCACTCGGTTGGGGAGGAGCCCTGACTGGTCAAGAGTGGGGGAGAGCTGAGGCTGGTGGGAGCAGGATGCTGCCATCAGCCCTCTCCCGTGGGCAGGACCCACCCGTGAAATCCCCACGAGAAGGACCCACCCATGGGGTCCCTGTGGGCAGGACCCACCCGGCAGGTCTCTGTGGGCAGGACCCACCCAGCGGGTCTCCGTGGGCAGGACCCACTCGTGAGGTCTCCATGGACAGGACCCACCCTTGGAGTCCCCATGGACAGGACCCACCCGTGGGGTCCCCGTCCCATCGCGGACCCCTCAGCACCCTGGACAGCAGCCGGCGGCTGGGACGGCGGGCTCTAGGACCGCGGGGGCTCCGCGCCCCTGGGGGTCGCTCCCTGGGGGTCCCTCCCCATTCCCGGGATGAAGGCCAGATCTCTCTGTGGCTTTGTCCCACGGCAGCTCCTGTCTCCAGTTCCCAGCCGTGGGTCAACTCGAGCTCAAAGCTCGTCCCCGACGAGCCACCAACCGGCACAAGCTGCTGATCATCTGAATTAGGGGGGGTTTAGGGCTTTGTTTTGTTGGGGTTTTTTCGCACCGTGGAGAATTTTGGATTTCCCACGAAATGCCAGCAGAAAAGAAATTAGTACAAGTCAGGGTTTGTTTCAGTTTGAGAGAGGATTTGGACTGTAGAGGTCAGAAGAGTCCTCTCTGCCTTCTGTGACGTTGCTACCGCAATGTGGCCAGCTGGGGAACTGCTCTCCTTGAAAAACCCCAAGTCCTTTTTTATGGTTTTATGCATTTTAAATAATTGAGGAATTGCTTTTTTTAAATAATTGAACAAAGAAGAACACTGAGGGCGGTCCCACAAGTATCCGGGTGCTGTCAGGCAGCGTCCGAGCGGACTCCGCTGCGGTAGATCCCTGCCCCAGCTCCGCTGACAGACCTTCCTCCTCACTGGGAAGAGCCCTGTCACCCTCCATGCCATGCAGGCAGCTCCATGCCAGAGCTCCTGAAGCAACTCTGGATGCTTCTTCTGGACAGAGGAAGGCGAGAGTGTTGGCCTTCCTCTCCCTGGTCCAGAGGCTCTCCCAAGCTCTGGACATGTTGCCATGGGGGGGGGTCAAGTTTTTGCAAGGAGGCTGATGTTCCCAAAATGAACGACTGAGACAAACAACCCATGGGAACGTGTCATGCATATGGGTGGAAAGGAGGAGCAAATCCCTCCCAGCTGCGGTATGAGGTTGCATGCTTGCCTGGACAGCCAGGATGTGCAGGCCGGACACACGCAGCTGGTGCAGGAGCCAGAGCAAAGCCCTGTTGCTGACTTACTGGGAGAGGGGCTGTAAGGGGGGGGGGCAATGTTTTCTGCCGGGTGCCAGCATCTTCTAAGCACCTGATTTCACCCTCATCCCTGCATAAACCTACGGGAACTTGCTGCCTTTAGACACCCTACCCCCACGCAGCCATCTCTCTGCTTTTTCCCATCCCGGGTGATGGGAACCCTATAAATATTTGTGCAGAGCTGAGTATGAGGCGCGGAGCTTCTGCCTCAGGAGTGCTTTGTGTGTCAGACACTGGGGCCAAGTTCCCAGCTAGGAAATGGATTTCAATGGTCCCAACTGGATTTAAACCACTGGCTTGGTGTGAAAGCTACCAGCGCCAGCCTGAGTCAAACCAAGCAGGCAGGCAGAGAGGAAGGGAGACAGAAATCTTCACCTCTGTAACAGTGACTATGAAGAGGAAAGGGATGATGGTTCTTTTGTGGACAGTGTAGAAATGAGGGGCTTCAACTGCAGCAAAAGTGGCGTCAGACATTAGGAAAAATGTCCCAACAAGAGTGGTGCAACAGCAGCAGGACAGATCTTCCAAGAAGGTCATGAAATCTCCATTGATGGTGATTTATGAAAGCAGGATTCACACCCAGGGGTGAGAGCTGAGCAGGGTGCCTTGGGAGAACTCTCAAGGTTATGGCTGGGATTTGAGACTTGTCCTGGGTTTGCAAAATAAGAGCTCGAACCTGAAAACTGGCCATCAGAAACCTGGCCCTCTGCATCCTGTCTCCTGCTGGGACACAGGCAGAGTATGGATAGTGGTTAGGGTTTGTCCTGGTTTGGCTGGGATGGAATCACAGCCCAGCCATATGGAGCAGGCTGTTAGCTGTTTTGAGCCAGCCAGGGCAGCTGACCTGAGTTAGCTACAGGTGTAGCCCATCCCATAATGCCATGGTCATTATAAAGGGGGGAAAGTTGTCTGGGTGTTTTTCTGCCTGCTTGAGGTCCTCCTGCTGCTCCTTTTTCCTTCTCCTGCTGCTCCTGAGGACTGTGATGGCTAGACTTTCCAGGCTGAGTATAACTTTATGTATTTTATTTGTTTTGCTGTTTCATTAACTCTGTCTTTGCTTCAACATTTGGGTCTCCTCTCCTTTTCCTGAGTCCCCTTCTCAACTGGGGTAGGGTCATCGGGTGATAGAATCACTGCTGTAGTTTAGCCCCAGGTACAGGCTAAACAAAGACAGGTTTCCCTTCGTTGGCTGCAGTCGTGTCTGTGCAGTACCTGGAAACCTCGATCAGGTTCTCATCAGGGTCTCGGAAGTAGATGGATGTTATTGGACCCATGGCACCAGTTCTGGCTACGGGACCTTCTTCAATAATCACCCCACAGGCCTGGGAGGAGACATAAGAACAGGGGTTTAATGCTTAAGGTAGTCTTATCAGGGTGTTGTGTGCTCCTCCCTCAGCCTTGAAAACACGAGCTGTTGGATGAGACAATTCTGACCTTCTTTAAGACACAGAAAGTGTCATTTGGAAGCTCTGGCTTTGTGCCTCTTGGGGTCACACTGCCCTATGGACACTTTATGCCTTCCTCACCTTCAGATGATCCAGCAGCTGGTCCAGGGGTGCCTGTGTGATAAGGCAGATATCTGCAGAGCCAGGGACCGGGCACCGAGCCTTGGGTTCAAACTCCTTTCCAGCCTCGTGCAGGTTAAACTTCTGGTTGCCAAAATGTAAAGCTTTGCGATTTCCCTGTCCCCAAAGGAAAGAATCAAAGTGCAGTGAGATTTACTGGGCTGGAAGCCTTCAGCATCCAAAACAGGCCAAGTGGCCTGAAGCTTGGGCAGGAGATGAGTTGGGGCTGTTCTGAAAATGGTAACCATCTTTCCCTCTCTTTGCCAATGGAAGCATCAAAATAAGAGCCTGACAGGCCTCTTTAGAGGATGTGTGGGTTTGAGAGTTCTCCTCCTTCAGTCCTAGAAATTGTTTTTCAAAGAATGGGGATTTTTTGTTTGTTTGTCATATTGACTCCTTCTGCAGCGTAGTTTGGATTTTCCTCTGCCTGAGCTTGACTCTGTTGAAACACAAAGCTTGATGGCCTGCAGCTTGTGCTGGTCCTACCATCCCCACCCCAAGGAGGTGCCCCAGAGAACCTATCAGAGATCCACAAGGACGAGCCACTGTCCCAGAACTGAAGCTCCAGGTCCCCTAGACCTGAGCTGAGCCTGTGCCCTATGTTACCTTGAAAGTCACCACCTCCATGCCCAGGACTTTGGAATAAAAGGCCACAGTTTCATCAATGCTCTTCACAGTCAACACGAGGTGGTCCAGGCGCTGGATGAAACATGAGGGTGGATTCATACACTTCTCCTTCCAGGACATCATCTTGGGGCGTGCAAAAAACACAGAACATGAAGGTTAGGAGCACCCAGCTGCTCTGGGAAATGGTCCAGGCGGCTGTGGACTGGACCGTGAATGGAGATCAAACAGGTTTTCTTTTGGCCTGCAGGTGGCACAAGTACAGAAGCAATAAATCCTCCTCCCTGGAAGGGCCTCAGACCCCCTCTTTGCTCTGGTGGGACCTGAGCATGCCAGAGCCCCTGGCTGGGGCTGGATCTGGAGGACAAGCTGGGTGACCTTGCTGAGGGCCGATGTCGCCAAGATGCTGAGCTCCCAATGCACAAAAACCCATGTGCTCCAAGGATGGACCATGTGCATGACCCTTCCATCCAACTCCCTCTGGTGTCCTCCCAACTTCCTTCGTGTCCAGGGGTGGGTGCTCATCCAGGTGGAGCAAAGACAGAGAGTGAAGACAAGCTGGGCCCTGGCAGTGCAGTAGGAAATGTCTCTGGGGGAAGAATGTTCGTGGGAGAAGAGGCCACCAGGGCTGAAGCAGCTGCTTGGTGTCCCCATGGGCTGTGTCATTATCTTACAGTAAGGGGACAGAATCCCTTCTGGTGCCCATATAGTGTAGATATCAAACAGAAGATAGGGACTGTGGCCCTGACCAGTGCCAAGAGGATGGGAATTTGCCACCAACGTGACTGCCCTGTGGGACAGAGCCTGAGGGACGGATGGCTGAGGGCTCTGGGACCGTGACACGGTGGCTTGGGAGGGGAAAACCAGTTTTAGGAAAACTAAGAATGCTGCAAATACTTCAGTGACCTACTTGTCGTGTCACTGATTCACTTCAGCCCCATCCATCCCAGAGCAGGATCCCTGATGGTCCAGTTCTAATAATCCTGATTCTGATGAACCCCTGATCATCAAACCGTGTTTAAAGCAGGCTGAGGCTGCTTAACCCAGTGGCAGCAGATCTTCCTGCTCTTCCCCAGAGCCTGGGATCACCTTTGCACCAAGCTGTGAAAAGGAAGTGGGTTTGGCCCCAATAGCCTGAATGATCATTTTGGGAGGCCGTGAAGTTCTCATTTCATTTTGGGCTTGGTTGATTTTACCTTCAGAAAACCTGACTGTGGAAAATAGGATGGCTGTGACAAGCCCCTCAATGAAATGGAGTCAAGTTTCCTTCAAATCAGTAACAGCTCTCTACTGGAGTACATCTACTTCTCACTCTTAAAAAGCCCTGAATCCTGATACAAAAGACAATTCGCTCTTCTGAGACTCTCAACAGTTTCTCCACTGACACCTCTGTGCAAGGGAAGCTTGACACTCCTGCTGCCTCTTGGAGGGGAAAAAAAAAAACTCCAGGTGGAAAATAAACCCTCTCAACAATTAATGCAGCACAATATGGCACAAATCAGGACAACAGCCCACAACACCAACCACTATTTGCTTTCAAACTGCTGGACATCAGCAGCAGGCAGAGGGTGAGGCTGGTGGCAGAGGTTCAAGGAGGTGGAGTGTGAGGGTATGGGGGACTCAGCAGCCTGGGTTTACAGTGGTTCTTGGTGTTTTGCCTTATGTTAGGTTCCTGTCCTCTGGCATTGCCCTTCTGCATCAGAGTGTGGGAAACGGCTGGCAAGGAGAGATCTCAAAGCCCCGCTGAGACAGGAGCGAGGTCAGCATAAAACCAGGCACAGTTTCACCAGGGCATCTGCTCACTGCAGACGGAGGAGCTTGCAGGAGCAGGAGCCTGTTGTCCTCAGCCTGGGGACTGCAGCATGGCCTGGATGGTGCCCGATGATTGCACCAGTTATGGGGGGGAAGCTGTTAACAGAGGCAGTGGAAAGTCACCGCTCCTCCTTGCTGCAGATGGCGTTTGGTGTTTAACAACCTCCCCTCCGCGCAACGCCGGGCTCGGTCCTTCCGCAAAGTCCTTTCCACCCAGGAAGTCCTCCTGAGCGCTCCCAAGTTGCGGAGCCCTCGTGTCACGGCCTGCAGGTCCCAGCTCCTGCCTAGCCAACCTTGCCGATGCCACCCTCCCTTCCCACGTGAGCCCCTCGGCGAACAACCGCGAGGAAATGGAGCTGCAAAAATTGGCTGAGTACCTGCGGGAGAGGACGAGCAGCCGGGCAAGCTGGTGCCGGGCGGTTCCCTTACGCTTTATTCCCTCCCTTATTCCCAGAGCTGAGCTGTGCAAGCAGCAACGTCACTGGGGAATGGGAGGGGGGGAACCCGGTGAGATTAGAAACAGGAGCTCTGAGCCCTGCTCCCCGCAGAGGCGTACCTTGACCCAAGGGAGCTAAAAGTCCAACGTCATAATTTGCTTGAAAAACACTGGGAAAAGAGTATAGATGTTTTAGCCGCGTATCTTTTGCTTGGTAAGGGAAAGGTGGGTCGATGTGCTGCACTAAAGTTCACAGTTGAACTTGGTGCTCAGACTGGGGTGACTCATGGTGGTGTCCCTTAAGAGCCCTCCAGTGGGGGGGCTGCTACTGGTCTCAATGCAAAGCCACAGAAAAGAAGGTGCCAACACTCTGAATGGGGAAAGAGGCTCATAAATCTGCCCTGAGGGTAATTACGGAAAAGAGATGCCGTTTATTTTGAAAACACAAGTGACAGACCACTCCTGGAGGCTCTGCAGCAGCCTTGTGCCAGCTGGCCCAGAGCGGGGCAAGCAGGACAGAGCGTGCTGCTCGGCTCCTGCTGCAGCCTCGCTGTCGACACCTCTTCCCTCTGTCAGCCCCTGATTTTCACAAGACCTGCAGGAGCTGTCTCTGTGATTTCAGCTGTCCTGCCTACTCCACATCAAGTGGTTCAATAGCCACGCAGGGGGGCTGGCAGACAGAGGGGCAAGCAGGTGGACCTCCCAAACCTCATTTTCTTGGGAAAAATCCTACTAGCTTCTCTTTACTGACAAAGTTGTTCCCACAGGTGCTAGTGACAGTGACACCTGACAGAGCTCTGAGGGTGCTAATTGGGCTTAACATCCCTCACCAGCCTCACCTGGGGGCTTCCACCTACATCCATGGGTCCTGGAGCATATTTGAGCTCTTCTCGGGGCCTTCACTTCATGCCTGGGTTTTGGCGCAGGGGGGCTGGTCTCTAGCCTAGCCCTAGGTGTGTCTCTACCTGGCCAATGACCCTGCTGGTCTGGACTTCAGCTTATAGACTGATATCCTGGTCCTTGACCCTGTGTTATCACTGTGGACCTGATTGGTATTTTGTACTGAACCAAAGAGTTCAGGATCTTCAGCTTTTTAGAGAGAAGGTTCTAATGGACAGCATGTTAGACTGATGACTATCATCACAAGATAGAGGCTGTATTTTCAGCAACAAAAATATATTAGCGAGTTGTGATGTTGCTACAGGATGCTTCATTAGAAAATGGGGTAAGAACAGCCAGCTCCTTGAGAGACCAGTTTGGTTCTCCAGAACTGGAGCATTTGCTCCACTCCAGTTTACATGCAACTAAATCCTTTCTCAGCTAAAAGCATTAACACTTTTTATATCAACAACTCTGAACTTTCCTCTCTCTCTGAAGAGCTGGTAGAGCAATGCTGCGTGTTCTGATGCCTGGATATACATCTGGGTGTCTCAGTGTGTTGTAACCCTCTTGTTTTAGCACAGGTTCACTGTGAAATCTGAGGGCAGACAAAAAGGAGAGAGTTCCTGGAGAGAAGATGCCTTTCACTGTTCTGCTGCATTGGGAAGTGGTCTGCCGATGCGGTACAGCACCAGTGCTCCGGTAAAAAGTTTGATGTTTGGGAAGATTTCTTGCTAGCTGCATAATGGTTTCTTGGGGTGGGGAAGCTGTAGTTTGGGTCTGAGAACTCCACTTCCCCAAGGGAGGTCTAGCCTAAGGCCGACAAGTGAGAGGCACTTTGGCATTAGTCTTAGGATGGGACCACCATATATCAAACTTCAGCTTGGGAAGGGTTTTGAGTTTAGCTCCTTAAAGGTGTAGCTGCAGACAAGGGTTCCTGAGCTGCTCCCAACAGACATCCAACAGCTATCCGTTGCATCTACGTGTTGGACAGAGTGATGGAGTTGAAGTAGCTCAGCAAGTCCTCCATGGTGAAGTCCATGGCAATCCCTGATCCCGCATAACAGCGTTGGATCAGATGCTCAAACTCTCGGTACTGACGTATGAACTCCTGCTCCATGGCGTGCCACACCACCTAGGGGAAAACAGACTGTCAGCTCCCTTCATCAGCCCGTGACAGCCACACATGCTTTGCAGTCCTGAACCCCCCCAAAACATCAGTGTTACACCCAGATCACACTCCAATTACCGGCAAAAGATTTTCCTCTGGGGAGAGATACTTGTGGATTTTCCTGTAGAGGGTCTCAAGGGCTCTTTTTACTTCTTTGCCAGGGTATTTCTCAATGACCTTCCTCAGCTCTTGCTTGCTGTAGGCCAGCTGAAAGCTGACCTCCTCTTCTTTCACCCCTTGAGCCACACGGGCTTTCACCCCTTCGAAGAAGTGCTGGCAAGGCAAGGAGACATTCACTGATGAGCTGCCCTGAGGTGGACTCTTGCATCAGGGCTGAAACCTGACTGCTTTCCTCAATTCCCTTCCCACGTCTAATTGAGGGGAAATGAAGTATTGGAGGCTGTTTGTCCTCCAGGAAAGCAGGGCATAGGGAATTTCATCAGTTCTATTCCCTCCCTGCTCAGCAAGCAGCATCTCTAAGGGTTGCAGTGCCATGGAGCAATGGGACTGCTGGAAGAATCACTCGTGTTCCTTGGTGCTTCGTATGGCTTTGCTCACTACAGAGATTTTGGAGCCAAAGGTGGGGTTGGGGGCTCCTAGAACCTGCAGAAGTATAAAGCAAAACTCAAGCTTTCTCAGTTCTTCCAGGATATCAAATGAAAGCAGGAAAGGCTGTTCTGTAGGGATGAGTTTCAAAAGGAGCACATGTCCCACCCCTTGAGAGCCCAGAGCTATGCCAGCCCCAAGGGATACAGTCCTAGCTTTCAGAAAAGTACCACGAGCACTGTAGCTCCACAAAAAGCTCAGTGCTGACAAATATTTTTTTTCTGCACAAGCTTTTCAGACACAGAATCTGTCAGGCTGGAAGGGACCTCGGGAGGTCTCTAGTCCAACCTCCTGTTTAAAGCAGGTTCGACTTTGAATTCAAAGGAGGGTACCTGAAGCATTTCTCAAGGTAGGTCTTGAAACCCTTCGAGGATAGAGGCTGTGCAGCCTCTCTGGACAGACTGCTTCAGTGCTTTATTATCCTTATTGTCATCTTTTCCTTCTATCCAGCTGGAACCTTCCTTTTTCATTTCCTGTCTGTTTTGTCTCATCCTGCTGTGCACCTCAGTAATCTTCTAGGGAAGGTGGCTACTAGATATGCCTGAACTTGTTTCTTCTCCAAGCTAAGTCTAGCTCCTTCAGCCTCTCCCCACCATGTTGGTGGCCCTCCAGTGGCCTTGCTCCAGTTCAGCAACACCTCTTGTCACAGGAGGGTGTGACGTACATCTCTATCTCTGCCACAGCCAGACGTGGTATTCCACATCTGGTCTGATGAAAGGTGAGAAAAGGGAGTAATCACCTCTTTCAACCTACTGTCTAATCTCATGTTCTTACAGCCCGATAATCTGTTTGCTGTCTTGGGTATTTCCACTGCGATTCTGCTGTGGAGAAACACCCTAAATCCTAAGGATTTTCAGAGGGAAAGAGGTTCCTAAATGTATAAGGAGTTTTCAGAAACAGAAGTGGGCTCCCACATTACTTAGGCCCCTTAGCAACTTCTCTTGATGTTAGTGAATCGCGCTCAAACCTGAAGAGCTATGCGGTCTGCTAGGGAAGGCCATGTCAGGACTCCAGAAATCCCTGAGCTGAACACAATCCAAGTATGTTACTCGCTTTGCTTTGTTGTGAGCAATGAAATGATACTTTCCCTCGCAGAGGAAAGATTTGAAGCCATTACCATAGCAGGGCTGCAGGTAGCATGAGGCACGGAGTTGATCTTCCAGCCAAACCTACAAGATGTTTGACAGCAAAGACTGGAAACAAATCGAAAGTAACAGGCCCTGTAAATAATTCAAGCTGATCTCGGCCTGTGAGACATTTTAGGCCAGTGAGAAGCGAGAAGGAGCAGGGTGAGGAGGGGTCTCGGGAGCAGCCATTGTCTCTGGGAGGCAGGGGGATGTCTGTTTGAGTTAGCAAAGCCAGATGCTTTTAGCTCAGTTAACAAAGCAGCCGCTTGGGAGGCATAAAGCTGTGTTAGGCTTATTAGCCCAGGCAGCCGTGCAGAAAAGGGACCAGCATCCGCCAGGCGCAGGCACGCAACCCGGAGCGGGGTCTGAGCAGGTCCTGACGCTGCTGCACGGGGGCTGAGTTGCAGAGCTGGTACCAGCGTCTGATGCGGCTGAGCCCTGCTTGTGATGGGGCTGTGCTGCACGGGGAAACCCGGCGGTGGGTGGTCAGAAAAGGTGTGGGAACACTGGGGATGTGACAACAAATATAATCCCAGACTGGATTTGGCAAGGGGTGATTTGGACACCGGTTAGTTCATCATTTTGGGGAATGCCGTTGCCTTTTGGGACCCAGGCAAGGGTCAGTTTATCTTGTACTCACATTGAGCTTCTCCAGGGGCTGGCCCAGGTACTTGATGACATATTTCTCCATGTGCTCGCTATACTTTTGCTTGGCTTCTCTCTTCTTGCCCTCCAGGCAGTGGATCTTCTTTTGGCACAGGAAGCAGTGAATGTGGTGGAAATTTTCCATCATGACCATATCTGTGTTCACCTTCAGGTTTGCTGAGGACAGACTGTTGACTTGAAAGAAAGGAGCAAATCAGTTATGGAGAGAAGACTCTGCAGGCTGGGTCAGGAGGAACATGAGATGCAGATGCTGTCAGGTTTTGGTCACCAGTGGAGAGTTTAACCAAGAGCTCAGGTGAGCATCATCCCAGGCTGTCCAGCTCTGCAGCCACCTGGCCTTGCAGAGCCTTGGGGTCATGACATTTAACAACTGCTTACCCAGAAGGGTGCAGAGAACATCTCTGCTTCTGCTCCAGGTTCACAGCACTAGAGAAAGGACCATGGGATGGCTTGCAGCACAGGCACCAGCCCTGTCCAAATAGGTTTGTGACCTGGGCGCTAGAGCAGCATGCCCAGCCCGCCGAGCGGAGGCACGGCTCACCACGCTGCCAGCCACTCGCCAGCTGGTCTGGAGAGGACGAGAGCTTGAGTAGCTCATTGTGCATCCAGAACAGAGGGGGCCCTTCTCGCTTATGGCAGTAAACATGTCATTAGGCTGTCTCATTTGAGCCATCTGACTTCACCCCGTACCGGAGGGAGTAACTATTCACAACACAAATACTGATCCCTATTCATGAGCTTGATTCCCTGTCCCACCTGCTTCGCTGTAAACATTGCTGGTGCCTGGAAGAGGCTGCGTTCATGGATTTATGAGCTGCTATTCAGTGGGTCACCCCAGGCTCATCTGCAAGGGGGGGGGGAGATGCCTCCCTACACCACCTCGTGATCTGTGGTTTGGAGGCTTGGAGTTGTTACTCCTGCAGCCCCTCAGGTCCTCTTCAGGCTAGGGAGCAGGGTATCTCCATGGACAAACAGCTGTGAGCACCATCTGGGACAACACAGGGATCTGCTGAAAGCTACCTGCCTTGCACTGCCCACCCCTCTCTCCCTACCAATACCCCTTGGTGTTTTGGTGGGAGCTGCTCTTTGGCTGCTGCTGCTCCCAAGACCTCTGAGCTTGTCAGAGGGGTCTGATCTGTAGTGAGGAGCTACTCCCACCGTAGTGGGAAAGGAGGGGCTGACATCAGATTCACAGCTAAGCATGTGCATCTCCAGTCCTGTCACACCAGGGACCATCCCGGTGTGGCAAACACCATGCACCTGGCACGCCACCCTCGTTGAATTTGTCTGATGCCCCCAGACTCTTGCTCAGTGAAGGCAGTTTCAGCTTCAAGCAGTGCCCAGGAGGAGGCAGGTAGCCTGCACATACCCTGCTCTTGTGGCTCAGCTGATTGCTAGTAACTCCCAAAGCTGCAGCTATACATTTGCCTGACTGATGCATCCAGCCACCACCAGCCTTTGTACTCACTGCTGCTGAAGACGCTGCCGGCCAGCCTGAGGTGTGCTTTGTCCAGCTCCCCTCTCCGCCGAGCTGTCCTGAACACCTCCTCTGAGAAGTTCACGAACTCCTCAAAGCGGCTCACGGAGGGCAGGATCCCGCCTTTCATCTTGCTGGGCATCTTGGCCTCCTCGATCTCTTTGCACAAGGTCCCCTGGCAACAAGACACAAGACGCGGCGCTCTCGGATCTGACATGGCCCCAGCCTCGTTTTACGGCACACGAAGGCACAGGCCAGAAAACAAGCAATCCGTTGTGTGTACCAGTTTATCCATTTACAGTATCTTCTGTGGGAAGATACGTGAGCTTCCTTGCTTGAGCCTGGAGGTGAGGCTGTGCTAGCTGCACTCCTGGAGCTCACATACCTGGTCTCCCAGGCTATGTGGATCCTTGCTCAGACACAGTGCTGCAATCTCCCTGTGCAGAAGACACCCACAGCTGCTAGGGCAGGGGTGTTCACCTCCATGCACTTCTCAGCTGGTTTATGAGCAGACTTGCTGCTCCAGGTCTTGGCACAAACACAGTTGATGTCAGTGTGTGGCTTCCCTTGACCTCAGTGGACTCAGGGCCAGGTTCCTTGGCCAGTTCTGGTGGGCTTTCGACCCACGCTCCCCTCCCTGCTGCTTGGTCCTGGAGTATGTCCTGCTGTGCCAGCAGAGGAGCAGAGGAGCTTGGCTGCAGCCATCTGACATGCTGCCATCACTCCCACAGCCTCTCAGTACTCTGTATGGGGGAAACCACTTTGGTTTGAGCACCCTGGTAAGAGGAGGCACAGATCGCGCTTACGTTTACTTTGTCCCTCTCACGGACAAAATCATTGATGCAATGAGGGTCTAGTCCTCCCAAAACCAGAGGGTCAGATCCCTGCCTGCTATAAACCAGTACTGTCTTCAATAGAGGTCATGTTAGAAGTTTAGCAGATTCTGCAGGAGGTCAAACATCACTCGGGTCTACTTGGGCTTACTCCTACTGACACTCACAATGCATCTGTTGAAGCTGCTCTTGGCCAGGAGCAGCATGTTTCCCAGGACAGTGTTGAGGAAGGACGAGGGGGAAGATGAGGAAGAGCCCCACATCTCAAAGATGGAGTCATTCAAAGTCACCAGGACCCGCAAGCAGCCAAATGGGTGGACCTTATTGCAGACATCTAGAAATCCTCTCAGCTCTGGTTCCAGGCAACTGAAGATCTCGCTCAGCAGCCGGGTTGTAGGTTCTTCTAGCCTTTAAAAAGAAAAAAAAAAAAAAGGTGAGCAGTTAACTGGGGAGGGGCAGTGGCCCTGCAGCCAGCTGCAGAGGCAAGAGCAAAGCTAAAGAAAGAATCAAAGCCTTCTGTTTCTCAGTAGAGCCTGTTTAGGCTTGGGTCATCCTTCAACTCTTCATGTGGGAGGACATGTAGATGTCCTGCTTTTCCAGTCAAATGAAAAATTTCAGTGTTTTTATGCTGACGTTTTCGGTAAGATTTCTGTATATTTTCACTTTATGGCCTTGCTAATAAGGAAATAAAACTCATCAAAACGTCGGGTTTTCCATGAAACATAAATCTCACTTTCTGCTCTACCCTGAAGCACAGCCACTGAGCTGCGAGGAGTCAGGACCAGCAGGGTCTGCTCAGCCTCTCTGCATGCCCAGCTATGATGCCTCCTGGGTTTTTTTGCTATCCAGGCTGCAAACCTGAGACCGCTTAGTAGACACCAGAATGGCCAAGAGTGGGGAAAAAAAAAAAAATCCCTCCATCAGTTCCTCAGGCAGTTCCTGTAGGACACTCCAGACCACGTCCCTGTCAGAGCAGCCAGCTCTATCTCATCACCCACGTACTGGCTTCGAGGCTTGGGGCAAGGAGGGTCCGCTGGAGATGCCATGCTTTCTCCTCCCTTAGTGGCGGATGCCTGAAAAAAAAGAATGGAATGGAAATTATGATTTTTCTGCCCACCCTCAGAGAGGAAAGCTTGAGATCTGGGTTTCATTTCTGCTGCCTCATGTTGGAGTCGTGTGTCTGATGCTTAGAGATCCTGTGATTTTGCTGGAGCTATCAATTAAGTTCGGTTCAGCTCTTCCCCCATCATCAGGAGGGCTTCGTCTTCCCCGCTGCTGACACCACTGACAGTTACTAGAGGACAAGAGCCCAGGAGAGCTCAGGTATCTGATAGAGCTCAGCAGCCATCCCACTGTGCCTGCTGAGGCTTGTATCAAGCTGGAGGGAGGGACTGGCTAATGGGATAACGGGACTGGAGAGGACATAGTCCTCATGCTTACCTCCAGGTCTGCGGCGTGGCAGCTTAGCTGGAAGAATTTCTCAATGAACTGCTGCTCCGCGGTGCAAAGGGGTTGCAGCTCTCCCAGCACCTGCTCCAACATCTGCTTAGAAACCATCGGGGACATTAGAAAACCCTTCTAACACACACTGGGGACACCGGAGTAGGTGTCCATGTCCACCTGAAGTGACAACTAAGCCAGGTAAGCAGTATAGAACATCTCTGCTGCTGCTCCAGGTACACATCACTAGAGTAAGGACCGTGGGATGGGTTGCAGCGCTGGCACAGCCCCTGTAGGACACGTGAACCCTTTAGAAAACCCCAGCTCCTTACCTTGATGCTGTTGCCTTTGTCCGGTGCATCCTCCTGGCCTTCTCTGCTTCCAGGGAGACTCCACCGAGACTGCTGCCTGCTCCCCATCGCCGTTGGCTTCTCTAAGCTTTCCTGAAGACCTGCATGGTATGTTGGTAGGTGGTTAGACATCTCCATCCCTCTTGGCCTCTCCAGCTCCTTTGATCATTTTAACAGGTTTAAATGTCACTTTTTATGTCTGATCTCATGCGTGAATTGGCTTTTTCCTGTTGGATTCAGATCTACAGGGGATGCAGGCTTTGCTCTCTTTTTTTTAATCTTTCTTCTCCTCTCTCTCTTTTTCATTACTCTTTCATTTCATTGCCTGTGATGCTTACCCCTTTGCTGTTTGGTGCTTAGTACCAACGCTTGAGGACTGGGGAGTGAAAAATCCTGGGTGATAAGAGCATAGATCAACAGAAACGCCTGCAAGAGTTTCAGGAAAAATGTTTGTGGCTTAGTTTCGATGGGAAATTGCCATAAACCAATACCCAGGCAGGGGGGAGGGTTGGTTTTTTTCAAAAATTAGCCTTTTAAAATCATAAACATTCACCTGGAAATTAATACAGTTTTTTAACATTAGCAGTTTTTACTGCAGTGTTTTCACTGGGTGCTTGGCTTAAGTGGAAAAGTTGAAAGATTCCTTTGAAATGTGCATTAAAAAAAGTAGTATTATACTCTCTGAAAGAAATTGGTAGGGAAACATCCATATTATTTTCTAATTAATTCTAAAAATGGGTATCATTCCACTAGCCCCAGAGGTCTTGGGTGAGTCAGGCCAGGTCTTCATTTCTCATAACATCCAAAATATCCTTGTTTGAGCCACTACCTGCAGGGCTTTTACCTTTGAAAAGGATTTGTCAGATGCCCTACACGCTGAGCAGGGATGAGAGATGACAGACAGCCCTGACCGTGACCTCAGCCTTGCTAAAACCATGGAGAAAATTAATGAGCTGCTTCATAATCTTTTCCCTCACCCTTACGCAATGGGTGATGATCATTTCTCTTGCTGGGAAGCCGCAAAACCAGGAAAAATGTATCTCCCTGCATCAAACAGGACAGAACTTTATGAGCCTGTAAATTTTAGTGTGGAAAAAGGAATGGGAAAACGAGGAGAAAAGACTTAATTATTGGCTCACAGAAAAGACTTAATTATTGGCTCACAATTAGTTACAAACAGTTCAGGGTTTGCCTTCTAAATTCTCCCATAATACTGAAACAAGGCAATAAATTGTCAGGTGGTCTATTTAGAAGCGATTGACATAAATAATCCTTTTTGAGGGCAGGGAATCAACCCTAAAAATTCACTGCCACGGTAATCAGTAGAAAGAAAGAGGCACGGAGAGCTGGAGCAAGGCTGGGGTATTCTGAAGCAGGGATGAGGGATGTTATCAGGCAAGTGTCCTTGCAGCCTGGGCTTTCATCCATGCAGCGGCTCACCCCAACGAGCAGCTGAGCAGGGGAAATGTCAGGAAAGACCTTGGATGAGGTTCCCGCAGAACTTCATCAAAGCCAAACAGCCCGAGACCAACGGATTTCGCAGAAAATATTTCAGCAGGAGTCTCTGAAGGTCCCCGGGACCTGGGAGAGACCGTGCTTGCTTTCAGTGCCCGTTGCTGCCAAGCTCCTTCAGCAGAAGGACACGCGCACGCGTTGCCAGGCTCCTGCCGACCCTGCGGTACGTCCTTGAGCCAAGAAGAGGTCAGCTTCACCAGGGAGAGGTGTCGCGGGAGGAGACGCGATGCTCTCCCTCCTCCTTTGTCCCCAGGGTCTCCAGCGGTGGGCAGGCAGCTCTCCGTTGGTGGCACCACAAGCCGGGGGGAAGGTGCCTTTCTGCGCCATGGCTGGCAGAAACTCTGCGGATACAACTTTCTAAAAATTCTCCCTGCCACTAATCGCTCTCCGCAGCGACACGGTGGCTGTCGTTTCGATGTGCTGCCTCACGTTAATGAGGGGTTGAGCATCCCCAACCCAGCCTGGGGCTTCCTACCTGTCCCAGACCTCATCTCACCCCAGGGAGCAAAGCGCGGTGCCAGCCCACCCCAGCACCGGCAAAGCTCGGCTCATCTCGTCCTGCCTGCGGGAGCAACACCAGCAACGGGCAGACACATTTGGGTCACGTATAACGGGGCAGTAACAGGCTTGTAGCCATCAAGGTGTCCTTCTGTCGCTGCGGTGGGTTTCACAGGCACTGGAATGTCTCCTGGGATTTTAATGACTCCCTTTTTATGGGACTCACATAGGCATTAAAGGTAGACAAAGTACTGGAAAGAAATCACTGGTTTGACATTTACCAAAAGGGCTGCAACACATGCCACACACTATCTTTTTTTTTTCTTTTTTTTTTTTTTAAATTTATTTAACAAGCCCATTTTCATAAAGGGCCTCTTTAACAGCCACCTCTGGCCCTGCAACGTCGCCCATTTTAATGGCTTTCTGAGCAGACCCAGCTGTGCTCTGGGAGGAGACAAACTTGGGTGTTTTTGTTTTCTATCACCCAGCAAGTCCCTTGGTCAGAGCCCATCCATCACTTTGCAAATAGGAACCGGGGCCTCTCTATCCTATACACAATCTTTGTTATTTCCTTCTGTTTAAATGAAAGCAATCACCCTGCTTCAGGAAACGGTGCTTGATCACGTTATCTTATAAACCACAGATCGGAGTTTGCTTCCCCACTGCTAATTCCCCAGGCTTGCTTGCTGCCAGTACATTCATTACCTCTTATCAGGAATTCCTATTTTTAAGCAAGAAAGAGCATGTTTCCCCAGGAAAAGCTGTGTCCAGGCACTCAGGACAGGGGTGTGTGTGAGGAACATTATATTTTTTACCCATTTGTTTTACCCAGTGCGGCAGGAGAGGCAAACCATATGCCCCTCTCCACCGGGCTGAGTTCAGGAGCCCTGTGGCGAGCTGGTCCCAGTACGAGCAAGGCATGAAAGAACTGGAAGCTGGAAGCAAATGGATCCCGACTAGAATATCTCATCACAACGACTGCTTTAGTGGTGCATGCACCCCTTCTTCCAAGTAGGGTGGGCATCCATAAGGACAAGATCTCATGCTTGATGTGTGGCAAAAACCAAGCAAGCCATGGAGAGCCACATGAACTGTCCCAGTATGTTATTGCCAGTCCTGACAGTTGCACTGGGGAGAGCTTTCCCCAGGCATTGCATCTCTGATGAGCTGGAAAGGAAGCCTGGGAAGGGTGGCCTGTTCTGCTCAGGGCCCTCCACCTGGGCCAGTACATCCTCACGAGGTGTCATCACCAGCCCATCACCGTCGGCGTGAATGTAGGTGTCCTCCCTGGTGTCCAGATCACAGCAGCGGGGACTGCCAAACTGATTGAAGGGTGGCTACCCCAGATCCAACAAGTGATGCAACCGGTGCTCCAGCACTGCTGGGTCTCTGGCACCTCCGAGGAGGGAGGAGGACACTCAGGGTGACACAGGGTGTTGTAACAGCCCCGTAGGAGAAGTGTCTGCCTTTACAGTCCTTATGAAACGCTATCCTTTTTCAGAAAGTCCTTATCTCAGTATTATCCTTGGATTATTATTACTACACCATTTTGTTTTCCTGTTATCTGCTTGCTATAGGCTTTCCTGAGTCCTCCAGCATCCGTGACAGCTTGTAGCCACAAGTACTGGTTTACGGCATCATGGACAAATCATTTCCTATCACAAATAATTTCCTGTCACCACTTCTCAGCATGTCCCTTTCATTTAAGTGCCTGTTACCTTGTTTTTAAATTGCAAGGGGAGTAATAATGTTGACTTTCCTTACACAACTTATTTTTTGACCCTTTTTATCACGTCACTGCTTTTCTGCTGGAACTAGCAGAGAGGTTTTGATCCCCATTTTTCCCTCTCTTGGCTGCATAGTTTGGCAAATCATTCTGGCATGGAAAAATAGTTTCCTGGTGACTATAAAAATATTTCCTGGAGGTGTTCTCTCTCTCCATTTCTAGCAAGATTTCAAAAAGGAACATTTTAATTAAGGATTAGTATCTGAGCTTCTACTGTCTCTTCCTTTAAAGGGGATAAATTTTTGAAAATGACAAGTAGTGGGGAGAAAAAGCCGAAGTGTTTTTCCTTTTCCCCTTCTCTTATTTCCAGCGGCTAAAGTCTATTGAGGTGAAATTCTCCTTCTTTCTTTTCACGACTTGTGTGCTCTGCTGCAGGTACATGTACACGGCCAGTGCTGCCCATCCTGGTTTGGTCTTGAGGTGCCCTGTTTTCCTGGTACGTGTGGCTGAGTGTCTTTCCCAGGGGAACTGGCACTGGGCAGGGAGGAGCTGGAAGGGGTGCTGGGTACATTGAGATACGGCCATGATGCACACCCAAAAACAGGAGCCGAGAAGCGCTCCTCTCTTCAGACACAGCCACCAGCATCTGGGCGTTGCAGCCTGCTGCTGTTGGCTCACCCTGGACTGGGACTGACTGGGGCAGTACTGGGAATGCAGCAAGGGGGTGAGCAGACCCAGCACTCAGGTCCACTCATGCCTCTCGGTGCTGTGCCCCTTCGCCTCTGCGAGGTGGGAGGTGATGCAGAACAAAGCGATGCCGAGTGCTCCCACCTGGCGGGATGCAGTCGTCAGCCCAAAGCTTGGGATGTGGAAGAGGCTTCTTCTATCACCCCAGCATGGGAAACACAGCCAGCAGAAGCACCGTCCTGTCCCTGCTCGTGTGCAAGTTGCTGCCAGCACGGGCTCTCTCCGTCCCTGCCTGAGACGCACCAGGTTCTTCATGGATCCACAGAGCAGGGAGGAGGTTACAGCAAGACACCCAGATATTCGCCCTTCCCTTTATGGCCAGTTCTGAAACCGAGAGAAAGGGCCCTGGAGGGCTACAGAGGTGGAAATCACGTGCAATGGTCTGATCCTGCAGCCTCGTGAGCTTCAGGTAGCTCCCTCCGGATGCCCATGGCCCAGGCTCCCTGACCATCCCTTGTACCCCACAAGAACATCATGGACTTCACCGCAGAAGACAAAAGATGGGCAAATATCAGGGCAGTTGGGTGAGCGGGACAGGGGCTGTTGGTACAATCGTTGCTGCGGGGCCAGCACAGCACGTGCAGAAAGGCAAGGCCCTTCACCGGGATCCTTCAGCCACCAGCCCCGTTTTCTTCCTTGGGCCTCATCGTCTGGCTCTGGGGTCTGGACACAAGTGATGAAGTAGGTGCAGAGCTGGAAGAAGCCGAGCTAGCGCTCTGATAGACTAAACACACCATGCGAGGTGGTTTTTGACATTCAAGCTGGGCCAAGCTGGCATGGAACTTTCCATTACAGTGCTTTGTTTTGCTGAAGGAAAATGTGACTTCTGCGCAATCAAAAACTGCCAGAGGAGACAGATCAGTTTCTCTTTTTATCTTCAGAAACACCTGACTGGAATATTTTGAGTCAGATGCAGCGATTCCCATTGAAATTATCACCTTGGGACACCACAGCCCCACAGTCAGTTCACTATGAAATCGTTCTGCTCTCACAGATACTGCTACGAACACACTCGTGTCTTCAGGGACAGGCTCAGTGCCATCTCTTTACAGGGAGGAGAGTGTCTGAGGAGTCTGTGTCCCACTCTGCTTGCATGAAATATGGACCAGGCATTAGCCAGGCAGTCCCACGTCTCCCTCTCTTACAGCTCCTCAGGACACGGTCTCAGCCACCCCATGCATCGTTCTGAGTCTGCAAAGGGAAGGTGAACACAAGCTGCAGCTCTGAGCAGCAGCCAAACAAACCTGGGTAATACACACAGCCGGTGCTCACACAAACACTGCCTGGTGTAAAGCAGAGTCGGCTTTGTCACGTGCTGCCAACTGCAGACCCGGTCCCTGGAGGAGAAGGTAAATTCCTGGCACAAAATCTGGGGAGGACACCTATGACAGAGGATGATTGCCGTGTTCCCTGCTTGCAAATCAATCACCGCTCGGCAGCACAAAGGTCATATTTGCAAATCACTCACTTCCTTTTCTCCTTCCTAACAAGAAGGTTTTGGCTTGTTCAAAAAAGGCTTTGATTTCCCGGTCATAGAGTCTGCTGAGGTTCTGAGCATAGACCTGGAAAGTAGAGAAATGGCCAGATGAAAGCAAAAAGCCCAGATTTTAGCATTTCATACCCTTTCCCTTCAACACAATGTCTGCCACCAAGTCCCAGACTGCTTTCTGTCAAGCACAGAGGTCCAACATCATGTGGCCAAGTTGGCCAGCACCCTTCTAGAAGGGCCAAGTGCTGGAAGCCTGTGGGTGTTACGGACTTGGTGAAACCAAGCTCTCATCATGAGTTAACCAGCTTCACTAATCTGTTCCTGGTGGACGGTTTGCAATATTCATTCGGGATTTCAGCCATACCTTGGGGAGATCACAGAACAGAACTGGGTTGACGTTCCTCAGCCAGGTCATGAGCGGGGTGTAGGGCACCAGTTCCTCGTGGTGGAGTCCATGGCTTGGTGCAGATAGCTTGTCAATGGGCTGCCCAAAAGCAGGGACCTGAGCATTACCCTAAAGCAACAGAAACGGCAGAAAGAGTCAAATAAAACATAGCCTTGAAGAGCTCTGCAAAACAATTGCTTCATAATCACCCTTGAATTTCCAGTTCTGAATATGTTTGAGAAGCAAACTTAAAGGGTGAAGCAGAGCATGCACGATCATGTTGACCTCTAGTTTTAATCTCATGTCCTGGGAACAAATCTGAGCCCAGAGGAATGAGCTGGCCCATCAGTAATACATGGGATACTCCAGCTAAGCACTCAGGAGAAGACACAGGAGGAAAGCTCATTGTTCAGGAGCATGCTGGAAATTGTCCCTCCAAGCACTGGAGGTGGGTATGCCCTGGTGGGGTGGGATGCAATGGAGAGGAGGGGTGCTGCGCACTTGCACAGCCCATCTACCAGGGCCTGGGAGTGCTGAGACACCGCACCCATAGACACAGAGTCATGTAGGTGGGATGGGAGCTCGGCAGGTTCAGAGCAGGTCCAGGTGGGGCAGGTTGCTCAGGGATGCGTCCAGTCAAGATCTGAAAATCTCCAGGCATGGAGATCCCACAACTCCCTTCCAGTTCCCTGCCAGTCACATCCCTTCCCTGAGTCAATGCTTGAAACTAAATCCTAAAGATTTAAGGAAATAACACGAAGGGGTTGGGAGTAGCTGCTTTTCTCTTCTTGAAATGAAATCTAGAAGAGTAATATTTTCCTTTCAGATTTCTGCCCACAGAGATATTGTCCACCATATCCTTTAAATTGCAAGACAACCACTTGATGTTAATCAAAGGATCAAGAGATTGGCTTTTATCCTGGGATTTTATGTTACTGACAGATGAGCAACCACCACCACCACCCCTCCCCAAAGTAAACCAAGAAAATCTAAAGCAAAAATCTTCAGGCCTAAGCGCTTTTTAACATGCCAAGAGGATTAATGACTGTCACCAGAGGGAACCTGGTGGCCTGATAAACACAGAATTGTGCTGGATTTGCATGCCTGCAAAACTAACCAGAGGAGGGCAACAGCAGGGTGAAGGTATGGGAAAGGACCTTTTTTGGGGAGACACTTTGGGAGATCAAATCTCCCAGGATTTTGAGCTGCCACGAGAAGAGTGAAGCCCACCTGCAGCTCGAAGATCCTCGTAATGTGACTGATAAAAGCGTTTTCAAAGTTCTGCTTGAGTGTTTCGAACATGATCAGCTGCTCAGCCACAGACTGCAGCTTCCGGTAACCTTGAGGAAAATAAAGAGAAGGTGTCGCGGCATTGAGCAGCACAAGCTGTCGTGGCTGCAGACCGGCGTTGCTCAGCCCACTGGCAGATAAGACAAGTCTTCAAGGAGTAGGTTCTGGGATAAATACTACCACCCAAAAGCCAACAAAGGGGAAAAGATTTGCTGCGGTACCAAGCAAATACAGACAGGGAGGGAGTTTGAAGTAGAAAAAAATAAATAATTGCGAAGCATCCAACAGTCCGACCATGGCCAAGGACAAACGCCCAGTCTCTTCAGGAGGACAACATGGGGTTTCATGCCAGGATGAAGTCCCTCTACGCCAGCAGGTCTCCAACAACACCCACAGTGAACACTGCTACTGATACAAAATTCGGAGCTTCCAAACCCGCTCGCTTTCTAACACTCCTCACCGAGGTGGGAGGCTGGGTGCAGCTGGGTGAGGATTCCGAGATGAAAACTCACTAACAACAGGGTGTTATCAAGGAGGAATTCTGTACTGCAGCACTGGGCAGCACTGGGGGTGTCCCACCATGAATGCTCCGACGGGCTAGCAAAACCCATCAGTTCCTATACACAAAAATCATACATATTCATCAGAGTCCCTGAGAAAGGCAGTCTTATGGTGATGAGTTCCCAGCATTCATAGTCTTCCTCACACTGTCCTCTAGCTGACTCCTCCTTCTTGAGCACAGGCCAGGGCCCCTTTTCTGATGCAACCTCTTGTAACAATCAGTCAGGTACTAGAGGGGTCTCCTTAATGTCTGGAGCTTTGTCTCCTTAATGTCTCCTTGATATCTGGAGGTTTGTTTCCTTGATGTCAGGCAAGATGTCAGAACAGAGATAAAACCATCCTTGTGGGGGAAGGAAAACCAAGATGCAAGCGAAACTAAACAAAAATATGCGAGTAAAGCTTTTGTGTATCACAGTGAGGCCTTAGTCAGAGGTTGTCAGGGTTTAGCTCTTTCACTACAGCGAATTATCGTTTTTCCGTGCTCAAGAAAAGGCAACTGGGTTGCCCAGAGAGACCTGAGTTTCTAAACATGGCTTCCCACCAGTTCCTTTCTGAACTATGAGGGGTGTCGTACGCAGACGGCAGACAACGATGCCTTGTGTCCAGGGATTTAGATGCTTTCCACAAGTTTGCCTCAACTCTAATGCAAACTGAACCAGTTGCTGCCTGAGTCCAGAGGGAGGCGAGGTGCCTGCAGACCTGCCCGTGGTGCGTGGATGCCCCAGCTTGGCCGTTTGCAGCATGAGTTGGATTTCTCTAAGAACGGAGCCGATCCCACACCCCACCCCACCCCACCCCAGCTACTTTTCTGCATGGGTGTTCAGAGGTAACGTTACCCCAGCCCTGCTTGACTGCGCTTCTAGGTGAAGCTAATGCAGACTCTGAAAGCTTCAGCGATATCTCCAGAAGAAAGCTGACCCTGCCAGCCTGTTTCCCCAGCTCGCAGCTCCAGGAGCACTCCAGGTAAATAGTGTTTATAGCTCTGCACCTTCCACTGCAGGTCCCCCTGGGTTAGTGCTGCTGCTTCGCTTCCCAAATACACGCCTGCCTCCTATTTCTTTTCTACTTTGCCCAGGCAGCCTGCAGGGCTGCCCAGCAAGAGTGTGAGCTGATTCCTGGGAATATCCCCTCCAGCTCCAGCGGTTCTGGGGCAGCTGCAGAGGCTGGGCAGCACAGAATGGTGCTGGGTGTGCAGCGCAGGTTGTGGATGAGCCGGTGGCTCTGCTGTCTGCAGATATAAATCTCTGCTCTCTACTCACCGGGCTGTATCTGGATGTTCATGCAGCCAGATAAAGCCTCTGCTGCAGCAATGCAGGCTTTCACTCTGCTGGGGCTGGAAAGATCTGCCTGGCTCAGAGCATCGCAGTGTTCCCTGCTGAGGTTGAGGTGGGTCTAAAAACAAAGCCAGAAGAGAACAGGTACAAGCACAGACAGTTTCTCATCCCTTCTCACCCCACCTGGAAGGCTGCTGGCTTGAAATAGCCAAGCGCTACCTTGAGGTGCCAGGCTGCCTGTGAAGACCACGCTGCTCTATCCCCACCAAAACCAAAGGTCTGTACCCTAACAACTGCAGCAGTCACCAAGGAAGCCCTGGCAGACCTCAGTGTGGGGGCCAGCACCTCTGGGATCACGACTGGCAGCGAAGCGATGGGGAGGAGAAAGAAAAAGCTAAGGAAGCGGCAGCTTAAGTTAGTCAGAAATGAAAAGGTCAACGTCATAGAGGTCACCAGAGGTAAGCAGTGGAAGTGAGGATTAGCTGTGCTATTACAGCACAGTTCTTGCATTTGTGGTATGTTATGTTTGTAAATAATTTCCTTTCCCATATTCCCAGAGCTCATCAAGAGTTTCCCCGCTGGCTGTGCTGTCCCCTGTGTCTCTGTGGCTATGAGGTACTGCAGAGAAAAGCTCCTCACTCCGCAATGGGTGCAGAGACAGGCTGATGTGCACAAAGGCCACCCCTGGTGGCAGACATTGACTTCACAGTTACCTTCAAGGGTGGGGAAAAAAAAATAAAAAGAAAGAGAAAAGAAAGAAAGCAAAGTAGAGAACAAAGGAAAGAAAAGGAATGGGGAAACTCCCATTAGTGGGAAGAGAAGCTACAGGATCCCTGGACAAACAGCCTCTCCAGGGCAACTGGAAGTCCCCAGAACACTTTTTGGATGGTAGGTGTGTAGTTTGCCTCAGTCCCCAGCGGTTTCTCTGCATGTGGGGTTACCAGCCCTTGTGGGAGCGGGCTTTGACCAGGGGTGGGTGTTGCATGCTCTGGCTCTAATTGCTCGTTAAGTACTGTCCTCACATAGCCCTGGCTTACAATTATTGGCTATTGAAATGACTGTTATCTCCTAATGAGAGCTGGTTTTCCCTAGCGCGAAGATATAAACTGAAGGCTACTGAGGAAGAAGGCAACAGTGGCAATTGCTTCCCACAAGAAGCCCCACAAACCAGACGCAGGTATGCCTGGAATCTGAAGGCACAAGGCTGGGAGGACCTCAGTGCTTTGGGTGCAAGGTACAAGCCCTGCCCCAGCGTGTAAGAAGGCTCCAAGGCCGACAGCGAAAGGCAGAGCGCAGCATCCCAAGCGAAAGGCTGCAGAGCTGCGTTTGGAAGGTCCTTGGCATCCCGTCAGGTGAGGTTCATATTGCCCGTGAAAAGGACTTTCAGTGACCCCTCTTACAACCCTGGACCCCGGTGAGGTCTGGTCTACCTGTAGTCCATCCCAGCTCTGTGGCCATCCTTCTATTATCCAGACAGCAAGTCCCTCATTTCTAGGCCAGAGAAGCTCTGTAGCCTTTGCAGACAGATAATAGTCTTCAGAGTGTTTGAGGGTTACTGAAAGTCTTTTCTAATGGATTCAACAGGCTGAAGACTTATGTCTTTGCAAATCCACGTACCGTGAGGAAGAGGATCTCATCCATCAGCCTCGTCTTGTTGGAAACGATGAGATGTAGCAAGGAGTTTTCCCGGTGGATGTGGTCCATCTGCTGCTTCACACTTCCCAGTAACTCATCATAGATCTGCAAGGTCTCCTCCACCCTGGCCACCTCTGCCAAGGCCTCATCAATGGAGCTCATCAGCTGTGTCACCTGCTTCTCAGAAGACATAATGGCTCTAAGGTTGGCCTGTGAAATGGAGAAACAGAGGGCTTCAGCACTGTGGCAGGGACTGATCACGACCATCTCAGAGTCAAATATCCTGACCTTCACCCTCCCAAGTCAAAGCAGAAGAACTGTCATTATAATGTCCAAAGTGCTGGTAGTATTGCAGCTGTCCTGCACTACTGCCTGCACAAGGTCAATGTCTTATCTTTGCACTTGGCTGAACTCTACATCAGCAACCACCTCCAAGTCCCAAACGCCAGGAAAGGAAAAAAACCCCTTCCCTGAGCAAGTTGTACCCTCAGAGTACTTTTAGCTGCCACAGGAAAGAGATTACTGTGGAGTCGCCAGGCAAATCCAACAACGAGCAGAATACAGTCTTTGTAGGTTTGGAGAAGGTACCAAGCTCTGCTGGCTTCTGCACCCCACTTTCCCCACTGTGCACTAGGAAAGTCCCAAGTGGACGCTACATGGAGTCTCCAACCCTCAATCCCCACAACTGGTGATGTCCCCTGAGGACCTGGGTGTCCATCCCACCACATTCGGAAGGAAACGTGCCAGCTTGAGGGCACTGGCCGTTTCTGTCTGGCTGCAATGCATTTATGCAGACCACAGCCATGCCAAGGCCCTGTCACAGCACGTTTAGCACAGCTCCAGGCGTTGCCACTGCTGCCAGGGTGTTACCCAACTGAGCTGCTCTGGCAGTGGAATTAATAAACAGTTAAATCATGCATGAGACGTGCTCATATATATGTCTCTAATACGGAAACCGAAGGCACAATTGGCCTAGGGAGGTCTCAGGCGTTTGTTTTGACGGGTGGTAGAAATATAACGGCGTGTTAATCGCTGCTGACAAGCTCTGCTAGAGATTAGCTGCTTCCAAATGTTAATTGTATGGTTTTCAGGGCCTATGTACCACACGGGATATCAAAGAAAACAATCAATAGACACAGGCCTGGGAGGCATGAGGCTTCCAGACTGCTATTTTTCTCTCCATTAATAAAGCTTCCAAAGAAGTTTGTCTTTTCTGATATTTCAATTATCTGACGGCTTTTTCATTAATTGAAGAAGAACAACAGAAGCATCTACACCTCCCCAGTACACCCTGTGCTCAGCTCGCTGGTGGGAAATGATAGGAGGAAAAGAAGCAAAATCTTGTCAACCCAAGTCAGGTTGTTGCAGCAATCATCAGATTTAGGATTTTAGGATACTGCTTAGTATTTTTTTTATATTGTATAATTTTCCCATCTTGGTTTGAATATCAAGAATTCTAATTAGTGGATATTAGTAGGAGAGACTAATGATTATTTTGGGAAAATAAGACTCAAATGGAATAAGTGATCAAATATAAAATAAAATTTGTATTTCCAGTGCTGCTAGCATACCCCTGTAAAGTCCCAGACCTAAGGTGTTTCCTAACTAGTAACTATTGATGATTAAAAGCAAGGCTAATATGTTATGGTCCAAGATGTCTGCTAGACAGGATTTATGATGGTACCCGTTGTGTATAATCTTTGAATCATGACCAAAGCAGGTACAAGCCAAGAGCCTGCGAGCCAAGGACTTGTTCCTTGACCATACACGGTCAATTTGAGGAGTGGCCGAGACCTCTGACTCACAGACCACTCACCCAAATTACACCCCCTACTCACAAGGGAACAACAGAAGGCTACGACAGAGGCTGCGCGCTCATTTGCATCAGAAGCGAGACAAGAAGAACTAATCATTGAGAGAATGATAATAAATATGCATCGTATAGACTGAATAGGCATGAATTTAATATATAAATATTTGTTGACTGCAACGTGCAGGCGGACATCTTTGGGAAGGAGCCCGTGTCCCCGGTGCGCACCGTTTATAAAGGACGTCTCTGCTGATCTAACTTTGAGTAGGGTTTTTCTTACCCCTGCAGGTTTGCAACGAGGTTGCAGCAGCTTGGACCTGCCCTGTGCCCCGAATTAGGGATGTGTCTGAAAGCACAGCAGATGCTGGGGCAGCCACAGTCCCTGTGCTAAGGACTTTCTCTTCCTCAAGCTCCACCTGCCTTGCTGCTGGGATACAGACGAGCTGGCAGCTCCAGCTCTAGAGGTGCCACACGCAGGACAAGGTGCTGGAGCAGCGCAGAGGTGCTGCTGGAATGTGTGAGAGCCGCTCTGCAGTACACGCCTGGACCGGGCGGCTTCGGTCTCACCGGCAAAGTGTGGACCACGCTCTGGTGTGACAAATGCAGTGCTGTTTTAGGAAAGCGTGGGAGAAAGGGCTGTGGGGACCGGCTTCACAGAGGATCTGGAAAGGTCAGAGGAATTCTGTTGAAAGAGTGAAACCCCTGACAATCCCTGACTGAGAGACATAAAAACTTTACTTGCATTTTACCTGAGTTTTCTTCCCCTGCAAGGATGGCTTTAGCTATTTGCTGAGCAAAGCTGATAAATAGACAACATCTTGCCTGACATCAAGGAGACAAAGCTCCAGCCATCAAGGAGACCCCTCTAGTACAGGACTGATTGTTCCGAAAGGCTGCATCAGAAAAGGGGCCCTGGCTTGTGCTCAAGAAGAAGGATTCAACTAGTGGACAGCGTGAGGAAGACTACGAACGCTGGGAACTCATCACCATAAGACTGCCCTTCTCAGGGAATCTGATGGATGTGTATGATTTTTGTGTACATGAACTGATGGGTTTTGCTGACCCTTTGGAGCACGGATGGAAGGAGCCATCCCCCGTGCTGCCCGGTGCTGTCATCAAGAATCCCCGCTTAATAACACTGAGTTGTTATTGAGTTTTCTTTGATTCACTGTAGAAAAGCAAAGCCTGGTATCACAGCAAACAGAGCAAAGCATCTCTATCAAAGGGAAGAGATGCAACTACCCCTCTGCAGAGTGATGCAGCTTTCCCACGGGGAGCCCGGCGATGGCAGGGCAGGCAGAGGTTTCGCTCGCTGTCGGGCTTTGCAGTCGGAGTTGAAGCAGGGCTTGCTAAAGCACGCAGATCCTCACCCCCAAAAGCACCAACGATGCTAAGCGAATGCTCCGTTCACCCGCAGCCCAACCGGCCCACGCAGGTCGGCGCGAGGGAGCAACCAGCCCCGCTCACGGACTGCTGCTTTCCAGCCGCACGCCAGGGACCCCGGCCCGCGGCCACACGCTCTGCCCGGAGCTCCACATTTTATTAAATGTCCCTAAATTACAGCCATAAACCTCCTGCAAACCTGTCCCCGCCGCGCCTTCGGATTGTCTTGTTAGGGCTGAAGAGAGCCGGGGGGGTTTGCCGAGAGCAAAGCATCACCGGTGACCCTGGCAGGGCCACTGCTGGCAGAAAGGGCTCTCCAGAGCATCGCCGCTCGCGTACGGGTAATAACTCTCCTGCCGGAGGTGGCACAAAGCTGCCAGGAGCTGCCTGCGTTTCCAGCGGGTGCTGGGATTCTGCAAGTACGCAGGAATACCAATGGCAAAATCAGAGCCTGCGCCCTCCCAGGCGCCCTGGCTGTGCTTTCCTTCCCTCCCAAGCAGAGAAGCGCTTTCTTGCTGTTGGTGCGGCGTTTCGCAATCCCCAGAAGAGATGGGTGATTAGTATCGTAAGAGGAGGACAAGGCGTTATCACTGGGATGCGGGGAAAAACATTGAAATATATGCATGCGCTAGTCTAACTTGCTGGTATTAATAGCACTTAATATCAGGGATTAAACCTTAGAAATAGAAACATCTCATTAATTAATTTATATTAGCGATAAGTGACATTTATTCATTAGAGGGCATTAAATTAATGTATGCAACAGCACCTTTCGTCTCAAAGAACTTAATAGAGATTCATCCGTTCCTCTCACAGGGTATTTTGCAGCTGGGAAACAGTCACAAAGGGCCTGTACGACTTGCTCCAGACCTCAGGAGTTTGGGCTTCCACAGGTAATAAGTCATATATAAATACAAATTGGGAATCCTGCAGCCTCTGGAGCTAAAGGAGTTTGGGTTTAGGGTTTGTGGTTTCTTGTTTGTTTTAGGATACTTGCACGTGAGATGCCTTTTGAGCTGAAGCAGCACAATACTGAGATGACTTTCTCTCAGGTAAATGCTCACAGCAAGCAGAAGAGCTGCCAATACCCAGAGACTCAGCCCAGCGCCCCAACATGCCAAGCACCGTCTTTTCGCTCGAGTCACGGCCCTCGGCCCCCTTACCTCATCCAGCACATGGAGGTCGTTGCTTAGCTGCTGTGCGAAGGCCACAGAGTTGTTCACCAGGGGCTCGTACTCCTCCATCAGCTTCAGCACGTCAGCAGCTTCCTTCGGTGTCATCTCCTGGTACGCGCTGAGCTCCTCCTGCCTCTCGGCTACCGCAGGGTCCTTCCCGTCTTCTTGGGGCCTTTGTCTCCCTGCGTGGGCAGGAGGAGATGTGGAGATGGCCAAAGCCTTCTAGCCATGCCAATTTATCAGCCCTGCTAACATTAGCCCCAGGGGTCCCACTGACTCCAAGGGACGTGAGTCCAGTGGTCTCGGTCTAGAATACAATCACGGTGTGGAGCAAAGAAAGATGTGCGTGGGACAAAGGGGCAGCTTTGCAAGAGGGTTGAAATGGAGATTTGGAATTTGATTTGAGCTCTGGTTGTGTTTTTACTTGCTCGCCTCCCTAGGACTGTGTGTTGGGGCATGTTGAGATGTTCGTTGTACAACACCGAGACAAGTTTCAGAGATGAACAGGCTGCTTCTGATCAAATGTACGGGTAGTCATGTGTTGTGGAGTGAAATCTATTTTCATAACCGTGTGTAACTGTATTGCTTGATATACTGCTGGGGAATGTCACCAGCCAGGCGGCCAGTCTCCCCCTGGCCTGACAGTACCGACACTTTACTGCTGCCTTCCCCAACCCAGAATGCAGACAGCATCTCTGGAGATAAGATAAACTGTCCCTATTTTTCTTCCCAGCCTAGCGCTGTGTTTCCACAGCAAGGGTCAGCGGATAAATCAGGTGGCTGTGCCTCCAGCTACACAAAACACGGATCCTCCTCCTCCCCGCTCACTGGTACCCACCTCAGCTTCTCCCATCATCCGCATTCGCTGTTGGAAATTCATTCACCTCCCGTTCCTAAAGCGATGATAGCGATGATGCAAAAAACCCAAGCCGCTCTGAGCGTGACAAGGAAACTAATTACCTTCCGCTGCACAGGAGGGGACATTCACAAATGTGACAGAGCTGGCGAGGAATCGGTGGTTCAGCTTCCACAAGCATCTGATAAAGGTTTTCTTCTCGTCAAAGCTGCTAGCGGTCCACTTGTAAACCTTATCGAACTGCAGATCAAAATCCAGGCTTGCCTAGATGTCAACAGTTAATTACCACACCAATTAGGCGCCGCTTGCCACACCACCAGATGCTCAGCATAGGTTTGCAGCACATTTTAATGGCAGGAACCGATGTGAAAACGCCTTGTGCTCCAGCAGGAAAAACACCTCCTGGTTGGAGGAGGGAGGGAGATACACCTCTATGCTGCAGTTTCAAGCTTTGGGGTTTTCGGTGGCCCCAGGAAGGCACATTGTGGATGGAGACTAGCGTGGGGCTTAGATGTTAGAGGAGAGAGCCCCGTCTGTGCAGGCGGCTCGGTGCTTTCAAGCAGGAGGATGATCCTGACAGAGGATCCCGACAGACCCCTGAGACCACCGAGCAAAAAGCCTGGCTGGACGTGCTGGGAAGGTGACCCCAGGGACACCAGTGCTACCAGCTACATCATGCCCACGACTAGACTGGTTTTGGTGGAGCTGTGCAGGTATAGTCTGACTCAGATCTGACGAAGGGCTAAAATGGGCTATTGCCCCCCCCCCCAGATCCCTGCAACACCCGATGTGGCGGGCACCGACTGCACCATGCCCAGGGCAGCTGCTGTCAGAAGTTTGATTTGAAGTCTTTCAGCCAATGAATTCCCTGACAAGCCCTATATTTCCAAACTGACAGCAGATGATACCTCTAGTTAACAGCAAATCCTTCTTTTTTTGCAGATACAGGCGTCTCTCCCTGGACTTGGGGCTGGGAGCAACCTGCTCTAGTGGAAGGTGTCCCTGCCCATGGCAGCGGGTTGGAACTGGATGGTCTTTCAGGTCCCTTCCAACCCAAACCATGCTGTGATTCTATGACTTCTGCTGCTATGCCAGGGCAACTGGGTAGGATTTGAGAGGTATGTTCATGGCACTTGGCAAATAATCATAGGCATGATGAATCACAGGCATGAGAATAAAAGGATACACAGCAATTCTGGCCCTGGAAGTGGACACCAGGACACTCGTAGTGAGTCAGACCAAGCCATCAACCAGTCCCAGTGTCCTGATCCAGCGCGCTGGATTTCTTTTCAGATTATATATAAATGCTTCACCTTTTACTGCAGGTTTTGGGGGACGAACGCTGATGAATTTTGACAGTGGCTGGTGGCAGATGCTTGGGAGAAAAAGCATTCAAAGGGCAAGTCTGGAGTTATATTGCCTTCAGGATTCCCTGCCAGCCTCCAGCAGCCCGTGATCTAGCAGCTCGCTGAGCCAGAGGTTGTATCCACAGCACTGTGTTTAACAGCCCTTGAAGGACCTACTGTCCCTAATTTCCTCTAATGGTTTTTGAACTTATTCGTAGCTTTGGCATCTACAGCATCCCGTGGCAATAAGCTCTGCAGTGTGATGATGTGCTGAAGGAGAAGGCTCGAACTGACTGGAGTTAAGCATTCAGGGTAAGTCCAGCACCCACCCTGCCGCCTGCTGCAGATGTTCCCCTCTGCAATCCTCACCCAACCTGAAATCTCAAACCTCTCCTCACTCAAGAGTTTGGAACACCCAGAGAAAACCCAGGCACAGGCTTCCACAAGCTCAGCCCTGAAATTCCCTCACAGCAGCACTGTGGTATCATGCAGCCTTCACCCGGCATCTCCCAGCGGCCCCATTTCTCGGGAAGGTCACCTGAGATAACAGGAGCACGGAGAAAAAAAGCACCCGTGGCACTTCCCCGTGTTGTTTTCGTCCGTGTCAGTGTCAATGTCTCTACATCTATCTATGCCCAAGGGATGTAGTCTCATGGAGGGGGAACTTCAGCCACAAGAGACTTCATTTTTGCCACTAAGCTGTATTTAGGCGGAGAGAATGAGAGAGGTTGCTGAGCTGGGAACATCCCACAGAAAGAAACTCCTTCCTGCACCATCTCATTAGCTCTGCGGCACAGCCGGATCTCATCTTCCGGAGAGCTTAGAAGCCGCACTTATAATTATTGATACTAATCATCATAAGGGACGTAGAGTTTATGAGGACTGACGCAGCCCTACGCCGCTTCAAGGGCTGCTTTCTAAACACCTTGAGGCAACAGCATCACGCCCCCGCATTGCTTTGCAGGCTCGGCAGCAGCCCCTGCAACGGCGCAGAGCGGGGATGTCTGGGGGAGGAATTTGCGGCGCACGTGGTTTATGACACGCTTTACGAGGAGCTGTTAAAGCAGGGAGGCATCCGTTAATCGCTTCATAAATATTAATACTGTTTTGGTCAAGGGAGCTGTAGCTTTAAGCGCTGCTGGACTTGCAGTGTCAGTACTTTGCTGGTGCCAGGGAGCAGAGGGCTTCCCAGCGCGCCAGAGCAGACCCGACGTCCAAGCCCTTGTGGAGGGTGCTGAATATTGACTCACTCGCTGGGGTTTGGCTGTCGGAGATACTATCTGCTAAGGACCAGAGGAGAGCTCTTGTGTGGATTTCCACAGACCTGCCAAGCCGTGCAACAGAGAGGAACCGTGTTGACTGGAGCACTGGGCTGTACTGGGGAGCTTGCCTTGTGCTGGGGTCTCCGTGGTGGGACACGGAGAGATGTCAACGCGTCCTGGCTGCAGCCTACTGCTTCAACCTCTCCCCTGCCCAAGGACCTCGTGCAGCAGCTTCAGCTGGTGAGTAGGTCCCATGTGAGGAATGATACGGACCATTCTGGCTGCCCACCTTCAAGAAAGAGAAATTCAGCCTGGAAGAGGCCAGGAAGAGGGCTCCAGGCCTGATGAAGGGAAGAGAGAAGTCAATAGAGAAGAGGTGACTGAGAGGTCAGTCCGCTTAGCCTGCCAGAAGGAAGGTTAATAGGGGAGGTGACTGTGATCTAAAAATATACCTGCAAAGGAGAAGAGCTCACTAACCTAAAGGACAGCCACGGCACGGGCGCAATCGGGGATGATGCGGGCAAGAATACAGGTTGGGAGTCATAAGAAGGCTTTAGCCGTCGGGACAACCCAGTTCCCTATTTCCCTCTCAAGTAGAAGGGGGTTCAAAAGTACACCAATACTTTAAGATGGAGTATGATCCGTTTATCTCATAGGGACGGCAAATGAGGGGGAAAGGGCTGAAAATCCCGGAGGTATCTTCTAATCCTAACTCCCCCGGAGCTGAAACAGTTTAGAAGAGTTGGTGGAGCCAGGCTCATCTGCTGGAAGAAAGCTCAGGCAGGATGAAAGCTTGTATTTCCTTGTGTACAGGAAAACGTAAGACAATGAAATATCACTTCAGTTCTACCCGTAGGATCAAGATGCCCTGCAAACCTGCAGCTGAGATTTTCCTTGCAGGCATGCTGTGCAGATGTACTTTATTTGTCCTGGATGTAGAACTGGAAAGCTGTTCTGTTTCTCATTTATTTCTATGCTTGTGAAAAAACAGGCACCTTGCCAAAGCCCCTGGAACATTCACATTAATAAAAAAACTAATTATAACAACTTTAATGACACTCTGCCAGCCCCAGAAGCAGAAAGGGAGTATCTTGCCCATGCTTTCTTTCCCAAAAACCTTAATGTCACCCTAAAAGCGCAGACTCACGCTGACTTTCTATAATCCGCCTTTCAGTAAATGCCTCCATTTAATCTTTAAATACCCTATGCAAATGTCTGTCAAGAAGCTTTGTCAACATGGATCGACAGATGGGCCTGACTGTGTTCTGCAAATGCTGGGGACCTGACAAGAGCAGTGCTTTGCAGCCCATCTCTCCAGCCTCTGAGGGTCGCTGCAAAGAGCTTCAGGAGGTCCTCTGCCCGAGGAATAAAGAGAGTTTGCCCACTGATTTTGGTGGAAGCTGTGTCTATGCAGCGGTCATCACTCACTGCTCACCCTGGGCAGGTATTTGGCCAGCCTGACACTTCCTAACCTAGAGGGGGATGACTCAGGAGGGAGGAAATCGCTCCAGCCTCAGCATTCTGGGCACCGGCGTCTCCCTGGAAGAGATGAGAAGTCCAAAAGCACTGATGTAGGATGGAGGAACCATGCAAGGGAGGGACCTCAGTTCACCGTACTGTAGTAAACAGCTCTGAGGGAGGGCAGAGGCCTTTTAAATTTTTTTTTTAATGGTGGTTGTTTCCTCAAAATTAGCATCATTCAGGGCTAGTTCGGTTTTATATTAGAAATCACACACACGCACACGCACCCCCTGCTGCTCATCCCACCATCTAAACATATGGGCTGCGCTCCATATGATCCAAATTCCCCCATGGATCCTGGCCCATGTGTCTCTAACTTCATATTCACATCTCTCCCCCACGGTCAGGTCTGCCCTTTGCCACAGAAGAAAAATCAGTCCTACCTCATTGGGAGCCTTGCCATCCACCAGCTTCAGCTCTGCTAAAGGCCACCTGTAGGCTACCTTGTACTGATCTCCTCGGTCTACCTTGACCTTCACCAGGAACGGCTGGATTGGCCTAAAGGTGTCCACTGAGGATGAGGGACAGGAAAAACAAAAAACAACCCACGATATTGTTGTTAGCCCAGTACACAGCAGTTCAGTGTGAGTGGACGGTACAGACAGACACACAGGCACTGATTTTGCATTGGAGCTGTATGGAGAGATGCTACAGGGTTTCTACTGTCTTTTCCCTTCATTGAGTATTTACTGGTGGGAAACGCTCTCCGGGGTCTTGTCCAGAGTACTTTGAAGTCTGTGGAGGGATTCTTAATAATTTCATTGAGTTTTAAACCAGCCCATTGTGAAGGCACAAGTAATATTTCAGCAAGATCCAAGCGTGACACTGGGAACAGGACACCCCAGTGCAATAAGATTTCTGACAGTTACGTACCACATTGCTGGCCCAACAACAGGGTCCAAAAGCACTGCGTTGTTTGGCTGACACCCACACTGATGTATCCCATCAAAAATCAATTCCAGTGCCAATTAGCTTGCAGGCATCTCTTGGTTCATCTGGGAGGCTATCACTGTGCATCATTCTGGTTATTACAGATTAGATCGCCCATATGAGCTAGACATCTCTGGAAAGCTGGCATGGACTGTTCCAGGGGTAACTCATGTATTTTAGATGCTATTTATAGGGTGGCTACGTCACCACTTGGAGATATTCCTCCTGCCCTCCATTGACTACAGAGGGAGTTGAAGCACATCATTTAGGTCGAACACTATAGCTAAGGCCATCAGAAATTAATCCTGTAGCAGGTGACTATGCTGTCTGGAAGCTCACTGGCAGGAAAGTTCCTCCCCTGTATCTTTGTCCAAAAAAGTCTGTCCTAACAACTTCTCAGGAGTGATGGAGCAACTACAAAAGCACAGACCAAAGGAGATGGAAAATTTCCCAAAGCACTTGCACCTACGTACTCCTGCAATATCTGGGTACCGTTAAAACTTTCACCAAAGCTATGGAGAGACAGAATGAGGCTGTAATGCTGTGTCGTGTTAGAATGGTTTGTTGCTGACCTCTAATGACAGATTGGATGCAAATGGTAGGAAAAAAAATATCTTACATTGGTGGAGGGAGCAATCCTGCACATCCCAGCTCTCTCTGGTCAGCTGAAGATCATCCTACATTCAAGAGGGAACTTGTGCTTTTGTTGCCAGTTCTTGACGTACTACACGAACATGGCACAGCTCCTATCTTTGCATTAAGATTTCCTTCGTTTAATGTTAAAACACAGCATTCCAAATAATGGTCCTATCTCTCCTCCCAAATTAGGAAAAGAGCCATCAGATACCAAACTCTCTGACTAGAGCGCCAAGAATCCTTTCCTGGGTTTGCAACCCAACCTGTCCCCTAGCCCCCCGGTGTTCTCACCCACAACACAGAGAATTGACATCTTCTTCTTCCTCCCTGCCTTCCAGACACGAACAGTTTCCAGCAGCCTCTTCTTCTGCGGGTTGAACACATCTTTTTCCAGGGAGCTCCAAAGAGAAGCCATGGCAGTACCTCAGCACGACGGCACGCGGTAGCTGCCTGCACCTCGAGGTCACCGTGGGCTGCACAGCACCTCCTGTGAAACACAAACAGGCTGGAAAGGATGAGCCACACACAAGCTCCTGGCACACCAGTAAAATACATTGCTGCCACACTGGTTTTGCCTCTGTTGTCTTGCAGACAGCACGAGGGTCAAGGAATTGTTGCAGACTTGAGGCCAGAAGGGCCTTTTATAATCAGCTGATCTGAATTCCCACCCAGTGCAAGCAGGACACACCAGTGCATCCAGCCCAATAAAGCCACAATAAAACTTTCCTAATTTCTTAAAAAACCCCCACAACCATCTCCTTTTCGGTTCCAACTCAGCTTAGCGTCTTGAGTAACAGGACTGTATCCACGGGTGGGCAAAAGAGGTTAACAGCTACAAGCAAACAATCACCTGATTGTTTTTGTTGGCCTGTGTTGTTTCAGCACTCGCAGCTCAAGAAATCACCCTCCTGGGTCACACGACGCGATGCTCAATTTGAGCCCTGCAATCAGCACGGGATGGACTTACACGACCGTGCAAGTCAGCGCTGCAAAAAAACAGCAGGGGAAGAGGGGCTGCAGGGCATCACTGCTTCCCCCTCTCCTTCTGTCTCCTGCTCCCCTCCCACGAGTCCCCCTTTGCTCTCCTGCACCCGTGCAGACCAGGGCAGATGCTTCCCCAAAACGCCTGGTTTGCCTTCTCGAGCCCCCTGCCTCGGTCCCTGGGGCTTGGACCCACGAGCAGCAGAGGGAAAGTGCCCTGCGCAGAGCGAGAAGGCGCCGGCAGGACTCGTGCACTTGCTGACTCAGTGGCAAATCAATATTAAGAGCCAGCAGCTCCTAAACTCCCAAGGAGACCCCCGCTCTCCTGCTCTTTCAAGCTTCCCTGGCTCCAAGCTAAGCAGCTAATTAAGCTGAAAGGAGCAGGGGGTGACACAGGGGGAACGGGAAGCTCAGGTGCGGTCCCAGTTCTTGGGGACGAGCCCCTCCTGCCATGTGCTGCGAGCAAGCGCTTCGTGGAAACGTGCGTGCATCCACGTCCGAATTCTCCAGCCAGACAAGTGCAAATTTTTTGGTTTCACGGTCTAAGAAGAAAACAACCCCCAAGCTCTCCTCCCCGTCGTTTTGCTCCCATAGCTGAACGTGCTTCTCCCCAGCCCGAGATGTGCGTGACTAAACGTCGCCTAAGGGAATCGCAGCGTCCAGCTCCAAACCATCGCAGCGTCTCATGAGGTTTTGCAAGAGAAACCTGGCCACCGCTTTACAGACGAGGAAGAAAGCGACCTAATCCAGAGGACCTCTCCTGGCTGCCTCCTTAAAAGCAATGCTCAACGCACCCCGGGGTCTCAGACGCCGCAGAGAGCAAGGGAGCCAGGTGACTGTGACCTCTGGAAAGCTCAGGCAAGCTCCGCTTGGTGCTGGGCTGGAATGAGACTGCTTGATTCGGTTTGAGGTATTGAAACACACCAAGTTAGGCCAAGCCAGTGCAAGAAGGAAAAGGTTTGTTTAAACCACCTTAGCAGAAGCAGTGGTTTTAGCAAGAATGTGTTGCTTGTTCACAAACCACTCCTTTTAATCCACAATTAATTCTTAATGGAAAGTTTTCACAGGTCAGACCTAAGACTCGTGGAGATATGTCTCCACTCTAAGTCAAACCCAGCACTATTGGGGAGGAGAAGGCAGCTCAAGTCCTGTATGTCATATGTAAACCAGCAGGAGCAACTGGTTCTATTACAGCCTTTGATCTGGGTGGTGAGGGAATAAGCAAAGTGGCTACAACTAAAAGGATACATTTACTGCAAATATTTTAGCAGAATTAGGGATAAATAAAAATACAGACTGGATGAAAACGATAATGTTTAGAACATGCACTTCGAATGTTTTCTAAGAGAAATTCCTTGTTAGTGAAATTTACTGGTTGCTCTGCAATGAAGTGAAACAAATGAACCCTTCAGCAGCTCCCTCCCCACAGCGATGGGGCTTTCGGCGTAGCCGCATAGTTAACGAGCTTGAAGTCACATCCGCAATTATTTAAACTTTTTCTACCACGGCTGTGACCAAAAAAAAAAAAAAGAAAAAGAAATTTGCTGCTAAAATGATGCTGTCACCATAGCATCTCTTTGAATGCCATCCCTCACCAGGTTATCTTCGTTTCTCCATCCCTGCCAGCTTTTCAGCCTCTCTAATGCGTTCATCTCCAGAGGCAGGCAGGATGGCAGCCCAGAGACCCGGCCGTCTACACCCACTGTTGCTTTCAAACTCACTAATTCGTTTATAATAGCACTTGAGCAATAGCTACAGGAAAATGATTGAAAGCCAAAGTAATAGAGGGCTCACTGCTCCCTGATAAGTTAATGCAGAAAGCACAATACTTTCCACGGGTGTAATTGAAAAGCTGTCTGTAGCAGAGCCAGTTAACCCCACCCCCACCCCTGTTTTCCAGAGACAACCTGTAAGACTTAAAGATCTCAGTGAAACCTTCCTGAAATCTTCACAGAGCTGCACATCACCCATCCAGACAGCTGACAGCAAGGAAGAGAGCGTTAGGGAAAGGAGGAGCATTCAAGGACTTTACCAGCCACGTCTTGCTGAGGATAAATCGCAGGATTTTCAGTCGCGAGAAGCCTTAGAACAGGAAACAGTTTGCTGGTAAAAATGAAAGCGTTAAGAGAAAAACAGGAAGCCTGAGGAACCTGAGCAAAGCCGCCGGCTTTTGAGGTCAGGGCAGGAAGCCCCTCGTTCAAACGCTGCAGAGCCCAGGTGCAGCTGAGAGCGAGCAGAGCGTCAGCCCAGCTGGAGGTGGAGCGGGTTTTGCCTAAAAGCAAAAAGGAAGGTAAACCTGCCCCCTCCGTTTCCTCTCTGTTCTGTTAAAGAGAGTCGAAGAGCTGAACCGAGACCAACCGTGGTTCAGCCTCTAGTCAGATGCCATCAGCCTGGTCCTCCTTCTTTAGCAAAGGGTCTCGGGAACCTCCAGGAGATGTAGGAGTCGGACAGGATGCCAATGGCATGGCACGTGCCCTCGTTTAAGCAAGATGCATAATCACGAGGCGTAATTTAGCTTGAAGCACAAAGGTGCTGTTTCCTTGCAACGCCTCGGGCTACGCTTTAGTGTTAACCAAAAGCCAGGTCCCGCTGAAGGCCAAGGCCCATGGGCATTTGGGGACAGGCGTGGGTGAGAGCGCTGTCCCGCGAGTAACTGAGGTCCGTGCTGGAGCCGAAAGCCATAATCCAGAGAGGAGCCAGGGCCAGGAGCTAGGGATGAGGATGTGGCGAGTGGCATGGAGCAGCAGGCTCGAGGTCTAGCTGCGGGGCAGCGGGGCAGTAGCTGTGAGCAATTCCTTAAGGATCACTGTCATGGCCCAGGTGGAAAGGCTGGTTCTTCCACCCAGCCTTTGTGGTCCTCAGCTGGGGAGGAAGCCTGATACACTCTTTTGGTGGAAATACTTTAGGGGAAATGAGAGCTCTGCGTTTGCCTAATCTCTGGAAGTTTCGTGGCCATGACCTGAGGAGGGAATGCTCTGGTCCCAGCTGACGTGAGCCTCAGCCTTGGCTTCAGGAGCTGTGCCAGTGCAGAAACCTCAGTCTTGGATGTACTGGGGGCTTGAACCGTTGGCGCCTTTGAAGGGTAACGAAGCTAATCTGGCTTTCAGCTGGTGCCAGGAGCTGCCTGGGAGCCCTGTGCCTGGAGTTGAATTGCGCAGGGTGACCTTATCCAGGAAGAAAGCAGACAGACCCATCTCCGGTGCACCCTGAGTGTTGCCTTCGTATTCGGCTTCAGAACCAGGTTTTGCAGCCCTGAATGTGCCCCGTTCCCATTGAGCAACCCTAATCATTCGCTGAGAAGCTCTATCCCAAACCTCTGCACCGGCTTACGTGTTTTGACGTCCCGTGGACCTGTGCCGTACTCCTCTGCTTCGGCGTGAATCTAAACTGGCAGAACAAGGGCTTAAAAAGCAACAGTCACTGGGAAGTGGCAATGGTTTAACTGAACTATTCACTTACCAGTTGCTGATGGGTACAGGGGACACTGGCAAGTCACAGACCCTAGTGAACTCTGGTCATTTCTCCTTCTCCAGCATGTTACAGCAGGGCCATGACCGAGCACTGGTGAGGTCAGTGAGGTTGTGCCGACTCCAAGTTAACGCCCTGGTGTCATGTCTGGGTGCCAAACACGGCCGAGTAAAGCTGTATTATCTACATGCTGTGCTGTGGTGCCTTGGAAAAACAACTTATTTAATTTGTGAGCTTCAAGGACATTATGTGCACTCCGGAGGGTAAATTAGATGGGGCAAGCGTTATGGAAGAGAGAGAAATACGATCGCGCCGCACAGCAGGACGGCACGAACGCAGTATCATTTACTGCGAGGCAGTAAAGATGCTATGCCGGGGCTTCCATTCATGATTTCATATTATTCCCATAAACTCAGGCTTCTTAACCTCTTCTCGCTCGCCGAGCGGGTTTTCTTCTCTTCCAGCCGGCTGCGCGCGCCTTCGTTATCAGTCATGGGTGTTACGGGGAGCGCAGGGAAATGCCTCCCTTGCACGAAGGAGAATAACTCATCCAGATGCCAGCCTGGCACAAGAGCCCCAATTCCACTGGGAGCAGGGAGGGGGTTTTTTTAAGGCCATCCCGCTGGGCTAAAAGAAAAAATCAGGAATAAAACAGGAAAGAAGGAGTTACTGTAGGATTTCTGGCTTTACTCAGGCAGTCCCGGGAGCTGGCAGAAAGCTGCTCTGTGGCACTGCAGTCTCGGGCAGCAGCGCCCAGGCAGGTCGTTCCGCTGGATTATTTCCCTTGAGCCTCACGGCTGGTGGAGACACTGAGGAATCAAAGCTTTTCTTTTAAGCAGAGGGTACGTCTGGGGAGGAAAAAGCCCAAGCAAACCTTGCAAAAGCCAGCCGTTGCTGGCACGCCTTTCCCTGCCCGCATCTGCAAACAGGATGAAGCAGCTGTAAGAGTGATGCAAAAAAACCCCGAATTAATCGCAATTGCTGCAAACTCATAATCCTAATGAATTACTTTTAAAAATACAGGGGTGTTATTAACAGTTTTCATGAAGGAGAAATTAGGAAATTGCACGAACAAGCGTGGAAATGCCATGTGCCTTGCATTAGTTTTCCCACCCAATTCCACATGCAGTAATAACGATTATTTTAACATTCAGGCTGAAGGAATCAAAACCATACACAATTTGGAGCGTCTGATTGCCGTTCCCTGGCTGAGATTAGCAATCTGCAGCAGTTTGCTTTCCTCTTCCTTCCCAAAACCGGGAACAGAAAGCTGGTTTTGCCGCAGGGCACAGCAGAGAATTTAAGCTATTAAATTTTCTGCTGCGGGGACTTGTAGTCATCATTTGATGTTGAATCTTATTTTTGGTGCTTAAACAGCCTGCATTCCCAGAATACCCAACCATTTCAGTTTTTAAGGGATGGTTTCTGCCATCACCCCTAAAAAAGAGGTGGCAACCAAGACTTCTCAGGAAGGACTTACTCTGGACCATTAGATGGACAGCACCGCTCCAGAAATGGACAGAGGATCCCAGTCCTTCTCCTTGCTCCTACTGTGGATTTTCTTCAGCCTCCTTGCTGCACAGGAGGAAAAAAAATCCCCTTTGCCTTGCACCAGCAGCAGCGTGGGATATACCCACGAGGCACATAGCTACTGCCCCATACCAGAAGGGGCAGCTGGAGCCCAGTTACAGAAGAATGGGGAATGGCTTAGTACGGGCAAACTGGGAGTTTTCCCAGTAAGTCAAGACCGAGGTAACAGTGATGGGTTAGGGCAAGGCGAATGCAAGAAAGAGGTTGCCTTGTCCTTGTCCTTATGGGGCTCCCCCCGTGTTTAACATCTGGAGGCCCTTGGGACTCATTTGGAAGGGCAAGCAGCCATGCTGATGCACGCTGGACGCTGTTTTCTGCCCTCTCCTTTTCCCAGAAAACCATTCCAGTGGGAGAACTCCTCCTCTGTGCTCAGCATGGTTGTCCTGCTCCTGCCGTGTCCCCACCGCTGGCAGTCGGAGGCTGGATCCTTCCCTCCATGAACACGACTTCCCACGCAGCAGAGAACAGGTCCTGCGGGTTGGGGTTTCTCATTCCTCTGATGCCAGGCTGTGTGCAAGCCCAAGGAGGGAGGGAAGGGGGAAAAAATGCCATGCCTCAGAGCATCCTAAGGGCTGCTGCAAATGATGTGAGCCACAGAAATCCCACGGTGAGCTCTGCACCTGCCAAAGGGGAAATCTTTAACCTCCTACTCCTTCCCCAGGTCTTCCCCTGCCCTTGCCCCCCAGCTTTCCTGCTTCAACTTATGGCTGGTGCTTTTTCTGCCTTCTTAAACAGAGACATTGGGCAGGAGGGGACTGAGTGTCAGTGGGGGCTGCTCTGACCCCACCTGGGGCCACCCTATTTTGCTTGTCAGGTGAAAACCTCAGCTGCTCTCCCCTTTCATGCTGCCCAGCAGCTCTCCAATGATGACGAGCTGCAAAGCAGACGGAGCCCGGTGGTTCCGTAGTGATTTGTCAAAAGCTTTGCAACAGTCAAATGTCTAGACTTTTCTGTATGGCTTTTCCTTTTCAGTTCCTTCTCCGACCCGTTCAAGGAGATTAGGGTGGACTGGATTGGCGTGGTTTACTTCTAGTTAAAGTCTCCTGGCTTCCTCTCGTCAAGCATTTCTCTTTGTCCTGTCCCATCAGCCTGTGCACGGACAGTCCCTGCTCCCTGGGACCAGAATTACCCCAGTTGCAGCGAAGTGTCTGCCTCATGCCTTCTTCTTAGCGAGTCAGACAGCAGTGGGCCAAGCAACCCTCCAAAAGCTCCTTTGATGCTAAGGAAGGTGTCCCCACGCTGCCACGTGCTCGGATGTGGCTTTTGTCAAGAGCAGCAACCGCTTCCTTAAAACAAACAAGACGGGCACGAGGCCAAGGTCATCTCCCTCCTACTTGTGTCTCATCTTCTGATCTGCTTTTGCTGCCACGTCTTAAACTCAGCGAGGTGGTCAGGCACTAACAGGGTGGGTTACCTGCGCCAAGGGACGCCTCTGCTGAAGCTCACCTTGCTCCTGAGGTCTGGCTGGGGATATGGCCCATTGCCTTGTGGTGTTGCCAGCACAGGCAGACTCTTGCCTTGACCTCTTGAGGGGACTTTCCAGAGTCCTTACACAGCTTCCCAGCTAGTTTCATGTCCCCATCAGCTCTTCTGCTTTGCTTTTCTGAAGTTCTTCAGCAACAGAACTTCTCTCTCTCGTGCGCTTTCCCCTCACTCTTGCACCAGTGCTGCTCAGCAATTTGGGAACCCAGTAGGAATATCAAGAATTTCACCCACTCTAGGATCAAATCCCAGCTGGTTTGGCCCATCTTCCTCCTTCTCAGGGAAAGCACATTGTGTTGGAAGCACCTTGTGTTGGAAGCACAGTGTGCTACAACGTGATCTTTGATGTTATGATGAAGGCTGAGAGCTGACTTATGTTGTAGAGGAAAGATGAGAGCTGAACAAAAATTTTACTTGATGACTTCCCCTTTTTTTCCCTTTCCTCTCCCCGGGATGAAACCATCAGCATTTCAAGAGATTCACATCCTTAATTTCTTCCGTAAGTCTTTCGCGGTCGCAGACGATCAGCAGTGCAACGCTGCTCCCGTCTCCGCTCGGTGCGACGATCAGCAGTGCAACGCTGCTCCCGTCTCCGCTCGGTGCTGGCGAGCGTTGCGAATGTGCCCCAGGCCATGTCTGGCTGAGGCTCTGCAAGGTACCAGCTGTCAATGGTAAAACACCAAACAAAGATATTCTCAAAGCCTCTGTCAAAACATGGGGTAGGAGGAATTAAAATTGCAGAGGCCGCTGCAGAGCTGGGCTTTCTTCTCTTTGCAGTGCTCTGTAAAGAGTAAACTCGGTAGCTATTTTGCTTCTCCACAGATTTGGAAGTGAGAGGGAGGAACAAAGGAGCTGAAGGGTCCCTTGCAAGGATACAATGCTTCAGCATCCCTGGCTCCCGTCACTTAGCCGGGAGGGACCAGCCCTGCCACACAGGAGGGTGAGCTTTGAATCTTAACACGCCGCAGACCTCCCAAGTGAACCTGGACACGATTTTTCTTTACTTCCTTGTGCCACGAAGCTCCAAGCTGCTGGGGACGGCACAGGCCTGTGCGTGTGTGCACGTGGTTTTTAGGCACCGGGACAAGACCCAGCACATGGTATCTCCGTGGCCTGAGACGAGCTGTTCGTCACCTGCCTGCTGGCCTTCGCTCCTGACCTGCCGGACTGCGGTGACTTCGGTGACTACGTCGTACAGACAGGCATGCGTGTGTCTGTCCATCCTCCGAGTAAGGCGATGCTATTTAAATATAAAATAGTGTGATTAATAAAACATAATGCCTTGGTTTTCCCCCGCTGTTTTCACCTCCTGTGCTCTCTTCTCACATTTTTGCTGGGCTGATGGTTTTCTTACATGCCCTAGATAACTCATTGAGTTTCATCTTCACTGCTCTTTCCACCTGCCTGCTCTTCTTTCATTTTTTATGAAGACTCTTTCTTGCTCTGCTAACATGCTCTTAATCTCACTGGTAAATCAAGGTGGCTGTTTGTCTTTAGCTCTCTATTTGCTTTCCTGAACACGAAGATAAATCCAGGCTCTGTGCTGGAGCTAGATCAACAAGAAAGCTGGTTTCTTCCCTCTTCCCTCCCCTTTCACAGTTGTGCACAGCTGGCAACAAGCTGCGTTTGGGATCTAAGAATTCTCCCTCTCCATTTTTGTGGGGGGAAGCTGGTAAAACAAATAGAAAGGCTGAGAAACGACCTCTCCCAGCCTCTTCTAGGTGAAACCACACTGCGGAAAGCTCTGAGATATAATGTTCCTCCAAGAGCCCAAACCGGGGTCAGTGCAAAGGCTCCCGTTAACTTCATCTGATGTTCCCAGAATTACAAACTCTGTAACTTTTCCATGTCTTTCTGCTGATCTCTCCAGCCACTGGATTAAGACCAGGACCATAAAGAGGCCCGTGCTCACGGTGTCTTCCTTGCAGCCTGGAACAGGAGATGCAGTGATAGCCTGCAGCTAGGAAGAGGGAATCAGGTCATGAACTATCTTCCCTCTGAGTCCAGCATCAGAGGAGATGAGGAATGAGGCATGGCTGTGTCTCCCTCCTATCCTATCTTGGCTCCCTGAGGTGATGGTAGCAGCATCCGAGTGGGATATGAGTACCCAGACCCAGAAAAGCAGGTCTCTGCACAGCCAGCTGCTCTGCCCAGGGCTGGCTCTGCAAACACACCCTATGCCTGGTGCAGCTTTGCCCTGTCGTCTTTCCCACAGATGAATTGCATGTGGGGTTAAAGAAAAAAAAACACAATAGAACACCACACCAGCGTTTTTGTCTGGGTTCAGAGCAGTTTCGCACGTCTGGAATGGATATAGCAGCATAATCAAGATTTATGAAAGAAAGAAAATATTTCAGAAGAGGCCGTTTGTTCTGTTCTATATCTCATAAAATCTCCAGAAGTTATTTGTCGGTCAATGTGGCAGCAACACTCAGCGCTGCGGCTTGGGAACAAAAGGCCACTCTGCGAACAAAGAGGCAAAGCATTAAAAGACACAAAGCGACATCTTTTTTTAGGCCGCGTATAATTGCCCCGGGGAACTCGCTGCCTCAGGATTCGAGTTAGACAAATGGCTCCTCAGTTTACGAAAACCAGTCTGAGTGTACCTAAAGATAACCCAGGAGGGCTGGAATCGGTGGCCACGATCCAGGCACGGGCAGCCTCTTCTCTGGAAGATCTCATCAATGTACACGCTGGTCTGGTGCAGGAAAATAAGAGATTTTGCTGCCGATGGGGAAAATAAATCAGGCCAAGCGAGGCACTGGTTTGTTATGGGGAGAAGTGGTGACGTGTTTTGCCCCACGTCCTGTAATGACAAATTCCTGGAGGTCGATTCGTCCACAGTTCTTGCTTCACAGCCAGAGGGGAAACGCGCACGGGGATGTGGGGAAGCTGCAGAATTGGGGACCTTCCATCCTGGAGGCAGTGTGGCTAATCCCCTGCTCTGCCTGGAGGGTTGGCCCTGGCCCCATCCTGGATGCTTGGGGGGCTCTTTCACCTGCATAGTAGTCCCGGGGTGCTCTGATCTGGCTCCATTTACCATCTCAGGGAGAGCAGAGGCAGAGGAGGGCTGGGGGACTCGGTTGGGGAACTTATTTTTGCTGCGTGAGTCATAGACCAGCCCATTTGGCATCTCCACCACTGTCCCTTCCCTCTCTGGACAAGGTCCTGGTGCCAAAGGGACCTTCACCTTTCAGACCTTGGTGAGTTCTTGAGTGGACCCTCAAGTCACTAGCGGGGGGAAAGGGCTGCCCATCCTCATCCTCCCTCGGCGTGTGTGCTTTCAGGGGATGCTTGTGGAGAGCCGGCCCTGGTGGAGGTCCCACTAGAGGGTGCTGCCCAACTCTGCTGGGAAATACCAAAAGGCTCTGCCAGCTCCTGGGCCTCCAGACACCTCTGTTAACTCTTGGTGCCGCCTTTCCCTTGCAAGCCCTCACCATCTTCCCTTTCCTCCGGATTTATCTCCACCACTGTATTTATCTCCAACACAACGAGCGCTGTATCGCTGCTATAGATTGTCACTGGCAGCAGGACAAATAAGCCCATCTTTAGTTTATGGACCCACTTTTTCTTTTCCCTTGAGTAAACACAAACAATAAACAGAGTAAGTCCACGCAAGGAATGGAGGTTACAGGGTGGCCATGTGCTCAGCTCACTTCGCATCCAGCAAAATGAGAGCCTGTCACTCAGCCGACATTGAGAGGTTTCCTCCCCACCTCAGTGACCTACAGCAGTACCAAAGAGCCACAGGGAGGCATTTACCCATCTCTGGACCATCTTATAAGACAGACTCATAGGTCCTAACTGTCTCCCATGATCTGCAAGACCCACCTGGACATCCTCAGGGGAACTGGGGGGAGACTGCCTTGTGTCTACCTTCCTCCCAACCTGCAGCACTTTTTTTCTCTTCCCTGAGACAGTACTGAACGCCCTTTGCTCAGGTTGCTGTCCTCTTCCCAGTAGTTATCACTGGAATAAACATCGAGTCCAGCTGTTGGCCACCGGCAGTTTTTAATCGGATGCTTGTGGAGTAGATTTGAGGCAGATCCTGCACCCAGCAGCCCAGGCACCCAGGAGCTACGCCGCGCTGAGGGACGCCTGCTCCAGCCTGACGCCACGTTAATGATAACAACAGCACCGGGGCAAGTCGAGGGATCCCAGGGACTGCTCTGGACCTGCAGGGTGTACATGTCCTGACACACGTCCTTCAGCGCTGGCTGCTTTTTGCAAAACCCCCTTCATATCGCTGCTGCATTTTAGAGACGGCTGTTCCTCTTCTTCATGCGGCAAGATGAGAGCACAGACACGCAGGTGCTGATGCAAATACTCCAGCTGCGACCCAGGGTGTTTCCCAGCTAAGCAATCACTCCTTTTGCACAGCACTGAAAGATAACACCTACCTTAAAACTACTTAATGGGAAAATGAGTTTCATGCTTACCGTTTACACGGAATATTCAACGTTTCATCCACAGAGTTTTGCTTCTGCTCATTAAGCAGGTGTTAAGCTTTGACAGAAGCTGCTTCGCCATTTGCTGACAGTAGGTCCGTGCAATGCCAGAGGGCAATAAACTGTGTCACTCTGCAGCAGGATGGCCCCTCTGTCCTTGCTTTCTAAATCCAGTTGCGGCCATCGGCATTGCCGTGGGTCGGATGCGATGCCAAGCCTTTATTGGCAGCCAGGGACGAGCTTTATGAGAGAAGAGGTAATGAAGGGTAAAGGGTGAGGGAAGGAGGAGAGTCCTGTGGCTCAGGTGGTGGCCCCGGTCCATTTTCTGAGGTGGCTGGGAGTTTTCCAAGAAAATGGAAATACTGAGTCATGGGCACCGAAACTTTTTTTTGTTGGAGCAGCAGTTTTGAGGGACATCTCCCTGGTGAAGCTGTCTTTGGCTCAGCGTGGAAGAAGTGCTCAAGAGCAGCACCTGCCACCCTTACACAGCAGGTCCCTTGGCAGTCTGGATGTGACAAAGACTCCCATACCCGCAGAAGAGCCTGGTTCACATCAAAGGCTGAAACATGCAGGCCGGGAAGTTCTTATGTTTTGTGCAAAACTCCACAACATCTTGGCTTCTGCTCAGCGCTGAACTGCACCGTTTCTGAATCCTCAGTTACGTCCTTTGCAAGACATCTCCTCCCTCGTCGTTGCCACTCCTGGTGTGACTGGGGGGAAATGGCTCGCCTCTCTGCAACCTGGGTCCTCATTTGTGGTGTGAGGACAGCGATCCTGATTGCCAATTTAGGCTGTAGTCACTCCTTAGGAGAGATTAATGTTTGTGAGGGAGGTGAGCACCGGTTTGAGGTGGGTGAGAGGAGACAAGAGCTCACAGAACAGGGAAAGAGCAAGGGTATGCCAGGAGTTAGACCACTAACAGAGCGACAACGGAGGGTAAAGCCATACGTTACAGCCAGATGTGTTGCGGGGTAATTACAGCGAGCTTCTTTAAACTCCTGCCTCCCATTTTATGTCCATTCAGCATTTTTTTTCATGCTTCCTTAGCCACAGTTTCGTAGCCCTAACAGCTGTTGTGCTTTTGGCCCAGCGCCTGACGCATTCCTCTGGAGGGGGGTGCGATCAAGCGTGTTTCTCTTCAAACTCCCTTAAATATTGCAAGTGTCAACTTGCTTCTGCCTGAATGATACCTTTTCGTGCTCAGAAGGAGGGAAGTCATAAGAAAAAGACAAAATATTATTTCCAGGGCGCGTCGCAGATGCAGGAGAGATGCTGGTAGCTTTGGTGTCCGTCTCCTGAGTCCTCCCTCACCTGCCCGTGGGATCTTTGAGAAGTTTCTTGGTCTGTAAAAGGATGACCCCACTTTCTCTTTTGCAAGGACAAAAGAGGTCATGGACCTGTGTTTGGAAAACTCTTTGACATTTTTTTGATGGAAAATGTTAAACGTGGTCATTATTGTTAGTGGATTTTTCCAGCGCTGCTAGCGTGCAGGTTGCCTAGCATTGCCATGGCATCATTTCTGGCAATAATTTAAGCTAAATACATGGCAGGGCTGACAGTTGAGCATTTCAAGCAGGTAATGTGAGGGCAAAGTCTGAGTCACGGGCTCTACTGGTAGCACGACCATCGCTGTCACCGTGCTTTCTATGGGAACACAATGGTAAGTAGTCAGGAGATGCCGGGGAACAAATGCTTTCATGTTTTCAGTGGATCACTTTGGGTTTTTTCCCAGTTCTAGTTAAATCCACTTGTGAAACAGCTCTTAAGGGGCACTTTGCTAAGGGAGGGTAAGCTAAAGTTAGGATGGGAAAAGAATGAATTAAAACAGAGATCAGGCTGAGGTGAGGTGAGGCTCTATGTTATTTACCATCTCCTGTACCCAGGCTTGCCGAGAGGGGCTGCGCTGTGGAAAACAAGACACCTCGATTCACCCACTGAAGCAGGCTGTGAGGTTTCAAGGTGGAAACCACCTTTGGGACAGAGCTGTCACCCTCGCATCCCCCCCTTTGCTCTCTGCTTGTGCCCAGGGTGGGGAGGCAGCACAGCAACCACAGACGTGGTTCATCTCCACAGGGGAGGAAAGCTGATGCAGGAGCATCCTGTGGGTGAGTCCTGCTGTCTTGGACACCCACCTCAATTAGAAAGACAGCAGTCAATTAACAAGAGCTGCCCCTAGATTTAAAAAAGGCAATCATCTCCAGCTCACTCCTCGGGATGTTTGAGTAGACAGTCACTCCAGAGGTGACAAACGCTCCCAAAGAGGACGGTGAATGAAATGTTCCCATCACACCCAGACCCTGTTCCCTGCCCACCCACAGCTCCCAAACCCATGAGCCGCCTAAAGGCAAAATGAGAAGCCGAGCCCAGGCCATACAGTCACCCTCTAGCCTGGCTCTAAAGCCAGCAGAGCGCAGGGCAAGGCTCGGCCACTTCTGAGGCCACCTTAGGGAGCATTTAGCCCAGCTCTGTCCATCATTATTTATTTCCTCATAACCACAACACCAGTGTAACTGTGCTATGATAGACTGTGTTGTCAAAGTTGCATTAAGTTTATCCTTTTCCTTGACCTTTAGGGCATTTTACAAATAGGCTACGACTGCGGTAGCCTGATCTGCGCTGCAAGCAGGACTCTAATGCTGAAAATTAACACAACAGCCTATAGGAGGAAGTATTGTCCAGGGGGTGAAGCACAGGAGTGGAAGAGCTGGGAAATTTGGGATTTTTTCTGTCTTTAGTACTGAGAGAATAATTGTAAAAGGGTGATTAAGAAGAAAACAATGAAAAAACCCCAACCAGATCCCCACCTAACGCACCTTGACCTGCCATTCGGTGCTTGGTGCGTCACAAGCGGCCTCGGACACAGGAACTCGTTCAAAATCAAAAACAACAACAAAACACATTTGTAAAAGCTCTTCCTTTTAATGCTTCTGCTGGAGAGTGGACAGATTGGGCGCTTGTGGTCCCAGCTGGCTCCGGTGCTCACAGAGCACCAGTCTGAAAGCTTCTCTTGAGCTGTTTATGGTCTTTTTCTGGTGTGTGTGTGTGTCCCCACTCGGATTTCATGGTGCTTGGAGATTTGTGTGACACACGCAGAGATGAGATAAAGGTTTAATTCAACAGGACATATCAACTGGGAAGAGGGTTATCATTCTTTTTCCCTACGTTTTCGTACTTCTAGCACAGTGAGATGGTGATAAATGTTATGAATATTAATAAACATCTATTAATTCAGTGCATTTAGCTAGCTATTAAGATTTCTTTTTCTGATAGATTGTACAGATAATTAGATTAATTAGATTAAATGATATCCTGCTTTAATCCAGCTGGTTTTCCTCCCTGTCGCTGTGTATAGGCTGCTACGACTGCTCCAGCAGCCTTGGCCTGCAGGAGCTGGAACCAGTCCTCCGTTGTCCTCTTCCTACTCATCCTCCTGGAAACCCAGTGGTAGCTGAAGCAGTGGCAAGTAAATCTTGGGCCAGCTTGAGAAAACCCTGTGTTCCTGAAAGTCACGCATCACATAAAGCTTGTTTGAAACGAGCCACTGCGGGAATGAAACCCAGGGCTGTGATTTTTTCCAAAGGCTTCATCAGCTGCAAAGAACACCCGAAAATCTCAGCTGCCAGTTGGACACAAACAGATGGGAAGAAGTGGAAGGTCACTGAGCTGCATTGAGTGGTCAGGAGAGCCTTCCCCAGCCAACCCAGCATCCCATCCTGTAAAAGCTCCTGGCAAAAGGGCAGAATACCCATTTTTTGTGCCACTTTGACTACCTTAAAAATCAACCTGCTTCTGTGAATACAAGGTATAACCTTCTGTAATAACACTGGTGAAAAGGTGCCTTGTTATAGCCTTTCATAAGCATTATTTCACATTATTTTGTGGTCTAATGGGTCACACAAGCTACCAGCAGCCTGTTCTGTTGTGTGCTCAGCTCCCGTTACAAGTCATGTCACTGTTGCGTGACTTGGTTTCTCAAATTAAAAAATGGGGGTTATTCTTCTAATCTCCCTGATAAAACACCCCAAGGGTACCACCACAGAGAGCTGAGACTCACCATACGCACATAAACACATCTGTGCCAGAGCACAGCTACCTCTGTACCTGTGAATACACACCCAAATTAGTGGATTTTTAAATCAGAGGGGACCGGTGTTAACTCCTACAAATAACCAGACTCTAAAATGCCCAGCCTACAGGGATCTGGGTTCTCACTGAGTGTGGCAATCTTCATCTGGATGGCTGGGCCATCCTAGGAAATGTTGATATGTGGAAACTGGGGAATGAGGCTCCTGTTCTGGGACCTAAGTAAGAGCCAGGCTGAAAATCTGACTCCGTTTGTCATTGCTGAGCAATGGGAAATAGGACCCCACGTGAATGCAGTCTCTCTTGGGCTGCTTGGGCAATAGGTGCCTTTTGCAGGTTTACTGTAATGGGATAGAAAAGATAAATTACTCTGGAAAAATGTGATTAGGACTTCTGCTTCGCTCCTGCTTTTGGGATGAAGTGGCTTCATCCCCATTCGTGATGCGAATCCGTTTACCCACTCTCCTCTGTACCTGTTGCTTTAGCAACTGTCTGCAGCAAGTGCCTGTGGTTACCGGTGCCATTGCTGTTGTCTGATCCCAGCTGCGAGGCAGCCCCCCCTGGGAACTCCCCCATCACCCCGCGGGACAAACCCCCTACACTGTGAGACCACAGCGAACAGTGGAACCAGGTACCACTGGAGGCATGAAGTGAGCGCAACCTGCCTGGGGGAGATGCTGCAGATCCTACAGACAAGACTCATCCAGAGACAAGCCCAAGCTCACGTCTGTTGGAGAAAGCAAGCCACGAAGTCTTCACGTCCATGGAGACTGCCCAAATCCAGGCTCCCTGTGCTGCAGTGTTCCGAGACTCCTCCTGGGGCAGGAGGAAACCGGAGAGAGTGACGTTGCAAGGCATCCCCCCAAGGAAACGATTCCTTTCCCCACTTTCAAAGCCTCCTGACAGGAGATGGGGAGAGCTAGGCGGGTTTGCATCAGATATTTGAAGGCCAGGCTGAACTTGGAAGAAGGTGGAGGGGAATCAGCCAGAAACAGATTGCTTAAAAGCAACTCCTTGAGAGACTCTAATCAGTTCCTGTCCCTCATGATTGATCAGTAGTAGATAAACATGCTTGGAAACGTCGGGTGCATGTAAAATGCCATTTTGTCACTCAGGGCAGCATCTGAATGCAGGGGCTTCTCCTGGCACTGGGTTCTGAGCTACTCGAGCACAACAGCACATGGTGTTCGCTGTCACCTGCGTGTCCTTCCTCTGTCCTGGCAACTTTTAAAGGCTAAATTGACTATTCAGAAAGCTCCCCTGCTTCTCCTGGTGGTTTCCATAGCTCTGTCCCCATGCCACGCTGCAGCCCCTTGAAGGGTGCTCGGGAGTCCTGTCTGCAGCCTCCAAGTCCCCAGCAGCACTCTGGTCTTCAAAACCAGCCTCATGGGAAAGAGCTTTCCCAAACCGGAGTCGGATCCAAGCAGCTGAGCTGGAGAAGTCACTGCTGTGCTGTGAACATCCTTTTAAGCGTGAGGAAATCTCTCTTCCGAGTCTGTCTCTCTCTGCTGAGCGCTGGCACTACCAGCGTGCTCAAAGTCATGAGGCACCCAGGGCACGTCGCCAGAAAAATGGACCAAGTTTCCTTGGCACAGCGCTTGAATAAGACCGTGCTTTCCAAAATTGATCCTGGGCTCCTGCGGTTGGCAAAGTCACATCGATGGTCTTGTGCCTCGGTCTCTCCATCTGCGAAATGGGGACGGTAAATCCCCTCTGCATTGCCAAGAGGGCTGGAATTGAGCCCTCTGATGTTTCTAACGCTCCTCGAGCTCTTGCGTGTGATAGCCCATGGCTGGTCTCGGTCCTGACTTGTCTTTGACCCGCTATGACAGCGGTAAATCAGGCACTTGTGAACGGGCAGAAGGGACAAGACCTGCCTGAGCTAAAGGACGACGGTGGCATGAGAAGAAGCGGAAAGAACAAGCCATGCACCCGTTTAGGCTGGAGACGAGAAGGCTCTCAGCATGATCTCTTTTAGTAAAAGTTGTTGTGACAGCAAAAATCCTGGCCACTTTCTAGATGGAATTTGATACATCCAAGAGATTGTTCGTGTGATGAGGCTGGTGTGATAGCACAGGCTGGGGATAGATGACCTTGAAGGACTCTTCTGGCCTACATTCCTGGCAGATCTACAACGCTGTGTTGCTGTTAGCCTGTGAGAGACAGCGTTTCTAGCAGAGACAGACTAAAACCATGGAGTTTGGTGCCACAGCCCAGTTTCCAAGGCGAAGAGCACGTAGGCAAAGAGCTTTGCAGGCACTCCCATGCATATCTCAGAAACAGCTTGGTCCTCCCTTCTCCTGAGTCAGCAGCGTTTGAGACATTTCCATTGCACCTCAGGTTGAAAGCAAGCTCTCTGGTCTTCTGGAAATGCTCCTCTTGTCCTTTTGGGATTTGCAGCCTGTCCTCATGTCATGTTGAGCATACAGGATTTTTTTCCTCGTCTGCAGCATTAATACAGTGCTAGAAACTTGTCTAAGCTGGGAGACGTGGAAATCTCTGAGATCAAAAGCCCTGCTGTTTGCAGGAGAGTATGAGGAGGGCAGACACAAGAGCTTGCTTCGGGGTACCCTGGATTTATTGCTGTGACTTGCTGCTCAGCGCACAGGGCCAGCAGGCTTCTTCGATGGTCCAGAGAGATTCACAACAGCTCACTCCCTTCAAGGGCAACACTGGGGTGTTTCCAGATCCAAGGTTTCAGAGAGGACATGGGCTGGCGTTTCTCTTTTACCCCACGTTCCTCCCACCCTGATTCAACCCCCAACCCCAAGCTGGGATGCAACGAGCGATCTGCCAGTCAGGTTTGCAGAAATGCTGGCTTGAAAACAGGCGTGTGCTGCAGCAGATCCTCCTATTCCCCCCCCCTCTGCTTGCACCAGCACCATCCTCAGGCTGGCTGCTCTGCTGAGCCAGATGGCATCTCCACCCCGGGGGCACCGCGTTGGCAGAGCCCAAGGAACAGACCGTCTGCAACGAGGCTGACATAGGTTCCTCCCACAACCTGCCTGCCATCGACCTCGGTTTAGGCTTTAGGTCTTCTTCCTCTTGTCCCATCTCTCTGTTGTATGATGCAAGCTTGGGTCTTACCCGATAGCACCTCAATTTATCCTCTGTGTATGAAAATCTAAGTGTACACGGAAAGTTTTATAGCCCGGGTTGTTTCCAGCTCGTTGTCTAAATGTTCCGCATCCTAGAAACACAGCGGGCAGGATGTTTGCTTTTGCAGAGAGCACCCAAGCACCTGTAGGAGAGTGACACCGTGATAAGGAGAAGGCCACGGTAGCTGCTTCAGCAAGAGGTCGAACCGGCTGAGTTACCGGCTTATACTGAGGGCAGAATTGGGTCTGGAGAATTCACTCCGAGAGAAAATGTCCTCCAGAGTGATCGCGGTGAGGGCAGGGCAGAGAAACACGGGGAGTGCTTAGTGTACCGATGCCCCGCTTGCTCGGAGGTGCTCTGCTGCTTTTCAGAAGGTGCTTCTGCTATGGCCAGGCCATTCCTAACCAGCCTTCCCTCTGAGTACTAGAGTAGTGGTGAAACCTTTCCAGACCTTCTCCAGCATCCTTCCCCGCTGGGCTTCACTCTGGCAGTGCTTACCTGAAATACAGTGGCCTTTGCGGTCCTACGCCAGCGTTTTCATTTACCAGCTTGAAAGAGGTCGTGAAGAAAAGGCTGTGTGAGACACCTCTGCGTTAGGGAGGAGTGCTTTCAAAGTGGCCGTCCAGTTCCTGACTCCAGATGGTGAAATGAGATCAGCGGATACGCACGTTCTTGTTACCGTAAGCAAATATCGCCCAGGATGGAAACGGATCTCCGATACGGTGTGTCCATCCCCCCTGAAGTCAGTGGTGATAACGCCCGCTTCATCACGGCCTGAAAGGACCCTAGAAAATCCTCCCGTAGTGATGACACCAAACCAAAACCTTGATCCTCAGCAACTCCCACATTTCGGGAGGAGTTTGCAGCCTAGTCCTCATCCCGCTACTGATTTCTAACTGCACTTTGCTGCAGAGACATCTAAGCTTTCATTATGAAAAGCCAATTAAAGTGCACCATTAAGCACAGCCTTTTCTCCTTCCTTGTCCAAACCTATCTGTCACAGAAAGGACACAACAACTGTAGTGCAGGTTGGCAGATGCTGCTAAAAATGGGAAAGATAAGATGTGTAAGTAAATTATTGAAATGCCAGCCTGAAGTCTCAAACGGGACCACGACAGCTGGGGTCAGAGGTACGTGGCTGCTCACCCCCTCCGTTCCCAGAGCTGCAAAGCCACCTGAGCTCCTCACCAAGCAGAAGCAGATTAACCACTTTTTATAGAAGCTGGCGATGGCTGGAGTTCCCAGGCAGCTCCTTCAGACACAGCAAGTCCTCAGCAGGGGGAGCAGAGGGGCGTCGCAGGCAGAGCCACGAAAAGGTTGTCACGTCCATTTAACTTCACGTGTGATCTGTGCCTACCAGCAGACCCGTACGGCTCCTGGAGAAGGGAGGTGATGGAGGAGAGCCAACGCTGTGTCTCAGCCACGCTGGTGGCGGGGTTGCTGCTGATTTATGGGCATCTAGGTGCCTGCGCGGGCTCAGTGACCCCGGGGTGAGAGCCCTTTGGCCCTCCGCTGTTGTCACTGCCGCTCGAAAACCCCAGGGTGGGATTTTAATTAGCACGTAGGGAGGGAATGGCAAGAGGAAAGCTGAAAGAGAGCTGCACAGAGGAAGAAGAGAGGAGAAACACGGGTGGGGAAGAGGGAGACAGAGCTGGAAGCACGGGGAGGGGAAGAGAGACGCTGGAAAGGGTGATTTTCCCACTGACTGGTGGCGACACAGCCGTAAGACCCTGAACGTCCTAAAAATAGTGCAGTGCCCCATAAGAGTTTGGCACTCAGGCCTTCTGCTGCCTTTTTAGGACTAGCTCTGCTTTGTTTAAGGGTGGAAGATTCTTGCATTTAGCCCTCATTCATGAATCATAGCAGTGGCACAGCGGAATTTGAACCTCTGTGTGCTGGACTCTTCTGACGTACACAAAACAGGGCATTTTTCCTCTAGTAAGTATTCCTCCCTCAACACGCACTTCTCCTTGTTATCTCTAGATAAGAAACTGATCCAGCAGATATATCAGCACCAGTTCTCTGAGACAACATCCTTCCAACATGATGAATGGCAAGTTCATCATCAGAGAAGGGCACGTAACTGATTTTTTTTTTTCTTTTCGTTTTTTTATCTGAGGAAAAAAATCAGGCAATGGAAAAATTCGTGTCTTATTTTCAGTTTATAGTCCTTTCAGCCCTTAAAAATAAGTACTTAAAGACCTTTCAAAGAGTTTTGGAGCAGCGTAGTGGGGCTTTTAGCAGCACTCACAGTGACTGGAGAGCGGGCAGGACCCCCCTGTCTGCGGATGAGGAGGTTGAGTGAATTGTGTCCGAACTCAGAAGACATGAAGAGCTGTAAACAGCAGCCAGGAAGCTATGCCAGCTCCTTCCTTGCAATCAGCAGACCACATTCTGTGTAATAACAGAGTGGACACAAATGAACACACATTAAACCCATTCCTTCCTTCTCTTGGGATATGGATGAATCACGTTCCACTGTTGCGGTTGATAAAAGCCTTCAGAAGTCCGAGAGGGACCCAAATTCTTGTTTCGTTCTTTTTTTGGAAGAATTTGTAAAGGCTGGTTTATAAAACCTCTTGGCAACTTCTTCTGAGTTTCCGGACCCCCTCGTCGCTTCTACGGTGCCAAACATCTCCCCCTTCTCTGGAGACCACGCTTCAAGTTGCCTCAAGACGTGTCAGCAATGGCCTGGAAGACTTCCATTTCGGCTCATGAAAAAATTTGCACCAATCTGAGTCTCGGTCACGCGGAGGACAAAGCACTAAAGCAGGGCGGTGCATTTTCACTTAGACGGGAAGGTTACGTCGCACAAGGCGAGCGCAGGGGCTGGCGTCGGAATTGCAGAGGGCTGAACCGTTGCTCAGGCGGTGGGGGACGGGACTTTGCAGGGAGAACGAGCTTAACCCATCCGAACGCCAACGGGAGGGGAAAGGGCCATCCGACGTTCATTGCTCCTGTCCAAAGGGAGGCTGGAGGAGAGTGACTGAGCTGGCTCTGCCAGGGTGTCGTGGCACAGACACGGAGTAAATACAGACCTTGATGTACTTGCCACACGCCTGGAGCCCTGCGTGGAGCAGCTGGGGCAAACGGCGCTTTCTTCACAGCTTCCCAACACCTCAGCACCAGCAGCACCCTCTTCCCACGCCTGTCCTGGGCTCCCACCCCAACTTTCTCAGCACCGTGGCGCACAGCCTGCAGGATAACTCCGCTGACCCCAAAATGAGGTCCCCATCACTCTAACTTCCCAGCTCGCACTCTGGGCAGGGATGCCACCTTGCCAAGGGCACCGGGCGGAGGATTTTCTGCAGGGAGCATCCAACTAATCCCTCCGGGGCAGCCTTGCTTTTGTAGCCTTCCAAATGCATTATCAAATTCAGGTTATTTTTAGGCTCGTTTCCGAAGGAAACGAGATTAATTCGATGGCAGCGCAGGCACGCGTGTGTGCGTGCTGTGTGTGAGACAGAGTGCCTGCATCTGCCCTCCTCCATGTGTTTTGAATTCTTTGGGCAACTTCAACTAATTTTGAGGGAGCGTTATAAGTGATCTCAAAGAGATCATTTTCTGACAGAGTTGGGGAAAATAGTGGACTGGGCAGAGGAGAAGCTTAATGTAAGTACTTCTGGCAAATAAGGGCTAATATACCCGCCAGACTGACCCCCTCCAGCTTTCCCTTCCCACACATTCAAAGCCTTTGCCCTTGTTGCACCGGTGCTGGGAGGGAACCACAAGCCACGGGGGCTCCTTCAAACAAAACCCACAGCCCCCAGTCCTTGTGGCTTGGGGGACTGAGCCACAGTTGAGCGGGCAAGCCCTCCTTCTAGGCGCACCGGGGGGTTTTGTGGAGTTAGAGCCCAAAGGGGAGGTTTTAATGCAAAGCACAACTGCCTGCACACAGCCTGCCTGCTGTTTGCATCTGGCTGCTCACGCTTGCTCACGTCCAAAAAAGCCTTTTTAACAGAGCCCCTTATTCCCCATCTGCCCACCCCGGCACCAGGTAAGGCTTCGAACGACTGCCACCAGGATTTTGGCTGAAGAGAAGCGCAGAAATTGGTACCGAGAATTTTTCTTTCCGTGTCCTTTGCTTCTCTGCAAGTCCCTAGTGGGCCAGGATGGGTGAGAGGGAGGATGGTCTGAAGTGCTAAATCATTGGCTTTGGTTATGGTTGGGGTCACGGAGAGAGAGTGTTGTAGCCCAACAGAGCTGAAAATTCACCGGGAATTTTTCGATGAACTGGCGATCATGTTGGATCAGGCCTCCAGAGGAGCGAGACAGAAATACGCTGGGTTTCATCCTGACCCAACCCTACCAATCAAGCAGGCTCATGGTGACTAAATTTCCCCACAGGCCATTTTGAAAGAAGATGCTTCAACTGCCTGTTAAGCAAAGCAATCTCCATCATCCAGCCATCCCTCCATCCCTCCATCCATCCCAGCCAGAATTTTGCTTAGGTCCAATATCCAACTGTAATCATTTTACACAACAGTCTGGTGAGGAGGAATTTGGCTTTCAAAGTTGTCAACATGTTTTTCTCTTAAGTTACAGCACCTGAAGGTGAAACAAAATTTTGAGGTAAAAAAAAAAGTTACGATGTTAAAAACATTCCCTATTTTCCCTTCCTTTTTTTCCCTCCCCTATTTTGAAGTTTGGGGCATTTTTTGTTGTTCATTTCTATAATCTCAAAACACTTTATCCCATTTTTAACTTTCCCCCATCTATAAATACATTCCACAAAACATGCAGATGGGAAAGCTCCTGTTTTAACGTGTGAAAAGCAAACCTTCGCAGCCCTGATCCACGCCGCTGATAATCACAAACCTGGAATTCACAGGATGCCGCTGAATTCAAGACACCTCCACTAACGTGGGATTTTTCAGGGACAGCTCTCACCTGCTCACCCGCCAGCAGAGCTGCTGCCAGACAGCCCTGAGATTTACAGAAAAAAAATAAGCAAACGGCCCTGACGGGGCACATGCAAAAGCTGCTCCACGAGCTCATTTTGATGCCGAGGCTGTCCCCTCCACCGCGTGCTCCTTGCCCAGCCACGCTGTGTTTGCTTTTCCACATCAGGGCATTCTTCAGGCAGCCTTTGACTCGCTATAGCAAGGCTGATGCCTTCGGATTTGTCCTTTCCAAATACCGGCAGACCCAGGGAACAGCAGCCTGGCTTGTTTGTCCCCTCTCTGACGGTGCTTTTGGTGACCATATCGCCCATCGGTGCGATGTTGCTGCTGGGATACAAGAAAAGAGCAGGGAGAAACCCACACAGAAAAATTCCTTGGACCTAAGTTTGCAGACTCAGTGTGGGATCTGATCTTTAGGTAGAGTAGAAATTGTATCTTCTGCCCGTATGGAATTTGGCAGGTACACGTAAATAAGCTCATAGATAAACTCAGGTCACTGCGCTGTCGCAGGAAGTCGGATTTTAGGCTGCCTTCATCAGAATTTTAGGAAACGGGCAAATATCGAGATGTCGTTTGGAGTTATTGTCTTTTCCTGCCTTTACAGAAAACTGGCCTTTTTAAACAAACAAAAGAAAGAGATGGATTCTCTCTTCTCATGCCTGGGTTTACCAGCGCTAACGAACAGGTTATCACAACAGGCCAAGACCTTTACCATCCCACCGGCTGTTATTTGTACCTTGGGAAAGGGCATTTCAGCCCCTACAGCTCAAGAACATGAAATTATCCCAGGAACAGCAATATCGACTAAACAAGGGGAAGTTTTCAACAGACCCTGAGCAAATGGTCTGGGGCAGAAAAGTGACCTTGTTTCCATCCCTGATTCCCTGTCTCTCTGCACAGCCTTGGCCAGCTTCTGGGGCTCTGGGGCTACACGTTGCCACGTGGACCTTGAGGTGAGCCCGAGCCAGCCCTGCCATAGGCGATGATATAGCAGAAAGGACTCCAACAAGCAGTGGCCCTTCGGACAAGGACCTTGCGGTCCTTAAGCATCCTGCTCGGTGTCGTTGCCACCCCAGGAACCTGAGCTGGCCCAGATGAGAGATGAGACGTGCCCGATGGAGCTGCAGCTCAACCTCCCGAGCACCGCGGCAGTGGAGACCTGGGGTGTGGGGCACGAGCTGGGACAGCGGGAGGATGGCTGCAGCCAGGCCAGGCTAGAGGGATGAAGGATGCCCTGGCCACCAGCTGGTTTGGGGGACCGCTTCCACCTCGCACCCAGGGTCTTGCGTCTGCCCGTGGCTCCCTGAGCACACCGAGCCCCTCAGGTCTGAGGTGGGTGCTGAGCCCCTCGGGTGGCCAGCCAGCCGAAATGGTGCCAGACCCTGGGTGATACACCCCGCTGGGCCACTTTGGCCAGGCTGGGGCTACCAGCTAGCCACGCTCCCCTACCAAACACCCGCTCCTGCCTGCACCCGCGCCGAACCATGCCAGCACCTCCTCCCACCGCTGCCCCACCAGCTTAAGCCCTGTGACCCCCTTCCCATGGGGCTGGGGGTGCAAGGCGGACAGCCCCCCCATTCTTCCCTCCCCAGTTCCCCCCTCTGGGACCTACCGGGAGGGATGGGGAGGGCTGCAACGCTTTTGCCCAGCAGGGGAATGGCATTAGAGCCAAATCCTGCTTGGCCGGAGGGATGGAAAGGGGGGTGCTCCCCCTTCCCCCCCTTTCCCGGGAATCCCCTGGCCTTGGCACTTCCCGATGGGGGGGGGGGGAGGGGGGGGGGGGGGAAGGGGGGAGTGTGCAGGGATGGGGAGGGGGGAGGACAACTGAGTCGGCAGCGGGGGAAGGCGGGGAGGGAGGGCGGGGGCGAGGCGGACCCGGGGCCGGCGGGGGATGGCGCTCGCCGCCTTCCCGACCATAAAACGGCAGGGCCGGGACCGGGAGGGCAGAGCGGAGCGGCGGTGCGGTACGGACCGGCACGGACCGGCACGGCACGGCACGGACCGGCACGGCACGGCACGGACCGGCCGGGCCGCCCTGCGGAGGTAAGGGGGAGGGGGGGGGCGCGGCGCGGGGGTCCCAGCCCCGCTGGGATGGGGCAGGCTGCGGAAGGGGGGGGGGGGGTGTTCCCCGACCGGTGCAATATTGGGGGGGGTAGGGGGGGGTGCGCTGGGGACGGCTGCTGGAGCCGGGGTGTCCCCCTCGGTGTCCCCGGTGGCTGGGTGCGGGGAGAGGGGGTGCAGCCTGCCAGCAAACGCGCATGGAAGTGGGGGGGGGGGGGGGGGGGGCGGCTTTCTTTGGGTGTCCCCCACCGTGTGGGTGTGGGTGTCCCCCCCCTGCAAACTCCCAGCCCTGCGGTCCCCAGCCGGTGACAAAGGGATCTGACTCTTCCCAGGGGCGCTCCAGGCACAGGCAGGCTCCTGCCGGGATTTCTGGAGCAGTGGCGTGGGGCACAGCATCACCCGAGAAAAGGGGCTAAAAGCCGCTGCGGGAGAGGGTTTGGGAAGCTGGGAGGCAGGTGGACCGCGCTGAGCCTCTTTTCCGATCTTTGCAAGGTCCCTCCTTGCTCAAAAACCGGTTCTCCCTCAACATCCCCACGAGCTGGGAAGGGAGGAGGCGTGTGGACGTGAAATGCAGGCTTAGCGCCCTCCCCGCCGCCCAAAAGTGCCCACGGAGTTTTTATCTTTGCCCCTCGAGTTTCTCTGAAATTTGCCTTGGCATCCTTCGGTGCGGCTCCCGCGAAGCCTTACGGCAGGACACAAGGACGGGGCGAGACTTGGTGTTGGTTCTTGGCTGCGGGACCAGTCCCCGGGGGGTGTGCAGGCAGCTGCTGCCAACTTGAAAGCAGTCCCAGGGCTGCACTAACATGGCACAGGGGAGTAGGCAGAAGCTTTGAGACCAACCCTGCCAGGCAGTGAGGGGTGGCAGAAGGTAAACCTCTTCCATCCGTGGTCTCCCAAATCCCTGCACGGAGCAGGGCTTGGCCAGGCTGGATCCGGAGTCCGTCTGCTGAGCCAGGTTTATGTAAGCGCTGAGTTGCAGCGTCAAGAGATGCCAAAGAAATGCCAGCTCGCCTTTGGAAAACGTATAAATACATGGCATCTGGCCCAAGGCTGTACCAGTAGTCCAGTATTTGTCTTGGTCCCAGACCCTTGGAGAGATTCTGCCATCTCTCACCTGCTCTCAGCTTGGCCCCAAGTCTCTCTCGGGTACTTTCCAGGAGCAAGGATGGAGCAGGAGTGCCAAAAAGCACTGTCACTCTGTCCTTTAGAGTGGGATCTAGCGTTGCTTTTCTGGCAGACCCGCGAGTGGGACCATAAACTCCCCTCTGGCTCAGCAGGAGACGCTGCGCCGTAATGCGGTCCTCCCTTGGCACGCTCGGCAGGATGCCGGGCCAGGCAGGTCGCCGGTCAGACCCAGGGTGTGACGGTCCTGGCTTTCTCGTTGCGAACGTCAGTACGGCGTCACCGCGCCTTCCTCGGCCGAGGTGCTGAGCCCCAGCCCCGGGAGCTGACGGTCGGGAGGGCTGAGGGTGGAGGCGGCGTGTTCAGACCACGGGCAACGCTCTTGCCTTCTTGTGCCGCCAAAGGGAAGGCGGCGTTGGATAACGCTGCTTGTTCCAAGAGCCGGGGATTGGGGAAGAGAGCTGAATTCCAGAGGCACGGTTTGCTGACCCAAAGCAAGGGTGATCCGGCTTGGGATCGGTGGGACAACGGGCTGCGTTCGCTGGCCGGCTTAACCTTGGCACCTCGCCGCGTTCTGTTGCAGGTGGGAAGGCAGCGGTAGCTCACTATGGCCCTGGCGGACAACACGGGCTGTGCCAAACCCAGCGAGGACTTCCCCTTCCCTGAGATCATTGAACTCAACGTCGGTGGACAAGTCTACATCACCCGCCACCCTACCCTGGTCAGCGTGCCTGGCTCGCTCCTCTGGGAGATGTTCACCCAGAAAAACATCCGCTCCCTGGCCCGTGACAGCAAGGGACGGTTCTTCGTGGATCGGGATGGCTTCCTCTTCCGCTACATCTTGGATTACATGAGGGACCAGCAGCTGGTGCTGCCCGACCACTTCCCGGAGAGGAGCCGCCTGCAGCGAGAGGCCGAGTACTTCATGCTGCCGGAGCTTGTGAAGATGCTGGCCCCCAAGCTCAGCAAGCAGAACTCGCTGGGAGATGATCCATGCCAAAGCGACCCGGAGGAGATCTCCCCCAACGCGGACACCACCCGCAACCTGACCTCCGCCAGTGCCATGCTCCCCAGCGCCATGGCTGGTGGCCCCGGGGGTGCCGTCACCGCCGGCGGGGGTGCCGCCAGCACCGATGTCCGCAGGGCAGGTTTCATCACCATCGGCTACCGGGGCTCCTACACCCTGGGCAGGGACAGCCAGACGGATGCCAAGTTCCGTAGGGTGGCGCGGATCATGGTCTGTGGCAAGACGTCGCTGGCCAAGGAGGTCTTTGGGGATACCTTGAATGAGAGCAGGGACCCGGACAGGCCCCCGGAGAGGTACACCTCCAGGTACTACCTCAAATTCACCTTCCTGGAGCAAGCCTTTGATAAACTGGCCGATGCTGGCTTCCACATGGTGGCTTGCAACTCCACAGGCACCTGTGCCTTCGCCCACGACCAGACAGATGACAGGATCTGGACCTCTTACACCGAATATGTTTTCTATCGTGAGTGACACCAAAAAAAAAAAAAAAAACCAACCAAAAAACCAACCCCACAAACCAAACACCAACTCTCCCTTTCCTCTCCTGTGCTGGCTGTTTCCTAGAAGGTAGACATCCGACCCCCGAATCCCAGCGTCCCCCCTTTGCCTCCTTTTGAGTTTGTTCTTGGGTTTTTTTCCCCCTCTTCCTTCCTCCACGTTGAACCTGTTCAGCTCTTCCTTGTAGCAGCTGCTGACCACCAACCTCCTTCCCCCTCTCCGACTTCTGCGGTAGCCGCCTGTAGCTCCCAACCCTCCCTGGATGTGTGGACTTGGACACTGTCGTGTACGTGTTTTGGGTGGGAGGGGGGAGGGATACACCAGACTCTGCTCTGGGCTGGGATTCCTGCAGCTGGATGAGCTTGCGTTGGACACTCGAACTCGGCTCTCGTGCCCTGTACCGCCGTGCAGCTCCCCGGGAACACGCTGTATTTGAGCTGCCAAGGGGTTCGAGTGAGAAAGTGTCGGTTTAAGGACATGGGGAAGGGTGGGAAGCAGAGAGGAGGGTGGGCGGGGAGGGGAGGGGTGGGGGTGGGTGGGAAGACGAAGCCTCGCAGCGCGGCTATATTGCCATTAGCCCTTGTAAGCAGCTTAGCGTTTAGACTGTCAGTGCTTGGGAAGGTTAGATAAAGATGCACCCTGTGTTTGCAGTTGGGATTCGAAGCATCACTGCGGCTCTGGGATGCCTTGGGGGTGGGTTTTTTTATTTGGGGGGGGGTGGGGGTGGATAGACAGATGCTCTGTTCGTGTGATGTGGAGGGAGGTGGGGGGGGCGGGGAGGAGCGGGGAAGGCTTTAAGCGCTGTAGGGTGTAAAATGCTTATACACCTCTCAAACTAGCTGGAGGTCTGTCGGGGGAAAAAAAAAAAAAATATATCCCTTTATCTTTCCTTCGGAGCGACGTGGGCTTCAGAGGGATGGGGTTGGGTCGCTCCGGGGAGCGGCGGCCGGGCTGAGCCGCGGCCCCGACTTCACAGAGGAAAGGGGAAGCTTTGCCCCACGTGAAAACTTCCGCCGTTTTGGCAATCTCTCGCCAAGGTCTCTCCCCTCGCAGCTCCCCACGGCCTGCTTTTGGGCCTGGGGCTGGCTGCCGCTGCTGCTGCTGCTGCTGCTGCTGCTTTACCACGCCCGGGCAATGTGTAATAAAGGAACAAAACCGACTCGCCTCCGTCTTCGTGTGCCGAGGTGCAAAGGCGGCGGTGCTGGTCGTGTCCTGTGGGCACCCAGAGGTGTTCCTCGAGCGGGACATGGGCAGGGAGCAGTGTGCTTTAGTGTATGGGTTCAACTAAAGAGGGGAAGGCAGGCAGGCAAACTTACCGGAGCCCTCTTGCCCTGCTCTGAGCCCTTTCCTCCTCGTTGAACCCCCCGGCTCCCATCCCAGCTGGGCCAAATCCCAGCGCAGCGTGTCCCTGCGGGGATGCTGACGCAAGGGATCGGGTCCAGACTTACCCACCTGCCTGCAGAGCAGCCCTGGATGATGCGTTCATCCCCACCGCTCAGTCATTGCGAGCTCTGCCACAAGGGCTCAGCCTGCGGATCCCACTGCCAACGCCTGCAGGAGCAGTCGGAGGTGGCCCCGCTACCCTGAACGTCCCCGGCCGCCGCCTGCTCCCCCTCTGTTGCTCTGCCAGGTCTTGGCTTCCCTTCCACCCACCATCCATCCTTGGTCCTCCACCCCTGGTTGCTTCTCGAGCAGCTCCAGTGAAGCTCTTGGTGCAGGGAGGTAAAGGATCCCCTCGCTGGCCGGAGGGGGCATTTCTGCTTGGGGTTAGTTTGGGAGGAAGGTTTGCAGCCGGTTTCCAAAGAAGTGGGAGGGCTGCAGTCTTCTGGCAGGCAGGGCGAGCTGGAACTTGACAGCCAGACAGTCCCTTTCTCCTGAAGAAGGGGAAGGCGAAAATGGTATTTTCATAAGGGCCTGTTCCCGATTGCAACAGCAGTTTGAAGAGGAAATGACAACCAGCTTTAAAAAGAAAAAAAAAATAGGAACTTGAGCTCTGTGTGAGGAGAAAGAGAGAGGCTGAAGGACAGAATTAAAACCTTTGAAATAAAGGGGGAGGGGACATGCTTGTGTTCACTTGTGGTTATTTTTAACCAAAGGTTTTTCTGATCGTTATTAATTAGGACTGATTGGAAAAAGAAATTGCTGCCTTGTGAGAAATGCTGGTGTTTTGATGTTTGCTTTTCCCCTCTGGAACTGGACTGAAAAATTGATCTCACGGGAGGAAGCATTTTTTCCTGAGGGAGAAACCAGAATGGCAAAGTCAACATTTAGGTGGTTTTGATCTGCCAGGTTAGGTGATCTGGGCTGTTAAACCTAATACCCCGAGTGAAATACAACCGGAGCAGAAGAGTTTACTTTTGAAGCATTTTAGAGTCCGACGGTTTTCATGAAAACCGATACTTTGTGAAAAAAATACTTTTGTTGCAATCTATCTCAACAAAAATACCACCGGTTTGGGTTTGTTTCTTTTCTTTGCATACATCTGGTACTGGAAAGAGCGTCCTTTTGCTGCTGCCCATGGCTGGGAGGAGAACCTGGTTAGTTTGATCCTTAAGGGAGACCATTTGCGGAGAAATGGTGGCGTGGAAAAACATCTCTTTGAGGTCCTCCTCCTCTGAACAATCATGGCGAGTTGCCCAAGCTAGGCAAAAAAAAAAAAGCAGGGGGTGGCTGAAGTGAGTTGGGAAGCTCTCTCAGTCTCCAGGGCTTCAAGGAGACAGCACCGCAGGCGCGTTCTTGATGTCGCCTGTTTTGCTGCCTTCTCCTGGGAACGTGCCTGCAATTTCTGCGTGCTTCCAGATCTCGAACCGCCTGCTGAGCCCCGGTGCTGTGTCTCTGAGTTGGGCTTGTTGAAAGCACCTAGACCTGCTCTCCTTGTGCTTGTGATCTCCCCTCAGCATCTCCCACCATCCGGGGTGCCCACAGGGGAACTCAAGGGAAAAATCAAGCCTAGTTCAGTTTCCTTCCCTCCTGGATGTCAGCCTGGGGGGTGATTTTATTTTCTCCCCCAAGAAGGTGGTGAGACCCTGCTCTCCAGGCACTGATTTCTGCCCGTGCGCAACTGGGTTAAGCCAATGCCCCCCCAGCTAGCACTGAAGCAAACCACCAGATCCTGTTGGAGGTGCTGGTGGCAGCACCCTGCTCCTATCGAGGAGCTATAAACAAAAACCCTCCACACACATTGCAGGTCCAGGGCTTTGGAGAGGAGCTGGCTGCCCCCAGCTCAGCGGTGGGTGGCTTTGCTCCGGCGTAGGAGGGCTGGCACCTCCGAGGAAAGGCACATGGGCTGTGCGTGGGCAGGCAGCGCACGCCTGTAGTAAGAATGGGTTGCATGTGCGTCGGGGGATCCGTCACGTTGTCTGCAAAAGCCCGGGGCCAGGAGGGATCCCTGGGATTATTCTAATCTGACCTGCCCCGAGCAGTCATCGGCTTTTCCGATGGGAGTCTTGCCGTGAATGAGAGGTGGGCACTGTGTCTAAGCTAGCGCCGCTCCATCCCCAGATGCCAGACCACCTACCACCTTGGCCTTGAGGATGGTTTTTAGGACAGCATAAGAAACTCACAGCCTCCCACGGGGGTCTCCGTGTGGCAGTGGGTCCCATGTGGAGGAGCACGGGCCACAGTGGGGGAGGGCGTCCTTTGGGAAGGCGTCTGGTCTCCCTGCAAAGCTCAGCAGCTGCTGAGCTCACCAGAAACCAAGGAATGTTTTCATAAAGGGGGTTTAAGCTTTCAAAGCTTGTTTTCCCTCTGGAGGGGTAATGTAACACACCCTTTCATTTAGAGATCCCCAGAAAAAAATCGTCCATCCCAAAATAACATCCCTCGGTCAAATGAGGCAGAACATGAACTCGGGCTGGGGCTGCGTTCCCAGGCGCTGAGCACCCTGCCCGCAAATTGCTGGTTACTCGCTCTGCAGGAGCTGAGCTTTGCCCATAAAGAAAAGCCAAACCCCATCTCCCTCCGTCAGACACTTCTGCCACCCCGAGAGAACATCTGAAAACGTTTAATCTCCTACGTCTGTCTTCAGCCCCTCTCTAAGGGGAACTCCCGGCTTTGGTGGCAGAAAAGTCCTGCCCTGCCCAGAAGCTGAGCTCTCCCCGTCCTGCCGGCAGCCAGAAGGCAATAAGGACGGAGCAGATCAATACAGGGGGGTTGGGAAGAGGACAAGCAGGGTCCTCTTAAAAAGGTTAGAAGGGAGACACAGAAAACCCTGTCCCCAGCCTAGAGATCCCGTTCTGCCATGGGAGACCTGGGAAGGCCCGGCTGCTCAGCACACCACAAAGATCAAGGCTGACCCCGATTGCTGTGTTAAAATAGCGAAGGATTTGTTGATCAAGAAGCACAGAAAGGGTAGAAGAAGCAGTAGCTGGAAGCTGGAGCCAACCTCTTCTAATTCGAATAATAAAGCCCCAAAAAAGTACCTTCAACAGCACGGGTATCCACCACTGAGAAAAACTACCAGAGAGATGGGGGTTCTCCAGTTCTTGGTGCAGAAACTGCAGCCTGGATGCTTTCTGTAGGAAAGGGTTTAACAAAACGAAACTTTTAGGCTCAGTTTAGCAGCTGCCGCCAGTTGGCTGCCATGTGCAGGAGGTGAGAGCATCGCTCTGCTCTGGCCAGCCGTGGAGACCCCTCTGGGCCTCCTTCCTGGGGCCGCAGGAGAAGCAGGAGAGGAACTGCAGCTGAGCAGTCGGTGTTTGCATTTGCTGGAAGTCGTGAGAGCCAGAAGATGCTTTGGGTGGGGTAAGCTGTTCCGGCTGCAAGAGCACTTTGCCAGATGAAGCTTGTTCAACCTGTGCTGACAGCTCGTTCTGAGCTAAAGCAGGTTTGACTTTGTGCCTTCGTGACATGCAGATGGTTTTCTTAAAAGGCTCTTGCGGTTTAAAAAGTTTTGCTTAGTTCTAGGTGGCGGATGGCTGGGAATTATCACACAAACACACACACACACACACACACACACACACACACACACACACACACTCTGCCTCCTCTGGGAGAGCTGTACAGTATCTGACTGAAATATGTTCTTGCAAATAGACTAAACCAGATTACATCTAAATCATATTTGAGTCCACAGCACAACCCCTGCATCCCAGATGTCTGCTCCCTCTCCCTCCTTACCCTTCTCCAGGCCAGACACACCGTGATGCAGAGTCCATTTTGCCAAGAGCATCCTTAAAGTGACCCTAAAGTGTGTGTGGGAGGGTGTCACATTAGCCCCCAACACCCCAGGGCAGCAAGACTAAAACTGCCAGCAGAAACAAATTTTCTTCCTGTTCACAGACTGCTCTAGAGCACAGAAAACTTAACTCAGCCCCGTGGTTTCCTACACTCAGCCCAAAATGGGGTGATGTGGTTCAGCAGGAGGCAGAGGAGCATGCAGCAATTAGAGGGGATAAACACAGCTCTTCGCTGCATACCGTCAAGTGCCGTCCTCTCTTGCCGTTCTAATCAGGGACACAAAAAGCCTCTCCTGCCAGCAGCGTGAAGAAGAGCATTTGTATGGAAAGTACAAATCACCTGGCTGGTGTTACCGGAGGAGCTGTACAAGCCCAGCCCTCCTGGATTAATCCAGGAACTCTGGCAAAGGCCGCTTGGGGCAAGCAGGCAGGGATGAGCTGATGTTCCTGATATAGTTTGGAGCAAGTGAGATGAAGCCTGGCCTTGTCCTGGTCCTCTCCCATCATCATTTAGAGAACCTCTGCGGGAAGGCGGGGAAGAGGAGCACGTTGCATCCTCTTTCTCTAGACCCGAGGTCCCTGGCATGTTCTCCGCAGCTGAGTCCAGGCCACCCACATCTGATGGGAGGAACGTATCAAAGCCAGAAGATAGAAACCAGCACAGCCTGCCCAGGGCCTTTTGGAGACCTTGATGGCCCACACCTTGGTGCCCACCCCAGGGACCCCCTCCCACCACAAGCACGCAGAAGGGCGCTGTAGATTTTTGGGGCCGTTTCACGAGTGGAAGCCCAGTTTCAGAGGCAATTTGGGATGCACAGCCTCCCTTTCCCAGCCTTCGGTGAGCCCAGTTTGCAGACTGCTCAGCCCTTTCTAAAAGCACAGGTCCCTTCCATGCTGAGGAAGCTGCCCCCAATGCTTAGGTGGCTTTAGCTCAGTTTCTTAAGGAGAAAGATTTGTGTAACCTCACACGGTGTGCTCCTTCCCTTCTCTTCAAGGACCTGAACCTGTAGGCTGGTTTCACTCTAACCTGGCAGGGTTTCAGCTATTAGGAGACTGCCAGTCTTGTGAAAATATGTCCTAGGGTGTAGCGGACCTCCTCAAATCCCCCTCCCGCTGCCCAGAGCGTGAGCTCAACCTTTAAGAAGCAAAACCAGACAAGAAAAGAGACTTTGTGGGCTCCCTGCCCTCTGCAAGCTCCTTCTGCTGAGCCTGTGCAGGAGCTGGTGAGCCCTGGAGTGCACCAGGGTCAGGTTCGTGTTTAATTACAGCTCCCCTGGGGAGGCAGATCGAGGTCCTGAGCAGAGCTGGAAGATGCTCAGATGCTTAAGGCTGATGCTTTGAGCCTGTAGAGCATTCACTGCACCTCTGCCTTGGGTGGCAGCTTGCCTGTACCAGCTTCTCCTTCACCCCAGCGTAGTTTGACCAAGACGTGGTCAAAAGGACCCCGAGATTAGAGAGGTTGAGGGCAATCCCTAGAGCTTGGCAAGGCGTCTGAGCCAGATGAGACAGTCAGCAGACTGGCAGACGTGGACACACCGTGATGTTAAGGGAGGATAACCAGCCAGAGGGCTGCAAAGTTGCCGCTTCGTCCACAAAACCCTGCAGCAAGTCTCTGCCTTTCCCTTGGATCGGGAGGGAAGCAGCAGTACCTTTGGCAGAAGGAGAAGTCCCTGATGGAGAGGCAGCAGGAGAATTACTGGGACAAACGGGTGGGTTTCCAAAACCAAGAACTTTTTCTTTATTTAAGGAAAGGGAATATAAAATCCGGAGTAAAGCTCAATGGGAGGGCATGGGCGTCCACCTTGGGGATTTCTGCACGTCCCCTGGCTGCAGAGCCAACCCAAAGAGTCAGCTCCAGGGCACGCAGCCTCAGAGCCACCCTTCCACGAGGGCCACCAGAGCCTGGGAGCAGGGATCGCCCTCCAGCTGGGGTTTTCGGAGGGCTCCTCGTGTTCCACGCTCTGCGGAGGAGGCTGTGAAACCTCAGTGCTCCTGGCAGAGCAGGATACGAAGGAGGGACAGGCAGGAACAGCCCTGGGAGCTCCCAGCGGAGGATGAGGGAACATTGCCATATAAAGAAGCAATAAAAACAACCGGCTCGAGGCTTTGCTATTCCCACCCCGTGCTCCCCAGCATCACCTCCCGGCTACAGCCCGTGGCCCGGAGCAGGGGGCTCAGCATGGCTGGGGTACGGCTGATGTCCTTCCTCCGGAGGGGCTGGTGGACATCTCTGCCACACCTTTCATCCCCAGCATGTTAAAATTTCTCCATCCCTGCTCAAATCCAGGGCTAGGGACAGGACAAGGAGCAGGTTTGGGTGCTGCAGGGCTGCTGATACCGTATAGAGGCAGGAGGAACATCCCTGTCACCCCCGGGAAGAGATGCCTGGCGACGCTGGCAGGGGTTACCACTGCCCTCCCCTTACTGCATCCCGTGAACAGACATGGAGGAAAGGGGAACCACCACCTCTCCAAAAAGTCCCTCGCACAGCCTGCACCCTCGTTTCTCCTGCTCCCGGGACCCCTGGGGAAGGGTGGCTGCCCCTCCAAAGCTCTCCCTGAGGGACAAGGACAAGGCAGTGGTGGCCCTGCCATGATTCTTTTTCCCTGCCACTGTCCCAAAAGCAGGGGACCGTGCCCAGGGGTGCAGCTCAGCCTCCTGGGGGGCGAAGCTGCTGTCTGGCATCTGCTGCTGAGCCCCAGCTCAGGACTCCTCTGCACTGGTGCAAGTGCGTGATCCTGTCCCACCGACCCCCAAAAACGCGCACGAGCACAACGGGGTGTACGTGTCGTGGTCGCAAGCCCTTGTGGTGCCCTTGGTGCCACGTTCCTGGAGCTCCCCTGGCCGCTGCGTGGCTGCCTCAGCCCTCCCGGCTTTGCTGGAAGCTGCAATTTCACTAGACGTTCAGCTTTCAAGTTTGTTTGGTTTTTTTTTTTAGTTCACGGCCCTTTTCTGTCACAAGGGAGGGCTCAGGACCAAAAACCAAACAAAGGCATAAATGTTTAAGGCTCAGAGACCAAAAAAACAAAAAAAAAAAAAAAAGGAAACTGTAAAAAAAAAAAAAAAAATCTCCAGTTTTGCTTAACTCAGGCTTGTGCTTCAGGGCTGGCCAGACAGCCAGTGTTCTCAGTACCAGATTAGCAGATGCTTGTAGCCAGAGAAGCCGATGGCTTTCCTGGCCCAAAGAGACAAGGTCTTGCGAACCCAAAGCAGGGCTTCTGCCAGCTCTCCACTGATCCACAGGGCATATGGCAGAGGAAACAGCGAGAGGAGCAAGGGAAAAGAGCAAGGGCCCTCTTGGCACGTCCCTGCGTCTGTGCTTTGGCTGGATCCACCAGGCTCTGCTTCCCCTGTGGTTTAGGGACCCCACTGATGTGGCAATGGTTCCCTTCCAGCACCGGGAGCAGCACCGTGGTGAGTGTTGGGGGTCTCGTCCTGATGTGGAACAAGGATCCTGCAGGGATGGGCACAGACCCTGGGCTGCTGCAGCCTCGCCCAGCTCACCCTGCCTCAGTTTCCCCAACTTACAGCATAGGGCAAACCAGTCCTTTTTGGCCCTTACAGGGAGGCTCTGCAGAGCCAAGCTCTCCTGGGGGTGATGGAACAGATACCCCAGCACTTCCCTCATCTCTGAGCCATCACCACATGCCTGGTCCGGTGCAACGCAGGGCACGGCCTGTCCACAGCTGCTCTCCGCTCAGGAACCTGAAGCGAGCAAGCACGGAGAGGGCACTCCATCCGTGTAAGCCAACCTGCTTTAAAATAGCCTCCGGCCCCCGCAGTATAAATAAGAAACCCGCCGAGTTGCACCGTTTTGCCCCAGCTGGGGATCGCTTCCTCAGAGCTGAGGCTTTCAACCCCCCCCCAAAAAAAAGAATAATGCTCTAATCCTTCCCCTCTGTAGCAGAGCAACGGATTACAGCTCATTTAGTGAAGTCCCGCTCGCCACGTAACTGCGCCCTGTCTATATCTATTATTCCCATTACGCCCGAGTCTTCTGGTTAATATACTATTTTAATCAACTCGAAGGATTAAGTGCCATTAAGGACCCAGGAGGATGGTCTCTTCCAGCTGCAGTGCTGAGGACGGGCACCCGTGTGCAGCCGTGTCCTCTCGGGGCTGGTTCGAGGGAGGAGGAGGAGGAATGGGGTTAACAGGACAGGGCTTTCCCCTCCGTTGCTGCTAAAAGCGACAGTTCAGGAGGTAGAGTCTGTAGTTAACGGGGACAAAAAGTAAGAGACCAGTAAACAGGAAACTGTTTCACAACCTTTCCGTCACCAAAGCTCCCCTCGGCTCGGCTCCGCAGCCCTCTGCCGCGGACGCTGCCTGTCCCAAAGTCTCCCCAGGGATGGGGTGTCTCCGCTGGGGGTGCCCGGGGTCACCGGGGATCTGGTTTGCACGTGCTGTTCGTGCGGGCGTTGCGGCAGCGTGTGGCACCCCAAAAAGCAGGGCCGTACCTCAGCTGCGGAGGGGGAGCCCGCTGGCTCCCTGATACTTCACAGCGGGGTTTGCGGGCGAAGGGGAGCCGGCCAGGGCTCCCCATGCTATGGAAGAGCTCCTGCCTTTGCCAGTGATTTTGGAGCAGGCAGAGAAACAGAGCTGCCCTGGAGTTTGTAACTTCTTTTTTTAATTTTTTTTTAAATTTCTGTAGAACTCACATTTTTTAAATGCACGTACAGCACAGCTGCGTTTCCAGTTTCTCATACGCGTAAAAGTCTCGTTTGAGTTCAGTCACTTTAATGGAGCAACTCCAAACCTGAAGAAACAGAGGGTACAGCCAATGTTTCCCGATGGGCGTTCCCAAAATATTATTGTTCTTTGTGAGCCTGGTGAGGATTTAACACAAAACCCCGGGGGAACAAAGAAACAAAATAAAATAAAAAAATCAACCAGACGCCCCACGCTGCAGCCTTTTAACTACCATTTTGCTCCAGGGGAACTGAAGTCCCCAGGTCCCAGTTTGGAAGGATTCCCAGTCTTCTAGAAGTCACACTAGCAAAACAGGCCAGGAAAGGACTTCTCAGCACGCTGGAAAGCTGAACACGTAGCAAGCACATCGAGGTTATGACAAGGGCTTGGTGCCTTATGCCAAATATCTCCGTGCTCATGTCCCTCCCCCCCATTTAGTGCTGTTGCTAACTCCACCTTCCTGCAAACCGCGCTTTTGCAGGCTACAGAACGTGAAGATATTTCCTGGTGATGGGATATATCTGCGTCTGCCAGGAGTGGCGAGGTCTTGGCACCCGGGACTTTCACCGCAGGCCGTTCTCCTCCCTCCCTCTGCAGGAGCTGAGGTCATCCATCAGTGTCACGTAAATGAAGGACAAACTGTCCCGTCTCAAATCCAGTGGAGGGTTGGCAGGAGTCAGGAAACCTTCCCTTGTTCTTAGGTTTACTGGCAGACACCCCAGTGGAGCTGGTTCCTGCTGGGGGAACACAGTTTTCTGACTGGGCATCCCCTCCTCCGCACACAGGGGTCTACCGCTGCCCACTAGGGCTGACCTTCGCCTCCCCTGCTCTTTCTGGCCGTGCTCCCCGCAGTCGCTGAATCCTGCAGCGGCATCTTCTTCTGTTTCAGGAGTTCCCAGAAGGCTCCTGTGGCACACGGGCACACTCAGTCTCTAACCAACATCTGCTGCCCTGTTTCACCGGTTCATCAGTCAGTACTGAGGTCCAGAAATCCCAGCCCTGGCCCTCTGTAACGCTGGGTCTCGCTGGAAGCAAGGCTGTAAGGAGGCTTCAGGTGACTTAAGGAAGTAGGCAGAGCCTGCAGGAGATGCAGGAATGCTGGAAATCACCGTGAACCAAAAAGCTTTGGTCTAGGTGCCATCAGCTCTAGCTAGGATTGCCCCTTCTCCCCCTTCCCCTTCCCCTTCCCATCTTCAAATCTACCCACTTTTTTATTCCAGAAACTTTGGGTTTCTTTGTGTAGCTGACAATTAAAAATCCACTAAAAATTCCACTGAAAGCAATTATTTCCCCCCAAAATTATCTTTGGATAAAAAAGGCAGGAGGGAGCGTAACGACATAAAGAAACGAGGATTTTTCATACAAGTCACCAAGAAGGGGCTGCAGGTTTCCTCGAAGAGAGATGCGCAAGGGTCCCCAGCTCACCCAGGGCAAAGGAGGCTTCCCCGTGTGCCCATGGCCAAAACTAGAGACATCCCCCATCTAGCAGTGGTCACTGCGACCTTCTGCGCAGATGCACATCCCGCCAACGATAAGATCAGCAGCTCTGCGTGCTCTCAGAGAGCCAGCAAGATCTTGGATGGAAAACTTGGAGAGGGCTAAGGACAGCTGTAGCGTAGCACGTATGCTCGGGGTGAGCGCCACTCCTGCGGTGCCACAGCTTGGGCCATGTCCCTGCAAGGCAGCAGCTGGCCCGGAGAGGTGGGAAACCAGCAGGAGACATCGTCCCCCAGGAGCTTGGTCACTCCCTTCTCTACGCATCAACATTCTGCCAGGGATTGTGGATGCAAGGCCAACATCAGCGGGCAGGCTGGTTACAGCTGAGGTCGCGGCTTCAGAACAGATGCGCTGCCCAAAGTGATTATTTGCTTGCCCGAAGCTGTCATCAAGTGGATTGATCTGCTCTGACTTCACCATCTTCACTTGGGATGTCAAAGTCTGGTTGTCCCCAGCACCTCTGATAGTCCAGCAAGAGAAGCAAGCAGTGCTGGAGGGTCAGATGCCCGTCTGGAGATGACAACTAGCCTTCTACCACAGGGGACATTCGCAGGCGTTGGAGATGCAGATGTCTCCCCAACAGAAGCCCCCAGCGACACCTAAGCTCCTTCTTTTCCTAAGGGACCTCTCTTTGTCAGTGTGCATTTTAATGTAGACTTGAGATCAGCCACGAGCACGGCACACACTGGCCACAAGAAGGCTGAAGGCATCTCGGGATGGGTGACAGACCATTGACAAACCTTCCTCTGACCCAGGAGGGACCTGTCAACCCAGGGGGACAATCCAGCTTGGACTCGGGGTCCCCCTTTGAGATGCTGCACCGAGACCCTCTGTGGGGTTGGAGAAGTTCTTTGGGGTGTATCTCAGGTTCCCCGCTTGCGCTCAGCAATGACAGCGGCTCCCCAGTGAGCACAGGTTCCCCACAAAGGCTGCGGCTCTCACCTAAAGCCGGACAAAGCCGTTATCATTAGCCCTGCGCCAGGGAAGACACAACAGAAGAGTGACCCGGTGTTGAAAGAGGGTCGCAGAGCAAACCCACACGCCAGGCGCCAAACCAAGCGAGCGAAGCTCTCTCGTGGGAGGCCTGATCACGCACGACAAAATAATGGTGTGCTCTAGCGACCTGTGTGCAAGGTTTCCTGTGTAGTAATAATAATAGATGGTCCTAATTCGAGTTAATGACCCGGTGGATGCCTTTGTCAGCCGCTGAACAAGGCCAGGCAGCGAGCAGAGCCCTGATGCTTCGTGCGTACGTTTGCTGAATGGCTGTGTCAGGCAGCGAGGTCTCGTCCTGCCTTAGTACCTGGAGCAGGCGATTATTTACTCTTAAAGCTGTTCCTCACGAGGCCGAGCCATTAGCAATTACTCGGTGCACATTTCTAGAGAGACTCCACGTTTGACTTTCCCCCCTTTTTGGCAGCCGCGGGCTCTGGCACCCAGCGGTTGTACCCTCAGGCCTGCGGCTGATGGGGCAAGTCCGACCACGGCCACTGAGGATGTCTTTTTCAAAAGGAATTTGTCCAAAATCGGTGAATGCCAGGAGCCTGGGGCGCAGCTGGGGATGGGCTGCAGGGGGAAGGGTTGATGCTGACGAGGAGTGAGGCTTGGAGCAGGGGGGGCTGAGCTCTGGGAAGCCAAGCAAAAGATGAAGCACAGCTTTGGCCAGGTTTGTTGCCCCGGATCGGCTCCTGGGGCTCCGTGAACCTTCAGAAAACAGCCCAGCACCATCGCCACGAAAGTGCCTGCCATCATAGAGGGTCCACAGAGCAACCCCTCAACCACAGACAGCCAAAATCCACAGCCTCCTGCCGTACCCCCCACCAGTAATCCCCAGCCTTAATTACCAGCACAGACCAGCTTTTTTAGGGAGGGAGGAGGAAATTTTATTCATTTGCAATTGCGTTTGCGCTCCGTGTCTGGAACAACTCAGCACCACCTGCAAAACAGCCTCTTTTTCCACTCCCCCTGTGCGTTATTTTTCCACAGCCCGAAGCTGTCCCCGCAGGGGGAGGACGTGGCCTGGAGCTCAGCCCAGACCTGCATCTGCCCAAACAGGACTCGGGGACGGATCCATTTGTCGGGAGGTTTGAAGGGGCTCAGCCATTCACTAAAATAACATCCCTACCCTGTGTTTTAACTTTTTGGAAAACACAGCCCCAGCCCTTTCCAGGCAGCAAGGAAGAAATTGCAGGCTTGGGTCTTTTGCTGTGGTGGGGCGGGGGGGCGTTATTTTCTGTCAGGCTGTCTTTTCCAGCACACAATTTCCTCAGAAAGCTGCTTCTTTGGGATTTTTCAGCATTAGCTCATCCCTTGGTAGTGTGGAGACCCCGGGTCAGCGGGTGAGCCACTTGTGAGATGAGTTTGTGGGGCCCATCCCCACTGCAGAGGATGCAGGGACCTTGCGTCTAACGGAGCCTGAGCCTTGCTGGTGGGGGAGCAAACCTTGAAAACACAGGAAGGACAAAGGAAAAATAGAAAATAATCCAGAATAAATTATTCTAGAGGCAAAGCTGGGACTGCAGCTCTCGTCTGTGTATGGCTGGGGCCGGCACTAATGCTTTTGAGCTGAGGTCTGGGCGGGCAGGTCTGGGTCCACCTCATGTAGCCCCATGCAGCACCCAGGGGTTGGATCCTCGATGGGCCCCGGTCAGCTATGCTGGATGCCACGAGGATTTGGGTACTGGTGGAGGATTTGGGTACTGGTGTTCAGATCCGTTTTGTGAACAGAAATATCTGTGATTTGTGCGTTCTCGTGGGTTTCTCAAGTTCTTTTTGCTGTGAGGAGGGCAGAAGCACTCTGGGTTTCCCCCGTGCCCATCACCAACCCTGGTACTCACACGGGAAGGTCAGTCCCCACGGCCCCTTGGAGACTTGGGGCTGTCAGTACCCTATGGGGTGAGTGTCAAGCACCCAGAGAGGGGTGGGAAGCAGCTTCCTTACCCATGGCAGCCCAAACCCCTGTGCACCTCAAGGCCAGACCTCTCCTGGCCTGGAGCCTCTCAGAAGCCCTTTTTCTCTCAGGGAAGATGCTTTCCTGTTCTCCCTCCATGGGCAGGGTGGGCAAAGGGCCACCTCCCCATCCTGTCCCTCTGCCACGTGCTACATGCCCCATGTCCCCTCCTCCCATGTCCAAGGACTTGGGCAGTGGGATGGGGGGGAAAGCAGGGAGATGCAGCCACGTTTCAAGCAGGAACAGGAGCGAGTGGTCTCCCCCAGACACCCCACCCAGAGCAGGGTTTTGCTTCCCCAGCACATGAGCTTCCTTGCCTGCCCTTTGGGAGCCCACAGTGGTCGCCTTGCTTGGAAAACAAGCTTGCAGAGCCGTAGTGTCGCCAGTTCCTTCCTCCCCATCAGCAAGGAGGATGGGATGAGATGGATGGGATGGGATGGGATGGGATGGGATGGGATGGGATGGGATGGGATGGGATGGGATGGGATAGGATGGGATGGCTGCTCCAGGGCTGCCATCTGCCCAAGGTGTTCCTCATGGCATGGCGTGCAGGCTTCACGAGGCCCGGGCAGCCTGCCAGCCTGCTGCCAGACAAACCGAATTACACAAAAGGCAAAACAGAGCTAAATTTATACATTAAACACCAAATGGCCCAGCGAGGGAGGGGGGCTGGTTCCCCTCCCTGTCGCTCCCCCGGCAGCCTGGAGCTATCGTGAACCTCACATACAAATTAAAACCCGTTGGTTTGGGGCTTGTGCAGCTGCCTGCAAAACCACTCGGCAGAGATATTTTAGCACTTGCAGCCACTAGCTAAGTTCATGACATGCTGTCCGGTTTGGGCAGTTTTTATTAGTAAAAATCAAGCCAGTGGCTCTTTGTCCAGCCACCCCAAGCTGCAGCAGGTACAGGAGACTGTCGACATGCAGCTCCTGCAAAATAAAGGCATTTGTTAATACCCCCTCACTCCCTGTTCAACAGAGACCCTGGTTTAACTTAGGTAAGAGTATCCTCAGCCTCTCCCTGGTGTTGGGTGCTATTTTTAACTCCCAGAAGCCCCGTGGCTGTGCCAGGATGCTACCACAAGCCGTGTCCGGAGCTGGAACAGGCTGTGCTCTCTCTGAGTCCAGGGTACAGGTTTTGCCTTCATCCTGTGCTGCTCCATACTCCTCCTCACCACGGTTATCAGCTTTCCAAGTGTTCCCGCTGAAAACACATCGTTTTCAGCCCCGCAGGCGGCATTTCAGCCAAGGCATCCCAGCGTCGAGCTGAGAACCTTCTGAGCTCGGGAGCTCACGCAGCAAACAGCTGAATAAAAACCCAAAATGGTAAGATGAGCCCACGAGCTCCAGAGCGTGACCCCAGCTCGGCAGACTTATTCACACAAATATTCCCTGACCGCTCACTTTTCACCACTTCTCCTCAGCAGTCAGGCTGCTGTTCTGAGGTTTCCTGCCCGAAACAGTCCCTGCAATAACTCACGGGGCTGGGCGGGCAGCAAGAAGTTCCCACAGTGGGACAGAGCGACGCGCTGATCTCCTCCTAAGCGAGATTTTGCAGCGGTACACTGAGAAACATCGCTTAGATGAATTCAGCAAATGCACAGCCAGCTCTTAAATTGCTCTCAGAGCGATTATCACCGGTTCACGGTTGGAGCAGGCAAACACAGTAAGCAGGCGCTGCAGGAGTCTCTCTGCAGTGTGGCTGTGGTCGATATTTTCATTAACGGCCCTGCTGATGGAAGAGGCATGGGCGGCTCCTAGCTGGGAGGGCTTGCCAGCGCTTAAGGGTTCGGGTTCGAAAGGGTGGGGGCCTTTGCAAAAAAAGATGTGTGTCAGATAGCGATGTGTTTGCAGGAGCCTGAGCCGTGGGAGACGTGGGGTGTGTTGTTCGTCTTAGCCTGAGGCCGGGACTGGAACGCCCTGCCCGCTTTGGGACATCGGGGTGAGAGAGATGTTGATGAACTGGAAGAAGTCCAGAGGAGAAGCACGAATAATAAGATGAGGTTCAGTAACCATAGCTTATTAGGAAATGTTGAAGAAGAGGCGTTTGTTTAGTCTGGAAAGTAGAAGATGTGAAAACAGTCCATCACCAGGCAAAATTTAGTTATAAAATGGATGGTAATCAATCTGTAAGGTCACTGGGGGAAGGATGAGGATACAAACACTTAATCCACTGTAGCAAAGGCTTGGGTTGGACATCACTAAAAGCTTTCTATCAGCTTCAGTAGTAACATGCAGCGCCAGTGAGGCAGGTCTCTGGGGGAGGACTGGTATCTCCTTCCTGGAAGCCTGAAGGTTAGACAAACATCCATCAGAGAAGATCCCCTAGGATCCTGCGTCTATGAGCTGAGAAAGGGAGGATTCATACATCCAAGCATTCCCATTGCCTGGGCAGACCCCTGGAATTATTGACTGTAAAACTAGGGGACAGATCTTTGTGCCCCAAGGCAGGAAGCATGGCCGATATTTTAACAAGTGATCCCACTGAATCCAGCCATAGCCTGGAATAAATATCCTGCCACACCTAAGTCCTGACAGAGGAGAAGCAATATGTCCAGCAGTTTAAATGCAAATGCTTTCTCACCAGACCCAGCACTGACCGGGGGATGCTCTTTGGCTGCATCCACCACCCTGCTGGGACGGACCACCCTGGAGCCCTGCGAGGGTGACTGAGGACAAGATGCTGCTCTCTCGTTCCCATCTCAGCCTTATCTCTGATCTTGCTGGTTTACATCACTTTCTCTTCCTTCTCTCTGTCAGTGCCTACCTGCACAACCCCCCTGCTGCTGCTGCCTAGGAGGTCCTCTCGTTAGCCCACACCTCCGCCCACAGCCCTATCTGAACTGGCATCTCTTTTGGCTTCCTGCAGGAAACGAGCACCTAAATTTAAACACCTTGCCATGTAATAAACAGAGGGTGGAGGACTCTCACAGGCAGCTGAAAGCCCGCAAACGAGCCTCTTGGTGCCTATCGATGAGCTCACGCCCTTCAGTAGCTTGTAGGTTCCCCTCTGCTCGTGAGCTCTTCAAGGAGTCCCAGACGGTCCTGGCTTTCCAGCCCCCAAGACCCTCACTCAGCCTGAACCGCCTGTGACCGTGGTGGTGTCCCCTCCACTTCGCGTCTTCTGCAACCCCACCACCACCCAGCCGCGGGGCAGCCACAGCCGTTCCTGCCTGGGGGATGCGGTGGGAAAGAGCAGTGAAGGAGGAGTCCCGCTTCTGAGCCAGGCTTTCTCCTTCATGTCTTCACAAAATACTGCTGGTTTTCTCTCCCTAGACCCTTATTGCTAAGGAGAAGCTAGGGCTCACCCTAAGGCCACCAAAACCAGACCACCTGAGGGTACCCCTCTACAGCCAGCAGTGTCTTTTTGCCCTTCACCCACCACAAGAAGACTGAAATCAGCCTTGATGTGAATTTTAACAGGGAAGAGACAGCGACAGGCTTGTCTTCCCTGTCTTTCCTCCCGGCGCTCCTCCACGTGTTTACCAGGCTGGCTTCTCCCTGCATGCAGGGCAGTGCCTACCCTCACCTACTTGCATAGCTGGTAAGGAGATGGAATCCAGCAAAGCTGTGGTTTATGCCATTTTACATCTGATCTGAAAGAAAATCTGGATTTTTTTTTTTTTTCCTGAAGACTAGAATCAAATAAAATAAAAAAAATCAAGCCATTATTTAAATAATCAGTGGACGGGAGCCCAGTGGCACCGATTTAAAGGGATTTAGCTCCAACCTTAAAGCCTGGTGGGCTGCAATTTTCTGATTAATTCTTCCACAAACGACAGGGGTAAAAAAAAAAAAAAAAATCCCAGCCTTGACCCTGCTCCTGCTAAAGATGCGTTGCGGAGAGTGAGCCTCTGAGGATGGGCTCACTCACTGAGGATGGTCCAGGAGAGGCTGGACCGCAGGGTTCGGCCGCTCGCAGTTGTGCTGACACCGGAGCCTTTCCACCCATCTCCGGCCCTTTCCCTTCCCCAGGCTGCACGACCATCATCTAATTATCACTCCTTTCTCAGAAATATGAACTCAGACTGGACGTATTCAGTAATCAAATCAGGCCCGAATGATGTTAAAGGAAAACTGAAAAGCTTTCTAATAATGAATAAACCAACGGGGATTAAGTGCCCTGGCCCATCTAGAATGATACATGGGCAGACTGAAAATGCAAACTATTACATTAGGAAACAAGATCAGGAGGAGAGGATTTATCAGGCAGCTCGTGTCCGGCTCCGTGTCCTGCCTTTGACAGTGCCTGGCAGAGAGATTTCAGACCAAGGCGGAAGAAACCCCTGGTCTGCTTTGCATTAGCCTCACCACGGGAGAATTTCTCCTTAATCTCAGCTGGCAGGTGATGCCCAATACCCCGCAGCATCGCGGTTTCTGTCTCTTATCATGTTCAATCTTATCTATACCAATTTTGGAAGGTGGACTGCCTTAAAGGGAGCTTTCCAGGAAAAAAAGAGGTCTGTTTTTATGATGATGGCAATGCTCCCAGCAGCTTTCTCCTTATTTCTTTCCCCTCTAGCCTTAACCACCTTGATCTCACCGTCTTCGTCGTAAAACTCCCTTTATGCCTTTCACAGTTTTACCAAACGGCTTTGGGCAGACTTTAATCCCATCTGTCTGTCCTAAGGAGAAGTGGGCAGGACTAAACTCTATTCCCAAAAGGTATTTTTTATGTTTTCTGTGGTTCCTTATCCCCCTGCCCAACGCAGTCTACTGCCTGTGCTGCCTCTGACTGCTGAGCCAGCATTTCTTCATCTGCTCATCGTTAAGCCGGGGTCTTCTCTTTCTTTTTCTCTCTCCTGAGTCACCAAGGCTGATTTAAAACCCACCAAGGTGTACGAAGAGTTCAAGCGACGTTTTCTAACGCGCACGGCTTTCCACCGCTTGCCATGTCGTGGCAGGCTCTTCAGCAGCCCACCTCGACGAGGTCCCCTTGCAGCTTACACCAGCCTCAGCCAGCTGAGATCATTTTCTGCTCCCTGCAAAATTTTTCCACTTGACTGTTCGCCCTTTTCCCCTTGCATCGTTAATGAAAGACTTTCATCCTAAGATGGGCTCTCGGGGATGTCCTATTATTATATTATTTATACGTTCAGAATGAACTCTTGATTTCGTTTCTTCTTTTCTCTGTCTTAATCAGCTTTTAATACACTGTGGAAGTTAGACAATCTCCCTTTGGCTATTCAGTTTCCTTAAAAGCCTCTTTGATGACCTTTATCAAAAAGCCCTCAGGAACATGTATTAACTCTTCTCCATTATCCGCTAGTTTGTTGACTTAAAGTGAGATGAACGGAATTTTTTTCCCTGTGTATTAGAAGCACACAGGTGGTTTTGAATTCTGCCTTTCATTATTATTTCTATTTGCTTGCTATGTACAGAAGCTGTTATAATTCCTAAATGGATCACATGCTCAAGTGAACTACTTATTTGTTGAAAAATGCAGGTTTGAGGTTAATTGAGGCTGGTTGCAAATTCATCAAAATGTACAGGAAATACGCTGAAAAACCTTTTTTTGGCATATGAAAAATACGTTTCCTTCTGCAGCTTTTAAACAAAATATTGTAATTTCCTCTTTTCAAACACTGTTTCAAGATGAAGTGTAATTTTAACCTGCCTCTCCACATTGTATTAATGGGTTTCTAGGGAAAATTTCTTTTCAATAGCAACCAGCTAAAACCAGAGAGGGAGAGATGTCTTGTTTCAGCCCACTATTCTCCCTCAACGAAACCAAATGAATTAATAAACCATTTGGGGCTGTTCTCCAGACCTTCCCCTCCTCCCCTGCAAGCAGAAAGCAGGTTGTTTATACCTTTCTACAGCTCAGGCTTCCGGGGATGAAAACGAAAAGCTATCCTCCAGGCCTCCAAGGAGCAAGAGGGCAGCTCCTTCTCTCCTCCAGGTGGAAAAAGCATGAGTAGAGCCATGGTCGTTGTGATATCTGGGCTTGTGACACCCCCCCCCCCAAGGGAGACATTCTAACCCACGGGGTTGGTTTGCTCCAAATCTTGCTCATCTCAGGGGAAGGGATGCAGTAGCCCATTGACTTGTCCCTGCACCTACAGGACATCTTAAAAAAAAAAAATGTTCTCTTCAAAAAATTGACGGTTTCTGCTAGTGCAAGGGCATCTCTTCAGCTGAAACAGTAAGATGGGTTTGAATTGGCAAACTTTTTCCTGGATTAAGGGGGTTGTCAGCTTACCCTGCTTCAAAAAGGCGTGAAATGCTCCGGAGGAGTGCAGCGGGTACCCACCAGAGACGTTTCGAAAGAAGGCCGTGCTGTAAATCCTGGCTGGGCTCGTGGTGCACATCCAAGGGACATTCCCTGGAAATAATTTTTCACAGGACGGGACTACAGGGCTCTTTTCCTTCCTTTGCATCCCTGCCAAATGGGTGTGCTCGTGTGAAGAGAGGTCACCAGAAAGCTATCGTGGTGGAGCAGAGAGCCAGATCCACACCTTCTCCTTTGTTTCTAGGTCCTGTTGTGCGAGGCCAACTCTCCCGGCAGCTGTCCAGGCACTGCAGCCTTCCAGGTAAAAACACCCCAAGGGATGTCCTAGGACAAGCCTGGGAGTGGGTGAGGGTGCTGGTGAAGATGGGGGTTCAGGTGTGTCTGGGATAGGAGGTGTCTAGTGGGTTGAGATTCAGAAGTGGCTTTGTGCTCCTCGTGGTTCCCAGGTGGCCCAGCGCTTGGTCTCATGGGCCATGAGAGCCTCCTTGGTGGCTTCAGGCCCTTCACTGCACCCAAAGGACAGTGTCTAAGCTGTTGTGTTTGTTGGACAAACTGGGTTTGAGACCAGAAGTGGAGCTGAGCCAACACCTTTCAGCGGGGACTGGGAATTCTTCCCAAATCCTGGATTTTAACCTCTTCAAAAGGTGATCAGAGCTGAAGAGGAGGCATGATGGAGAGACAGCCACCTCTCAGACAAGCCTTTAACATTGGAGCAGGGATATTTAATGAGACGTTCCGTTGAGCATCTGCACGTGTGGAGGTGCTGGCCAAGGGGCGGTTTGGATGACGCTGTATCCCACTGGAAAGCACAGCCTCCCTCTTGCACTGCTCAGCTTGTGTTTGGCTCCCAGAGCTGCACAGGGAGATTTTATTCTGCACATTCCTCAGCTTTTGGGAAAGGCCGTAGTCCAGAACCACAAATAGTCATTGCCCAAAGGACTTAACGCTCCAAACAGGAAAGGGAAAGGGGAAAACTGCAGCTGTAACATGGAAAGGAGGCTTCTGAGGGCTGGATTAGACCCTGACAGATTTTCCAATGAGTGATATCTTGGCCTGAAACTCTCTTTGAGTAGGAAAAGGCACAAAGAGTGGGAGAAAGGTGAAGTGGGAGGCAGACTTTGCAGACTCTGTATTACGGCTGAAGCTATGCCTTGATGAGGGAAAACAGCTCAGGGAAGGGGCCTGTATGGTCCCAGAAGGGTAGGATATAAAGTTCTAGCTCAGGAGAGGAGGCTCCCTCTCCGCTCTGGATAGGTCTTGGTGCTTCCTGCCATCCATTTCCCTGCTTGTGAGGTGGGGGAAGCATTGACCCTCTCACTGTGTGATGGACGGACCCAAGGCTTTTGGCTTCAGCAGGCACAGGTGACCTTGCTCTGGTGGCTTCACTCCTCACCTGGTGTCAGAGAAACCAGAGGGGCTTCTGTTCCATTTGCTAGAGTCGTTTGCCTCCTTGTGGAAAGAGATTGGCAGGTGACCAACAAAAATCGGTATTTCTTTAATAACTGCCTCCTCATGATTCAGTCCTGGCAGGTGGACAAGCCAGGATCTGGATTTCCTCAAGCACTGCTCTGGTTGACTCCAAAGGAGAGTTCATTCCCTGGCTTTTCTCCTCATCGCCTCTCCTCTCCCTCTCCCTCTCCCTCTCCCTCTCCCTCTCCCTCTCCCTCTCCCTCTCCCTCTCCCTCTCCCTCTCCCTCTCCCTCTCCCTCTCCCTCTCCTCTCCTCTCCTCTTTCCTCCTATCTTGCTTTGCCCATCACCAAAGAAGGATTTAATCCAAGACTAAGACCAAGAGCGCCAGCCAATTGCAATGTCCTGAGTTTAGGAGACAAAAGACAGCGAAAGATTTACGATGACTTTAACTACCATTTAATAGTTTCAAGGCCGTCACTTCCAATCAAACCATAAGCTGGATGTGATATACGGCCTGCCTATACGTTGCACGTATGGCACTGATTAAAGAGCCAGATGAGCTAATGGTGTTGAAGTCATTGCTATGAACACACGCAATCCCTCATGGGCCTGGAGCACTGTGCAGCACAAAAACTCCCAGGATGCTGTGTTGTGTGGTGTCATGAGGTTGGGGGTTTTCTTGTGTCATGCCATCTGAGTGCAGTCCTGACTCCGCTTCTGCATCCCTACGTGACCACGGGCATTACGGGCATTTGCCTCTCCCCCCCGTCAGTGAGTGAAATCCTGGATGCTGCAAATCGGGCAGTAGTTCCTCATCCAGGCTGACTCCTGGGGAAGTTCACCCCACCGAGCGGGTACCACGGGTGCTCTCGGGAGCTCTTGCTGGGCGGATGTGGCAGATCCAGGTGTGTGCCGTGCACAGCGTGACCGTGGAAATGGGAGAAATCCTGCAAGTCAGGAGGAGGATGCAGAGAGCAGAGGAATCTCCTGAAGGACAAGAAAGCTGATTCCAGGAGCACAGGGTGGGGGGGGTTTGCCCGTTACCCTCCCTGATGACTACTTGCAAAAAAAAAAACCAACCCTATTTGTAAAGAAGATGTGGAGTTTGCTACCTCACCTGTGGCTCCAGGCAATTAAGCAAAATTATTTATACTGTGTCCTTCAATTGATCCGAGGGATCCACAAACTTAATTGATTTAACCAAAGGGGAGAACGAGGGAGGGAAATATTAACTGGAAAGAAAAACTGGGATTAAACAGGCCTCTTGCCATAGATTTAACCTTAACTATATCCCGAAATTGGTCTAGTTTTGCTTGAATTTAGAAGGAAATCAGATTCAATCAGTTTACACCACGTCAAAATACCTTTTGAATTTCGGGGTTTTTTTTAAGATGCATCACTAAAAAATAAAGTTTAATAGCTCAAGAAGTGATGCTGGCATGGATTTTGATTTTCTTTGCAGAGAAAGACAAAACCCTTTGTGTTTGCTCCAGCCTGGTGCAAATCCAGGCTTCTGATCCCAAAAAGTCCTTGCAAAAATGGAAACTCCAGCCATTGCCCAGCTGTAATTTTACACAAAATGGGGGTTAACGCAGTTCTTCTGGCAGGGGATGCGGTGCAGAGCACAGACCCCCCTCTGCCAGCTCTCTGGGGAGGCAGGGGGGTGTTTTGTTTTCCCTTGGCAGAGGCGTCAGGAGGAGGGACAGCCGGGAGAGAGCGGCTTCTCCTCTGTGCCTCTGCTCCCAGGCTGCACCCTCTCCCCTTGCAGAGCCTGAGGGATCAACCCAAAATCCCAGAGAAACCAGGAGGGGTGCTGGAAGAGAAGCAAACTGCTAGAAAGATCCCCCGAGGTGTGCATAGCCTCTGCGAGGGAAAAACACTCATCCTCAGCTGGTTGGCACGCCGCCCTTTCTCCTCCTCCTTCCAATCCTATTAGTATTAGAGAGGGATAGAGCTATAAGAGGAAAAGCCCATCTTTAGCAGCAGTGCTGACAGCTTGCCTTTTAAATCTTTAATAAGCACTGGCTTGCACAGCTACTGTCATCTGCTGCATGACGGCACGTGGAAGCAGAAACCCAGTGGCCCAGCTCCTGCCGAAGGTCTGCTGGTTGCCGGGCGGGTGTTTGGAAGAAGGTACCTGGGGAACCTCAGCCGTTTAAAGGCGCCGATGGACCCTCAGCGTTGTGGCTCTTCCTCCATCCAAACGTTCTTTCCTCCTCCATTTTCGCGCCAGGACCTCAATTCAAAACCACGTTCCCTTGTCCCACGCGGAGGTGACGGCCGCTGTGCCCTGCGATCGAGGGCGTTTGTAACCGCAGGGGAGAGGGGACCTGTCTGCCAGCGAAGGAGGTCATTCGCCACGACCGCTGGGTGGATGAGTTCTGCCCTGCGCATCCCAGGCAGCTCCCAAAAGGGTTTGCCCGGGCCCTGTGGCATTGAATTTGGCTTAGATGTCCTTCTCCAGATCCCAGGTTGGGACTGCGGGCAGTCCCTCTGCTTAACTGGGTGCAAAAATAGCTACTCTGGGACATTAATTAGAAACCTTTACAGACGCACTGACAGACGGTGACCACAAAGGCTTTGCCAGAGCCTTTATGGGAAGTAGAAGGCCGTGTTTACAGCCTAGAAAAGAGTCAGGAATTGACTCTCAGAAACCACAATTAATGACGGTGGCAATAAGCATGGAGCGTGCTGGGATTCTGCTGCCCTCTCCTGGATGCAGCATCTTCCTCTGGCCCTTGAGCGCTGGATGGTGGAGATCAAGCATGGCTAAGTTCTCTGCAGGGCAGGCCCTAATGTCCTGGCTTCTGGTAACCACAAGCCATAGAAAGCGGCTCAGCTGTCGGTCTTTCGGGGGCTGGGGCACCCGGTTCCACCCCTTGCTTCCCGCGGCGAGGCGGAGCAAGTTTTGGTTGCACGCCAAATCGTGGGGACCTTGGCCAAACGCTTCTTCTCCCCCTGCAAGAGCAGAGACGGCTGCAATGCGGGGCGGCTCGTGGAGGGTTCTCTGCATGAAGGGTCTTACTTGCACGGCAGACCCAGCAGTTTTCCTCTGAGAAAGCTCCACTTAGCTGCTGCATCCGTGGGGCAGGCTGTGGTCCAGCTTTCGGAAAAGGAGAGCTCAGGCTTTGTTCTCAGTGTGGCACATAAAGTCACCATCTCAGATGAGTGGAAAGCCTATGTTCTGGTTTAAATCTGGTTATCAGCTGTTTGACAGTGATTCTTAGCTTGTGGGTTTGGGAGAGTGGAGATACCTGCCCTGAAGATGGGCAGAAGCTTGAAGTGTGTGGAAAGGGAGTTAGGAAGAGCATCAGTGGACACAGTGGCTGTGCCTAGGGGACCGGGCTGGGTCACAGCTGTGTTGTGCCCTGTGCTGGACACGCAGCAGTGTACAACTGCTTCAGTGGGGTATTTAGCACTGAAATATTTAAATCAGAGCAGGAGTGTGTCTGTGTGTCACACAGCATCAGCATGCCGCCTGCGGACACATGGGGGGAAAAGTAAGGACAGGAATGCGCTTATGAGGCGTGTGCCTCTGGCCTGTGCAGCTGCAGGAGGTGGGGTGCTAGCACCCTTGACACTTCTTCTGCCAGACCCAACCTATTTTTCCAGCATTTTATGTGTGTCCACTGAGTAAAAAGCAGAGCTACGAGGATGAGAGTGTGTGGTGGACCATGCACTGGGCTGTGCGTGTCCACCACACGCTCTCATCCTCATAGCTCCGCATATGTGTGTCCCACTCTGACCTCACACCCACAGGGCACACAGCCCAGAGGTGCTAATCCCAAATGGTTTGGAGAGGGGCGGATTTCTAGCAGATCTGCCCCCCACAAGCATGTCCCGCCGAGGCAGCAGCCACTGTCGTGGGCAGAGCAAGTGGAAACGAAGCAGCCTGGAATTGCTGCACTGCGTGCCAGTGGGATGATCCAGCTCTGAGGCTCAGCCATGGAGAGGAAAATCCCTTGTATGGGGCAGGAACTACAATTAGATCCAAAGATATACGTCAGATTTAAGTGTTTGCATAGAAATGTCAGGAAAGAAAAAGATAGAAGAGCTGGAGCATTAATCTTAGTTTAGGATAAACACTGTTTATCCTCACTGTTTGCAAATTCAGTGCAAATGAAGCAGTATCTTGAAAGCCAGTGGTATAAAGGTTTAGGAAAGAGGCAGAAGAGCTTCAAAGAAGGAGGAAGAACAGCAGCACATGGCTGGGAAGCTGTGGGAGGTGGTTACAGACACTGCCCGAAGCTGAAATATCACCCTAAGAAGGGGTCTGGGCAACACTGGGGAGGACCACAGTAGATGCTGCCTAGGTCACTCCCCACCCCAGGCACCCAGCATGGTGCTCTGGGAGGTGCTTTAGACTCTGTGGACAACCAGATGTGGAGCACAGCCACCACACGCCACCCCGGTCCCTTCTCACACTCCCTGTGCATCTAAGATTTTCTTCTTTGGGTCTTGATTTTTTTTTTAGGTAGCTCCTGGCTTAGCCTGCCTGTTCCCCAGCCTTCAGAAGCGGAGCACAGCCCAAAAAGACCCATGTCTTCCTCTGAGCCCATCCTGGATCTCAAGACAGACGCAGCAGAAGCACTTCCAGGTGAGAAACATGCCAGTTCTTTGTCCTGAGTGCACCAGACGTGTGACTGGGTCTGCACTGCTATTAAAGCCTCTTTCCATCAGCTGGGAAGAGGGGATGTGGGCTTGAGGCTTCCTGTGTGCAGGCTTCATGTATTTCTTCCCAGCCTGCTTTCACCCTCCTGTGCAACTTGGGGTGCCGTCCTGGTTTGAGCTAGAGCACAACTAATTCTATCCCATGATTTTCCTTCACAGCTAAGTCTTTTCCTAAGTAGCTGCGCTTTCTGAAATGAACAGCATCTTTTTTCCAGACAGTATCTGCTTCCAGCAGCACTTAATGTTTAGCCCCCATGACCCTAATGCTCAGCTGCATCCCTGGAGGGCGGCAGGGCATCTTCTGGTCCAGGCAGTGCGAGGCCTCCACTCATGAGCATCAATCCTGGGCAAGGTGGGTCCCCCAAGTCACCCCTCTCCCCAGACATGCCCGTACTGTTGTGTACTTGCTGTGTATATCTGAGTAAGTCGTAAGTCAACACCGGGGCACTAGAGGCTCTTCCACGCTCAACAACTTTCCCATGCTGAGCTGCTGCCAGAAATCAGTTCCCCACTGCGCATGCCGTGGCAGAGAGCAGATGAAGAGGCTGAATCACACCTCCTGGGTTGCAAGCACTCAGCCCTTTCCAAAAACAGGATGGCAAGAGCCGCTAATCTCCCATTCACACATGAGCACCCTTGACCTCCTCCTGAGAAACTGCAAGACAACCTCTGCTGCGTCCTGACAACGGAGAAAGTAAAAATACCTGTTTGTTGGAAGTTCCCACCAGGAGACATGAAGGTGCAAATCCCAGTGTGGGGACCTGCTGCTTTGCTGGATTCACCTGCCTTTCATTTGCTCATTTAGAAGGAACCCAGTGAAGCAGAAATTCAACTGGTAGGCATTCATTTTTGGGGCTTCTAACCATGTAAGACTTAAAGTCCTCTCATGATGTTACAGCCAATGACAAGGTGAGCCCAAGAATCCCTTTTCTCCCCCAAATATCAATGTCAAATGATTTCCGTGCTTCATTTCTTCATTTGCACAATTTATTTCCTCTGCAATCTTTTCAAAGCTGTGGATGCAGGCAGAACGCTGTCACCCCACCTCAGGGACGTGGCCAGTGATGATCTTCTGTGGCTGGGGCCAAATTCATCCTTGAGAAGAGTACACACCCTCAAAGTCTGCCAGTGCTGTCAGGAGCAAACTAATCCCCCTTACTTAAAAGTATGCGCTGAAGCACCTTTGTGGTGGCTAGAGGAAGGTTAAGAAATATTCCAGCTGTGAAAGAAACCCGGCCATTCTTTAAGGGCACCAAGTGGATGCGATAACTGGCAGCGCAGCATCTCTTTGGATGTTAGCAACGATTTGCTCCAGGAAGAAATTCCCAAGACCAGTCCATGCCTTTGGAAAAACCCCCTGACCTCTTCCAGCTCAAAGGGCTTAGCACAGGGGTGGCTGCTCCCCAGCTTCTGTTGTGCCCCGTGGCCTCCAAGCCAGGGAAGGAGCTCAGGCTGACCAGGAGCTGCTCCTCTTGGCAGAGCAGCACTTCTTGACAAGGGTTTGCCATACAACTGCCAAGAAACTGGCAGGTCTTGCCTGAATTGATGGGCTTGACAAGAAGTGCCTGGTGAAAGCTGCTTTTTGCTTCACATGGAGTTGAAACGTCTACCCTGGGCCAGATGTTTTGCTGATGCAAACCAGCACGGCTCCCTTGGCTTCAGTTACGGCCGCTTACAACATCTGAGGGCCTGGCTCTGCACCGTCACCGGAATTTGACCTCTCGTGTCTGAATCCGTTCTGTTTGGCCAAAACAAATCATGTCATAATTCCTGTCCCTGCCATAAAGCTGGAGTCATTGCACTCAAAAAGCATGACCAAACGAAGCAACCATGCAAAGTCTTGGTCCAATAAAGCTGCTGTCCATCACGTACATATTCACCACCCCTCAGCTGGCTGTACTTTAGGAGGCACCTCACAGTTCCTCCGAAGCAGCTCCTCCAGCAGATTGTTATTCTCAGAAAGGGCTTTGCAAGGACTTGGGGCATCGCAGCACCAGGGGAAAGCAAAACTCCTGCCCACCCGTGCCAGAGAAAGCAGCGAGAGCTGGGAGACCCTTGGAGGAGGGGAATTTGCTGCTTGATCTCTTCCCTGGGAGTGCCAGACCTGAAGCAGATTAGTGCAGATGCTAAATTAACCAGCGGCATTATCACTTGGGCAAACACCCACCGCTTGTGAATAAGTGGGGAAAGAGCATTTGGACTGCACAGATCCACACTGAGCAGGAAAGGGAGCCTAAAGCTGACAGCAGAGCTCGTGCCCTTTCCAAAACAACCACCACCACTGATATGTTTGGGAAAGAGGAACGATTCCACAGGGCTGGATTTGAACTGCAGCAATAAGCTGCGTGATTAAGGCAGGCAGAGTGCACACAGCCGGGCCCCCGGCTCCGGCCCTGGCACAGCTCGCCTGGTTTGTGCGGTGCCAGCTCCTGCCAGCTCCGGGGAGAAGAGGAAATAAGGAGGAAGTTAGAGATTAAAACCGTCATGGGATGAACTCAGAACGGCAATTAGCCTGCTGATGGAGATCAGCGGTCGCTGAGGGGTTCAGAGAGCGGTGAGCACTGATTTAGGCCCCGAATTGGCTGCAGAAACACACCCTTGGCGGCGTTTGTGCCATCTCCGAACAGACCCTGGGTACTGACAGCAGTCCTGTATAACAAAAGGTGGCTTGTGTTAGATATCCATCCATCATTCAGGACAGACACCCTGATTTAAATGCAGGGAAGGTCCAAATCACACAGCGTTCATAGGCACACCCCCGCAGAGCACGCACTCCTGGCTGCTGCCTTTCTCCCATGGAGACAGTGGCATTCCTGCATTGCACCCATTCCTGCAGCGCGTGTTTATGTGCACAAACACTCAGCAAATACTTATTTTATTTAGATGAATGCTCTTGAGGGTATTTTGTCTCCTGCAGCCACATTGCCCGTACATGCACCGTGATCCTGCAAGCTAAACACCCTCATAAGAGGTGAAGTGGTGACTTTCATATCCACAGGAGGTGAAAAGGGTGATGTCAGTGAGCCCATCTCCATCACTGATACACTTCCCAAGCTGTTCTTGATGTCTTTATCACAGAGGGCCTGGGAGGAATGGGAGAACAGAGCTACCGCCCACCAAGGGCTGCTGCTGGGCGTCGAGCACCCGTGGCAGGCCTGGTACCAACACCAGCAGATACCACTGATCAGCTTTCCTCCGCCTTTGAGAGCTGGATCTTCCCTCCAGTCAGCCCTCAGAAGCAAATCTGAACTCCTGGATTCCTGAACCCACTTTACCTCCTCCTGACTGCAAAGGAAAACCTGAATGACAAAGAAAAACCTGGATTATTTTTTCAAAGCTGCGAGTTTGGGTCTTTCAAGAGGTGCATCTTGCTGTTCAGGGTTTTTTTTTCTGGTTCTTGCTGAGATGTTGCAGCAGCAGGAATTGATTATAAAAAATAGCAGCAAGGGAGAGTCAAGCTAGGTTTTCTGCCACCCATGCAATGAGTTTTGGGCTCAAGCCACTCTCTGCACCTGCACACCACAGATAACCAGCCTAGCCGGGGCTTTCTGCTGAGCTTGGGGCCTCCTGCCAAGGGATCCAAGCCTCCCTGGAGAGCCAGCTCAGCACTGAGGGGCATTACCAGCACTGCGTGGCGGGGCCTGGGCACCAGCCTGCGAGCAAAGGGCATTGGCACGACTGCACGTGAAGCTCCCAGCGCTACCCGCCAGCTGGATTCACGCCGTTCAACAGACGCTTTTAGCATATGCAAAGCAAAAGCAGTGCCTGTGCTGATAAATAGGCATATATATTGCTCCACAGGGCATAGAAAGGACCTTGGGTTTTAGCAGGGAAGTTTAAAACCAAAGGCTGTTTGTCTGTCCTGGTCCTGGCACCCCCGGGTCCTGCCGGGGTTGCCATAGCAGTTAATCCATTCACAGCAGTCACCAGTGCTGCAGATTTAGCAGCAACCTTCGGTGTAACTGAGGCTCTTGGGAATGCAGAGGCTACTGCTGCACGCAGATAGGGTCAAAGATGTTTATTTATGCCGAGTCTTGTCCTTCTTTGATAAAATAAGGGAGATTAGAGCCAACCAGGAGTGCAGACACCAGTTTTCGGGCTCAGCTTGACTTTTCAATAAACAGCTCAGGCAGAGACAAGACCTGAGGTTGATGGGGTCTAGGAGCTTGCACAGAAGGAGCTGCTTTGCATCGGGCACGGGTAGGTTGCAGAGGTACCCTGTGCATCCTGGTGAACATCCAGCCTGTACTGGCCATCCCCGGTGATCGGGTAACTCGAGGCAGACGCAGGCTGGCGCTTTCCAGGGGAGGTTGCTCTTACGTATAAAATCTGCAATTCTTTCCATCACCACCTGCTCTCTGGACACGGCCTAAGCTCCCCATCACTGTCAGGCTCTCAAGTGAGAGCTGATGAGAAACATTTTGGATGAAGGGTAAATCTGTTTTCTGAGCGCACTTTTAGAGCAAGGAAAACTTTGGTTGAAAACTGTTTACGTCCCTGCCCTCCTTCTCCAGGCACACACACACACATACACAAACTAAACGTGCTCTTCCAGCTCTTGTTTTGAAACTTTTAGCCATCTTTGTGCCACAGCACCCTAAGTTTAAGAGGCTGGAAAGGAGTTTAATAAGCTTGTAAAGGAACCAAGACATTCCTGTTTGGCCCCAAGCAATGTGTTGTTGCTGGTGGTTTTTCGTTTAAAAACTGGAAGGAAAAGAGCTGTTGAAATAAAGCCGTGGAATAGAAACAGCTTGAGATGCACAAAGCTCTGCCTCTACCTGTGGTAGGGCTTTTCCTCTGATGCCCGATTCTTTGCTTGGCTGCCTGGTACAGGCTCAGAGAGTGGTTGTGTTTGGGACAAAAAAGAAGAATCTCCTTTTCGATTTCGGGGAAATTTGGGTCTCTGCAGTAAGCGGTGGGAAAGGAAGAGCGATCTTTTGAGGCCCACACAATCCGAGCTGAAGATCCCCCAGTTGGCTGGGGAATCACGCCAGGAATGAGCCGCTCTTCACTTGCGCGCGTTGGGACCTTACGTCAACCCCCTTCGAGCTGGAGGCACTGACGCAAACCCAACAGTGCGAGCCTGGGCCCTGGGCTCCTGGCACACGGCGAGTTCATCTCAAGCACTCTGGAAGAATAAAATGCTATCCAGAAAAGCAACGAGGGTTTGGGACAGTGTGTGCTTCCCCCCGCCCCCCGCAAAGCACCAGCTCGCTGCGTGCGGGAGCTCATTAATTGCGCCCAGCAGGACTTCTATCAGCACCATGGGGCTGCGTCGGAAGCATCACTTCTGCGCTCTAATTGATGCTCTGAAGCAGACGAAAGTGTCACACGGGAGGCAAAGTCTAAGAAAATTAAAAAAAGAATGAGAAAATCAGGCTACATAACACATCTCTTTTCCCAGCTCAGTAGCTGTGAGGTGTCCTAGGATCGCCTCAGGAGCTGTACCCACCTATTGCCAGACACAGGCTGGCCCCACGGAGGCTCTCACTGACAAGGCACACGGATGTAGGGGAAGGAAAAATGAAGTTATTTGTCCAAAGCTGCAGATCAATGGCAAGGAAATACCCTGAAAGACCTAGACTGCCCCAGAGTCCAGGGCATTCAGCATCAGGTTTGGTCCAGGCCAGGCTTTAGCCAAAGTGATGTCCACACTCTTTGAATCGCTAGCACACAGAAGGAAAACATGTGCTCGTCCTAACAGCCCAGCCCAGCCTTTTAACTAGGGTCAGAAACACTCTCATAGACAGTGTTAAGCACAGACCTAAGCATCTTGTACCAGTCGTAGCGTATCTACTGGTTGCCAGTGTAGAAGAGCGGCCAAGATGAACATCCACCCTTTGACATCGGTCTGATGCTGGATCCTGCTGATTCCAGCATGGAGCTGACTTTCCTTGGAAAACTTCTGCAAATCCCCATTGCTTTGGGCTCCCCTCCAGTCCTTTGCTGTTTGGCAACATATGTGCCTGTGCAGGTGAACTCGTGGGCTGTGATGCTCGGCCAGGAGGAATCGCATGTTTCAGCACCGTATGGGGAGAAAAATAAAACCCTGCTGAGGTCTGCACTGCTCAATGAGTGCAAGATCGTTTCTGCAGATGCCAGCGTGAGAACCAGCCACCACAGGCTGAGAAAACATGCCCTTGGTGAATGAGACAGAACAAAGTTAAGCAAATTGTTATGGGCAATTAATGAATATTTTCAAAGACAAGTCATTAAGGCTCACCAGCTCCTTTATGCAAAGTCCCTTGGCTACCTAGAGGTGGCCTTAACTACCTCATCATACCTAAATTAGCAGAATTACACCGCTGGTATCTGCAAAAGGTCTGGACCAAGCTGTGCGCTGACACAGGGGACTGTGCACTGGAGAGGCCTGAAGATCACCTTCTCAGAAGCTTCAAAGCAAAGAAATAGCATCTTAGCAAACCTACGCTCCAGCAAGGGATTTTTCAGAGTGGGTCTGCTCTCCCGGAGCTCAGCAGCCCACCACGCGTCTCAGGCAGACCCAGATACCACGGGAACATAGCAAGAGCAGAGAGATTGCGAGAGTGTGGGGGTTTGCAGCCTGGCAGCCAGCCTCGCCAGACCGTGCAAAGGAGATTGGAATGGCCTGGTACGGGGAGCGTGCAGGAGCCGTACCCAGGAGACTTGGTTTTGTTCTCAGCCTGGTGCCCTAAACAAGTTATTTCACTTCTCTGTGCCTCAGATGGGTATAATGTGATGTAAAATGTTTTGGAAGCTTTAGAAGAATAAAAAGCTATAGCAAGCCAGCTGCAGTCATGGGATGGTCTGGGAGCTAAGATGCTAGAGAACTGAAGAGATTTTTAACTCAGTCTCCAGCTAAGCCATAGGCCCCTTGTATGAATTTGGGTGCATCAGCTTATGTTCCCCGTGCCACAGCTCCCCGTTTCACAAATGCAGTTGTGAGACTTGCAGATAAGATGATTAAAGCAGTATAAGAACTTAGAGACTTCATTCCATCATTCAAAGAATTTGGGGCAAAGATACATCCTTGTAACTTCCTGGAGAGATTTGCCAAAGAAAATCCAGCCTTCAAGGTTTCTGCTCGGTGATGGATGACATTTCTGCTTTCCATCTCTAGTAATTTCAGCGCTGGAGCTGCTCAAGTAAATGTCAAAATAAAAAGAGAAGAGGAAGAGGGCCAAAAAAATCCCAAATTCTGTCCTTATGAAAAGTTTTCAAGGAAAAAGAAAATCCACCTTGACATTTTCTGCTTCGGGGGGGGGGGGGGGGGGCAAAGTGTAGGATGAGGAATTTAAAAAAGAAACACTTTATACCCTGCTTTATATCTCTGCTAGCAGATGTACTTTAAAAAAGTTCCCAGCAGGTCAGGAATTTAGCCATGTTAGAGAAAAATCTTTGCTTTCTTTTGAGAGCTTTTCAGTTTTGAGAAACGGGGCAGGGGCTTTCCGTGGGATTTTGAGGGGTCCACCCTGAAGCCACCCTCAGCTGCTCTGGGGTCCTCCCTCCATCGGCTCCCCCGTGCAGACTTCCTGCACGGAGACCTGAAAAGTGCCTTAAGGGATAAGGAAAGGAGAAGAACAAACCAAGAGAGAAAAGGGACAGGGAAAACTCCCCCAGGACAAGGGGGGGTCTCACCAGAATGACCTCTCCCAGCTTCTCCTGTAGTAGGTCTGTCCTTTTGATCAGGACTCAAACTCCTTTTGGGTTGCTTTCACGTGTTACCAGCGAAGATGAGAGCACATCTGGTTGGGACAGATGTTACAGCACCAATTGCTGTTCATCTTTGGGCAGGGGTAACGCTTATCGACTGCCCGAATGGTCTCTGCTGAGCCCTGCGCTCTCCCTCATGAAGTCCTACATGGAAAACTATAACTTGAGGAGGGGGAAAGGGTAAGGATAATCCACGCCGTGGTGGCAATCACGTCCTATAAACCCCCAAGTAGCAGCTTTGTCACAATCCACTTTCGCTGTGATGGCCAGAGCATTTGTAATGCAAGGGTGACTGTAGAGCCCAGCAGTACGTAGCGGGGTATCGGTTGGAAACTGAGCGGCAAACAGGGGTACTACGAGTGAAAAACCTTGGGAGCGGCAAATGGGAGGCACTACTGAGGTTAAAGCTGTGCAACAGCAAGGGTTTGGGTTTTTTTTAAGTGCTTTGAGAGGAAGCAAACCGCTGCTGGGCTGATACCGCGGCTCAGAAAAACAAACCTTGTTATTGTGAGGGGAAGAAAGTCTCCGTGTGTCTGCTCCGACCAAAAAAAACCAGCCGTACAAATGAAAACAATGACAAGAAACACGCCCCCCCTCCCTGTCCCAAAGCTTTCAAAGAGCAGGAAGGCCCTTGTTTCTGACAAAGATATTTAGAAAAACGGGAATTGAAGGAAAACAACACAAAACAAAACAAAACAAAAAACCCCAAACGACTTTCAAAACAAATCTCTGCTAAAACAGCAACATGTTGAGAACGTCTCTGCCAGCCGTGGAGGAGGGTCTGGCCGCAGGCAGGCACAGACCTGAACCCACCACGTGCCTCGAGCCCTCAGCCCCCTGAGGACACTTCTGCTCTCCCACCGCCGGGTCTGTCACCTGCCCACGGCACCTCCAGAGCCCCACGAGCCCGTCTCCGCCTTCCTCCGCATCCCTCGGGCGTTCCCTGCCGAGAGCAGCGCGGCAGTCGCTGCCGGTGGGATAGCACCAGAGGTGACGGCGTGTCTCGGCTGGCATCAGGGATGAGGAAGGTGGGGTGGGAAAGAGCTGCTGGACCGGGTGAAGACCCCTCTCATCTTCTCGTCCACGCTAGGCGTGGGTATTAGCAAACACTCCCCGAGGTTCTGCTGTAAATGCACATGCTGCTCTTTGCAAACCCGAGGAGGGGGAGCACGGAGGTCCTCTGCTAAATGCTTTCTTAGTTTCCATGAACTTTTCTCCCCGACTGATTTTCCCCAGCAGCTGCTCGCTGAAACGGAGCTGTTATTTCCCGTGCAGAGTCGCTGCGTGTTTTCCACTGTTGTTAACAAACAACAGCGTGTGCAAGCTCTGCCCAAGGTCTGCAGGAGGCTGTGTGATTTCTTCTTCCATTTCGGGCCTCCTTGCATCCCACGTGCATGGTTCGGACCGTTCCTGCGCTCAGCATCCCCCAGCACCCCTCCGGACCCAACCACAGACCACAGGAAGCCCGTAGCCTTCCCACGACCACCCAAGCCCACCCGGCGCTGGCCCCAGGGCTCAGCCAAGCCAAGGCTTGGGGAAGGGCTCACCAACGTGGTGGCTTGGCCTTGCCTGCCCAGCTGAGCACCCCACAGGGACCCAGCTGTAATTGCCCCGTGCCCAACCGAGCCGAGCGACCCGCACCCCCAATGTGGCTGCACCCCAGCTTTGCTCGAGGTGCAGCCTGTCTCCAGGAGCTCCCGCTCCTCACTCAGCTCTCTGCTTTCCTTCCCCAGCCCACGGCGACCCCGAGGAGCCAAAGCAAAGCCACGAGATGAGGCAGGACCCAGCTATCCCCAGAGGCGGGGATGACTTTGCAACCTCCGGCGTGAGCAGCCGTGACGAGCTCAGCTCAGCTCCAGCCACGGATGAGGCCTTGCCAGGCAAAGACCCCCAGTCGGAGGCGAAGGATCCCAGCCCCACCGACTCCTTGCCATGGCCAGAAGCCCCCGAGGAATGCCCAGCGCGCCCCAACACCCTGGACTTCTCCAAGTCCCTGAAGAAGCTGGAGGAGGTGAAGCAAACGGGGCAGAGGCGAAACAGCAACCAGGCAGCGGTGAAGGAGAACGGGGTGGAGGTCAGCCCCGCGGCGGCAGCGGTGGCGGCGGTGAGCGAGGAGAGGCGGGCGCTGGAGTCCGAGCTGGGGAAGTGCATCGAGGACTTCCGTAAGATCAAGATCCCCGTCGCCTTTCCCAATAAGAAGAGGCAGTGGCAGAGCGAGCTGCTGAAGAAATACCAGCTGTGAGAGGAGACCTCATCCCCTGCCCCTGGGGGATGACGTCCTCTGGTATGTTGAGTGTCTCCACCGATGTCCCCTGGGTAGCAGGTGGCAGAGGCTGTCCGCGCTCCCAAAACGAGGAGTGTAGGTTGTTCATTAAGCCCATCCAGCCATCGAAAAAAGGGTTACAGGCCTGTACCCACAACAGAGTGCTCCTTACCATGGCCATCAGGAGGGATGGATGATATCCTAAGTGGCATAAGCATAGGTGGCTGGGCGTAGAAAAAAGGAAGGAGGTCCAGGGTGAATGTTCAGGGCCAGAGCTACCACCCAGCAGAAGTTCCTGCATTGATGAGAATGAATTTTCCTGGCGTTCCAAATAATAAAATATAGTTGGTTTCAAAAATTAATTCCAGTCTCCTCATCTCTTTGGTACAGATGTTTGGACTTAGCTGTTCAAAACTGTACAAGTGGTTTAGACATTCCATTTTCCTGAAATTAATGGATGTTGTATATCTGACTCCCCTACATTCTTGCCAAAACTGCTCCAACTGTTTGCAACTGGATTCAGCAAAACCTTTCATGAGAGGTCACGATGTTTTGCAGATACGTTCCTTTTCTCACACAAACACTTGAAGACCATCCAACCTTGTGTTTGGGCCTCCAGGCAGAAATGAGCCAGTGAGAGGGAGGGTGCTGCCCCGGTGAGCCATGACTGAGCTGGCCAACATCCCCCCTGCCAATGACCAAGAAGCCCCACCTTGAAAGGAGAATGGGAGCAGCTCAGGTGTATGGGGCTCCTCCAGAGGTTGGGTGACCCTCTGGGTGTGCACTTGTGGGTCAGGATCAGAGGAGGGGGTGGGAGGGTGACTTTGGGCTGGGGGCATGTTACAGACCACCCCATCAGGGTGAGGAAGGGCACAAAGCCTTTAAAGGACTTGAGGAAGCCTCTTGAGTGGCAAACTCTGCTCTCATGGGGGACTTCAACCTCCCTGATACCCTCTGGAAGGACAACGGGTCAGGATGCAAGTGGTCCCAGAGATTTCTGGGGAGTTTCATGGATAACTTCATGATAGAGGTGCTGGATGGGCCAACTGGGGGATGCACAGCTGGGTTATGGAGAAGATTTAGTTGGAGCTGTGATAGTCAACGGCAGCTTTGGTCCCAGCAACCAGAAACAGTGATTTTCAAGGTCCTGGGAGGAGCAAAGAAGGTGAGTAGTAGAGTACAGACTTTGACTGACCTAAGCTGTGACCAAGCTCGTCAGTCTGTTCCCTGACACCCCATTCCTGCCTCCCACCACCCCCAGAACCTGCCTTGTCCCCCAGCAGGTCAGAGATGACCATTGCTCTGCGGACAGCAACTCTCCTCACCCCCAATTCCTGGCCATGGCTCCTGGGATGATTCAGGGGAGCCCCTGCATGTTGCAGAGAAACCACCTCGTGCTCTGACTGCGACCTCTAAGCAGCTCTTCAGATGGCAAATAACCTTTTTTTCAGATTAAATGGAAATAAATTAAATTAAAAAACCACCGAGTGTTTGCTGTGGTGAAGCTCTGTCAGCAGCGAGGAATTGCTCGGCCCCTTGGGGAGCAGATGGGGGGGCTGGATCCGCATTCTTCTTCCTTTTATATGCAGCCACACTAGGAAATTGTTTGTGAGATCGTGGAGAGCTGAAGCAGCGAGATAACGCCAGGGCAGAGCTGGCAGCCGGCAAAAGGCTCCGTAAAGCAGGGGAAGCCACATCATCTGCTGCACAGGACCTTCAATTCCCCGAAGACGGACAGACACAGGGCTTATAAGAGCAGAAGTGTCACAGGAGGGGGCTGAGCCAGAGGCCATTAGATCTGGAGCCTGTCCGTGGCTGCACTGGAGGAACTCCAGCAGAAAGAGATACAGAAGTTGTTGCTGATGCGCTAAAACCAGCTGCCAAACACCCCTGCAGCTGATCTGGCGAGTGAAGGCAGGCCCATCTTGGTCTATTTTCCCCAAGACTTGTGCCTTGGGGGTCACACCTTCTCCCACCCAAAGGCACGCTCCAGCCAGACTCTCCCCCCCGTATGCTTTGATCAGCCTCCAGCTACAAGAAGTGCCAACCCTGCCCTAAAACCGACTCCTCGGTGGCGCAGACTGGCTTTTTGGGAAGGAAGAGGAGGCTTGTTGCTGGCAGAAGCCCTTGGAGGTCCTTCTGCGTCCTTCCTGGGGTTCTCTGATGGCACCCGCTGCACCTCCAGGTCACTGCTCTGATGGCGAACGCTGAGAAGCAAAAGCGTTTGCCCGTGGGAGAGCCAGCCAGCGCCGCACGCACACAAAAGATAAATGAAATGCTCTTAAGCTGGGCTCCAGCCAACACAAATGACCTTTGGAGAAGGGTTGTGGAGCAGTTTGTCGGCGGCCATGCCTGGTAAACAGCGAGGAAGAACCACCAGCACTGCTTGAACCGCTGGGAGGGAAAGGCTGCGTCCTCAGCCCCGAGGTGGGATTTGCCTTCCAGGGAAATTGGGGTTTAAAAGCATTTGGGGACCTCCAGGCTTGCCAGCGGTGACTGGGTGCCGACCTGAGGGGTGAAGAGTGGGTCACAGCGGGAGAACAAGCCATTTCCGAATCGTTTTGCTCCGTGTGTTTTCAAAAATCGCACCTGGAGCGTTTTCACCCTTAATTAGAGATCATTGTCCTGGGTATTGTGCAAACAGGCAGGCCAGGGCTTTCGAGATATATTTTATATAACAGACTCTATTTTTAGCTTAATCTGCAATTAATTAGAAACTGAAGCTTACTGGAGCTGTAATTAGAGTTTCTGTATTATTCCACATTACCTTCCATCCCAAAGGTTTCAGGGAAAGGTAAGTACCCCGCCGTGCCCACCCTGTACACCTACACCAAGAAAAACCAGGGCTCATCTGCAAAGTCACACAAGGGCTGAGGAACTCTGAGAGGTCAGCGGCTGCTGCTACACCTCGCACACGCTGGCGTGGAGACACACATGTACTCAGAAACACACGCGTTCCTATCACGCTCAGAACAACGCAGAAATGGTTAACATCCATGGTTTCCAGGCTATAACTTCACAGTGGAAATTTCCTTGACCTTCCTCCTCCCAGAAGCTTCCCTGCAACTTTGTCCTGTTGCCACTGGGAAAGACGGGAGGTCACTGAGGCGCTGTTTAGCTCAGCATCCTCATCCCTTCCCTGGAAAGCTGCCTGACACTCACGGGCGTGCGCTTGGGAAGGACCTGTCACAGTTTAAGTCTGCTGCAGGAGCAAAGGTGCCGACCAGCAATAGCTTTCTGTGTTTTGCAGCTCATGCTGATTCTACCCAAGTAAAGCTAAAATACGAGAAGGAATTGGGAGGGAAAAACTGTTTATACAGGAGTGCCAGAACATATCGAAAAATCAATGCGTTTAAGGAGCCTGTCTAAAGTGTAAGGAACAGCTAATTATTAATAGCATCATTACATCCTTGGGCTAAAGAATTAGATCCAGCAAGCAATTCCTTCAGAGGAGGCATCAGCAATCGAACTATGAAAGGCCAATTTGCATTCCCCCCCCCCTGCCACCCTCAATTGTTTTGCAGTTTTCAGCTGGAAGTGTGATTTTGAAACGGAAATAGCTGAGGGCTTTTTAGGGAAGAACCTATTGCAAGCTGCCAGGGAACAAAAGCATCGCAGTCTTTGGCAATTTTCACGTTGCATCCCAATGACGAACACTGAACCGCTGTCCATCCCGGCGCTGGGGGCGCCAGCCCAGCTTTGAGCCTCTCTACGTCCCCAAGGATGGACCAAGGTGTCTACAAATTAACGGGAAGACACCTTGGCACACTGTGGTCAGGATCCCCATCACTCCGTTGGTGACGCGCTGGAAAGGCAGACGTTTGAGCCCCAAACCAACGCTCCGATGTGGACTTCTGGGCTAAGGCTCAGTGAAAAATAAAGACGTTGGGTGCCTACAGCAGCATCATCTTAAATACTATGTGTGGTAATTTATTCGTGCTCCTTTCCTGGGCTGCAATAACTCCTTCTCTTGAGTCTGGTGGGAATAGGAACGAAAAGAGTATGTTAATGCCAGCCACACAAATATCCTCGCCGAGATGTGCTTTATGTGTGTGTATGGCGGCGGGGGGGGAGCGGAGCCTCCTGCATCTTTAATGCCGGCTGCTCGGCTGCTGGCGGAGCCGCCCGGGGAAAGCACGGCTGGGTTTGCTGTGGTGCAGGAGGGATCCAGGAGCTTTGAAGCACATCTTGCTCTCAGAGGGTTGCATTGAGCTGGTCGTCTTCACCGCAGCTCTGGAAGAGGAAACCAAGAGGACCGTTCTCCCGTTCTGCCTGGAAATAACCTTATTCCCAAAGGGTGAGATCAGAGCCAAGTGACACGCGCTCCAAAGGCTGGGGAAGCCAGGAAGACCAGGGGTTATAATGGCAGATTATGAAGAAGGGCTATCACCCTTCTTGGATGGCCTTCTGCTCTCCAGAAGCAGCAGGAGTCCCTGCCTTGGGCTGCCTCCTTGCAGGGACCAGAGGAGTGCAAACCCTCTGAGTCCTGCCAGAGGTGCCTGAAATATTTATACCCGTCACACACGGGGCTCGTTCAACACCACAGAGGGTTTGTAGCCGGGAACAGCTGGCAAAGTGACTCATTCCTGTTTATCCTTCAATATTTGTCCTTCTTTATTCAAAACTGTGCTCTGTTCTCTTTGATTCGGGGAATTCATTCTCATTTATCTTCATGTCCCAGGAAATTTGCATTTTTTTTCCTGTGCTCTCCTCCAAAGTCGAGAGCACACAAGGCCTATTTTCTCCCAGACACTTTGGTCCTTGACATCAGCAAGAACAATTTCAAGCTCGGGGCAGAGCCTGCCTCACCCTGAGCAGAGCCCTGCACACAGGGTCTGGAAATCAGGTCTTGTTTCTGCCATTGACCTGCTGAGTGAGGCTGGAAATAACGAGGTGCTCGCTGTTTGTGCCGTTATCCTCCTCGCCGGTGACGGCACGTTGGGTGCCTGAGTGCTGCAAGGTCATGCAGCGCCCCTTGCCCGCAGCCGTGAGCACTCTCCAAGTCTTGGGAGAATCAGAGATCGCTGGGACACAACGCTCCTGCCAAGGGAATAAACATCTCAGCTTCTCCTCTCTATTTATTCCCACAAATGCCTCAGCTTTGCCTCAGCAGCAGGAAGCCATTAATTACCCAGCGACAGTATTCCACAAGCATCCCTTAATTGAATACCATTATTGCTTAATTAATTAAATACCAATTAATTACCAGGAACATTGCATGACATGTAACAAATGCCATCAGCTAGTTGAGACGGAATAATTTAAAACGTGGTGAGCGTGGCCCAAATAATAACGACCGGGAATTGTCCAGCAAAGAAAGCAGTTAACGCTCTTAGTGTCGCTTCCCTTGAGGCAGGCTGGGATGTGCTTGTGGGGAAAGGCCCCCACCAGACTCACATCCCTCCAGGAAAGCTGAAGGAATGTTTGCTTTTCAAGCCCGCAGAAGCCCAGGCAGGCTCGGCCTCGGCTGGTTTCCTCTGGCACCATCCGTGGACTCAAATTTGGTCCAAAATATCCCAGTAACTCGGATCTCCTGCCACTGATGCCGAGTTAAAGGAATTGAAATATTTCACGGGCACACAAGTGGTTGTGTAGTACTTGTACTTATCAGAATTTTCATATGCAGGAGAAGGCAAAATTGTGACCTTTCTTCCCAATCTGGAGGAAACAGAAATGTTGGGGGGTTTTTTTCCCTGTGGAGGAGAAACATTGAATTTCCAGCAGAAGCCTTGCGGGGTGGGTTTCTGCACACAGCAGCACTGGGGATAGCCCTGCCCCAGAGCACCCCCTGAGCATGGGGACGCGGGACACAGGGTGTGAGGCGCGAGTTACTGCCATTTCCAGGGTGAAGCCATCAAGGTTACGCTCCTTGCCTCAAGTCACACAGAGCAGGAGCAGATTTGAGCCTCGAGCTCTTCCATCCAGTTTGCTGCCTTAAGGCAAGACACCCACAACCACCATGGTCTGGGTCCTCTGCTCCCCTTACAGCCCCAGTTTTACGGCCGGAGCTGTACCCTGTGCCATGAAACCTCCTTCTTTGCTTCTTTCTTGGCCATGGAGCCACAAAACCTCCCCGCTGCTGGAAGACCCCGGGGGCACTGCGGATTTGCAGCCCCTCCGCTCGTGGCAGCAATGGGACAAAGCCTGGAAGAGGGGACAGGAGAGGTCCCCAAGGTCTCACAGCTCTCGGCCTCCTGGAAAGGCAGGAAAGCCAGGCACGGCCAGCTTCCCCCATCCCCAACAGCCTGGCAAGTGGGATGGTCCTGCCGCGCAGCCACGCAGGAGTTAAAGCCTCCCAGGGCTCTGAATCCTCTGCCAGCCAAGTGGAGATAATAGCCTTTCTCAGACGAGCGCTTAATGGCTGTAAGGGAGGATTGTAAATGGATTATATTTTTATTTTAAACTAGCAGTAAAGCCAGGAGCGGATCCAGAGAAGGGAAACAAAGGCACATGCATGGATGCAAAAGGCAGAAAATGGAATAACCAGCCTTCCAGAAGTAGCCTTCTGTATAAATATCTCTGTTTCTAAAGGTCACCACCAGACACCTTTCGTCTGACCCGAGTGCCTGCGCTCTCTCCTGCGCTCTTACCTTGCAAGATCTTCGTTGTAGGACCGCTTATGAACTTTGCCTCTTTCTTCAGGAGTCAGAAAGCTCCTTCTGCCAGCAGGAAGATCAACCCAATTCCACTAAATGTTGGGGGTGGGACGCAGGGAGGGCTATTTCTAGTTTGCAGCGGTTTATCCACCTCAGACACCTCCTCCAGGACGCTTTTCCTGGGCAGGGTGGCATCAGCCCAAGGCAGCGGTGCCCTCCCAGGTTTGGGAAGGGAATTGAGCTGCAGGAGCAACCCGCTTGCAGGTGACAGAGAGATTCACAGGTCAGAATTAGGCCATGAGCATGGAATGCCCTTCAGAGAACGTCGCAGCAGACCACTTGGCTTTGCAAAAGCGACGCAGAGGTTTTCCAGACTTCCTCGGAAATTCAGGCACGTCTTTCACCCTTTTTTCACAGCCATCGGGTGTGGGAGTCTTCCCAGGATTCCCAATAAGCCTCATACACCCCAAAGGTGCAACAAACAGTTTGCATTGCCCACAGAGGCGGGTATAACGAAGCAAGCTGCCAAGCACAGCCAGGGAACGGTGACAGGCAAGCGTGGTTGCAAGCGCTTTTATGGCTCCACCACAAGAAAGTTCATATTAGCAACCTGCCAGAGCGTCTTCCCACCCCAAAGGTACCAAAAAGCCACCCTCGATGCTCTCCCCAGCGGTGCTGCCTGAGCCACAACCACAGCAGGCGTGATTTAAGGGGGGTGGGTGGCTGAAATGTTTAGGACTCGGGAAACTTGAAACTGCTTATTTTCCTTTCAAAAAACAGAGTATCTGACCGAAATAGTCCATTGTACAGCCAGCTAGGAGAAAAGAAGCCCGCTCTCATTTAACGCATACAGTGATTTAATTGATATAACAATCCTAATGTTCTACTAAAGGAATGTTGCAGCCTGAGTTATGTCGAATAAACTCGTTTTTTCCTCTTCTGCAATTAATATGATTTATGTCTATTTTACAAGCCCTGGGAGGTTAAAATCACAATCAACGAACTTTCCAGAAACTATAAATCAGAGAAGGATCTAGTATTAAAAGGAAAAGCCCAGATTTGACCCACTGGTGGGTGGCAAGGCCAGGCAGAGAGGGTGCTGAAGCTCTAACAGAGGCTCTTCACGAGGTCTGCTGCAAGGCAGAAGAGCTTGGTGGGGACCCTGGGCTTGGCTAAAGTGGGCCAAGGAGGCGGAGGGGGAAGAGAAGTTTCTTTCCCTTCCATTTTCCTTTGGTTTTGACGCCAGCTCTGGGCATCTGGCAGGCAGGAGGGGGAAGCCCTGGCAGGAACAGGGGCCCGTGCCGCTGCGGGCAGCCCGCCTTCAGGAATGATGGATGTGTCTCATAAGCAGAGAGGAAAGAGAGATATCTTCTTCTGCTTGGAAGAGACTAAGTCACTTAGTTCCTATTATATTAACGCTCAGAAAACCCAATGGGACTTTGCCTACATAAGGAAAACTTATTATAGGCTATAACTAACCACCATTAGTTACAGGCAGCGCCAGTCTAAACACTGCAGGGAAATTCAGCTGGTTGTTTAATGCCTTTTCCATGCTCTCTTATTAGAGCTAAACAGCTTTGATCTCCTGGAACTCGCCTCACCAGGCCAAGGCCAATGCTTTTATCTGTTTCTACGGAGGGTTTTATCCTCATCTCTTATTCTCGCTGTTCTCCACTCCCACCATTTCCCCACAGAACGAGCACCACCAGAGCACTGGTGCAACGTGGAGGCACTGCTGGTGCTCAGCCTTGGAGCGTCATCCCCGTGTTTCCCCCGAGGCTGTTGCTTGTGCCAGGTCCTTGAGAGTCCCCTTCCCACCTCCGCAGGGCGAAGACCTGCAGGGCAAAGCAGGCTTGGCCACAGACCTCAGGGGTCGTGGACACATCGCTGAGGGCCAGCGAAGATCCAAGCTCCTAGTTAAGTCTCATTATTTTACTAGCTAATGCTATGTAACTTCGCAGCCATTATATATTACCCACAGGAAGCAAAACAAAAAAAAAAAAGACGATTTACGACGAGGAGGTGCAGTGGGACCCATTTGCCACTTAAAATGCAGGAACAGCCACACGCTGTAGCTGCTGTGTAATTAAATAAAACTTGCTCAGTAGATGAGAAAGCATTTCTTGAGCAGCTACTCGGTCCTCAGAAAAACTTGCCAAGAAGTTTTCAGCAGAAGAGTGTTCCACCGGAGAGGCAGGAAGGCACAAAAAATGGCAACAGCTTGCAGAAATCCACGGAGAGAGGTGAAAATCAAAGCGAGGCTTCTGACATTCCTGTTCTGGATCGCTGGTGTCAAATACAGCTTCCAACGTGTAAAACCGAATCATTTTGGTTTGTCCTTATTGTTTCATTGAATTCACTTGAAGCTTTATGTTGCAGTGAAACGTGAAGTTTAGTATTTATTTGCTAGGTATTAACATACATATAGCTTATTGCGACTAACATATAGCTACAGTAATATATAACGCAGCTGGCTTGCATCTTTTATCATGCTTCACCCTTCCTTGAGTGGAGCATCTTTACCTTATTGAAAGAAAATAGTTTGCATTATCAAAAGGAAACAATCTGAGGTTTTTAAGCTGACCAGCACACCTCCTAGCCTCTTTTTCTCTGGCAAGTTCTGCCTGTGTCCGTCTCTCGCCTTGGATGTCTTCGTTGCTATTTGCAGGGTCTCACACTCTGGCATCAGAGCGATGCTCTAGAAATGCCAGCGTGCTCGTGTTTAATACTTTCCACCAAGGAGACTTCAAACACCTTCCAGACACTCCTGATTTCACCTTGGGCTTTGCTGCCCTTTTACAACAGCGTAACCCAAAGTGCCAAACGTGACCCTGCAAGTCTCTTCGGTGCAAAGCGACTGGGAGCTGCGAGGAGCTTCGTGTGGGGAGAGGGTTTGGTGGTTGGCGAGCTCCTGCCCCAACCCTGCTGAGGATCTGCTCCAGCAGCGCTGCCTGGGGAGCTGGCAAACACTCCCACCCCTCTGCCAGCGTCGTCTGGCTTTCCCTGAAGAACTCAATGTCTCTTTGGTTGCTCTGGTGAGTTTGCTGAGCTTCCCAGGTCCCTTAACGCCAGCTCCCTCCCCAGCTTTACTGGTAAAATTACAGGCTGGGGTCTGCGCTGGGCTGTCCCAGCCAGCAGCAAGGGGGGGAAAACGCGAGAGCACGAAACCCCCTTGCACAAAGTCAAGGCTGGCAGCGGCGCAAACACTCTCCAAGCATCCCAGGGAAAGATTTATAGCTAAAATTTACTGCATATTTCTCACATGCTGATGATGGTTCCTATAAAAGCCAGGCACAATCTTGCCGGAGTTCACTGCGCATAAAAAGCAGATGTGTGCAGGTGGGGCTGCAGTGGAGAAGGGCTCTCAGCCGTATTTGGTACTTTTCCCCTGGTGACAAGAGCTCTTCCCGAACATAGAAAAGTAGTTTTGGTGGTTTCCTGGCCAACCTGCAAGGTTATAAGGGGGAATTGCTGCAAAACCCCAGACAAATCGGGAAGTCAGGAGTCATTTCGTTTGGGGCCAACGCAAAAGAGATTTAACGTGAAATGGTCTTTTGGGGCTGGGTGTCTGCTTGAGCGAGGCCCTCTCTGGAGACACCAGGCTCCTTCCAGATGCCTCCTGCCAAGGGAGGGAAGATAACCCCACAATGAGTGTTGCAGGGGGGGTCCCACACACCGGGGGGTGACTGTGCTTCAGGGACACCCTCCTCACCCACACCGTAACAGTACCCATCCATCGCACACGGTTTCATAAATAACCATCCACTGTAGGATTTATGGGAGCAAAATTCCCTTTCTATTAGGAGCCTGGCTGCAGTATCCCAGGGAAAATACCTTCCTTCCTCCGCAGAGCAGATGAACGGGGACCTGCTACGGCAGCTCTGCACCGCTTAGAGACACACATCTCCTCCTCCCAGCACTGGTCTAACCTCTAGCTGGGGCTTTATGCTCCCTCTTACAGTCACTGTCTGCCCCTGACCATGACCCGGGGGCTTCCTCCGAGGTTCTTGGGAGCAGAAAGACAAGTGAGAAGCAGCAAAGCCTTTGGGTTTGTCCATCAAAGTGTCTCCGTGCAGCCCTAGCAGTGGTCACTAGAGCTTGGAAGGGGAGGAGGGGAGCGGGGGATGTTAAAAATTTATCGTGCAGGCATTTTCTTTGCTGAGCAGCCAGGAGAAAGGCAGGATCTTGTAAATCTCGGTAGACCAGCCTGCCTGTAAAATCAGATTAAAAAGGCAGAGCCCGATGAGGGTGGGGGGAGGTAGCTGGTATGTGCAGAGGGGCTGGCAGGGGTTGTATGGCAGCTCAGCCCCTCTTGCCTGACTTCTTTCATGAATGAATCAAATGCTGTGAAATCAGACAATCCCCCTCAAAAGCAGGTTAAAAGAAAATGGGATCCCATCAATCCAAAGAACATTGTCCCTTTAACATTTTAACAACTGGCCCTGAGAAGCACAGTATGTGAAACACATTAAATGTCTCCCCTGTTAATAAAGAGTATTTACGGGAATGCTTTTATTGCCAGCTGGCATTTGGGTATCAAGCACAATGGGGTGGTTGCCACTGAACAGCACTTTCCTCCCCCCTCTTCCTTGCGTAGGGAATGTTAACTTGATTTTCTCAAGTAAGCGCCTGGGATCAAGGGACAATTCAAGGACCGTAGGGAAAACCCATCTTGGGAGGTGGGGAGCTGGCCTAGTTTCTTCTCTTCTGAGAGAGGAGTGGGGACTGCAGGGGGGGGGGGGGGTCTGCAGCAGGATTTGGGTAGCTGGGGGCAGAGCAGGACACGAGGTCTCACTGAGCACCCAACACCCCCCTCCTCACGTTACCCACCTCATACACCTTCAGCTTGGTGCTAGGTGCTCCTCCAGACCCCCTAAAAAAAAGACAAACCACAAAAAACCCCTAAAGGATGTTTAACCCCTTATGGTCAGCAACGTTTTGGATGAACCAGATGGCAGTGCCCGCTGTCCTTCCTGGCTTTGAGCCTGGTGAACAGTGCATGAACACAAAGGTGGTGAACCCAAGGCTCTGAGCCCTTCCTTGTGCCCTTGAGTCTGCTCGTCAGCCCACCGCAGGGACGTGACCATCACTGGCAGCATGGAGAGGTGGTCACCCCTTCGACTTTTCTTCTGGGGAAGGAGCGCTCCCTAAGCCCAGCCCAAGACCAGTGAACCAGAGCGCCCAGTCCCTCCTCTCCCAGACGTTAGGAGCAGCCCTGGCCCCAGTGTTGGAGTGACACGATCCACCTCAAAACCTTATTAAGGACCTGAAATGGGTGTCCTGGGCATGACAGCTTGATCCTTGGAGGAAACAAGGGTGCGACGAGGAACAACGGTACCTCCTGCGCCAAGTGTGCGTTGGGACTCACACATCTCTGGGGTCGCTGAGCGGATTTTCCAGGCAGAGGATTAGTGCAGTCAGGTGGATTTTGGGGGTTTATCTTCTCTGTACGTTTTCTGTCTTGGTACTCCTCGTTATATATTTTCAAACACCGTTCTTCGAAAGCACGACCAAGTAAGAGACGCAGAAGGACGACAACATTCGGAGAGGTACAGACTGACCACCAATCTGATGAGGAAGGAGAGCATCCTGACACGAGCTGGTGGTGGCCGTTGATTTACTGAAGTGCCCGTGGCCAGCTGAAGCGCTGGAGATGTGAACAGACCCCACGAAACCAGCTCTGCCAGCCACCAGCACCTCAGACTCAAGAGGTGGTCTATGGACCCACCTCCCAGCAGCCAGCCGTGGTGCAACTGTCCAGAAGAGGGATGCACAGATAAATGAAGCAGATGGTGGGGAGAAGCTCTGCAGGATTCCAGCCTGAGTCAGCAGAGATGGATTTGGTGATCTGGAAAGGCTCTTCCACATCTGCCTGCCGGCCTTCACGCCGGATCTCAAGCCAGGGCAGGATGTGCTGGTAGGGAAGCAGGTCACAAACCACATGTGTATCAACTTCTTCTCTGCTGAAAACAAATTTATTTTTCTTACAAGTAAATATTGGCCTGGCTTCACCTCAATCAATATCTACTTCGTGGGTCAGTAGATCACGATAATCGCTTCAAGTGAAGGCAGTGTCGTTCAGCTTCTGTTTCTATCTCTACTTCCTTCTTTTTTCTTGGGGGAAATGTTCCTCCTTCCAGTGGGTTGTATGTGGTGAGTTAACAGAGCCTCAAAATCTTCCTGAAATGCCTTAAAAGGAGCATCTCAAATACTAATATGCACATTTTATAAAAATGCAGGACCCATTCCTATACTCTCTTGAATATCTTTTTTTTTTTTTTAATAAGACAGATGAAAATTTCTTTTGAAATTTCATGACCGGAATGTTTTGCTTCAAGCCCAGCATTTGCTGGAGAGTAAGGGACAATGCTAGTTTCCAGAGATGAATGACTTAAAAAAAGTACTAAAGAGATCACACTGAGAATTTAGACCTATAAAAAGTGTTTGCTTTTAGTCATTTAAAGTGATACTAGACTTTATTGTAACTCTATTTATGTATGAAGAATAGCAGGATTTATTCCTGCCTCTGATTTCTGTTTTCAATCACTTGGGCACAAGCCTGGGGTCACTCCTTTGGCTTCGGTCTCCAGCTGTACACAGACATTAATGGGAGAAGAACCCATAAATTAACTCAGGTCCCAGTGGCAAGCTCCCAAGGTGACAGCTCGCCCCATCATCCAGAGAAACCAAAACGCAGACAAAAGCAATAAAAACCCGCCTCCTTGGCAGGAAAACTGAGACCAGGAGTCAAGCATTTCCTGAAATAAACCCACCAAGCTCTGTGTTAGTCCTGAAACCACTGGGCTCAAAGATGGGTAGAAAGATGGAATTTCTGTCTCCTGGGAAATTACAATATTTTTATTTGTTCGGTTGTTGGTTTTTTTTAAGATAAAAGAGGATTTATCAAAATCTTTTGCAACTCCAACTCTGAACCTCTTTGGAAAATGTTGAAAAACAGAATCTCTGGCCTCGAGTCCTGAACAAAGACGGTGCTAAAAGAAACCTTGAGTGAGCCAGGGAGGTAGTCGGGAGCCAAAAACCCTGGGTCTGCTTTCAGCTTTCTGGTGGGAAGGCGCAATGGCAAAGGGACAGAGCAGATGGTGGAAGCAGGAACAAAAGAGGAGCCCCACAGAGAAACCTTTGGGCAGGCAGGGAAAAAGATGCAGAGCGGTTTTGGTAGAAGAGAGGTGGGTTTTCTTCTGCAGGAGTGAACCAGAGAGAGAAAAGGCTGAGCAGGGTGGGGACAAACTCGAGCTTCAGGAGGACTGATGTGGACGACCTCGGCGGATGCAATCGCAGACTCCCACCGACGGCCGCCAGGCACCTGGGGGAGCAGAGCTGGGCAGGAGGGATACCTGGAGAGGATGGGTTGCTGCTGGGGGGGAGGTCTGGAGGCGTGGGGCAGCAATGGGGACATCTGGACCCTACTCGACCATACACCCAAGGCAGCGGAGGCAGCGCACAGCAAGAATTTGGGCTGACACATCCGTGGCTCCCACCACCGAGAGGTCTCGGGCAAAACCGTAGCACAGGAAGGACACAATGCGCTGCCAGGCAAGGGGGATGCTTAGCCCAGCTGGGAACTTCACCGGGAGAGATCTAATTCCTCCCATCAAACCGCCTTTATCAACTCGGTCCGTAGGTGCCCCTCAGCAACGCTCGCGCAGGGCAGGCAAACATCAGCACCGTTAATCTTCACAAACCACACGTGGGAAATCATCCACTGTAAAAACGACTGATCTCCTCGGTGTGTGTTGGACCACTCCAGCCTGTAACGCTGAGGACAGTGGAAGGACCTGCACAAGACACTGTGGGGCTCCCACAGACAGGACCGGCCTCCCCATGGGGGAGATAAGGGGTGATGTGAGAGTCTTGTTTAGAAGAGGGTGGGTAGGGGTGTGGGTAGCAAACGGACCTGGCTGAAGGAGAGGGATCAGGCCGTTGCCCATATGCAAAAGGTTACGGGGGGATGGGCTGGAGTGAATGAAGCCGTTCAACTCGGGAAAGCATCAAGCAAGCAGCATCAGGAGCCCACACCCAGCACAATGCCTTCTCCTGCCTGCCCCTGTCATGGGCACAGCTTCTTGTGGGCAGCAGACTGACATCATGGGCCAGAAACATCTTCTCCTCTCTTCTCCTCTCTTCTCCTCTCTTCTCCTCTCTTCTCCTCTCCTCTCCTCTCCTCTCCTTCTCCTTCTCCTTCTCCTTCTCCTTCTCCTTCTCCTTCTCCTTCTCCTTCTCCTTCTCCTTCTCCTTCTCCTTCTCCTTCTCCTTCTCCTTCTCCTCCTCCTCCTCCTCCTCCTCCTCCTCCTCCTTCCCCTTCCCCTTCCCCTTCCCCTTCCCCTTCCCCTTCCCCTTCCCCTTCCCCTTCCCCTTCCCCTTCCCCTTCCCCTTCCCCTTCCCCTTCCCCTTCCCCTTCCCCTTCCCCTTCCCCTTCCCCTTCCCCTTCCCCTTCTCCTTCTCCTTCTCCTTCTCCTTCTCCTTCTCCTTCTCCTTCTCCTTCTCCTTCCTTCTCCTCTCCTCTCCATTAGACCAGTATCTGCAAAGAGAAGGGCAACTGGGGAAGTGGGAATGACACAGAAGAGCAAATCTCAAGCTAGCATCCTGCAGGAGCACAGCAGCTTTTATCAGGCTGGGACATTAAACTCTGCCTGATCTGACCCTTGGTGGCACCCCAGGGTGCTACGGCAGCAGCAGCAGGGCACGTAGCCCTGAGAAGGGCATGGCGGGCCGGTGTTGGAGACGTCTGGGAGCAAGGGACCTGCTGCTTATCACGTCAGGCTTGTGAGCTCCCCTGGGACCCTTTTAGCTCAGTATTTCAGACAGGATTTAACTCTTCCTGCGTGCGAGCAAGCAAGCAAATCCCAGCAATGCTCAGCACCGTGTTGCAGCACAAAAGAGTATGAAGGGAGCTGGGAGCCCTATGCCACGCTAGCAAAACTGATGAGGAGCAGCGCTAAAAACAAACAGCCAAAAATGCTGAAAAAACAAGACCGTTGTTGGGGCCATGTCTGTCAGAGACTCTTGCTGCTCCTTTTTCATGTTTCCACTGACTCCCTGGAGACCTCACGACGAAGGAGGCACGGAGAAATGCTAACAAACAAGATGCAAGCTTTCACAAACCAGAAGCGTCTCGTGTTTTTATAGTATATCTTCCAACCACAGAGGAATGCCTTTGAAACTGAAACCTCCGGTAGAGGCAGCACTTGGGAAACTGTGTTGATATTATATTTTTGAACTCGAGCTCTCATGCTAATGGATGCCCTGCTGAGCAGTTGCAGCACAGGGTGGTGGAGGGTGTCTCCTTTCTGGCCTTTCAGACACTGACCACAGCCCGTGGGCAGAAAGAAAAGGAGGCATGGGTGGCTTTGAGCAAATTATTGCTTCAGTTATGATCTCAGCCCCAAGAAGGTACGCTTAATCAAAGGAGGCAGCTTCCTACTTTAGCCACAGACAGAAGCAGCAGGGAAAAGCGTGAAGAGAGCGGTGCCACTCGTCACCGGATTAATATATGCAAACAGAAACGAGCAGTTTCCCACCTTGCAGCAGCGCAATAGGGTCCTCCGTGCTCAGACAAACTCTCTCACCCTCCAGCCAAGTTTTGCTGGGGAAATACAGAGCTTGGTGCTGACGGAGGTGTAAGCGTGTAACGGCACCCCCAACAAACCAGGGCTGTGCTGGCCCGGGACCGTGTGCTGGCGCTTGGGCACACTCCCCATGGCCTTCCCGCTCCCTGTGTGTTTTCTCCCAGGAGCAAAGCCGCCAGCAGCAAAACCAAACGGCTGATGCTTCGCATTCCTAGCGCCCTAAATAGTGTATGAAGAAGAGAGGCTTTCACGGCACATTTCTTCTGTCGGTTTAATCCAGCCGCTCCTGCAGATATAAATAGCACCTGCGTGCTCCTCCGCTCCCTCCTACCCTGCAGGGGTGGGAGCTGATCCCACGGGCAGTGGCATCACGCACAGTCAGAACAAAGCCACGCTGAGTCTTTTGGTTGCTGGTCCCAGCCCAACCTGTGCTTTCCCCTGCAAGTCTGGTCTAAGCCGCAGCTGAGGTGGGAAACATCACCCTGCTCTCAGGAAGCTGGTCCAGGACCTCTTCTACCACCCATCACACCCACAGCAGGATGAGCTCCTGCACGGTGTCAGCTCTGGCCACAATATTGCTATTGCTCCCTGTGCCAGAGATGTGTGAATTTCAGTGACATTTCTTGGAAAAATCCACTTCTGGATGGAACGAGCCATTATTGCCAAATAACAGCAAGACCTCAGGACTCCGAGGCGAACAACATCTTGGAAAATCAAGCACTGATTGTGTTTTGAAAGAGCTCCAGCCACGGATGACCAGATCTCCTTGGACTCGACCCAGGTCAGGCCTTTGACATCCCGTGGCAAGGGCTACAGTGAGAGGCGCAGGGGTCCTGGAGGCTAGAATTTGGGTTTGGGCCAGCAGAGGTCACCTACTAAGGGTGCTTGCAGGCATGAGCAGAAGGACCGGGGGAACGGCTGCGACGGCTCTTCAGATCTTGTGGAAGAGAGGACGCACAGAGGGAGGGAAGGAGGGAGGTTGTTCCCTCCTGCTGCTGCATGTCAAGCTGCCACCTTGGATTTCACGCTTGCAAAAGCGTGAGACAAACAGCTCCCCAGCAGCGGCTGAGGACAGACGCTGCACGTCCCCACGCTGCTACTGCTGCTGCGGAGGAGGAGGAGGAGCATCCTCTGCTGTGCCGTGGCCAGAGAGGACAGGAGGGTGGGCACCACACCGGCATCCCTCGCTCCCTGCTCCATCTCAAGGGCTGCAGCAGTGGCCAAAGGATGGGGAGGTGCGGGGAGAAGGTCGGTGTGTGAACACCTCTGCCACCCCATGGGAGGATCTCTGAGCACTGTGTGAATGAATAACATTCGCAGAAGCAGCCTGTGAACTCTGGCTTTTATTCATAAACCTGAGTCAGTAATGAAGTGTCGATAGGCTCCCACACCCTGTAGCAATCTGTACCTGCTTCCCAGTCTGCCTCAGGCAAAATTCCCATTCAAGCCAGCAGGACTGTGGCGCTGGGCTTTGCTCATGAATAACTCAGTGATGCCCGGCCCGTGCCAGAAACCTCTTATTCCGGCCCCTGCCTCCGCAGGTATTTCTGTGCCAGCCACGGAGGAATATGCTGAGAGCAGAAACAGGACTCCCTCGGGCTCTGCTGGAGATGTTTGCCGAGATGAACTGGGGCATGTGTGTGGCTCTGACTTCTGGGTGGGTTCCTTCGGACTCTGCCCATGTGGGTAGCTCTGCGTGGCTGACCCCATCCACACCAGAAGATGCTCCCCAGCAGGGGTTTCCTGGGAGGCAGGGTTGGGGTTACCATCGAGCTCTGCTGTCCTGGGGAACTAAGCCTTTACCAGGAGCCAGGAGCTGCTGCAACTCCCCAAAATGGGCATTGCCTGGGCTGTGGTGGGGCTGCAGAGGTTTGGGCACGGGTCCTCTCCACTCAGCTGGGTCACACCATTTGACTGAGGCACGTGAAGACTGGCGGTCCTGAAGCCATCCTTGATAACGATGGCAAAGGCTCTTACCCCGTTTAACCTCCTAACAGCTGTTGCAAACTGTATCTGGGGTGCTCTGGGGTTGGGGAGGCAAAAAATCACCGTCACATCCATCTCATGGGGTCCCCACTCCTCTCACATCCTTGCTCCCTGGGGCATAAAGCAATAATTACGGAAATAATCCGTGTTTTCTCCTGAGTAAGGAGCTTGCGGCCAAGCAGCAGCCTCACCACACAAGCTGCAGAAGGGACCCCCAGAGGTGATTCTTCCCTAGGCAGGCAGGTCCCGAGGCATCAGAAGGCTTGACCGTCCACAGCCTTGTGGCTTCCTGATTGATTAACCCATTTTCCTGATTAACTTATGTCAAGGACTTGCCAAGTCAGAAGGAAGATGGGGTTTGGGTTTTCCTGACACGCACACGCCAACGAGGACATGTTGGGAGATGATTCCAGTTGTTCACCTCGTCTGGTTTGTCGCGCCTTGCTCACTGAAACAACCAGCAAAGCCACGCTGAAAACACTGCTGTTAAACAGAACAGCCCTGAGGACACCAACAAGCCTTAACGGCCCAGAGCAACCTCACCTGGGACCTCCACCCACACAGATGGGCTCACAGAACTATTTAAGCTTGGGCCCCAGGTTTCTGTTTCCTTCACAAGCTGTGCTGGAGGGGTGCTGGGCTCTAGCTCAGCCCTAGCTGGTGCCTGGGTGTGGAGCCCCTTGATCTGGACCTCAATCTTCAGGATGACCTCCTGGGTTGGCCTTGTATCTGCCTTGTCACTATGGACCTACCTGACGACCCTGACCCATGTATGGACTTCCCAGCTTGACCTTGGACCTGCCTCGTCACCACAGTGTTGCCTTATGGGCTCCTGGTTGCACTTGGCCACGATTTCTGTGCCTGTCCTTGCCTTGCTTGGGCAATGTGGGACTAGGTCCTGGCTGCCCCCTGCCCTGATGGCTGTGGGCTTCGCCTTGGCTCACCTTCCTGAGGGGAGCAGCTCTGCTCTTGCTGTTCCGTGGTGACTGGGAGCAAGTGGGTGACTGCAAAGCTTCAACTGTGTGCGGCTGTAACTGCACACGTGAGTCCTCTGCTAATGGGAGCATTAAACAAGAAGAAAAAAAACTGAAAAAAAAAAAGGTAGGTTTATGCATGGAGTATGTTCTTTCTTTTGTAAAGCCAAAAAGTGTTTTGTTGAGTGAAACAAGTTTTCGTCCAGAATAAGGCGGAAAAAACCCCAATGCAATAAGCCACACCTCTTACTTCCCCATTAACTTTCCAGCTCTGCCTCCTTGGCTGGATGTTTATCCATTAGCATGATTAGCTGGGTGGAAGTAGTGCCTTGCAACCACTATCTGAGGAAATCCACTTTGGAATGTTATAGACACTGTTGGTTTTTGGCCACATACTAAAATGCTTTGATTTCTGGACAGCCGAAGTCCTCTTTCTGTTGCAGAATAAATAGCATATGGCTACCATGATAGAGGCTTCTTCTCTCATGAGAGATAAGTGTTGGCCTCTTATGGACCATCTAGACCTAGACTCTTCTCTCTCACAGGAAGGATGTCTTTTTTTTATGAACAGGTAACAACGGACAAAGCATTTCATGCTCTCCTCTCCCAGCCATTGCTGAGCTCAGGGAGGAATCAAAGACTTCAGAGTCCTTGTCAAATCCCTCGAGTTTTTTTCAGCAACCAGTACAGGGCAACCAATTAATGAATGTAGAGAGATTTTTATGAAAAATGCATGATGAATGTGCATTTCATCTCAGGAAAGGAAATGTACATCTTTCAAGCCTGGAAAGGTTCCAGAACCTTGAGGAAGGTACCTGAAGTTCACCTGAATGACCTTGTAAATACGGAAAAATTATTCTGCCCGTACAGTTAAGGACTTGAGTGCTCTTTGCCACATCTGGCTCTCTCAGTCAAGAAGTAAAAGCTCATAGGGTTGTCTGGCTAACACCCCTAATGCAATGGGTGCATCTGAGCCCTTCTGGAATAAACATTGTGGTGGGAAAGGCAGAGTCCCTTTCGTTCAAGGGTGGAGTCACACTCTTGGTGCCTTACTGTCCTGGAGACACAGCCTCTGCCCTTCTGGGGAAGGACACCTGAGCATGAGCTTGAGAAACTGGGCTCTACCTGGAGACCAGCAGCAAGTGGAGTACATCAGAGGTCTATGCTGGGACCTGGGCTGTTTGATGCCTTTAATGACCTGGAGAGCATGAAATACTTGCTCAAGGTTTGCAGGTGATGTCAGATAGGGGAGAGCAGTCAATATGCTTGAGGGCAGCATTACAGTGACTGAACACCTCAGTCTATTCCTTTCTTGAGAAGTTCCTGAGCCCTGGATTTTAAAATAATCAGGAAAGCCTATCCTGCAACCACAGACTGTGTAATAAAACCCTGTGTATGCCCTGAGATGTGCACAAGTAGGTATTCTTTCCTCTTTTCTGACTGTTCAGAAAGTATCAGGATCCTGGGTTTCTGGGAAAAAAGTCGCCCAGGTGGCTAGCAGTGCTGGGGGAGGAGAGCAGGAGGGAGTTTTGTCATGGGCCTGCTGAACAAAGCCAGCAGCACATGCTGGGGAGGTGGCACACCCAGGGCTGCAAACATCACACTGAGTTCCTCTATTATCTACTTGTCAATGGCTTATTGCTTCATCGACCAAGCTGATGACTGGGTGTGAATCACAAAGCCAAGCAGGCAGGGACAAATCAATGGGCTGTGATTCCTCCCTTCCTGGCTCTCTGGGGAGAACAGGCAAAAGTTGTGCAATTGGCACCGATGTTGCCTGCGAGGGAAGTAAGTGAAAGGGACACTTGCTCACTCGGACGTCTCTGGCTGCAGGTCTGTGGTGCCTCCACATCACAGCTACTGCATTGCTTACTCGACTGTCTCAAGAGCTGTGAGGCACCTCAACCCCTGGAGAATTTCATGCTACTGCGTTTGGTTTTGATGAGTCACCATTTCATTAGGCTAACCTTGAGCAGCTTATTCTGGGCTGATTGTTTAGGTATTCCTGCCTTAGATATCAACCTACAATCAACACTAGCTGGTGGTTGACTAGAGCTTACATGGCATGTTTGGTCAGTCTCTGTGCACCTGACTACATAGTTCATCCCTGGATGGAGTGATGAGGCTTTGGAGACTTAATTCCCCTGGATTTGTTAATATAGTCGTATTTCAGATATTGATTCACTTCAGGGCTGGAGCACTTGGAAGCGCAGAGGACAGCTGTCTTTCTGTCACAGGAGCATCTCTAGGCCATCCTGCCTCCCCTGGTGTTGGTGAGGCACTGACAGACCCTCTGTCCTAGACCTACACTGGGGCCAAACACACATCTCTGCTACCTGGAGCAGTTAAAGACCTCTGTCCTGCAGCCAAACTGATGTACAACACACTTAATTGGGTAGGAGGCATTGTTTGCTGGCAATCCCACAAATTTCTCCCAGTCTTCTCTCCATCCTGAATTTCAATAGACTACTTATCTGTCATGCTTGCTATGATTCCAGATGGCCTCAGCTGAAGTCCATCTGTTGGGAAGAGACTCTTCCCTGTGGATCTCCCCAGTAAGCCAGCATCTGCACACCTTCCTAACATCACCAGTTCAGAGCTGGGCTGGTCTTGTCCCATCACATCTGTCTGCACTTCCCCTAGGAATGGGAATTGCCCTGCAAAGGATTACTGGAAGAGACAATTGTTTAAATACCTTTATTAGCTTGGTACAGATGTCAATGGTGGTCTTGGCTTCGTATTGCCACTTATCTCATGGAAGATAACAGGCAGGTCTCTTCCAATATTCTTATTTAGGCTTTGGTTTGGTCTTGAAACTGCTTTGTGTATTGCTGTTCCTGCACAGGGCACTAGGTCACCAGAAGGACATCATTCAGAAGTCCCTACAAATTGATTTTTTTTTTAATGGGCAAAAAAAAATATAAAAAAAATTCTTGCCTTTAAAAAGATGAAAAATGGAGCTAAACAAATTGTTGTTGAACCCTTGTAACCAATAGCCAGTGAGCTGGTTTTCCAGAACATGGTAAAGATTTAACTGGGTATTTGCAAAAGCACTACTAGAAGTGCCTGTGTCCCAGCCTGGGCCAGCAGGTTGAGCCCATGAGCCTGGAGAACATGAGAATTGATCTGAAGACTCAGCATTGCCATCGACAACCCTTGAGGGCTCATTCTAGGACCTCCTCTGTTGACCATCATGGCCAGATATCCCAGCAGCTTGCTCCAGTCCAAGCTGCTGGAAGGGCAGAGGACCCGTGAGCTGGGAAGTGTCCCTGAGAGTGACTCCAGCTTACACAACACACTGAAATGTCTTCTGCCTTCTTCCAAAGACTTCACTCATGCATAAAACAAGAAGCTGGCCAAGATGTATTTATGCTTATGAGGCTCTCGGGAGGGAAGACTGAGAACCTGAGGTTGGGGGTGACAGAGGAAGGACGTGGCCCAGGCTGGCAGCAGAGGTGGAAGAGAGATGACAAGCCGCGGTTCTGCAAGGTGGGTTTCTGCCAGGGGTAAGAGTAGCAGGGAAAAAATGTCTGGGAGTTTTTGTTGGAGGGTCACTCGATCGCTTGTGTTAGTCTCTTCTATTTCTGCTTTGGTGGGTTTTGATTTTCTTTTTGCTTGGAGAAATGACTCTCCCCACCCCCGACTGCCCTGCTCAGGCAGTTGTCCCCTAGAAAGCTGAGGAAAATGGGTAAAAAAAAAAAAAAAGCATTAAAATGTTGGCTGTGCTTCTGTAATCAGGCAATGCAGGCACCACTATGACTGGGGGCAGTGGTACTGGCTTCGGAAAACCACAGCCGAGCCTCAGAGAGGTTAAAAACACCCTGCAGCGAACTCTGCTTCCTTTCTGGCAGCGGCAGAAGGATTGGTCCTTCTCCTCCGAGCTCACTTGGGCTGAGATTTAAGTCTGTGTCCTCATTTGTCCCCCCCTTGCTGCTTGCGAAGAGTTTTACAGCCCACCCTATCTAAAAAAGTCGAGAAGTAGATTCAGCCAGCAAGGAGTTTCTTTGCTTTTTTTTTATATCCCTGCAAAACTTCCCAGCTTGGTTGGTCTTGAGCTTCACTATGTCATTTTTGGCTTACTGAAAGATGAAAATAATGAAGTGATAAATCCCCCTGAGGAGACAAGAAGCCACTGTGCTCCCGCCTTCATAATGCCACATCCAGTCTAGGCTCACGGGGAAAACACCGCCATGAAGATTGTCCTTGGGGCTTCCCAGGAACGTCTCTTCCATGTTATCCTTCTGGTCAGGGAAGTTGTCAGGGACCAGGAATAATGTGTGTTTGTGTGTGTGCAGGGAGGGGTACCTCTTGCAAGGCTTTCCTGCCTGTCAATGCCTCCGAGACCGCTCTGTGCATGCCGCTAGGCCAAGCGGTGAAAGCAGCTCTGTCTTCCTCAGGCTTTGCCCAAGAGGATGGAGAGTGTTAATGCGGCACTGGAAACCTCGTGTTCTTGTCAAACCCCCAGTGATTAGTGTTCCCAGATTAATAGATACAGCTCTACTTAAAGCCAGATCAATAGGTTTCACTCACTTTTTTGGTCCCGTTCCCTGGAGCTGAGGCATTAAGCGATCGCTCCTGGAGATATATTGCACAAGGTGCAGTTCTGTATGGAAATGAGCTTCCCAAGGAGAGCAAATGTTCGGATAATAGCTCATGCCTTTGACCATGCCTTTATGGATGGCAACTGCCTGATCAGGGGTATGTATTATTTCAGGGCTGTGAATAATTACCAACCTCATTCAGCAAGTGATGTAACGGGAAAAGTTTCTTTCTGGGGACTTGACCAAGTGTTAAGTGAATAAAGGCATGTGGATCACCTGCTGCTGGCAAATACATGGGGGTTTAATCACCCTGCCTGGAGATAAGCCTGGTGAATGTCAGGTGCAATCAGGGGTGTTCTGCTGTCGTCCATCCCCTCACATCCATTTTAGACTTGTCTCCCTGAGACCCACTTTGCCCAGCTCGCTCCTTTGCAGCCTTGTGAGAAAACTCAGAGCATGGGAGACTTTTGGCTTTTCCTGCAGCTTGGTGATAAACTGTTGGGCCGTGTGGCATCCTGTAGGTCTCAAATGCAAAGATTAAATGCCCATTGCACGAGCACATCTGGGTAGTGAAGAGGGTTCTTGTGTTTCTGGTTTTCTCCAGGCAGGAACGATGCCAGCTAGAGACCATTGTCACAGGATAATGGGTCCCCCGCTGATACATCAGCACCAAGGCAAAGCTGAGACGCTTATTTTCCAAGCGGGGAGATGCTCATCTTGTGACAGAGCTTCTGGTCTAATGACACTAAATGACTGATGCTGCAGATGCAATCATTTGCTTCATTGGACATCGTGGGAGCTGCGGTGACACACACCGAAAGCCATTACTGAACTGCTCCATCCTCATTGTCTCCCTCATGCTACGGGACTCTTGTCTCGAGCAGACATCAGCCCATCTATAATACAACTCCTCAACCAAAATGCATCTTGACTCAGTATCAAGAGGGTCCCCTGACTGACTAAGCTTTGTTTTATCTTTTAAAGTTTTTTCCTGTCTGCTTCTCTTGCAGGGTGACAATGTGTCCCTTGGAAGACATTGCACTCAAAGCAAGATGGTGGGAATTCTGAAATGATGATTTTGTGTGTGGGGACTGTTCCTTGTGCAGAGGCATTGCACAAAATGATAAAACCTTCCTGCCTTGGGGGAGCAAAAGCCACAAAAAATCTGATTTCTACTATGTGAATGTTGATAGACTTTTTCTTTTTTTTTCCCCCCACCTCTGTTTGTCTGTGATGGTCTCTCTTTGGAGGAGGTAGTCTTTGACTCTGAGTAGGTTTGCATAGGTTGAAGGGCTGCGTTTCTATAGAAAATGGCTTGGCCCTGACTGGACCCCAGACCTGCCCCATCCCCAGGGAGGTGCCTGATGCCCTTGGCTAGGAGCTGCCTGCCCTGGAGAGACTCAACAGGGTGTAATAATAGTCGAGAAGCAGGCGAGGGACTGGTTGCGTCATCAATCTGTTATGACAACATTGCAGCAGGGCAAGCTGGTTTTAGACTTGCTTAAGCGTTGTGCGGTGGGGAGCAGGCAGGAGTTTTGGCAGATGATGGGGTTTTGAGCCTCTCCTCCCCATGGGTGCTGCTGTGGTGGGAGACCTTGAAGGCTGAGTCATTTCTTTGGACAAAGACCCTAGAGGAGCTGGGGGGGGGCTCATGTGCTGGGTGTAGTGGGTTGCAAGGTGCTTCACACCTCCCTTGGTGCAGCCATGGGGGTGATGGGCTCAGTCTAAGATCTCTTCAGGTGCTCTCCCTTCCCCGTGAACTTCTCTGCAGGGAACACATCAGCAATGGAAAGGAGGGAGGGAGACCAGGACAACTTCCATCCCTGTGCCCAAGCTTTGCCAAGAGGCTGCACAGCCCTTCCCCTTGCCCTGAGGAGGTCCCTGTGCCCATCAAAAGAGACACAGACCCATGCCCGAAGCCTGGCATCCCTTCCTCTGGATGCACCCTTCCCCTGGAGATGGACCGATCACAGTCTGTAGCATAGGTATGAGCAAGCAGCTGAGGCAACCCCCAGTCAAGGCTCAAAGCTCTGAGGTTTCTTGAGGGCAGCAAGGTGACAGACCATCCAGCCCTCTATTGCCCCCGTTCTCCTCCCTCCTCAGCACCCAGAGACATTTGCAGCTGAATGTCCTGCCGTCTGGAGCCGACGAACCCTGCGCCTTGCTTCCTTCACCCTTAATTTGGTAGCCCCAGCCGTGAGGCGACGCTGAGCCTGCAGGAAGGAATGGGCTCTTGGGGGATGTCTAAGAACATTAAAAAAAAAAAAGAAAGAAAACTTATTTCCGGTAAGCACAAATTATATTTTTAATATAACACAAGCCACACACTGTCACCAGCACAGCGCCGCGCTCCTGTCAATACGAGGTAATTGGGGAAGCAACTTCCCTTGATGAAACAGCGCGGAGCGGAGACACGCTGCGGTTCTTATGCAACGGGCCAGACTCTTTCATTGCCATTTAAAGTGATCAATGAGCCTGGCACATCCTTGTAATTAGATTTTGTTGCTGATATCTAAGCTCATACTAAATTAGACCAATCGCTTTCCGAAGCAGATGGAAGTTATCCGCTGTTGACATGCTCCGAGCGCAGAAGCAACCAACGGTTCCCAAAATGTTGATCTTGCGGCTCTTGTTTTGACAGAGTGATTCACTGCAGGGAGCCACCTCTCTGGGTCTTGCAGTGTTCCTTTTTCCCCTGAAAACTCACAGATTTACAACAGACCGTGGTTCAAGTGCCAACTACTCTGGGGAAGTTGCCAGTGGATCTGGCCAGAGGCGGCACGACGTGATGTTCTTCCCTTCCAGCTGTCTCAGCTGGCACCAAGCCCCTGAGTGTCCAGGGCTCGAGAAATTGTATTTTTTGCTGTGGCTGCAGGTTCAGCACCCTGGAGACACAGGTTAGTGGCAGGTCAGTGTTAAGGAGGGTTAAGGGATTGCTGAGTGAGCTTGGCATTGAGTTATTCTGAGCGTATCAAGTTTTATCTCTCCCTTCTTTGGAGCTTAGCCCTGCACCAGTGCATGGGTTTTATCACCCACCAGCTCTCACCCATGTGCTTTCTGCTCTGTAGGAGATGTCCTGCTCTCTTCTGTGAGGTTCTTGCTGTCCAACTGCTCTTTTCAGTCTCTCTCACTGCTCTAGCCGCCTCTTTACAGCAGGCTTCAAGAAACTGGGAACTCCAGGGAATGAGAAACTCTACCAGAGGCAGGAGGACCTGCGGCCAGAGGTGGGAAAGGCACAAGAGAAATAGCCTTCCAGGATGGAGCTCAGGGTGGCAGGTGGGAAAGACCCAGCGTGGCAGGTGAGCTCATGGTCTGCACCTCTGCTTGTGAATAAAATCAGCCAGGGTTCATCCCCGAGCCCTGGGGTCCTTGGTGGTGACAGCGCCCATGTCCCCTCTGCCGGCTTCCCCCCCAGACCAGGGCACCCTGAGCCACACTGACTTTTGGGAGCCCACCCCGTTGGGATATGGGCTGTCCTTTGGGAGCGTGTGCTGCTGGGAGATTCTTTTGGGAACCAGTCCCCAGGAAGGCAAGCCCAGCTCTGCTCTGCTCTTCCCTAGAGCGCAAAACAAACCCAGCTCGGCCTCACGAGGCAGTCAGGAAGCGATGGCCACCAGCAGCAACCCTCGCTGCTGCGTGTTTCAAGGTGGTGCTAAGCGATTTCCGCAGACAAAAGCAGAACCGGGAATGGTTCAGAGAACAACATAACATCTTCCTAGAGCAATCTCCGTGTCCCCTGCTGCACTGCGAAGCAAACAACGTTTGGGTTGCAGCGTTCATTCTGCGTTTGCCTTATCTGTCAAAGGAAGCATCTTTTCCGAGCCAGAGGCAATAACAAAAGGAAAAAGCCTTGGGAAGAGTTTACAAAATGTTTTTGAGTAGTAGGAGAAAGGGCTGAGCTGGAAGTCCTCCTCCCCAAGCCCTGCCAGCTCCATCTCCAGGAGGGAGCCCAGTGAGGGGGGTCAGAAGCTGGGCCATGTACCTACTCCAGAAGCAGGAGCCAGGGACACACTGCTGGCTCCCCAGCTGGCTCTGCTGGCCCTCAGGAGTGGGTGACACCCCTGGCTGCCCAAACAGGAGGGGAGGGAAAAGAGACCTCATTATCTGCAAACGGAGGTCAAACCTGACAAACAGCTTTAGTCCAAAACATGAGGGGAACCTTTTTGGAAGTGTTAGGGCATCTTTTACTGACACTTTTTGAAGTGTTTCCATTTCATCTTCTCTTACCATACTTCAGGATCTCCTGGTTTTAGGGCAACATTTTCTTCCTTTAAAATGATGTCTGCTTTTTTGTTTGTTTGTTTTTAAAGGCTCCATAAAACGCAGAACTCCAGTAACCTCAACATGGTGCTTTGCTTCGGGCCACGTGAAGGGCTCTGGGACAACGCGGTGATTTCCTCCTCCTGCTGTTTCTACCAGCCTCTAAATTCTTCTCGATCGGCCCAAACCTTCTCTCTCTTCTCGTGCCTTGGCTGAGGGGTCATGCTACTGCAAATCGAGGCTTCCTAGGGTGGGGAAGATTGTCACCATTTGCACAGCCCATGGGGCTGAACGAGCCCAGGAGCCCCTCACCCGGCAGCTCCTCTCCTTTGGGGTGCGCGCAGCAGGTCTGAGTGTTGCCTGCTCGAAGTGTGTAGCTGGAGTAAAAAAAAAAAAAGGGAAAGGGAAGGAAAGGGGGGATGTGAACTGTGGGATCCTGGAGAGGCAGGATCCATCCCAGCCTCCCTGCTGAAAGCAGGGTCAGGAGAAGCCACAAACCATCTCAGCATTTGCAGTAAGGAGGATGGGAGAAGGAGAAACACCCCAGATAACGTTGCTTTCATGGATACATCATCCTCCTGGGATAGAGGTGGGTAGGTGGAAGCAGGGAAGGTGTGAAACCCCACCAAAAGGTTGCTCCCCACGGGTGGGTCTCCCTTTCTGCTTATTATCTCTTTAACTGAAAGCAGATCACCAAATCTGACCCAAATCTTTCTCTTCAGAAGCGCAGGAATTTGTGCCTGGAAGCACTTTGCTCTCCTTGCTCCCTTTGACAGCCTCATCCTGCCTTTCAATCTGTGGTGACAGCTCATTGCCAGGGTCCCCGATGTCCTCGTTAGCACCTCGGTGCCTGCTGACCCACCTCCCCTGTGAACAGAGACCTCGAGAAATGAGGTTAATGATGCTGCTCCCGCTCTCCCCAGCAGACTCAGCCTCCACGCTCGGGCTCTCTGGGGACCTCCTGCCTGCGGGTGCCCTCGGAGAGGTTAATCACAGCACGAGCCCCGGCAGCTTTCCAAGGAGGCTTTTCCCAGCAAGGTTCCAGCACAGTGGGAATCAAACCCTTTCCCTGTCTTGGTTGCTCTCCATAGAGCTCAGTTATGCACAGGATGGCTACCCTGCTGCTCCTGCAGCACGGATGGATGGATGAGGTACCGTGCAGCAGATGCTGCTGCAAAAACCACAGTTTATTGTTTAACTGGATTTACTGTTTCCACCTTGGGTGAGTCTGGGCAAAAACCTCCATTTCACCGGCGCGTTTTTGTAGAAAAAGGAGGACAGGACCCGCTGCCGCATCGGGCACAGGCATCGTCAGTGCTGGCATGCACACAGCGTGCTTTCACGAGGGTGTTCGTGGCAGGTGGGTGGTCCCTCCACAGCAAGAAGGACACGCGTACGTCCCACAGCCACGCACCCCCAGGTGGAAGAAGCACGTCCAGGCTGCTGCAGCTGTTTCAAGCACCGATGCTGTGGAAGGTGCTGGCAGGGAGAAGGATTTTATATACTTGGATGATGCCAAGGGACCAGGACGGGGAAGAGCTTTTTCTCCTGCCTCAGTTGGGTGATTCGGGTCACAGAAAACTGGCTCACTTCGGGACACGCTATGCGGATACACTTGGTCCTCAGAGAACATGCCCGCCCTTCCCAGCTCAGCAAAACTGCATCAAACCGTGAGAGGAAGGTTTCCTAAACCTGAGGCTCCTGACCCCTCTGCTTGCCCAGCTCAGTCTCCAGGACACCTGCAGAGACACACAGAGTTTGCCAGAGTCTCTTATCCTGAAATTCTCTGTTGTGGCCACACATTCCCAGAGGAGCTGACACCCTCCCTCACCCAGCTCTGTCTGCATGACGGGAAGAACCCCGTTATTTTAGCAGAATGCGGGTGATATCACAATAAGTTAAAGAAACATTGGCTGAGGGAAAGGCTTGCAATGTGCCCGGTGCTGTCAAAGATCTAGGAAAGATCTGGCCACTGCAGGTGCAGCCTGGGTTTAACCAGTATTCCTTGAAGTTATTAAATCTGAAAAAATAACCTCTGAGGTGCTGCGATTAGAGCTGTGCCCTGTTGGGGAAGATGAGGATCTTTCAAGTGCTTATAGACTTACAAATTCAAGAGCAGCTTCGGTTTAAAGCAACCGTGTATAGATTCACCTGCAGGAGCCAGCTCCACCAGAAGCGCAGGTGAGCTGGGAAGGAGTGCTGGGCACAACCCCCCTGGGCCAGGCAGAAGGTGAGGGCGCAGCACAAGGTGGCACTTCCCAACCGAGAAATCAAAGGTTTGGATGAACGAGCAGCAGCGGGTAGGGGACAGGAGGCGCCGAAACGCTCCGGGAGCAGAGCCAAGCTGGGCAAGGGCTCTGCATCATTCCCCAGCAGCGCCCTGGTGCTGGGGGAGCCGTAAATGCCACTCGTGCCATCCGCAGTCCCTGATTTATGAACCTCGCCTCCCTCCTTCCAAGTGACTTCTCCTTTCTGCTCACGAAAGCAGCCACCCGGCCACCCAGGAAAGCGATGTCTGGGTGCCACCAGACTCGACTCTGGGGACTCTCACCCAAAGCATCCCCCCTAGCTGGGTCCCACCTGCCCCTCGCTGATGCCAGGGTCCCCGAGCAGCAGGTCTGGCTCTGTGCTGCGTCCCAGACGCGTTGTCCGGCCGTGGGGATGAAGCAGAGTCACTCCAGTGGGTACCCAGACCGACCCCTCTCACCTTCCAGCCTCAGGCACGCTGGTGGTGCACCTGACCACCCTGCTGCCTCATCCCCAGTGAGGACAAGCCCTAATTACTGCTCATATCAAATCATTTATTATTTATTACACTAGTAGCATCCTAAAATGCATGAGCAGCACCTCACGGCTCTGTTCTGGACCGAAAGCCAATCGAGATCGCGCCGCAAAGCTCTGTTTTATACAGAAACCTTCTCGGGCGGGTTTATTCAATGAGGCTGAATGGTATCTGCTCCCGGGGCGCTGAATTTGTCCCTGTTTAATAGCAATCATCCTGGGCTTTCGGGGTTGTTCTTGCTGAGTAACCCTGCCGGATAGGCTGGCTGAGCTCTGCAAACGCTGTCCTGCCTCGGCATTTTCTGAGCGAGTGCAGAGAGTAATGCAACAGCAAGCTGCAGTGCGGATAAGAAAGCGCTACCTGAGCGCTGGTGCAGAGGACTCTGCCCCTTATTTCCTACAGGCCAGCAAGCAGAGATGGAGTTTGGGGGGGTTTTTTCCCTTTTTTTTTTTTTTTTCATACACAGCCTGCATGTTAGCGCTTGATAAACACCAGGCAAGAGGCAGCGGCTGTGAGTCAACCTCAGGAGAGCGAAGGTTTCTAACCGCTGTGGGGACACAACAGCTCTGCAGGGAGCTGCCCGAGTCCCGACGCGATGCCAGCAGCCTCTCACCGCAGAGGCGATACGCCCTGGTGTCAGCAGTCCAAGGGGAGGAGAGCGCCGGAGCTGGTGCAGGTGAAACCTTGGGATGAAGCAGCAAAGGGTATTCCCAAGACTGCAGTCCCAGAGAAACGGTGCTCCCTTCCCAGGCACACGGGGAGAGAAACACGCGGTCTCGCTGTCAACCAGGACACTCGCCCACCAGCGTGATGGGTTTTAGGTGGGGAGAATTCACGGGAAAACCTGTGAATCAGCCCAAAGTAAGGCTCCTTCAAAAACAGCCCCTGCGCCTTTGTCCTGCTCCGGTTAGCTGAGGAAGGAGACCACCTCTTCAAGGTTTCCCCACGCAATTAAACCCCCTTGGACTGCGGGGAGACCAGCCAGCTCCGCACATCCGCAGCCAGGCAGGAGGAGGGAGTACCAGCAGATGCGGAGAACAGGCAGAACGCCCTGGAAAACCCAGCTTTCCATTCCCAACAGCAGCAGCCCAAAGAGGAACCAGTGCGGCCCCAGTGCCTCAGCTCCACCTACGCCCCTCGCTTTAGCTGTCAGAGGGGCCAGGACGCCAGTAACACACTGGAAGCAGAGGCAGGACTGCTGGCCAGCATCGGAGGGGATGCCCACGTGGTGCCAGTCACGCTGCGGCGCGTCTTTCACAGGCTTACGGTAAAAATATCTCTTGCCAGCGAGGGTTGGTTGCATCGCTCCGGTCACCCCAGGCAAATTCTTCTCCTTGCAGTGCAATCACACAGAGCACAGGTCCTCCCGGGGCCACCACAAGCAGCTGCCCGTCCCTCTGCCCCGCTGCAGTGCTGCCAGGTACGTCTGAGGGCTGTAGGAAAGGGGAGGGCAGGGCAGGACGAGGGCAGCCGAGGGGGGGGACATGTGGACACCTTGCCCTCTCCTTCTCAACCGGCAGGTCCTCCACGCCAGCTGCTTTCTGAGGCGCCGTCCGCAGAGCAGCACAGCTCCATCAAACAGGGCTCCCCACCCAGCACGGCTGCCAAACCCAAGGGTGTCTGGGTTTAGCAGGACGAGACGAAGCAGGGGGGGTGGCCACTGACCCCACAAACAAGGCTGAGGGTGGTGAGCGAGGGATGGTTTGCCAGGCGCTGCTGGGGAGAGGCAGGGGAGGTGGAGGAAGGGTGGAGATGATTTCCATCAGCCTGCAAAGTTGGCAGTCTGCAAGGGATCCGAGATGCTGGGGGTGGGGACGGGAGGTTATTTGTTTATTTTTTTATTTATTGCTTTCTTCCTCTCCACAAATCTAAAAATAAATCAATTGAAACAAATAGCAGGAGGAGATCAAGGCCAGAGCAGGCTCCCAGCACCTCTGAAGAGCAGCAGGAGCGAGCGAGCGGCAGATTTGGATGCAAAGCAGCCTGATGGGGCTGGCATTTTACTTCCAACTTGCCTTTCTCCCGGGATGCAAAGGTCACCGCACCTGCTGCCGCTTTGTCCGCCCGCCCCTCTTCCCCCTGCCTGCTGGGATGAAGGCTTGCAGGCAGCCTTTGATCGTTAAACACCGCAAGCTGAAGCCTCAAGTGCCTCCTCTCGGATGGGAACCCCTCCAGGGGAAAGAGCTGCCGCGGGCACCCTTCAGCGGGAGGTCGCAGCATCCCAAAGCTGCCGTCGGCTCCCCTGCAGGTCTCCCAGCAGAGCCCCAGTCGCAGGGAGGTGCCCACATCATTCCCGTACCTTCTCCCAAATCCCCTCACCCGTTCCTGGTGCTGTGGCCACCCCAAGAGCTGGAACACTTGCTACTTCAGTGCACGCTGAGGCCCCCCCACTTCCCACCTAGCTCCTCCAGGAAAGCCCCCAGAGATAAACTCACCCAGAGCCATGGCCCATTACAGCAAGGCTTGTGATGGATCCGGAGCCCAGGGAAAGGAGAAAGCAAGGACACTGTCTTTTCTCCTTGCATTTTGCACCATTCACTGAAAGCTGAACTTTTCTGGGCCTTTGGAGAAGAATTTGCACTTCGGGGTTTGATGGGACAACACCTCCTGGCTGGTACGTACGCCCTTGGCTCCTAAAAGGCTTTGCAAAGTGCATTGGCTCTGTTGTCATTCCTCTTTCCCTGGTCAAACAGGGACCCAGTGATGTGATCCTTTGAGCACAGATCCCTGGCACATAGCTGACTCCAGGCAGCAGTGTGACAAAGCCTGGGTGGTGCCTCCTCCAGCAAGGTCAAGGAGAAGAATGTTAGGGGCAGCACGAGCCCTTGGAGATCAAAAATCCTGGGGTTTAGTCCAAGATCTGAGGCTGAATTGCTGGCAAGCAGGACTAAGAGTCCTTCTGCCACTTTCCCACTGGTAAAGGAAGGGTCTTGCTCCCTTTGTAGAAGGCCACTGCCACCTCTATAAATAGCAAAGGATCTTCTGTTGGGCTTGTGCTAAGTGTCCTCCTTGTGCCAAAGCTCTGTGACATTTAAACACCGATTCACAACATGCCTTAAATACATCATTAGGTGTTTGTAGGGGAATTGCAGTCAGTCACAAGGCTCCTGCAAAATCCTCCTTCCCACAAGGCGATCTTGCGGCTGAGGTGGTGGCGTAGATGCCCCAGTGGGACGGCAGGGTGGCTGCACAGCCCCGTGCCACTCATTGGGATGCACAAGATACAACTGGAGAGGTCCAGGAGCCTGTTTGCCAAATCAGAACAAACACCTAGAAGCAGACTCGAGAGACTGAGACCCCCTCAATCCCTTGGCAGATGTGGGCGGCAGGAGCTTCACGCTCCGAAGCAAGTCAGCGCATTCAAATATTGCGTGTCCCCCCCCTCTACCCGTGACAGCACTAAGCGATGCCCATTGCTCATCCCCATTTTCAGAAGGGATTTTGGCTTCTGCCCGTCCGTGGCCAGCAGTCCCACAAAGCCCAGCCACTTGGGCCACAGCCACTGGGAAGAGGAACCAGTGTCTCTTTGGGGAGAGGCTTCCCTCTTTCTTCAGGACTCCCAAAGCCGCTGCCTTGCCCGCTCCAGCCACGTTTCTTGTAGCCTCCAGATTGTTGCTGCGGAGGAGATTTCCCAGCACGTGGAGAAAACTGAACTGGGACAAAGCGGGAAACTCTGCCTTTCGGTTGCCATTGCCAGGGGTCCCAGGTTGAGCTGATGGTCGAGCACAGAAGCTCCTCTGCTCTCCCAGGGAAAATGCAGCCCGCTCACTGGTGGTCACTGGGTGCCTGCTGTCCTCAATAACTCTCCGGTAACTCTCCCTGTCCTTCCCGGGCGCTGTGATTTGTTCTGGGTGTCCCACAGCGCTCCCCAGGAACCATTAAGATGGATCTAATAAATATAAATACGACCTTCATGATTCCTCTGCCAGCAGAGGCTGGAAAGAAAACAGAAAAACCAAAAAAAATTGGTTTAGGTTTCAGTCGCACGGAGGACATGCGGCGAACGGCACTGCTGCCGCAACGCTGCGCCTGCCGGCACGGGGTTCAATAGGAAAGGTCTCTGCTGCCGCTTGGCCACCGCTGCCTGAGGTGAGGGTCACCTGCTCTGCTGCAGGCTGGGGGGGACTCCCATGCACCCCTCGTTATGACAGACCCCATCAAGCTCCCGCAGGAGCGGCCGCCACAAGGGTGCGAGGGAGCTGGTTGTGGAGGTCACAGGGACAATAGGAGCACCACGGGGACTGTTCATCCCCGTTCCCTGGGGATCTGCAGCTGAAAGGGGGCTTATAAAAAGTCCCCAGGCTTCTGCCAGCTCCCAAGAGCAGGACGGGTCTGTTGCTACACCGTGGAAAGAGCTGCCTGGGCTGGGGGTGTTGCTAATTACAGTTCTACAAAAAATAAAAAAAGAAAGAAAATAACCAAACCAAAAAAAAAACCCAAAACAAAACAAAAAATCAAACAAAAAGCCCACAAACAAAACCACAAAACCCCAAACGAAGTCTAAATCCATTCAGGACACATGAAATTCTTGGATTTTTGGTATATTTTGATATCTACCGCACTTAAAGCCAGCCTCTAAGCATCTCAGATAGAAACGCTGACGTGTTTTCATAAGAGTGCACTGAAGACTTTAAACACTTTTAGGGATTTTATTTCTAGTGGGTGAAGGGTTTTTACGGCCTCTTCTTGCCAACCTGAGATTGTCCTCCTCCAGCCTCTACACACTGACCCGAAACCTTCCAGGCTGGTTTCATGGGACCTCACAAAAACGTGATGATCTGATCTGCGTTGTAAAAATGGGTGGATCAATGATAGATGGATGGACGGAGAGAAAAAGCTCCAAAAATGGCTCCTCTACAGAAAAAAGCATACCCGGGCAGTATGAACATGGAGGAATGAGATTATCCCCCTTTTTTTTGACCACTTTGGAATATTTCATCCAGTTTTGGGCACCCAAGACCAAGGAAGACATTGATAAACAGAAGCAACTTCAGCAGAGGACCACAGAGACTGGCAGGGGCTGGAGCCCTTGTCCCATGAAGGTGCTGCGGGACCTGGCCTTGCCCAGGCTGGAGAGGAGATGGCTTTGGGGGACCTGACAGCAGCTTTCCAGCCCCTGGGAGAAGAGCTGGAGAAGACGGAGCCAGGCTATCACAGCTGTGTAGGGCAGGAGAGCGAAAGACAATGGGCACAAAAAAAAACCCAAGAGTGGGAGATGTTGGATACAAAAGGCTTTTGCACAGCAAGGAGATTTGGGCAGCGGAGCCTGTCCCCAAAGAGGCTGTGCCACCTCCTCCCTGGGAGGTTTCCAAGCCTTAAACAACCCGGTCAGACCTCACAGCTGACTGTCAGGGCCCTGAAGGTGCTAATTGGCCTTAATGGTCCTGAGCATCCTCCCCTGGGGCCTCCACCCATAGCCATGGTCCCAGGAGCCCATTTAAGCTCTGCTCCAGGCCTTCACTCTCTTTTGGGCAGGGCTGTAGGGGTGCTGGTCTCCAGTTCACCTATAGCCATGCCTGTCCTTGGCCGTTGATACTCCTGATCCGGTCCTTGACCCACGGGGTGGCTTCCTAGCTCCACCTTGGACCTTCCTCATCAACATGAGCCTGTCTGGTGATGTGTTTGACTGACTCCAGCTGGTATCCCTGTGTCTGCCCTGCCTGGAGATGGTGGGACCGGGTCTCTGCCCTGCTGGCTGTATCCTTGGGTGGATCTCCTGGGAGGCTCCAGTGAGTTTAGTGCCTAAGGTTTCTCCTCGCAGGAGACCCTGTCCGTGCTGCGAGAGGCAGGGCAGGTCCCTGAGGCTACACAGCATCTTCTCCAGCTCCTGGAGCTGCCTCCAGAGACAAAAACACAGGTGAGGAGAGGCACCAAGGTGGGCATTGCCTCTGCTGCACCCATCTTGGTGGCGGTACCCAAAGCAGAGGATATTTTAGACCAATGTTTCCAGGGTCTGTTTTTTCTCCTTCCTGGAGAGGAGCAGTGGGTGAAGGGAGTTTCATGCTGGAGAGGGAAATGCAGAACCCACTCAAGCAAGTGTGGGTTCAGAGAGATGATGGGAGCAGCCATGCCTGGTGGTTGAAGCTTTTTTTGTCAGCCAAGGAGAGCTTAAAGTGGCCCCAGCACTGGCCAGGGAAGGGCTGAGTGCTGTGCAGGCCACTCCGTACCACCCAGGGGTCAGGGCTCGATTGCCCTCTCCCCTGATGGCCGTAGTAATTAATATCACCAGGGAGGTAGTACACAGATATTAGTACTTGATGGTGATTAATGGATCTAATAGGATTCTACCAGCCAGTCATTTTTGTTTTTCACTGTGACTTTCTGAGCCTGGCAAATGTAATAAAAACTCTGAAATAAAGAACATATTACTTTCATATTTCAGCCCTCTGTTATTGAAAACCATTAGCTGAGGCTCCTTGCCACGGTGGACTGGTGCACTAATGCAGCTCGCCTCCCGCGCTGGAGGGATCAGTGTTGTCCCATCCCCTGGAGCCAGGCGCTGCTCCCACGCGCGCACGGCCAAATCGCAGCGGTCCCTTCGAGGCGAGCAGGGTTTGCCTCCCTGACGTCAGGGGACCAAAGCCCCACCTGTGAACACAGCTCCAAAAATTCCTCCTGCTTTAGCAACTCTGAAGATCTTCACTTCCTCCCCAAAGCATATGTTAATCTAATTTAATTGTACCCAGTAATACCGAACATTAAGTCCTCGGTGAATTCCCACAGTGACTCTCTCTAGCAGCGTAGCAGCAGGGCTGCTCTGCTGAGCATCTCTAATTCCTCTGCTGGAGGCAGTCACCCGCTGCAAGTAAAACAGTTCATTTAATGCACAGCTCTGGGCCACGTGTGGCTCTTGGCAAGAGCTGGTCCCCGGTAAACGCCACGGAAGCTGCAACCAGAGCTGCGTGGAAGTCTGTGCCTGCGCAGCAGTGTTGCCTCCTCCATACCTCCTGGTGGTTCTGGAGATCGTGTTGGTAAGTGAGGACTCGATGCTCTGTGCAGAAGGACCCACCCTGGGCCAGCATTTCTGCAGGAAAATGCTGCCCAGAGCTGTTCTGGCCCTTCGGGCTGCCTCGCTGCAGACCGATGCCCACCTATTCCCCAGCGACTCCTTATTCCTGCTGCTTCCACCTTCAACTCCTGCTGCAGTCTGGGGTTTGTGGTATTGGTCCCTAAATGCATTAGCTGGGCCACCCTGAGCTGTTCAAGAAGAACATGGACATATCAGCTCTAAAACTCACCCTCCCAAACTTGGGCTGGGGGTTTCTGCAGGCAATGCCCACCTCCCCTCCACCATGGTAGCTTGCTGCAGAAGGGGTTAAGGGAAACCAGCTGCTGCCAGCAAACTCCTTGCCCATATTTCAAAGCTGTCCAAGTCCTCCCCTGAATGCCATCCAGCTAAGATGCAGCCTAATTGATTCTTTCCCCAGCCCCTGCTTTGTTCCTTGCTGATGAGTGTTATTAATCGCAGCCTGCCCTCCCTGTGGGTATAATCCAGTGAGGACGGCTGTGCCCTTCGCTCCATGGCAGAGCTCGTGAATCTTCCTGGAGGAGGAATGGGAAAGCCCTGGAGGACCACGAGACCGAATGAGCTTCAAAGAAAAGTTCAGGATGTTTTGCGAAACCTCCTGTAGCCTCGGCGTGACCTTAAAGCAGCAGGATCGGACTGGGATGGGAATGGAAGCTTTGTGTGCCCAACAGAGACTTGAAGGCATCTGAAAGCGGGATGGACGTGGGGTCCTTTTCCCCATCATGCTGTGGAAAGTGAGCTCGTCTTCAAAGTCTCCCCTATTAGCACATCTCAAGGAAGCTGCTGTTGCTTTCTCCTCGTGCTGGTCTTGGCAGGACGGTTGGTGCTACTTGTTTGAAAAAGAGAAGTAAAAATCTATCTCTTAACCCAAGAGAGATGATCTGCCAAGACCTCCCTGGTGTCTGCTGACCCCGTGCCCACGCAGAGCTCCCCTGCCTAACCCCGCGGCCGCGCAGACCTTGCTGGGTGTTCCACGCTGAGCCTGCGCCGAGCGATGGCTTGGGAATGGCTGAGGATCGGGCACGGGAGTCACCCGGGCGGCTCTCGCGAGGGTCAGGGTGCTGCACGCCCAGCTGGCTTGGAGCAGAGCTTCGCTGGACCCTCTGCGTGTCCAGGCTGACGTGTTTCCGAGACACCCCCCCACCCCATCACATCACGGTGGGCTCCGAATCTGCCTGCGGCGTGATGGCGCTGGCGCAGGCGGTCTCGGGAGGACTCTGGGAGCCTCCTCCGAACAAAATAGCTCTCCATTTCTCTCCCAGCAAACATGAGAAAACTCTGAAGAAGATCAATCAGCCCTGAAAGGATTATCCACGGGGCTTAGCGTTTAATTAACGCCCCAGACCTAATGATGGGGCTATTTTTCAAAAGGGACACTCCCCCCACACACCCTTAGGAGAAATGCAGTAGCTGGCACAACCTAATCACGCTTCCCAACGAGCCCTGTCACTGCTCGTGATGGATAGTGTTAATTACAGCACGCCCTACAGGAGCCCAGCCCAGGGGAAGGGTCCTCCGAGCACTCAGCAAGCCACTGAGCAAGGACATAACTGCTTCTTGCCAAAAAAAAAAAAGCTGAAGCCATCGGCATCGGGAAGAGTTGCCCTCGCAGCAGCCACGTGTGGGCTTTCTGGCAAGCTCTTGTTTGGTGGGTGACTTCGGGCTGTCTCTGAGGCTTCCAGTGCGAAGCAGGTCTTGTTGCTGCGTGTGAAATGGGGGCGTTTGCTGTGTCTCTGCGCTAAATGTCTGATAATGTGGTTGGAGGCAGCTAGAGATTCATCTCCTGCCTAGAAGCCCGCTACTTAACGCAGTGGCTGACGTCTGAGCAAGTTTATCCATCCTCGTGGCATCTCACTGAAATGAAGCACTTTGAGCGGCAGCATCTCGCCTTGATGAGATCTCGCAGCAGACCTTTTTCTTCTTGCTTTTAAAGTGACTCTTCAAAGCCAAACTCTTATCTGCTGCAGATAAGAAAAACCAATAAATCAGCTTTTCCTTCCATGGGAACCCCTCTGGCTCTAGGAAAGCAAGACCTCCCTCCAGCTGAAATCCTAACGGGGGTGCACGGAGCCGCAGCTCCCCACCCGAGCCACAACCCTCCTGCGCCACCTTTTCCCCTCCAAATACTGACGTGTTTTGCCCCAGGTTTGCTCGGCTGGATAGACCCCAACAGATTCGCCCTGGGGAAAGGGGAGGAGAAGCACGCCGTGCCCTGGCACTCGCTGCTGGTGGGAGCTCCGCTTTGGTCCTCGACGGTGCGGGGATGCCCGCGGGGTGTTTTCTGGTGGCGCACGCAGCAAACGCCGACCTCTGGAGTGGGCTCTGAAAGCAGATTCAATTAGTGAGAGAGCAATGATGTTCCCTTATTAAGTGTTGCTCTCCGGGCAGCTTCTGGAAGCAGCCAGGCAGCGGTATTGGAGGCTTTTAATTTGTTTTCCCAGCCCTCCCGGGTGAATACTCATACCCAGCTCTAGCACAGGATGAGGAGGGCTGGACTCGCAGTGTCCTGCCAGAGGGGACCTGACCTGGTGTCCCCTTCCCCCCGGCTGGAAAGGGCCGTGGGGTAGAAATGCCCAAAAGACAAGGGGGGGGGTGTTCCGCCGCTGTCCTGGGGTGTGTAAAATTGGGGTGCTGCAGGGGGCTGTGTGGGTGTCCCCAGCTCCAGAGGGATTGTCCCGCTCTGGGAGCCAGGCCAGCATCCCACTAGATGGCACAGCAGGACAGCCAGGGCCAGCGTCTCCTTCCCAGCTGCCAGCCCTGGGCAGCGCTGGGGGTGCCAGGGCAGCCTGCAGACCCCCCCACTAACTGCTCCAGCCTCCAGTTTCCCTAGCTGGGAAACAGCGAAGGAAAAAAAAAAAAGATCCCAACACCTTGGCATAAAGACCTTAACTCTACCAGGAGGCTGCTGGTGTGACCGTGCACTGCTGGTGCCGTCCATAAATGATGCGATTTATACTTCTGGCTGCTTTCTGACCCAGAGCAGCCGTGGGAGCCCGGGCAATGGGCTTTGAACGTGGGGCTGAAACCCTGGGGGTCTTCCTGCTCAGGCTGAAATTCTTAACGCGGCTTTCTGCGACGCTGCCGCCCCGGTGCTGCCCCGAGCATCCTCCCGCAGAGCTCCGCTGCGAAGGGACCCGAGTGGGAAATGCTGCCCGCCTTCCCGCAGCTTTCCGTGCCCTCGCTCGGAGAGCAGGGAGGGGAGGCAGAGGAGCTCCTCGGGGAAGGTATCATCGCCTCTGCTGTCCCCAAACTCACCCAGGGCTGGCCCAGCTCCCAGGACGTACGAAGGGCTGAAGCTCCAACCAAGAGCAGGGCTCTGCTGCCCCAAGCGCTGCGCAGGCGAAAGGCATCGGCAGCCTGAGCCGCAGGAGAAGCCGATGAGTTTGGGGAAGGCGAAGGAGCCAGGGGTGAAGATCTGCCTTCTGGCTCACCCTCACCCAAGGCCGGCTGGAGATGCGGGAGGGAGGCAGATCCCCTCCGCTCTTCCTCACACCAGCGCTACCGGCAGATGCGTTGGCTCCTCTTGAGCACGGAGACCTGTCCTGGGCGAAGCGGGTGGCATCACCCGGCAGGAACGAGATTTTTTCCCCCCACCCCCCTCCCAAAATGCACAGCCACGGAGCAAGGATGCCACCCTTTCCTCCGGCACCGCGAAACCGCAGCCACCGGGCTCCGTCGCGCCGGGACGGGCTGGAGGACGTGCGGCCCCGTGGCTGGTTGGTTTGACCGGGGCATGTTTGGCTCCACGTCCCCTCCCGTGAGGCGAGGCGTGGTGGCTCTGCCGCCGCGCCTGTTGGCATAGGCCTCCCCCCTCCACGGCACCTCCCCAGCACCGCTGTGCCCGGGCACTCCGCGTTTTGGTTCACGGCGGGGTCAACCCCGGGAGCCGCACCGGCATCTCTGCCCTCGTGCCCGGCTGTTGGGGTTTTTTTTGGGCAGGTTCTTTCCCCAAACATCAGCCTGAGTGATCCAGGGCCCCAGTGCAGAAGGAAGGACCAGGAGAAACAGAAAGCACTGTAACCACTGGAAAAAAAATTCGAATCACTAGTGCAACGAGTTGCAAGGTCTCTGCACTGGCTCAGCTGAACTGGTGTCCAGCGGGAGGCGGTGGTGGTGGGAGCTCCACTGGCCACCCCTGTGGGTGCCCGGGATGGGCTGCAGGGGCTGAAGTGCCCTATGGCCCTGGCAAATCAGAGGAGATGGTGGGAGCAGAAAGGAGGTTCCCGTGCAGGGTTGGTTCAATCCTTTCTCACATAAATGACCTACGAGTGCGGCTTCGCAGTCGTGGGAGAAAGCCTGGTGGGTTCAGAAGGAGAACGGTGTGGCAAGGGGGGTGAATCATCCTCTCCTGACATGTCCCCCCCCTCGGTGACAAGCCCGGGCTCAATATCCCCCTCCAAACAGGGAAGCAAACCACCCCTCCTGTGTGTTTTGCACCCTCCGATGCTCTCCAGCGCAGGGGTTTTAGCCCCTTTACCCTCTTTCTGGTGCTTGAGATAGACCTGAGCTTCAACGGGGCACTTCTCCACCCGGCTTAGAGACCTTACGTCCTTCCTGCTGCCAGTGGGGATTTTTTTTTCACCAAAATCTTAACCGATTCCGTTGCACCCAGCCGCGTCTCTCCCCAATCCACTTACGATGGGGTTAGGGCAGAGCAGACCTCCCCCTTCCCGGCAGTTTCAGGTCCCCATTTTCTTCTAAACCAAAGCCAGCGCCGGGGGACACCTCCCGCCCTCGGGACGCCGTGAAGACACCCCGGGGAAAGGCGCTTTGGGAAGTGGAGATGGTCGAACGCTGCCGATGCCGGGGCAGGGGGAATTGGCATGGGGATGGGCTGCAAGGAGGGTGCTGGAGGAGCAGAGCAGAGCAGAGCAGAGCAGCCATCTCTCTGGTCCTTCTGCCAGCCCTGCTCTGTCCGGTGGGAGCATCGGGGTGAGCCAAAAAGCGATGGGACTTGACGGGGGTGTCAGGAACCAACTGCCCTCGCTCCAGGGCCCCTTTGCTTCCCACAGCGCCAGGCAACGCTCAGGTCTCCTTGGTGAAGGGTTACAGGATGAGAGGGTTCAGGTGAGCCCTCCTGCATGGGATTTGGTTACTCCTGGGAGCTCCTGGGTTTGTTTTGGCCTCCCTGCTGCTGCCACACGCCCAGGAGGGACCATGCAGGGCGAAGGATCCATCCGATGGCCTGATGCTGTGGTCACGGGTGCTGGCAGCGCTCGGGTCATGTCGGGTCCTGGCATGAAAAGGATGGGGATGTCCCCGTCCTTCCCCACCTCCCCCACCTGGGAGCACCCCAGATGTGCCCCTGCGGAGGGCAGGGACCGATGGGGCTGCAAAAACCGCCAGCAAGGCTGTGGCTTCCCAGTCACTGCCTTCCCACTGCACCAGCAAGCCAACATCCGTGTGAAATCAGTGCTCCCAGCCCGTCCCCACGTTGGAGATGTTGCTGCCATCCAGGCCAAGCACCCGCAGGGATGTGGCAGCCCTCAACTGGTTTTGCACCCCCAGACTCAGTGTTTGGCGGGGGGGGGGGATTTCTCCAGCTGGTGGCTCTGGATAGGGCTGGGGGCAGTCCCTGCATTGGGTCACACGCTGAGCTCAGTGCCTTCGACGCCTTCCCACCACCCTGGCATGGCTCTCCCAGCCAGCCTCTGTCCCCCAGTGCCTCCGTGCTGGTCCTGCCGCCCGGGTGTTGCTGCTTTCCCACTGCCTGAGCCTCGCATCCATCCAAAGCTGCCGGCTTCACCGCGTCCACATCCCTTACAAGGCTTTCACGGGCCGCTTTCATCCTTCTGCATCCCATCACCGCTCTTTCCTGCCCTTCCTGAAGGCCCTGGACACTCGCTTTTCTGCTCTCCGTGGTTTTCCCAAGGTCCTTCCAGAGCTGCCCATGGGTTCCCCATCGGGATCCTCCTTCAAACCTCCCCCACCCCGAGGCTCAGGCTGTGCAGATCACCCCATCTCCTTGCAAAACCCCCACCAGTCCATAAAGCCACAGCAGTGACACCGAGACCGAACCACCTCTGTGCACTATTAGCATTTCAGCAGGGGGACCTGAGATCACTTCTAACCCAAACCAACTGGCCACAGCGGCTGTGGGAAGGGTCCCTTTCTCATCTCAGCTAGCAGGTGCCCTGCCCTACAGCTGAGACTCGCACAGGGTCCCCTCTGAGGAGAGGGTAGAGAGAGAAATGGCCTTGGGAGTGGAGAAAAAGGATATTCTGGGGCAGCGACTTGTCTGGGGCAAGGTTGGGACTGGGGATCCCTCTGCTTTGGGGATGTTTAGCTTCAGAGTTGAAGATGGATGCTGCCCTTCTACAACCCAAGGGAAGGTCTGGATGCGGACGTTCCCTGCTCTGGCTCCTTCTGCTGCCTGATACGTGCACGGTCAGAGACACAGCATGGGTGTGTGGGTGAAAGGGGAAAACATCTGGAAAGGGAAGATTTCTCCCCAAAGTTGCCCAATGACAAAAAGCCAGGGGAAAGCTTGTAGGGACCTTTCTGCCCACGGGTACGAGACAAACCCCACTGTACAGGGCTCCCCATGGGCTGGGGGGACACCGAGGTGTCCCAGCTGTGTGGCGGTGGCTGGGGCTCTCCCATCTCACCTCCCGGCAGCGCTGTTTGCCGTCTGTTATTTAAGTATTCATCTTGTTTAAGCACCACTTTGATGTTGCGGGGCTGGTGATATCTTGTAGAAAAGAAACAAGAGCCTTCCTCCTCCCCTCCCTCACTTTCCCCCGGGCCTGTATTACCCCAAATAAACACTCACTTTGGGTAATAGTTAACTTTAATGGCTCGGTCCTGGCTTCGGCGGCATGATAGGGCACCACAGGGAGACTCGAGGGGTTGATAGTCCTCAGGATAAAGGAGATAAGGTCCAGGTTTGAAGGGCAGCCCTCGTGGCTGCTGTCACGGCAAGCATGGCCGTTCCCACAGGGGTGGGAGCAGCCGCTGGCACATGCACCCCTCTGTTGCCCACCCCAAAATTCAGCACTCCCTTCCCAGCCCTTGTGTTTTCCAGGCGAGCGGATGGCGGGGGCTCACGGGCAGCGCCACAGGAGCTCATCCCCCTGTCCCTCAGCTGCCAGGCATCGTCCCAGCCCTGGGAGGCTTTACCGTACCTGCTGGTAGCCACATCCCTGGCCCACGCCACAATCCTTCGCTGAGCTGCAGAGATACCTGAATAACCCGCCTGGCAGCTCTTTCTCTCTTAATTGTGTTTTCCCGAGTCAATGGATAACTTTACAGCCCGGGCCATGAAAACATCAAACAGAACAACCTTGGGGAGACAGCAATCTGCCGCGGGGGAGATGCGCCAGGTTAGCCCCCTGGGGGGAAGGGATGATAAAGTTCAAAAATAAAACCATCCTGAAAGTCACTGCCACGTCCAGCAGGCGCTCGCGGGCAGAGGGCGGTGCTGGACTCACTGCAACGCCAGCAGGCTGGGGGTGCAAGGTGGGCACCCGTGGCATCTTTTCCAGATCCCCGGGGGAAGCTGGGTTGGGTTTTTCTCCCATCCTCTCCCACGGGACCTTGGGCACAGGGTGCCACTGGGCAGGCACTTTGCTGTCCCACAGCGGTGGGACCTTCCACGCTTCCCCTCCAAAATCACCCCGGGGTGGGGCAGAGGGAGACCAGAGCCTTGCTGGGTCTCCTCCACCGAGCTGCCCATCTCCACCAAGCCCACTAGACCCTCCTGCCATGGTGACTCCCATTGCTTTCCAGGTGCTAGGCATGGCACAGTGGCATCAGCGTTGCTTCCTTCTGGGTGCCAAGATAAAAAAAGATACCCGAGAGGACACCCTTGGGTCCTCTCCAGCTGGTGCCTTCTCCCCCTGCCCATGCCATGCGACACTAGGAGGCAGGACCCCCTCCACCAGGCTTTCACCTCTGTTTTTTTATCCCACTCCACCTCCTCCTTCCCTCCCTGGCCTTGACCAGCCGCGATCTTGGCATTCCTGCAGCTTTAACAGCCCCATAACCGGGCAGGAACAGTCAATGCGATCGAACCGGGGTTTTACAGCAGCGTTGCTTCATCACCGGAGCACAAACAAGGCGAAGATGGAACCGGCAGCTGGGGGGACGCTGCAGGCAGTGAAAGTCACAGGGCGGGTGTGTGTGTGTGTGGGGGGGTCATCTCGTTGGCTGGGTCTGCAGGGTGAAGGGCTCTCGGCAGGATGAGGTCCTGCTCTGCTGAGGACCCTTTTTGGGATGAGCCTGAACTTCCAGCTCCACTTTGAGCTGCGTCCCAGGTTTGCCAGTGTTTGGAGAAAGAGGATTTTTGTTAAGTGCCACCTTCTCCTCTGTGTGTCAGGGAGACAGCTCACCCAAAGGGACCTGAGCAGGGTCTTGCATCTCTCCCTTGGGGCCCCTCACTTCAAGAAAGACGTTGAGGTGCTGGAGTGTGTCCAGAGAAGGGCAACGAAGCTGGTGAAGGGTCTGGAGAACCGGTCCTGTGAGGAGGAACTGGGGGTGTTCAGCCTGGAGAAGAGGAGGCTGAGGGGAGACCTTATCGCTCTCTACAATCACCTGAAAGGAGCGAGGTGGGGTTTGGTCTCTTCTCCCAAGGAACAAGCGATAGGACAAGAGGAAATGGCCTCAAGTTACGCCAGGGGAGGTTTAGAGTGGACATGAGGAAGAATTTCTTCACTGAGAGTGGTCGAACACTGGAACAGGCTGCCCAGGGAGGTGGTGGAGTCACCATCCCTGGAGGTGTTCAATAAATGTGTAGATGTGGCACCTGGGGACACGGTTTAGTGGGCATGGGGGTGTTAGGTCAATGGTTGGACTAGATGATCTCAGGGGTCTATTCCAACCTTATGATTTTATCATGCCCAAAACAAAACAGCTCCCCAGCACCCAATGGGATGCCATATGGGTGAAGCAGAGCATCGCATTCCCCCCGGGGCAAAGGACCAGGGTTGGGGGGCCTGGGCAGGGAAAGGGCCAGGATGGAGAACCAGGGGATACGCAGCCCTGTGCTCCAACGGGGACAGCCCATGGGCACCTTGGCGCCTGCCTGCTGTCCTCAGCACCACCGACACGCTCCAGCCAGCCCTGTCCCTCAAAACTGGGGATGGTGCAAATCAATTTTGGCAATGGAGGTGGACATCAGTGAGAAGAGGCAGCTGCGGGTGGGCTTGGCAGGAGGTTTTTCCAAAAAGGATGGTTTGGGAACCTGACTGGAGCTTTCCTGCAGCGCCATTTTAGCTTGAGTGACCCAAAAGTTGAGTCCCTCTCACCAGGTCCTTAGTTGTCCCTCCCCCAGCTCTGGCCCATGGCTACAGGAAGCCTGTCTGGGACAGGAGGGTCCCCATCCCACGTGACAGCGGTGCCACTGAGGAGAGGAGGCCATGGCAGCCCCATCCACGCTCTCCTCTGATGCCCTCCCCGGGGTTTTCCCCGCTGCAGCTCCATCGAGGAAGGGCGCTTTGGTTTCGCGTGCAATAAAATGGCCACTCTCTGGACTTTCCTGACGTCAGGGCCGATCTTCCCGGTTATTCGCTGTCTGGGTGATCTCGCCAGGAACAGCTTGGCCGCGCAGCCGGAGCAAAGTCCGGAGCACAGCGGCGTGCCGAAGGACATGCTGGGTGGAAAGGGGAGGGCAGGGGGGTTTGTCTGAGGAGATGTTCAAGTGTTGGGGCATGTGATGCCTCCTGCCGTGATGTCGTGCTTAGCAAAGGTGACCAGCACCTCGGCTCTGGCCGTACCGGACAGAATGAGACCTTACATCAAAAATGTATTTCCATGAATAGTTGCAGAGCAGGAGATGGCTTCAAAGGAAGGTGTGTTGTACCCAGCAGCCGGTCCACGAAGGGGTCTCCACATGGCTTTCCTCAACTCCCAGACCACCCCAGAGGCTCTAGCCATCAGCCCATGTCTTCCTAATGCCTCACTCCGCAGAAACTCCCATCTCCTTTCCAGCCCCAAACCTCCCTCGCTGCACCTCAGGTGGCTCCGACATCCCCCTGCGCCAGGACGGGGGTCCCCAACAGCATCCCCTTCCTCCCCCACCCCAACTTCTGACATTATTCGCAGGCAGAAGATAGTGGAAAGGTAAAACTGAGGCTGTTCAGGAGTTGAAGTCGGTAAATAACTCCAGATTTCGTCTCCCCTTTGCCAGCCGTGGGGTCAAGGTGCCTTTCAGGAGGGATCAGGTGATCTCCAGAGGTCCCTTCCAACCCCGACCATGCTGTGATTCTCGGTGCTGGTTTCTCCCCCAGCCTCCCCCAGAGGTTTGCTGCAGCACCCAGCATCGAGACCACCATGGATTGCTGCTGCCGGCCCCTTCCCAGGCACGCAGCACTGCCCGGCGCTCCCTCCAGCTCTGGGCAGGCCATCTGCAGCAGAACTCTGCGACTGCAAGGGAGTGACAAGAAGAGAAGGTGCCCAGCTCGGTGTCCTGCTCTTCCTCCCTCATCTTAATTAGATCTCGCTCCCCAAGTTATTTTTCAAGTGATGATGAAATCTGGAAATAACCAAGGGAGGTGAAGGGCTTGGAAAGTGAAACAGTGGGATGCCCGGGGACGGTCAACGGGGTCTAAAGGCCGCAGGAGAAGGATGTAAAACGACTCGTCTCGGCGCCGTAATGAAGTTCGAGCTGAGGGAATCTAATCAGTAGGGAAAGAGGATTTTCTTCGTGAGAAACGCGGCTGAAACGCAAGACCTTCGGAAAGCAACAGGGAGTGGTTGACGCTAACACGGAGTAAAACTCCTGATCCTGCAAATGCAGCCGGGCCAGGAGGTGACTGTGGGAAGTGATCCTCAAGAAATGGCTGGAGAAAGCAGACGGGATCCTGCCAGGAACGGCTTGTAAAGAGCTGTTTAGTTCAGAGAGGGGTGTGTGTGTTTGTGCATGTGCGTGCATAAGCTCAACAGCCCTCGCCGAGCTCCTGCTGCCTGTTTGCTTCTACAAATGTGTGTATATGTACACACAAAAGTACACAGACGGGGATTTTGAGCTCCCCAGCACTTCCTCGTGTCCCCCCCGGCGCTCTTCCCTTTTCCCCTTCTGCCTGGCCGGGGGATGGAGGAGGCTCCCGCTCCCTCTGACCCACTCGGCCCACGGATGCCCCCTTCTTCCCTTACAGGGCAGAAAAATGGGAGCGTGTAGTAAAGGTGGAGGGGATTAAAAAAACCCAAAAAAGCATCCTGCCCCTCTTTTTCTCTTTGCATACATTGCAACATCGGGGTGAGAAAGGGCTCGAAGCATCAGCTTAGGCCACGTGACACCAATAGCTTTGCCTGGTGCTCCAGGCTTACACCGTGCACGGATCCTTCCTGCCCACTTGGATACCCATTTTCCCAATCCAACCTAATAAAAAACCTTTTTTTTTTTTTTTTCTTCTTCTTCTTTCCTTTTCTTCAGCCTGTAAAATCAACACACGCGCAGGCAGCAGCGGGTAAAGGCAAAAAAAAAAAAAAAAAAGAGCATTTGCAGCAGGAGGGAACAGAAGAAAGACCACGTCTCCACGTGATAAAATTTTATTACAAAATATGAGATAGATTAATAATTGTAGGGGAGTTGGGGGGCGGGAGGGGAGTATGTAACAAACAAAAGCATCACCAGAAAATCAAACCTTCCACCCAAGTTTTCCAGGTCCCAATTTTTTCTTTTCACATTGTGTTCATCTCAGACAGCGAACGATCACTTTCAATCCACGCAGACCCATGAAGCCGTACAGTGCTTTTTTTTCCTATTTACAGCGATTTCTTATTTCTTTTCCCCCCCCCCACCCTTGCTATGATACAGGCGCAGCAGAGACGAGGCACCCACCTCCCGGCAGGGCTGGTATTTGTTCTGCACCAAGCACAGGTTCACAAACCTCCTCCAACGTCTCCAAAGCGTCCCAGGGGACCAGGGACAGAGGGATCTTCATTCGGCCGGGGGACGTCCACCCCCCAGCTACGTCGCTCGGCTCCGAGCCGTCCCTCCCGTAGCAGAGGGGGGCTTTGCTCCATCAGCAGCACTCCCCATCTCCCCCGGTTTTCTCCCGGGGAACAGCTGCCCTCGGCCACCAAGAGCCGCGATGAAATGCGAGGCTAGAGGCCGTCCACGTAAAAACAGAGAAATAAAAGCCGAGGTTTGCTGTGGTTTTCCTTCGGGCTTTTTTTTTCTTGGGTTGTTTTTTCTTTTTAAAGTGTTGCTTTTGCACTAGTGAAACACTTGCATGTTCAGCGTTTTGCCTGCAGAGCCGTGGTGCTGCTTGGGAAGCCGTACTGGGTTGGGGTGGGTTTTTGTTAAGACACTTCTTCCTCTGTCCCCGCATCAAATTAAAAATAAAAATAAAAATATATATATATATATATATATACACACACAGAGTCTATGTGAGGATGAGCAGATGCATTTCTTCTGTAGTGAAAAAAAAACCAAGATCATCAGGAAAATTATTTAAAATTCCCCTAAGATTTAAAGCTGCCTGTTGGTTGCTTTGGCTTCGTACTGTTTTCCAGCGAACAGGTTTTGAGCCCCACCAGCACAGCAGGGGAGGGAGCGATGGAAACGGGGGTTTGGGGGGGAAGAAGCAGAGGTTTCCTTCTCCAAAAAAAAAAAAAGGGGGGGGGCAATGAGCCCCCTCTGAGAGGGTCCCGGGTGAGGGCTAAGCCCATGACCAACCTGGTGGCACCCTGGTGGCTGGGTGGACCCTGTGCCCTGTAGTTTGGCTCACACGTTTAGGAGGTTCAACCAGAACAACCCCCCCCCCAAAAAAAAAGGTCTTCCCACGTGGAGGTTGCAGTTACAGCCCGTGGGGGCTCCCAAGGGAGGGTGTGTGGGGACTCGCCGTGCCAGGGCTCACCCGCCGAGGAGCTGAACGGGCGCCAGCGGGGCGGGGTGGAGCCCCAGCAGGTCCCAGCATGGCTGCGCTGGGTCCCCACCAGCCCCACCGAGCCAGCTTGAGCTTCCTGGAGACACTGGCGGGGACTGGCTGAGGCATCTCCACGCTACCCTGAAATTCCTTCGGCGTGAGCTCAGCCCGCCCGTGCCGGCAGACACGCACGCTCCTGCACCCTGCACCGCCGCTGTTCTCCGAGGGGTTTTTCTGCAATCAGAGACCTTCCCTGAGGCTCTCCAGACTCATCTCTTAGCCGAAACAAGAGGCAAAACTGCCCTTTTCATGGAGGCTTCAGGCCATGCACCGCTCCTACCCCCTGAACGTTTTTGGCGGGAGGGGGGGGATGGCACTGCACGCCCTACTCGCTCATACAGCTCAACCGAACCTCCAAGGTGAGGTGGGAAAAAGAAGGAGCTCAAGTCACAGTGGTGGCATTGGCAAGGTCCTGCTCTGTGCCCTGAAGAAGCGCCAGACCCCACAGCCAACCGGGTAGATGCCAAACGAGCCCGTTTGCTCCAGCGAGCTGTGACGACAAGCAATGGAAGAGCTGGGAAAAGGACGTGGAGGACATAGACATGGTCAGCAAAAGCTGATTTTTGTGAGCCAGCCTCTCCAATCCTCACTTGAACACGGTGCCATCCTGAAACCCTCCAGCCAGGCGCAGACCCCAGTGCTGAGGCCTGGAAAGCCCTTCCCACGCACCGTCGGGGAAAGTGACCCAGCAACTCCGTGGCCTGGTTTCACCCCTCCATTCCCACCTTCCCTGGTGGCACGGAGAAAGGAAGGAGGCTTCTTGTCAAAGAGCCCCACGAAGGGCTCACTGCAACGCTGTCACCACCAGCCCCGGGCACATCCTCCACCCCAAAGCCTACACCACACCACGGACTTCGCCGCCAAATCCTTCCTGCCCTCCTCTCCTCTCACGCCAGGCCAGCCACGTGCGCCGCAGGTGTGATCGGCTTTATTTACCCAAGGCAAGGGACAACCAGGAACCCAGCTACGGGTTTTGGCCAACGCGCAGTTGGGCAATAGCAGAGAGGGGTGGCCTTTGATTTTCCACCGCCTGAAGATGCCGTGGCTCAGCGTGGCCTTCCACTTCACGCTCTGCACGTCACTTAAATTTGTTGGAGGGAGGATAAAACAGGAGGACGGCGCGGGGGGAAATCGATATTCTGTTGAACGCGCCGGGCCCATTATTTGTTCCTGATTTATTTATTACCTGCAGGGCTGCTGTTCGAACTGGCATGGCCTGGTTCTTGTTCTGCCTAAGTTTAACCCCCGGTAGACTTTGAAGAATGGCTGATGTGCCCCCCCCACCTCGTGTCACGGCACCCCACGGAAGAAGAGGGAAGGTGCCTTACGGAGCTCAAGGCGGTCAACCTGTGAGGTAGGTAACGTGATTACAATCTGAACAGCAGGATTTATTGGAATTTGTTGCAAAGATGCTTTTTTTTTCCTCTTTTCCTTTTCTGTCTGAACGTGATGAAACGGCAACAGCAAAAGACCAGTGTGATTGGCGGTGACTGATTCCCCATGTGCGTGTTCAAGGCACGAGCAGAGCCTGCCTAGTGCTTTTTAGAGAAAAGCACAGTGTGTCCTGGGAAACCAGAGGGTTTTTTTTTTTTAGTGGCTTTTTTGCAGTCCCTTGGGTGGCTTCCAGACCCGTGCTGGTCCTTCCAGAGACACCTGAAGTCAAAATTCATCTTGGAAGCAGAAATGCTAAGGACACAACCAAAAAACCCCGCCAAGCAGGGCAGGAATTTGAAGGAAACCGCAGGTGGGCTCAACGGGACACAGAAGATGGCTTTTGTCATCTGCTTTTGGGCTGTCCCTTGCTTGAAGGCACGTCAGGTGAGTGTGTCATAGGCCCTTTCTTCTACGCCCCCACGGAGACTGGGATTGTCAGCCCAAACCTGGGCACGCGCTCCTGTTCTCGCACGTCAGAGGTGCCACATCCACGGCCACGCCGTGGGGGAGTCAGAGAGGATGGCGCCAGCGGTTTGAAGTGAGACCTCTCACGCGGAGCCAGGCTAAACCTGTCACAACCCTGCTCGGGCTCACCAAAGGCACCACCCTGAAAGGGGTAAAAAAAGCCCCATAAGAGCTTGAGACGCGAAGGACAGTTGCTCCTGAGTGACAAATAAATAGCAGGTTTGCTGGAAGAAAGCCCTTCGGAATCCAAGGTCCATCGCCCCAGTGCCGCCAGGAGCCTCGTCATGAGATCAGTCTGTAATTATAACTCTTTTTTTTTTTTTTTTAATGAGATTTCTTTTAAAACCAGAAAGAGCTGGGGACAGGGCTTGCAGAGGGCACTTGCCCGCCGCTCCTGCCCTGCCAGTTGATCACAGCGTGGGTTTGTTCCTACGTCCGAGAAGAGGAGAGGCCCCTCGGGAAAGCAAAAAAAAAAAAAAAAAAAAAAAAAAAAGAGTTTCAGCTGCTCTCGGAGAAGTGGCGAACGGAGGCGGCTCCTAGTTCTGGTGCCGCTTCATGTGGAGAGCCAGATGGTCGGAGCGGGAGAAGCACCGGCCGCAGGCGAGGCACTTGAAGGGCTTGGCCCCCGTGTGCTTTCGGTAGTGCCGGGTCAGCTCGTCGGAGCGGGCAAAGCGCCAGTCGCAGCCTTCCCACGTGCATTTATAGGGTTTCTCACCTGCGGGGAAGAGCCACAGGTCACACAGGCCCCCCCGCCCCCGCGCCACGCAAGAGCCTCGCGCTGACACGCGTCTGCCCGGCCTCCAAAAACACCCACCCTCCTCCTCTCAGAGGTGCCCGTCCTCCTTGGGAGGCCCTGGAGGGCACCCAGGGCTGGCCTGAACAGGGCTCGTGGCCACGCTGGTACTTTACATGCCAGGGTTCACTTGCTCACACAGTTTGTAGCCACCAAGAGACCACGTCTCAGCCGCGTGGGCCACCCCCGGCTTTGCTTTCTAGGCTTGGGTTTTCTGTTGGATTTTGGAGCATTTCTGGCTAAAAATTTCTCCCAAGTTTTTTTTGTTTGGTTGGGTATTTTTAACTAAAAAGCCAAAAATCCCTATGGAAGGCGTTGCTGCTCATACAGGTGGGGAGGGGGGGTATCAGGAGGACGAAGTGTTTTACGCCATATATATTTTCCTCAAAGCCTCACATCTCTGAAACCACCATCCAAGGCTCCCTGCCTCCAAGTTCAGCCCTGCGGCAGCGCTCTGTACACAAAACAGTGTGTTTTCTCCAGAGCGTTCGGGTGACGTCACGCCTCTGCCCTCTCCCCTCCTTCCCGCCCACACATACCTCTTCCCAAACTGAAAAATCAATTAAATTGTGCAACCTCTCAGCCAGCTGGGAACTGGGCTGGAAAAAGCCCGTGCCCGCTTTCCAACTCCCTGCGTGCCCGGGTTGTAGAGCTGAACCCTGGCTGCAGCCCTCTCCGCGCATGGGTGTGGTGCTCTCAAATATTAGCCCTCGCTCTTAACAGCCTGAACAAGCAGGCAGAGTTCAGGGAATGTGCTGACTTTCCCGACCTCAAATATTTACCGTTTCATCGGCCAATTGCCGAGCACACCGTCGCGGCATGAATGCACGTACACACGCAGCGTGCATGCACAGGCATGTGTGTCGTGCTCTGACATGCTTCCCGGCGAGCGGCCGTTCCTCCCCGCAGCCTGCGCGCTGGGCGGGCGCTGGGTTTGGCCAGGAAAGAGAAAACATTCAGCCACAGCGAGATCTACAGTCCCTTGCACACACGGGACAAAAAGGAGGCTTTCACCCTTGGAATCCGAGCTATGGACCCTACAACTGAGGGTTTCTGACCGCAAAGTGAGGCTTTGAGCCCTAAAAGAGGGCTACGGACCCTCCAGATGAGGGTTTGGACACTCACGATGCGTCTTGGACACTAAAATGCCTGCCTGGACCCTAGAAAGGAGGCTTTTGAGCCTGAAATGAGGCTTCAGATTCAAAACCTAAAAGCTGGAAAGAATGAGGCTGAAGTCACCATTGATGTGCTTCGGGCTCTAGAAATGAGGCTTTGGAGCATCCGAGTGAGACTTTGGGGCATCAAAATGACACTCAGGGTCCTTCGAATGAGTCTTTGCACCTCTAAAAGCGTAAACCGTGGAATATGAAAGCACAGGCAGGTGAACCTGGAGGAGACGGGGCACCAAGGCCACGTCCTGCTCCTCAAAAAGCCCCTGGAGGGGGAGGAGAGAGGTGTATTTTTTTATGGCTCAGGTAAATAGAGAACTCCAAGTCACTTTACAAGCAGCACGCTGGGGATCTCGGGGGTTTTGCGTTAGCGTGCTAAGACAAAGGCGGGATTTGCACTGTGCAGCCACAGACATTGTCCCAGCCGGGTCACCTGGCTGGGTCAACCCTACCAAGGCCCTTTAGTTTCAAACAATAACAGGTTGATCGCCAGGATAGAAGCAAAAATGCTTTCCATTGTCCCACGAGCTGGCTCCGTCTCCCAGGACAGCACGGCAGGGCAAGCTCAAACAAAGGACCCAAACTGGCATTCCCAGCCCCCCGGGAGGCGGGTGAGCAGCCACCGGGTTATATATTTAATCTCACAATGGCACCCAGGAAATGAATGGTGTCTCCAGGAGATGAATACAGCCCGGCCCATAGCAACGGGCAAACCACAAGAAAAGATCTTGGAGATCACGTACTTCTCAGCCCAGCCGCCATCAGGCGAGAAATCGAGAGAAAGGGCGCTATTAACCCCTCAAGCGACGGAGCTGAAGCGGCACCGAGCGTGCCTAGCGGGCAGGAGCTGGGATGGACCTTGCCGTTGCCACTCCGGTGCCGTGCCCCGCGAGGCCGGGGCCTCCGAAGCAAAACACTGAGGCTTCAAAAACTGGGCACAGACACTCTGAGTCTGCCCACGGGCGGCTCTGGCTTGGATTCCCTTCTTTTTCACCCACCCCACAACACTACCGGTTTTCTTGGCTACTCAGGTCACATCCTCCTTCTCCTCAGTGCCCTCTCACAGCGAGGGAAGTGGAAGGAGGCAAGCACACTGGGATTTCCAGCCCCATTACTGGGAAAACCTGGAAAAACAACTGCGTTGTATCGGGTTCAAAACCTGCCCAAGTTTGCCTGGATGCACCTTTATATCGTGGCTTGTAAGGACGGCGCCTGGCTCAGATGGGTCACGTCTCTGGGCACAGAGCTAAGACCCGTGCTCTGAACGGAAGGGGAAAAGAGATATTTCGTTTTAAAGCGAGAGCCCTGAATACAGACTGCTCATGTGACAAACGCTTATCACCACCCAGCTCTCGGAGCCGGGACAATGTCCTTCCTGTTCCTTTCTTCCACCCCTTCCGTGTTGTTCTCCAGCCCACTCCTACCCGAGCCCTGCCAAAAAAATATTGTACCTCATGCACAAAGAAAAATTCTTTGCTGGCTTGTTCGAAGGGCTGATAAGGCGAAAACAGGACAGAGCCAAGCGCAAGAACTGATTCCCAGCCTCAGGATGGGTTTTGTTCGTTGTTAATAAAAAAAAGAAAAGTGAACTCTGGGCCAGCTTAATTGCTTTCAGTAAGGATCAGCCCTTCTATAAAAGAGATTTATGAGGGCACTGATGGTTCCTGGACTACCTGAGGATCTGATAAAAGTTTCAGGTATAATAAATGCCTTAATGAGAAGGCCTGTGCTTGAATGCACAACGGCCACTGAGCTAGGCTTACCGCGGGGTAAACCTGGTCGTGGTGGGAGTGGTGGGAGCTCCTCTGTGCCAGTGACCCTGTTTACAGCAGCAAGGGCAGCCCACAGCCCCTTTACCCTCGGGAATGAGGGCACAGCCCTTCTGTACGTGAATTCGAGCCCTTCTGCACGTGTATTCGGCAGCTCCAGCGACACACGACTGGCAGCTGCTGAGGGGACGAGAGCTGGGCACGAGTGGTCTGTGTGGCGGGTACACAAGGGGATAAGAGGGGTTCCTTCCGCTCCTCGGGAGCCACAGGGGCGCCTGGCACAAAAGAGGCAAGCCTTATCTCTTCAGAAGTCTTATATACCGTCCACACGCCCTTACGCAAGCTTTCTGTAGGCTAAGCAGGATCAGACCTGGCTAGGATTTGGGAGATCTCGAAGGAAGAGCTCTGACAGAGGTTTTGGGGGCACCTCCTCCTCCCAATCCATCGACTCGAGACCCTCAAGGACTTCTCCTAAATTCTAGACCATCCTTCCAGAAGGCAAGCAAGCGCCCACAGCAGCGTAGAGTCGCTCTAAACCAGCGCAACCATTGGACTTTTTTTTTTAACGTTAACATCAACAGACTTAACTGCGCTCCTCACCCCAATAACCACCCGAGATCGAGGTCATCAACTCGGCTACACGATCACCGTCGTTAACGAGCACAGTACAAAGCTGGCAGAGCTTCCTGATGATGTGGTGCTCTTACCTGTGTGAGTCCTCTGGTGTGCCTTCAGGTGGGAGCTCTTGGTATAAACTTTTGAGCAACCTGCAAAAAACAGAGAAGACACAACTTCCCCCCGTGAGAAAGGGGCCCTTCCTCAAACAAATCCAGCACATTTATATTTGAGGTTAGGGACAGAGCGGGCCTGAAAAGCACTCTGGGTAACAGCATGCAAATAAACCTGGCTATACCCGTTTTGTTTCAGCAGTAACTAAAGAGCATTTGTTCTCCAAAACAGACAGACCTCTACAACACTCCACCTTTGGCCACACCATCCTGACACCCACGGGCATTGTGCTGGGAGCTGGGGAAGGGTCAGGCATAGACTTTCAAATCCCCCCCCTTTCTCAACAAGTTTTTCGAGGCAGGATGAAAACATTAAATTCACCACCGTTAGCTGCTGGCTTTGTGCTGCTGTCCGTCTTTCTGGATTCCAGACGTAACGGCTATCACTACTGCAAGACTGGGGAGAAGATGTGTTTTGTAACAGTCCCAGCCCCAGTAGATGTGGCAAAGCTGTTCCAGGAAGCAGGAAAGACTGCAGGCACACTGTGGAGCCACAGCTTGGCTTTCAGGATCCAGAATAAGGCCAGTGGGAAGTTTTTTTTCAGAAGAGCAGCAACAACAACGGGTTTAATCCAAGAAAGGCTCCTGACAGAAACGCCGTGACTTTGGCCAAAGGTTTGTCAGGTGTCTCGAAATGAATCATTGCTGGTTCCTCGTTTTAGTGAGATAAAGCTTAGAAAAGCTTCTCATGCTGCCTTTACGGCCCCGCTTCGTTGTGTTTTGACACGTACATTAAAATACGAATTTGAATTTTTATGACCTGCATAAGCAACATCATAGTCATATTTTTCATCCCAGTGTTTCCCCACAGCCTAAAGAAGCCTCTTGCAGGAGATGAGCTCTCCTTCCTGCGCTGCTCAGGAGGTGCAGGAGCAGCTAGGTGCCTTTCCCCTCCCCGTGGTAAGAGGGATAAGGGTTGGGGACCTGGTTCAATTTTGCTTCCGAGGCTCTGAAGCCTCGGAGGTCCCTCACACTTGGGAGAGAGAGGAGTATGCACAAGACCAAGGACTGGGCTCAGAAATGAAGCCAGTTGAGCACCCAGAGCGGTTTCCAAACCCAGAAGGAGCAGCACAGAGAAGCCAGAGCACGGCACGGCCGAGTTCCCCACGGACCCCCAGAGGAAAAAGTGGCCGGAAACCTGGGTTGGGGCTTTGCAATCGCGACGTTCCCTTGTTCATCCAGCTACTGGCGGGAACGCGGCGTGCCTCCTGTCGCTTCCTCACGTCACGGAGACCTGCTGCCCCTGCCATCAGCCCTGACTGGTTTCACCTCTAGCTGAACCTCGGTGTGAAGGATTAGAAGAAGCCCTCCTCTGTCTCTGCACGTACGCACTACCGAGCCACCCGGTGTTTACTCAGCGCAGGTTGTTGTTCTTTATTTTTTTTTTACACCACAGATACGTTCCTGCCTTCCCATGCAGGCCAAAACCCCGGCCAGTTTTGCCTTGGTAATGCGTCCTGCAGGATGAGACTCTTGCTCTGACGAGAGTGGTCCACTCACATCCTTAATCTGTCTCCCACTGTGACCAGCAGAAGGTAAAAAACTCAGCACGAGCCCTTAACCACTTAGAACACGGGTGCAGCTTCTGGCTCACAAAGTCCCTAATCTGCAGGTTGCCGGAGGGTGGGAAGGTGTCAGCGCAGAAAGATCTCTCTAAAGATGTCCTATTCTTACGTACTTCCTCGGGTCGCTGCTGGAGACAGGATCTGGGCTAGACAGGCCTCCAACCTGACCTACTACAGCCACTCTTGTGCCACGGAAAGAGCGCATAAATCTTGCAGGAGGCAGTTAGGAAATGACTTTCCTCAGTTCACACACCCCCATGGGAAAACTGTTTGCTAATCTCCAGCAGCTCAATGGCTGGGGCTCGGCCCAAGAAGTGGGAGGTGTGTGTCCCTGCGCAAGGACTGGCGATTTGCAAGCCCTCACGCTGCTGTCACTGGGGTTTCTCGCCAGGGACATGACTGCTTCTCTCCCGCGCGGCACGAATGAGAGTTTGCAGCTGTGGGTCCCACAAGGTCTCTGTGGACAGTGCAGGAAACCCTGCAAGATCTCCTCGTGCCAAGGTCTTTAGGTGGACATGCTCATGCAATGAGGTGACACACAGGGACCAGCTTCAGCCCTGGGCTGATCCTGACCCTGAAATGCCTTTCCACGCCATCCTGATGCAGTACGTGAAGCCACTGAAGGAGACGACACAGAGACATTCAGCTCATGGCCTCTTTGGAAGAAGAGAATTGGGGCTACAGAGGGACACCATGAATGCAGCCTATGGAAATTACTCGATGGTTTGCCACCCAGTATGGGAGAGTGGGAAAGGAAAAGCCAGTGAGAAAGCCAGCATGGTTTCAGCCATGGAGAGCACGTGGCTGCTCAGCATTAGGCAAGACCAGAGCGAAGCGGGCAGCTAAGGCAGCAGATTCCCAGGAGCGTCCCTGTGCTTTGCAGGAGCTCGCTGCCTCTCGGAGTCAGGCTTGCTTTTGCCAGAGTGTGAAGAGGAAAGGGAAGGAGAGGCGAAAAAAGCATCAGCTAGCACGGGCAGGATTGACCTCTTCTACTCCCTTGGTGGTGGTAGGAACCCCACTTCCCTGGGGCTCTCCACCCAGCTACACACCTCCCTTCATCATGCAGACGAAGAGATTTCAGGTTAAACTTCTGGTATCCCCCAGCCTCAGTGTGTTGAGACACACACACAACCCCACACACCCCCCCCAGCCAAGCCAGTACATCAACCACGAGCCTACCTGGGTAGTCACAGTGATGGATCCTCCTTTTCTCCAGCTCAGGGTTGTTGCGTCTGTTGTATTTGGGGGGCTGCATGACAACGTGCCCTTGGGAGAGGGTGCCAAGGCCATTGGGGACGGGGGGGACCTGGGATGACTGGACCAACTTCAGTCCAAAAGTGGCTTCATAGGATGGTGGGGGAGAGATGGTGTTGATGAGCTCGGGTTGATTTTCTGGGCTGCCAGGCTGTGAGTTGGGGGGCGAAGGGGGCAGATTCACCCCCGGAGCAGGGTAGAACTGCCCTGAGATGTTGAAGTTTCCCTGTCCCTGGGAGACGTGCGGGTACTGCTTCACTGGCCCTCCTGGCTGGACAGCTCGGTGGACCACACTGGACATGGTGTTCCCTGTGGACATGGTAACACCACTGAGGCTGTTGATGGCCGTGGTGCTGTTGGAGGAGGACGTCAGCGTGGTAATGTCAGCGCTGCCGTTGCCGAGAGGCATCTGGTAAAGCTGGGATTGCTGTGGGTTGGCGGACAAGGGGATCTCAGAAGGCATCTCCTGCTTGATGAAGATGTTGTTCACTGCCACGGACTGGGGCATGCTGAAGACACTGGTGAAGTCGGGCAGGGTCTGTGTGGAGCCCGAGGCAGAAGAGCAGGGCTGGGCAAAGCTGGTGCCGGGCTCTGTTTTGATCTGTGGGAAGGGTGTCATGGGTTTGGGTGGCCGGTAAAGTCCAGTGCGCAGGTGCGTCGTGTCTGGCAGAATCACGTTGATGTTCACGCTGTAGGGGGTCGAAGTGGGCTTCTCTGTGGAGAAGAACTCGTCCACCACTGAGGCACTCTCCCGGCGGTACTTCTTGTCGGGTATCATTGGGATGGGTGGGACCTCACTTGAAAGGTACTTATCCATTTCGGACCGTGCCTATGGCAAAAAGTACAGAGAAGGGAACCTGTGAGGGGTGACCTTGACGCACTGGTGGTAGGAGTCCAACGTTCAACAGGTATTTCGGCTAGCAGGAAATCGGGAGAGCTGCAGGAACGGGCCAGGAGTCACAGGCTGCGATAATTTAGCGTCAGTCTCTGACTCAGCCAGACTCCCCAGGAGTGAATCACTGTCTTCTATCCCACTTCCCTCCTACCTATCAGCACTGGTAACAAAGGGTAAGCTAGGCAGAGAAGGCAATTATGAGAGAAATATGGCCTGATAAAGAAGAGCCAAGCTTGAGATACAAAGCTTTGGTCCCAGAAACAAGAGAATTTAACACTAGAAACGGGATGAAATCAGAAACTCTGCTCCAATCAGCCTCGTGCTTAGGGCACGTTGGATCTGCAGCCCACCTTAGACATGCTGACGCTCGTCTCCTTTAACCTCCTTAACAGCCTGAGGTGTATTGCATTTTATTCTAGGACAACATCTTCAGTTAACTGAGAATATTCTAGGATGACATCTTTAATTAATTGAGAATAATTTGGGCTATAGCCCTAGAAATCTAAGCGATGTTGCCACTAATTCAGTGGACTGTGAGCCCAAAATGGAGACTGCCAGGCATACTGTTACTATCTTGTCTTGCTAAAGTGACTCAGCCCTCACCTAACCTTTGGTTTCGTTCTAGTTTTGTAGAGCTGTTTTTACAAGTCTGGGTCCTCCGAGCTAACAGGACCTCTAGCTCAGACAATCACCGCTTGCCAGGTTTCTTCCCCTCCTGGCTCATGTCTGATGTGGCATCCCACTGGATCCAGGCCCAACAATTCAGCAACCTGATGGAGAAATCCGCTAGGAAATTCATCCCCTGGCGTTTGATGACTCAAGTTCTGCTCTTTGTGGTTAAAGATACCAGCGCTAATGCTCTTCTATAAAGCTACAGCCTTTAATTATGTGGTTATCCATGTGTCAAGCTCATTGCAAAGCCCTCATAGACTCATTCATATGTAGAGGAGCTGGCAAAACCACCAGGTTTCCCTGGCAGAGCCTACAGCGCACTTCAGGAGAGCAAGCTGATCTCACCCCACCCGCTGCACGCTTGAGCCGAGGGTTTTACAGCTCTGAACTATGTCACTGGAGTGCAATGGGCCAAAGTCATCCCTGCTGCAACTTCATTGCTCTTAACAAAGCTGGACTGGACCCAAGAGATTTCCTCGCCCTTTCCAGTGAAACATATTACCTGTGCTTCCAGCTAATTCAAAGAACCTTTGCACCTCTGCAAGCCATACTGGCAATGCATGGGTAAGCTGGCTTCCACCCAAATACAGGTATGTGCCACAAATACGCCCTCTCCTACACGAGTAGAAGCTCAGAGCAGCCGGATTTGGAAGTCCTACACTGCACTGGAACTGAGCACACTGCACTGGGACTGTGTTTTCTACGCTGTGCTTGCCGCGCTGGTGTGTGTACACGCTGTGCTGCAAATCCTATCCACCCTCATCGAACCTGCAGGCCCTGAAAAGTCCCCGCCCTCATGAAAGGAAGCTTCGTGTTGGCACTACAAGCTCGCTTCGTGTCACATCCTCACCTAACCACCTCTGCCCAAGGCAGCGCTGCCTCCAGCAACACCCCCTCCATCACGCTCCAGCGAGGAAACCCTCACTCAGGCATACCCTAAAGCTAAGGCATGAGGATCAGAGACCCCCAACTCAGCCCTTGCAGACCAGTCCAAAAGCCTGATTTCCCCTCTGCTCCCCCCCTGCACTGTCCAACTTGGGTTCCTGCCCAGGGAGAACCACGGCAAAGCTTGGCAGGGGAACCCAGCGCGCTCCTGCCCGGTGCACCCACACTGGCACCGTGCTGTTACCCTTGGGAGCCAGCTTGCTCTAGGCAGTACCAGAGGCTCCGAATGCCGTACATACCTAAGCAATGAAACGACCCACTTGCCAGGAGTGGGGGCAGGGGGAAGGTGTTGGATGCCTTTTACTTCTATACTTCCCTTATCTCTGGCATTTAACTTTCTCACCTTCAGTTCCCAAGGGAAGGTCTCCCCGCCACAACTCCAGTGGGTCCTTATAGGGCAGGTGACCAGGCAGGTATATTCAATGTAAAAAAGCATGGAGGCCCCAAATTTCAGATCCAAAACCTGCATTCCCAACCACCATCCCACTGCCTGGCCCCCTGTTCAGTGTCTCCCAGCCTCCTTCTCTCCCATAACCACCCCTACCTGCAGAGCAAATTTGTCTTCATGTTGTTCCATTAAAGCCTGACAAATCCACTCCTGACCCTGAGCAGACCCAGGGTCCTGGGGAAAGGGGACGTTAAGGGGCAGCTGGGCGGTGGACCAGTCCATAGCTGCAGCCCCACTGGTGTGTGCGGGGCTGGGACGTGAGGAACCCTGGATTCCAGAATCCAGAATGCTGTGGCACCGCTGGTGGTGTCACAGGTCCCACGCCACCCCAAGGGCCCCAGTGCCCTTCGAAGTGGGTCAAAGGGGCATTTTGTTTGTTTGTGGCCCAGCAGTGCCTAGCAACCCAACTCTGCTCCGGCGCTGCTGGGTGCTGACACCTAATACCAAGCCGTTTCCCTCAGCACCTCCCAGCCAATGCTCGATCCAAAAACCGACTCCTGGGCCCAGGGTCAGCACAAGTGGGATGACCAAGCGCTGACACGTCTGGGCGGGATCCAGCTCCAAGTGTCCTGAACGCAGGTGTCTCCATCTGGCTGTCACTCACGGCTCCTTTCACAGTTAACGGAGACACACAAGCCACGGAAGAGATGGCTACACGGGTTCCCCGGGTGGCTTGCACAGATGGAGACGCCACGAGCGGGAGGAACACACCAGGAGGCAGCAGAGGTGCCGCCATGTCCTCGCCGGTGGATCCGAGTGGCCTGCGCTGGGGGCCGGGTGGGTGGGTGGGAGGCATGGAAGTCCCAGCTCCATCTCTCAGGGGCTTTAGAGGTACCTCTCACCGACGGGGACAGGAGCATGCAGAGGGAGAGAGATGAGGAAAGCGCTTCACCTCGAGAATGAGCGGCGGCATCCGCTGTTCCATCCTCATCGGGTGCAGCTGCGGGGGCAGACAGGGCTGGGTTAGTGGGGCGGCCTCCCCCAGGGCCCAGCCACCCCCCGCCATAGGCCTCCCCAACCACCCCCAGCCATTAAGGGCCTCGCCCCCACCCACCCACCCACCCTGCTCTCCCCCAGCCCCTCGCAGCCCCCAGGGCTTCGAGCTGTTGGCGGGCAGGTCCCTGTCGCCATCACCAGCATCTCCTCCCGCCCAGCACCCCGTGACAGGGAGGCAGATGATGGCTGCCTGCAGGAGGAAAATGGAGGTCATCCCTGCGCAGGTTGGGCGGGCTGAGGCCTCGCCTGCTCTTCTTGCGGCCTCCGAACCCCCGTCCCTGTTTCTGCGCGTGAAGCCAGGATTGGGGAGCCTGGGGGAGGTGGGGCGGCCGCCCCCACCCCGTGCCATGGCCCACAGCCAGTCTGGTTTTATGTCTTCATCCTCCCCGAGGGGCAGAGCGGGATCTGCCGCAGCGTTTGGAGCTGGCCCCAGGAGTTTGTCCTCTTGGTGAATCTGGGCAGCAGCTCAGCCAGGCTGCAAGGTTTGGTGGACTCTGGGCTTCTCACGGGGAAAGAAAAGGTAGTCGAGAAACACAGAGCTTTCCAGAAGGAGGCTTTGAAGCATGGCGCAAAGACCTTCAGGGATTTCCATCCCTGTCAAACCAGTAAGTTGTCCCAGTTCCCATGGGACTCCCATCTACAAAGGCTACCTTAGGGTCAGCAGAAACATCCAGGCTGTGTCCTGGGGACAGGCTGGAAACCACCGGAGCAGGCATCAAGGCTGAGCCCGCAACACTCGCTCACACAAGTCATGCATGAGGGTTTTTTTTGGTGCAGATCTGGGGCTGAGGCTGTGCCAAGCCACAGCACCCACTGCAGAATGGGGACCCACCACGAGGTGCTGTGATAGCCCGGAGACACCACGCTCAACTGCATGCCCAGGGCCTCAGGCACAACTGCCCTCCTCTGCCCAACATCTAACAAGCTCCCTGTGCCACTGGCCACGGCGTCTGCAAGAACACGGGTATAAGCAGCTTTCCTCAGGAAAGCCATGCCACCAGGGCTCAGGCGGACCGTGCTTCCTGGCAGAAGTGTGGCAGCACCACAAGCTAGATCCAGCCTCTCCGAGGTGAAGCTCTCAGCATCACACCGCTGCCAGGCTCCTACAAACAGAGGACTTGGGGGAATCCCACCATCTCAGCCATAGGAGCAGGTACCCCAGCCACCCCTGGCAGCAGGGTCCCCAGGGACCTCCTCTGCAGTTTGCCTTCAGCTGGCCCATTCCCGTACTTGGCAATCTCCAAGGTGGAAAGACTTTGCCAGGACTTAAATCTCCTTTATCATGCCCTGTATGCACTACAGTGTGCTTGCAAATGTCCTGTATGCCTCTCTTCTCTGCCTTGATTCCCCCCAACTTCCCACAGAGGGCTGAGGGCTCTTCTCAGATCTCTCACCCAGACCTGGATCCCTTCTCCAAGGTCAGTGCCCAAAATGGGCCATCCAGCACCAAGTAAAGGGGAAGAGTTATCTCTCCAAATCCCAAACCAGTACTTAACTGCCTTCTGTGCGTTCAGCATCAGCCTGTCCCTCATTCTCATTCCACATCCTTCTCCTGCAGCTGCCACTGCCTGCTCGCTTCCATTGTGCCCATTTCCTCCTCCACTAGCACTAGGTTTCACCCTAACCTCTACCATGTCTCCGGTCCAACAAGGTTGTGGTGAAGCCTTTTCTCGCCCTCCCAGTTTAGGGTCATGCCGACACTGTCAGGCTGGTCAGTCAGACCAGCAAGGCTAGAAACCAGCCGAGGCTTTCCTCTCTCTCACAGAAAACCAGCAAAACCAACTCAATGGACAAGTTTTCCCATTTTTAGGGTGTTCATATTCTGGGAGTTGTGTCTAGATGGAGGATGTTCCTTGCAAGGCCACGACAGACCATAGAGCCACATGGCCTTGAGAGGATGGGTGCCAAACAGGCTGGGGATGCCGAGAGCTACCATTCCTGGAGGGCCGCTGGTCTCCATGAGGTCTTCATGCCTGGAAGCATGAGGAGGTGCCTAAACATGAAATCTCCAGGTCAGAACTACAAGTGTTTCGGGGTTGAAAGCTGTGTCACACCCCCCACCACCAACAACTGGAACAAGCAGCTTCAGAAGCACCTACATACTTCAGCTAAGCTCCTTCGCCGGTAATGCTTGAGCCTGCAAGTGGTGGCCGAGCTGCTGGATCCCTCATTTTGGGGTCAACCACCCCAGGAGACCAGCAAAACCCTCTGCTCTGCCAGCCGGCTGCATTCAAGACCTGCCATGGTAAGCAGCACAAACACAAAGGAAGCAATTGAGGGCAAAGCGGGCCCCACCAGGAGGAAGCCCTGTAGACACTGGATCTCTACAGGCTCCTCAGCCAGCCCCAAGCAGGTCCTGGCAGCAGGCTGCAGCCCTGCCTGGGGCGGCTCCGGAGAGGGCAGCTGAGGACACTCAGGCTCACATGAGACAGCAATGACCTGGAACATCAGCCCATCCCTTCCTCCCTGTCTGCTAGCCACAGGCAGGGAATTAACCATTTTCCTGCCTTTTTGAGAAGGACTGAACATATCACGTAGCCAGGGAGCTCGGCTCATCTCAATACTGCACTAGATACCCACCGTGACTTGATGGAGAAAGCCTCCAGGGCCTTCTAGCTGAAAAGCCACTAGGTCTTTAGTGGGTGCAGTGGCCCAGTTTCCCCTACAGTCACTAGCAATGCCATCTTTGCAATCAGCAGAGATGAGGATGAGACACGAGGTCTGGAGGCGGGCATGCTCCAGACTCCACCAACTGCACGGACAAGGGCTCCAGCAGCCATCGTCGGAGTCATAGGTCAGCAGCTCAGGCAAAAAGCGAGCAAAGGGGAGAGACAGGCAAAGCAAACATCAATAAAACTTCTGCGAGTTTAGAGGTGTCCAAACTGGGATCTTTGGCCTGGCCAGGAAGGGAAAGCCAGTAAGAACAGACTTTCATATAATAAAAGCATTGAACTCCTGCAGTATTTTCCCCTCAAAGTCACAGTACCTATTTCTGACCACAGAGGAGGGTTTTTTCAACTTGCCAGAGAAAAGAAAGCCAAAAAAAAAAAAAAAAAACCAAAAAAAAACAAGCAGGAAAAGGAAAGGGGTTAGAACAAGCACTTTGTCCACTCCAGACAAGGCCATTGGACACCAGTTTGTGCACTGGACCAGCAGGGCCGTGTTAAACTCAGCGCTGGCACATCCGAACCGGGGACCTGGCGAGTAAAATTCCCTGGAGGGCAAGACAACCTCAGCAGCCTCTGCATGAGCTGTACGTTGTGAAGCACCCAGCCCTGTGAAATCAGCAACAGCCCAGCCCTGCAAGCCAGTCGCTCGATGAAGAAAGCCGACAACGAAGCCCCGCTTCCCCCAGAGTGGATTCTCCTGTGGCTACTAAGTGCCGACATGAGTCTTCCCCCTCTACCTTCTACCAGTTTTCGTAAATCCTGCAGGAACCTCCTGCCTTGGAGACCTCTATCCCTCATTCAGATATGGCCAAAGGCAGGGTGAGGCGTTATCAGGACATCGATCAATACACGCAGGATCCAAGACAAACATTGCTTGGGAGGACACAGGAGGAAAAAAAAAAAGGCACTTGAGCCAACCGTGCCCCTTTTGCCAGCGATTAACCACGAGCATCGTTAGAAGCGCTCTAGGCACTGCAGGCTGTCGAGGCAGGAGGCGGGACGTGTCTTTCCCATGATTAAACGCTTTCTAATCTGAAGTTGATAAATAACAAACCGCCATAGAAACATCAGATGTTGTCACCACACGGGCAGCAGCAGAGAACAAGGAGAGAAATCAATGTTTGCTAAACAGGCAATGAGCTTGTAAAGTTGGCAGAGGGAGCGGCTTGGGGGGGGGGGGGGGAAAGTGCTCGGAAGGGGGTGGATTTCTTCACTACTTGGCAGCGTTGAGCCCTGCGTTAGCCCCTGCCAGGCCTGCAGCCCCCTCCCCTCACCTTACTCTGCAATGCCGGGAGGCATCCAGCCCGCTTGCCCCCTTCCCAGCTGGGTCTCAGGCTCTTGCTCAGGCCACGCTGTGCTGGTCACGGAGGCAAAGAGTTTTCGGGAGAGGGGTGCGAGCGAAACGCCAGCTTCGCCCGTGCAGGTCAGCCCGCAGCACGACCCGGTGACGCGGGATGGGGGAACTCCAGGTGGAAGGGGAGCCCCTCCTCGGGGCGAGGGACCTTCCCCGAGCACAGGCGGGCGTGGGACAACAGTCGTGCCTGTTGTGCGGGCCCTGGGATTACCGAGCACAGCCTCTTTCTCATAGATGCACCTGCATGAAACTCCAGCCTCCAAGGGAATCAGCAAACAATGGGGAGGATAATCATCAATCAAAAACCATGGCAAGTACCTGGCAGTGCCCCTCTAAAGGCACACATTATAAATAGACCGTATTTATATACAGATTTGGTTCAATATCAGCATTTATTGTCTCCTAGTTAAATATTGACCTGAGTAAATATTTGTTTCTCTGATCATTTGGTTTTGATATTGACCTCGATCAACGTTATTTTCTGTTTGTTCCTCAAATCTTCTGGAACTCTCTGCAAAATGGGATTAGCAAAGAAACCCCCAGGACTCTTCCTTTCAAGTACACACAAACGTTTCGCTGCTGTAAATAACAAAGCACCGTTGCAGGCAGCAGGGCCAAACTCTGCGCTCATGGGGGTGGGTGCTGGGCTGCAGAAGGCCCCAGACGGCCTCGCCTGCTTGCTCTACCTCCAAGAGATTAGGAGCAACTCCAAGGAACTAGTGCTGCCCTCGAAGCATTCAGCTGCGTCTGCGTTACACGCGGTGGGGCAGGGTTCATCCTCACGAGATTTGGCCACCCGGGAAGTGGGCACCTAAGCTGAAGTCCCTGTGCAAGCTCTTGCTGGAGAAGGCTGCCAGAGGTGATCTATCCCACCAGCTTTCCATCCTGAAGCTGTCACACCTTTCCACCTACGAGAGCAGCTCCTGGAGCAGGACAAAGGTACACCCTTTCTCCAGGTTTCTGCCAGGAGCTCATGGATCGACCAGGAGCTGAGCCACACTGCTCTGGAGGGTTATTCTGCTACCCTTTTCTGCCCTTGTGTTTGAACTCCCCAAGGTAATTATCACCTCTCAGAGACAAGGAATTTCCTTGGGGCCAAGAGTCACCATCAGGGCAGATGTGGGCAGCTGGGAGGTTGGCTGGCCTCTGGCTGACCCAGTAGGCAGCAGTGTTTCCAGCAGACATGCTGACTCTGTTAGCTGTTCCTTTCCTCCGACAACTGATAAAGACTCACTCAAAGGCCATCCACCCTGGCTATTTATCACAGAAATCGTGCCACTACCGTCAGCAATCCCAAAGGCCAAAGAAACCAGGAAAAACACCCTCATCCCAGTCCAAGGCCAAGTGCCTGGAAGAGGAGCATTTTGGAGCAGCCAGGCCCCCAAAGAGCAGCAGACACCTTTCAGAAAATAAAGCTATAAATGGACTGAAAAACAACTAGCAGGGTAGACCTTGGAGATACTGAGCTTGGAGAAAGCTCTGGCCCAGCTCTACCACCTCTAGGCTTTGCTGAACACAGTGGCCATTCAGCCCGTCTGGCCTTGGACTGGTCTAGGCAGGGGTGGGGGGTCCCAGGTTGACATTAAAGTAGCTCCACACTGGTTTCCCCTCTCACAGCACTACCAAGCACAGCCTCGTCGCCGGACGGAGCCCCAAGGCAGGTGAGGAAACGGGGACAGCCCGTCTCTCCTCACCCATTGCTCCCCGCTCTGCCCAGCAGGAGGGCAGCTCTCTTAAAGCGTGGGAAGGGACGACACGAGGACTTGAGGGAGTCGCGCCTTCGTACGCAGCTTTCTATTTCTGAGCTGCTCTTGCTCAGCAAAAGGCCGGGGTCAAGCCCACCAAAGCCAACTGGAGGCTTTCCATCAAGATAAGTGGGCACCCGCTGTTGGAGGCAAGAGGCTGGGTAGGACTTTTGGTGTGAGCTGGTACAGCCATTTGGATGTTTTTTTTTTCTGGAAAGATGAAACAACCTAATGTTATTTCAACTCCTGGAAGATCAGGAGGCTTGGAGCTACTTCAGCCCCAGCCAAAACACGCAGGAACTCAAGCGTTCTCCCGGGTTGTGCGTGTGTACAAACAAATGTTGAATTGGGCTAGCCATACAGCTCCTGCCAGCACCACGAACTAGAAGCAGGCCCACCTGCAGCTCCATTTCTCCTCCTCGGTTGCAGCCTCCGCTCCAGCCCACCCTCTCCCCTGAGTCTGAGAAGATGGAGGCTCTCCCATGTCACCATTCCGCAGCGTGACCTGGACAAATAAACCACTTGGTTTTAGCTATTGGGTGGCCATAGGACACTGGCCTTGTCCTTGAGCCTTTCAGCTCCCCTCTGGTTACACATCTGTGCCACGGGTCCCGAACCGAGTGTGACACGGCTGTTAGAGCTCATAGGGAGCTCCCCCAGCTGGGTTTTGGGTGGGATTCATTCCACCTCGCTCAAACCATCTCAAAGCTCACGCTCATCACCTCGCCTCCTCCGACCAGAAGAAAAGCAGCACATTCCCAGGGCAGGGTCTGACAAAGGCAGGGTGAGTCATCTGCTGCTTGCTGGGGCTTGCGAAGTCCTCCTGGCATTCAGCAAGTGATAAAACAGCCCAAAAAACCTGTTCTTCCCAGTACAACGCGCAAGGCAGATCCAATACCCCATGCACGTCTGGGAAAAGCGAGGTCAGGTTTCACGTGCAGGCAGCAAATCCCACCGTCCTTGTGGCCCTCGACTTCCTCGCCAAACCAGTTAGGAAAACAAAACAAAACAAAACAAAACAAAACAAACCCTAAGGCAGGTGAAAACATTGTGTTTGAACAAGTAGGTCTTTGGGCCAACATCTTTCTTCCAAGCTTGCACAGCACCTAGCACGGTACAAGGCCAAGGAGATACCGCCAGAATCAGGGACCGAGGGGGACGTCGGAGCAGGTCTGCCTGCTGCAGCCCCTTCTGCCACGGATGCTACCCTGTGTATTTCCTAGCGTCTGTGCCGCTGGGAGGGTCCTTCTGCTAGACTGGGACCAGAGAGCCTCAAAGAGTTCCCTCAGGATCCACTCCCTTCAGCTTAAACCCTCTCTTTTCCACCTTTCCCCTGTATAGAAATAAATCACCAATCGGTCTTAATTAAGAGAGAACGATTATGGCACAGGCCGAGAACAGGCAATTGACAGTTCCCGTGGAGAAGGCACCGAGCCCTGGAGAAGCTCCAGCCAGAGTGTTTTGGAGCCTGGGGTTTGCCAGACACAAGGGCTGTGACACTCGTCGTGTCACCCAGAGGTGATGTCAAACCATCAGCCCAGCGAATGATTTTGAGTTCTCCCACGACGCACAAAAACCCCTCACACTGAGAGCTGCTCAGAATGAAACGTTGCGTTCTGAAGCAGCAGCATCTCGAACGACCAGTTGGGTAGGGGGGATGCCCCAATTTTCCAGTTCAATTTAACAAACTTGCGTCATCTCTACATTTTAGAGAACTCCATCGAACCTTCTCCTCATTGAGAGAAGGATTTTCACCTGAATATATTCAGCCACCCCGGGGTTCAGCTCCCTAAGCCGTCCTCGAGGAGCAGCAAAATGGCAAATGATAATGTCGTAAAGGCAGTATTAACATGATGGGCTGGGTTGGCCGGCGAGCAGGCACCCACACATCTCTGCCCTCTCCAGGATGAGTCCAGATCTGTCAAACAAATTGCCTTAGATGTGACAGACGTGATAACCAATGGATAATATTCTTTCCTCCAGCAAGTGGTAAGTACCTGTGTTTTCAGACCGACTACACTGGGACCAATTTCTTGCCATTCTCTCCTCCTGCGTGTACTGGAAATACTACAAAGGGCAAGGTCATTACGTGCATTTTCATACTTGCCAATCCTGTCCTTGGTGGAAACCTGAAGGTCCCCATTGCATTTAAAAAAAAAAAAATTAAAAATAATAACTTTCAAAGAATTCTCCAAGCATTTCTGAACTTAATGAAAGATTCTTTGTTTGAGTTTCCATCTGAGTTTGGAAGGGGTTGAACCTCTTTGATGTGGTAAACAGCCCATGGGGGGGGGGGGGGGGTTGAGAGTTTTCATGCTAGCTCAAGTTCTGAGAACATCTGAATTGTAAACATTAGTTATCCAATCCCCAAACACCAACTGTACCCTGTGACTCATGTAATTCACCAATGGAGCACAAGAAAAGCAAATATTCTAATCAAGGGGCTCAGCTAACAAGACGGTCGTAAGTGTGATTATTTGCAGTGGATGGGTTAGATAAAAGAACTCACTGGACCAGGGAACGAGAACGAAATAGCGTAGGTAGCTGACCAAACAGGTTTGAGAGGGGAAAATTCACAGTTGATGATGCACCAGCCAGAAATGCATTACCCTAGACCTTCGTGAGTAACTTCAGATGACTGTGTTTGCTTCCCACACACCGTTCGGGAAGAGCGATAAAGGGAAATCCGTTGCATTTATTATGGAGTCGGAGTCCCCTGCTCATTTCCTCCCTTAAATACCTGCCTTTGCAGCGCTCAAAAAAAAAAAAAAACCCAACCAACCAACCAAACCCAACCAAAACCCACCCCACAACGTGCTTTTCCAGCTCGTTGGCAACCTCTCCCGTGTCGGCGAGTGGAAGAGAGGTTCCAGCGAGGGCTGCGCGAGAGGACAAGGAACAGCCCACCTGTAATCTGCTCTCTTTCTCGGCGCTGTCCCTTTCCCTCGCTCCCCACCTTGCCGAGCCAAACTTCCCCCACGCGGAACAATCAGCCTTTGTACCACCCGGACAAAGCCATTGTGCTCCAGCGAGCTCAAAGTTCGGCCAAGCCGTTTCATCCTACACCTCGTCTGCTTCCAGCAGCACTTGCGTGCGCGCACACACACACACATACACGGGGGTTTCGGGGGATTTGGAAAAATAAAAGAAACACGGTGGCTGGGATCCCCTCACCCCCAAATTTTGCCAGTCTTTGGCTCACTGGTAACACTGGTTTCGTCCAAAGCCTGCTGAGCAGGAGCAAGCTCCCCGCTGACTTTGGACCCGCTCCCACCACGGGATCTGATCTGCAACGAGACCACCGCCACCTCGACACAGGGCTGCGGCGGCGGGCGGGCGTCCTGCCTGGGGACTCTCCCTGAGGGTCCTCCCGCAAGAGGAGAGGGACAAATTCACCCTTTCTGGGGACTCCAGCTTCGTTTCCCGTGGCCCCATGTACACCTACCAAGAGGAACCCCATCAGACTTGCAAATCTGCGGGCTGGTCCTGAAAGCATCAGGCCCCAGCTAATCCCAAAGCAAAACAGCCCGAAAGGATCCCTGCCCTCCTGAGATCCCTCTAGCCAGAGGCCACGCAGGGCTCAGCCCCACCAGCTGCCAACCCACCATCTCGACTTGTGCTGAGGGGGACCAAATGAGCCCGTTCCTCCTTGCCCAGCCTTTAACTTGACATCTCCGCGTCACCAGTTTCTTGCACACCCCTCGAGCCTGCCCAGGCTGCTGGCACCCTTTGAAAATTGCTTCGGCGCGGCGTTCTGCACACCTCTGCGGAACACACGGACGTTTTTGAACCCTTCTGCAAAGCCAGGAGGACCCCAGAAGACGGAACAACCCGGCCACCCAAGACGGAGCGAAGAACCGCGCCTTCTCGCTGCCCACAAAAGCACGGAGCGGCTCAGAAAGAGGGAGAAGGGACCGAGTCGCTGAATCCTCGGCAGATCACGCCAGCCTGCTCCATTCCCACAGCTGTAAACACGGGATCCTGGCAGATGCCTGAGCTCAGCATCCTGCTCAGCTGGGGCAGTAAAGGATGGGTGAAGGCAGCACGCGGCTCCTGCCAGCCCTGAGAATCGCAGCTCCTCTGACACGCGGCGGTGCAAAGCCCGCGCGGTCCCCTTGCACCGTCACGATCCGGCAGAGATAGGCAGGGGAACACCTTCGTGCTGCAACACCGCAAGCTCACAGCCTGTCCTCAAACATGGGCGCAGCCTTGAAACCCGGCACTGCCCCGTTGAGCTCGTGCCCGTGGTGTCCCCATACCCGGGGCCACTTTCAGCGGCGTGACCACCTTCTCCTGAGCGTGCTGGGCACGAGGAGGACCCCGGGAGAGGGCACAATATTTCCAGTCCCCTCTGAGCACCCAAGGAATGACATCAAACTGCAGAAAGATGCCTGGGCTCAGCGACCCCCAGCCAGGACAAGCTGTCAACATCTCACTACACACCCAGAGCAAAACTCCAAAGCTACCATCTCCCCTTTCCCCGCAGGAAAGCTGAATTCAGTCATTGCGTGCAACTCCCGACAGCCCAAGGACACAAATCACTCCTTGACAGCTGGGCTGTGGACTTCCACATCTTTACTAACAAATAAAGCGGTGCAGGACTCCTTCCCGGCCCCAGCGCAAACCACAACTGCCTGGGCAAGACCCACCACCCTGGTTCCAACTGGGCTGTGCAAGATGCTGGACCACTGGGGAGCAGGAAAGACGAATCAAGCCAGAGGAACATCACGGTGCCTACGTCCCCTCCTTCGAAAGGGTCTGGGAAATGCTGTTCAGGGTACTGAGGATCTGAAGCGCCGGGAAAAGCTCTCAGGGGACAGCACCAGCACCATCCTGATACCATCTAATCTGTTCAACGACCTCCCAGACTTCTTCCTAGGTGAGCCCCCTGCCCAGCCCTCGGGCAGGGCAGCAGGGAGGTGCGCCCAGGATAGGGCTGAGAAGCTGCCTGTGGGGTGGGAACTGGGCTTGGAGGACACAGGGGTTGCTGTTTGCTACCGCTTCTCAGCTTGCAGCAGCACAGCCCACCCAAGGAAAGCGAGGCAGTGGAGGACGAGCTGGCTTGGGGCTTATCCCCAGCCACACTCATCGGGGTCTTCAACGTCACCCACGACAGCCTCTGACCCCACTCACCGGCCTCAACACAACTGCCCTTGGGACTCCTGATACAGGTAGGCAAGGGGTTAAACCAGGGAACAGGCTGTGGGGTTTGTGCATCTCTCTTCCCAGCAGCTTCCTCGCCAGGTCCTGTCCTCACTCAATGCTGCTGCAGACCCAGGTGACCCTCCAGTGTCCGACGGCAGCTCTGGTACAACCCGTTGAGACAGGTGCTGCCTTCCCCGAACCCGCGAGGACAACTGATTGCACCCGACGGCAGGCCCGACAGCCCCCGTTCTCCCCACCCACTAACTGCAGCAAACCCAACCATGGAGATGAGCGTGGGTAACACCTTCCACCTCACCTCGTGCTCCTCCCAGCTCCTGTCCTGCACGGGTTGGGCAGGGAGCAGGGGAAGTGCCATCTCCTTCATGACCGTGCTGGCCACTTTCCTTCTGGAAACGGCTCCAGGATCGTGGAAACCTGGGTCTATTCTCACCATCTCCCTTCCCATCACCGCAGCCGTCTGCCCAGGGACAGCTCTCACAAGAGGGCAGCCATCAGGCTTGCACCTCTGGGGACCACGCTTACACCCGAGGGAGACCATGGCGTAACGACCATGGCTCCAGGAGGTTCGGGAGCGATGGGGTGGCTTAGAGGACTTAGCAATGGGGTAGATCATCTACCGTGAGGTCAAGCCCAGCCCAGAGGGACACAGCCACCCATCTGACAAGCAGCAGATGATCCCAGGAGGGTTCCCCAGCCTCGGGTAACAGCGAGGTGCCTGGGAGCTGCTTTGGCTCATCAGACCTGGAGAGCAAAGGGCAGCAAGGTGGGAGCAGCAGACGAGCCCTGTTGTCCCCCCCCAGCCCCCTTGCTCACCAGGGGGTACCCGACAGCCACGCAAAGGGATCATCTCCTCCTCTTCCAACATGCTTCCCTGGACGTGCCTTGCTTTTGGTTTCATTTTTTTTTTTATTTATTTTTTTTTACCTTCCTTCTAGCATCGACCTCTTGAGATTTAAAGGGGAAAATTCTGTTTCTGGCTGATCTGACTCAGAAAGGAAAAGTGCTTTTCTCTCACAAGCCCTTTTCCCTCCTTTTTTCTCTTTTTGTTTGTTCTTAATTTGGGGCAGGGCAGCTGGAAAGGCAAAGAAAAGGGAAAAACTAAGCGTAAATCTCCACAAAAGGTCTACTTCCACCTGACTCGGATTGAATCAAATTTTCGACAGCAAATAGCTCCCACCTTCCACTCTTATTTGAAAAACGATTTGTGGAGGTGGGAGGGGGACGACTTTGCCACCAGTGAGATAAGGAGATTAGCTGTGAGTTTGCTGCTTTCTTTGCCGGGAGATCAGCGAGACCGAGAATTTCGGAGAGCTGGAGCAGGGGGAAATGCCCCGTGGGCGATAGCAGAGCTCTCACAGGTCACAGCCTTTTCCATAAGTCTTGTCAAACTGCTCTGATAAACACCCTCCCGGAGCAAAGGGTTTCCCAGACGTGCAGCCATCCAGCTTTTCCACCCTCCAGCTACGGCAGCTTCTCCAGCATCAATTCTACATCGACCACAGCCTTTGGCATTCGTTAAGAGAAAGGGGGGGCCAACACACGGAAAACTCCTCCCCGGGAGATGTGGGGTCCGGCCCTGGGCTGTCAGGGTTTTGCCACCCATAACGCTTCACCCTGGGTGGGTTTGCAAAGAAGTCCCTGGTGGGGGCTGGTGGGGGGCTGAGGGGGTGATGCATGGGTGAGGCGTGGGGTCCAGCCCTGCAGCTTTCCAGCCTCCATCCCAGGGACCCCCTCATTGTCCCCAAAGGGACACGGGGTGGTCTTATGGCAAAGGGATGACATCTCTGATCAGCCACCCCCAAGGCCCACCCTCGGCTGCCTCCACCCCGAAGCAAACCGGTGGTGGGGGTGGCGTTGCCCCAGGGACCAAACCGGGGTGAGAAACCCCTTCTTCCCTTGGAAGGGCAGAAAGGATGGCGCCGTGGGATGGAGGTGCTTCCAACCATGGCTGGCCTTTGCACCCCCACGCCCCCCCCAAAGAGGTGGACAAGAGGTGGCACGGGGCTGGCCAAAACCAGGAGGCACCTCTGCCCGTCCGCCCCCCACGGCCATGGCCGAGGTGAGGGGGAGAACACCAGCCCCGCTGCCTAATCCCACCCGGCAGCCGGTGGGAAGGCTCCAAAGGCGAAGAAAAAAGCAAACCTGGCCCTCCCCCCCCCCCCCACCCCCCCAGACCAAACAGGGAGCCACTGCCCTTTCCCACCGGGGACGGGCCCCAGAGATAACCCACACCTTTCTGAAGAGCTACCACCCCACCCTCCGACTTCAGATAACCCACCCGAACGCGGTACGGAGGGGAAGGGACTCCAGCGGCCCTGGGGTTACGGGGAGAGGTGCCGAGCCAGGACCACCGCAGGGGAAGGAGGAGGGTGCTGCGTGGCCCATCGCCAGGGCACCCTGTGGAAACACGGCAATGGAGACGCCGCCTTCACCTCGCCCCCTCCCTCTGAAGGATGGAGCCCCCAAACTGGCCCATCAGTGCCGCCAGGGAATCGGGCGGCGGATACGCACCCCCAATCTCTGCCCCGTGCCAAACCGGAGCAGCCCACCATGGGGATGCCTTCCCGGGGGTCCTCAACATCCCGAGGGGGTCTCCAACTTCCCGGGGGGGTCCCCAACTTCCCAGGGGGGTCCCTAACTTCCCGGGGGGGTCCCCAGAGGATCAGCGGCCAGGACAAGGGGGTCCCTGCAGGGCGGCCGTGGAGCGAGGGGGCCGGAGCCGCCCTCCCACCTTGATCAAAATGGCGCTGGGGACGTGGGGCGTGCGGTTAATCATTAGCTGCTGGCGGTGCCGGGCACCCCGCGCCCCAGCTCACCCCATTCCTCCGGGGGGGGGGTGGGGGGAAAGGGTCCGAAGCCACAGCAGCAGGGTGGGGGGCAGGCCTGGCTTCCCCCTTTTCCCACCAGGAAGAGCAGCCGAAGGCTCTTCGCGGTGGGATGGAGGGTCCATCACCCAAAACACCGGCGAGGGGACTGGCCCCCTGGCCTGGGATGGGCGGCGGGGCTGGAACGAGCTTCTTCCACGGCCCAGGGCAAGGGCGCGCGTGCAAGAGGGGCGCGCGTGCAAGAGGGGCGCGCGTGCAAGAGGGGCGCGCGTGCAGCAGCGCCCCAAAGCCGCTTATCCGGGTCTTTATCTCCAGTGCATGGAGTGGGGGACGCCACTGGGGAATTTCAAGGAGCATTCCTTCCCCGCCCCGGCGGTGGAAAAAAATCAACATAATAAAATAAAATATAGAAAATAACCTCCGTGTCGTGTCCCTCCCCCCCCCATATCACGCACAGCCACAGCGACCCTGTTGCCCACGTCTTTCCCAGCGAGGCAGCGGCAGCGGCGCAGAGCCCCTCGGCACCCCCTCCCCTGCCAGCCCTGGGGGAGAGGGAACCGAGCCCCGGCTGTGGGGAGCGAGCAAAACCCAGGCTCTCCTCCAAAACGGGCAACAGGGCGTTTTGAAGAAAGACAGGAGGGGGAAAAAAAAAAAAAAAAAAAAGAGAGAAAAAAGAGAAAAAAAATAATAATGAAACCCAACACGCCCAAGAGAAAATCCAGCGGAGGGGGAAGCACGAGCGTACAAAGCGACGGAGGTCTTTGAGCAAAGAGCGGAAAAAACAAAGCAGAATTAAGTCAAAAATCCACTCTCACGTTTGCAGGAGACTTTAGCAGCCTCGGTGCACCTGAGCGGGCGAAGCTGACCCCTTCCCGCTGCCCCACGGCAAACCACCGCCCGCCGCCTTACCTGTGCCAGGTCGGGCGGGTTCTCCAGGGGCCGGGCGGGGGGTTTGATGTCCTCAAAGACCGGGGCGTCTTCGGCGGGTTCCCCCGACATGGTGACGGGCTTCAGGGGCGCAAACGCCGAGGCGTCCTCGGGGAGCGGGGTGCGGAGCACCAGCCCGCTGCTCATTCCTCCCGCGCCCCTCGTGCCCGTTCCCCCGGGGGGAAAACAGCTCTTATTCAAAAATAATATTAAAAACAACGAAAAAATAAAAGGGGAAAAAAAAAAAAAAAGGAAGGGGAGGGGAAAGGTAAAATTAAAAAAAAACCTGAAGGCAGAGAGGCGAGCCGGAGCGAGTTGCTAATCCTGGGAGGCCAGGTGCCGGGTGTCGGGAAGGCTTTACCTGGGCTGCGGGAGGAGGAACGCCAACCTGGAAGCGACGGCGAGGCCGTGCCGAGCCAATCAGGCTCCCGCCGATAGCCCCGCCGGCAGCTCCACCGGGCCACCGGCAAATAAAAGGCTGCCGGGAGCGAGCGGGCGGCCGAGAGCCTCGCCGTCAGCCATGCTGTGCCACGGTGCCCGGGCGGCACCGGCGCGGCGACTCTCGCCGGGATGGCGGGACACGGTCCCACCGGTGCCACGCCAACCCCGGACCCCTCGCCAGGGCTGGAGCCCACCTGTGGGGCTGGGGAAGGGCCGAAACGACCACGGCTGGGAAACGATCTCCCCAATGGAGTGCCCGGCGCTGAAGCGAGGGGTTTATTTTAGTTTTTAAAAGCTATGGCCGTTGTTTTTTTTTTTTTTCTTTTTTAAATGAGAAAATGCCATTTTTCCAACAAATGGTTGAATTTTGCACGGAAACTGATCTTTAGAGACGAGGAGATTCCTGCTTGCTCGCACTTCTTATTCCCAGGGGACAAGGAAGGATCAGAAATAAATGGATTAAGGGGAAAAGGGATAAACCTCGGGGCGGGGGGGGGAAACACCACCACCACCACAAGGGAAAAGTTTAAAAGGTGCAGACGCGAGGGCACGGTGCTTTCCAGCCGGGCTCTTACGGAGGAACCAAGCGGCTGGGTTTGGGTTTCTTTTTTTGAGAGGGGAGGGGAGGGGGAAGGAGTGTAAAAGCCAGAGCAACAAGGGAATAAAAATCACCTTTCTGAGAAGAAAAAAAAAAAAAAATAAAAGCAATTTCTCCTCCAGACACATCCAGCCCCAAGTGTCCCCAGCACCTTCCCAAGGAGCTGCACTGTCTCTGGCTAAGTCGAGCCCGGCCTTCTCTCGCCCTCCGTGCTCCTCCACCCCAAATCAGCCCCGGGACCTCCCTTCCCCACTTTTTGGTGTCCCCTGGGCAGGATCCCGCATAGGTTGTGCCCTTGGGGGGGGGGCTGCTGCTGTCACCCCCTTCCCAGGACATCCCCAGCGCTGTCGGGGGGGACTCAAGAACCACAGAAATAGGGAGAGGGGGGGGAACTAAGGCTGCTGTACCCCCCCTGGCCAAAGGGAAGGGAGCTGGGCTCCTGCCAGGGAAGGAGAAAGCCTGTTCCCAGGGGGTTGCTGCCACCCCGGTGGGACCACGGGGGCTTCACACCAGCCACACACGCGGCTGAACCCCGTGATCGTTCCAATGATGCCAGCAGCCACGGCCGGTGAATTTTGGGGTCTGGCAGCTGGCATTCCCCCACACTGCAGCCAAGCTGGGGTCTGAACACCATCATCTGGCGAGGCCGAGCTCCCCGGAGAAGGGGGGCGAGGGGCGATGGCTCCAAAAATGCCTTCCCTGAGGGCACCAGGTCCACAGGGTTGGCATAAAACATCCTCCAGCTGTGAGAAAACTTTGCCCTGAGCAGGACGAGGCCCCCAGTAAACACGGGGAAGGCGGTGTGGGACGGGGGATCAGCCTGGTTTTAACAACCCCCGGCCCCTGGCAGCGTAAACGCGGAACAAACACGAACGGTTTCGATCGATGCGAGGCTTCGGGCCGACGTCCAGGTCCTCCCGAGGAGCTGCTTGTGCCGAACAAGGGGAGGTTCAGCGACAGAGGGACGGGGAAAGTCAGAAATATTGAGCCCTCGGAAAAGCAAACAAGGGGGAAGAGCCCAGCCCTTGCCAGGGGCACCTTCCCCCCGTGGCTTTGCTTTCCAGGGAAGCCGTGCTGCTGCCGGAGCAGATTCCAGGGACAGGATGGGCTCCTAGGCGATGCCAGGGAGACGGGGGACATCTCCACCAAGCCTTGCAGGACCACACGTGGAAACGGGAACCCACCACGTGACAACAGCTTGGTGCTGGCAGCGGAGGGTGGGGGTCCTGGGGTGCAGGGCTGCACCGTGCGGGGGCTGGCTCTGTAGTGCCACCTTTCCGTCTTTGGAGGAGGTGGTAACAATGACTGAAGGCTGCCTCGGAAAGCAGCTAGATGATGGTCAACACCACACTCCTCAGCCTTGAGGAACGCTCTGGCATGTTATTATGAACGTAAGAACTTTGGACGGAAGATACTAGAGTCAATACCTGATGAAAGTCTAGCTGCTGAACTAATTTGATGCAAATTTAGGTATTAAGCTAAACGGGAGATGCAAGAAACGAGGAAGAATTACAAGCGGCGATCAACAGAGCAAATGTGGAGAGGGTAAAGGTAAAAGAGAGCCCCCCGAGGAGTCACCAGTCACAAACCAAACTCGTAATGCCTCTTGTGAGACCCAGGAATGGTTTATCCCTCTGGAACAGCATCCCACAGCACCAGAGGGACGCCCTTAGCAGCATCACAACAGGAGAGAGGGACCTAGAAAGATCATCTAGTCCAACCCCCCTGAAGCTAGACTGGTGGTGGACTACTCTCAGTTTTCAAGGAAACCCCCTAAAGCGTCCTGGCCAAAGCTGGCTTGTCCAAACCTCAGGGCATTGTCCCAGTTACTGCCCCAAGGATTGTCCTGGGCATCATTAGACGGCTCTGCGGCTTCTTATCATATTCCTTTTAATCCTAACGTGAGTTGCTTCGTTACTGCCAGGGTACCTGGATGACCAGGGTTATATATATATTTATTTTTATATATATATATATTTATTTTTTATATATATATATATATATCCCCCTGTGCTAGATGGGGATTGCCCAGAGAATTTCATCTCAAACCAGCACTGAGAGACAACCCAGAGCTGCGCGAGCACCAAACCTTGTTGCTGTTACGGAACTACAAACGGGACCAACTCGTGGTGTCGTTGCACCCCACAATCACGGGCTTCGGGAAGATTCCTCTGGGGATCAGCCTTAGCCCATTTCTCCTGTCTTTATTACCTCCACTCCTCGTTCAGTATCATAGGAAGCATTTTGACCATGTTTTTGGTTTTGCTTACACGATTTGGCAGTGGGGTGTAAAACCCTACTCATCTTCATGCAGTGGTCCATCATATTGTTCATCATCTATTGCCACTGGGAGCGCGTATAAACCAAAGGTAAACGAAACTTTCCAGGAAAATAGCGATATTTTCTTGGTTACCAACTGGGAAGTTTGGGAATTTCACCCTAGCGGTGATAAAAATCTATAAATCAGAAGAGTTACTTCTCTCTCCCTCCTCCCCCAAGCGCGTGGGCTTGCGGGGCCGGTTGGCCCCCGCTCCAACCCAGGTCAACCCGACAACCATGTCCCAAGGCGGAGCAGCTTCGCTCCTCAGGGCCGGGCCAGAGCCACCCGCAGCGCCTTTATCTGCCGCCGGCCCCGCAGGAAGGCGAACGGCCTTGAGCCTCTCACCGCCACCAGGCACTTTGCTCCGTCCGCCCCCGCCGCAGCCTCCGAGGAGGGGGCTGAGCCAGGCGTACCCCGACCGGCGCTGGTCTAAGGTCCCCGTTCTGTCCCCACGGGCCACGCAACCCCGAGGACGGCATGTCTTGCTTGAGCGAGGTACGGTGATAACGGCAGCTCTCCCGTGACCCCCCCAGCTACGCAACCCACGTTCCTCGGGTCCAAGACTCCTTTCTGCGGGGGAAAGAGGACGCCGAGACGCCGAAGGGGGTTTGGGGAAGGGAGACTCTGCGAAGGGGGTGGTGGGGGTGGTCTGTGGAGGAGCCAAAAGGGGCTCTCAAACTGAAGGGCTGTAGGTGAAGTCTCCTCTTTGCAATGCCAAGGAGGGGATGGGGCTCGCTGGTGGTTGGTGGGGGAGAACTGGGAAACCAGACCTTGATCCCCCTCCCCTGCCTGGCACTGGGTGGGAATCAAGCACTCGGGGTTTGTGGGAATGGTGAGGAAGGACACCCGGGTCCTCCTCTCACACGGGAGCAGAGGGTGCAGGAGCCAGGAGGTGAAGCCCTGGGCGGAGTAGCAGAGACTCGAGCTAAAATGCAAGAAAGGCTCCAAACCGTGAGGAAATCTGGGTCAGGCTGAGAAATAAATCTCAGCTCCCACCTCCCAAACCATCCCTAGCACTGCCGGTGGCCAGAGGCACCCCAAGCTGGAACCAGCAGGGGCTCACACTGATCCTCAGACCTCAGCAGTTGGTGGGGACCAGCCACCACTGGGTCGGGTCACAAGGGAGCCCCAGGAACCACCCTGCATGGGTGACAGCCCAGTGTCACAGCCCGGGTCACATCCCTGGCCGGAGTCCCTCAGCACATCCCACCCAGGAGGTGGTGGCAGGCACGTGGGGGCTGGGGAAGGGGGGTCCAGTCCCCAGCTGGGGGGGTGGGGGGTGGGGGGGTGTCGCTGAGCTTTGCTTTCCTCCTGCAGCAGCTTTTCCTCACCCTGCTGCAGCCCCCAAACTCATCCATCCACCCCCAAAAGCGGCGGCTGGAGCACCCACCTCTCGCTGCGCCGCGGTGGACATCCCCAAGTCCTCTCTGAATCTGCCCCCCTGGGGGCGAGGCCACGCCAGATTTGGGCCAGGAGCTCCTGGATCAGCCTCCGTGCTGGTCGGGAACCTTGTGGGAGACACAGTGGCCAGGGAAGGGGGACACCCACCCGCCCCCCTCTCCGCTTGCCTTTCACCACGACCAGGAGACAAAGGTCTGCAGAGCTGCTGGAGTCAACCCACCGCCTGGGCCTCCCCCACCGAAACCCAAAACCACCTATTTTTGTCTTTTCCTTTCTCCTCCTCGGGGAGGTTTCCAGTCATCAAATCCTTCCTGGGAGCCCTTCAAAGGAAAAGCAGCCGCCCCATCCACTTGCTAAACCAGTCTGAGCAGTGCTGGGCTGGCAGGAGGGAGAGGCCCCCCGACACCCCCCTGCCTGGCGCAAACCGGGACCGGGGAAAGGGCCGAGAAACCGGACGGAGGGACCTCGGGTGACCCCGGAGCAAGGAGACAGACGAGCATCGCACCCCACGGGACAAAGGCATCGCCACCCCATCGCGCACCCCGGCGAGGTGGGGATGCCACCAGCCAAGCAGGGACATCCCCCACCCCCCCCACCCCCCCCAGCCATCACTCCTGGGCAGGGGAGAAGCGATTTTAGGTCTGTTAAATTTTTAGCCTGGTCGTGACGTAAGGAGAGGCCAGGGAAAAGGGCGGCCGGGTGATGGGGAGAAAGCCTGGAGGAGCTGGGGATGGCTCCCAGTGTCCCCAGTTGTGGGGGGGGGGTGCTGGAGCACGGGGAGGCATCGCAGCCCCGGGGAAGAGAAGGTCAGCAGCTACCCCAGGCCTTACCAGGGGAGGAGGAAGGTGGTGAGGAAGCAGAAGGGCCCGATTCTGAGGTATGTTTCCAGGACAAATGGCATGGTGGAAGGAAGAAGGTACCTGCCTTCCTCTCCCCCCCCAAAAAAAAACCCAACCTTGGACCTTTTCCAAACCCAGAAACCAACCGGGGCGGGGGGAGGGGGGGAGGGCATTTTGCTGTGCTCCCACCTCAGCTGCTCCAGCCCCAGGGCTGCAGGGATGGACCTGGGGGTCCGGCAACAGGGTCTGTCTCCCCAGCCCCCCACAAAGCACCAACAAACCCAGCACAGGGGAGACACGATACACACGGGGGGGGGGGGGTGTTTAACTACCTGCCCCCCAACCCCAGCCCCGCCTGAAGGAGCGATGCCCCAAAACCAAAAGGCAATGGCAAGAGCTGTCGCGCAGCCCCAGCAGCGGGGGGGAAACCCCTCCAACACCCACCGAGGGAAAAGCCACACAACCCCACCCGGCCCCTGGAGAATCCACCCAGAGGACCTGGTGCTGGATGCCTCCCTCTTGCCACGGGGTCTGGTGGCCCCCGGTGCCACCGAGGAGCTTCGCTGGAGCTTGGGCACCACTTGCCCCAAGACAAGGGATGGCACAGGCTTCCCTGGGGTTCACCTTGCTCTTGGCCCGGGCGCAAGCAGAGGCTGAAGGAGACTTCTTGATGGCGTTGGTTGGACATCAAGAAGGTACTGGAGGTTCTCAGACACGTGGAAAAGCCACCTGGGGGTGTCACAGGGTCAAGATTCAGCCCTGCTGTCTCCCTAAAACGGATCCTGGGTGGCTTCAGGGTCAAGAAGCTTTTCCAACCGCTGCCTGCAGCCCTACCATGGAGGTCATGGGATGCATGTCCCCACATGCGGGGCACGGCGATGGCCAGCAGCTCCCATGGGAGTGACAACCCAGGGCAGCCACCGGGTCCAAGGCCAAGCCGGGGAGCCAGCAGGGTCAGTGGATGGGGTGGGGGCTGAGACAGCTACAACACAGCTCAGGGAGGAGCTGGAGGCCCCAGGTTGAGCCTAAATGAGCTCCCCGGGCCCATGGGTGTGGGGTGGAGGTCTCAGGTGGGGCTGCTTAGAGCAATTAAGGCCAATTAGTGCCCTCAGAGCTTTAGGAAGGAGAGCAGGCTGGGAGGAAGCAGAGTCTGGACCTCAGAAGATGATGGTATCAACCCCTGGGGAGGGGTTAGCACCTTTTTTGAAGGACCTCAGCAACTGCAGGGTGACGCCCTTGCTGGAGAGAGGACCCATGTCCCTGTGCCCCAAGACCTTGTGTCACCCCCACACACCCACGACCCCACAACTCTGTGCCTCCTCCCAAGACCTGGGGGCTTCACCCCACCTTCTCACCACCCACCCCAGCCTACCCCTCAACTCATCCACCCGTGGGGCTGCGTCCTGCTGAAGGACCGGGTGGACGCTGAGGTCCAGCACCATGAAAGGTCTCCTAGAGGCAGGAGAAAGGACTGAGGGGGTGAAATCAGAGCCAGACGGAGCACGGGGTGGGGGGGTCCCGTGAAGGGGTGCCAGCAGGGGGAAGGGGTGGCCCAAGGGCTTCCCGAGCTCATCCCTCAACGGCAAGTGAGGCCGGGCAGGAGGGATGTTTGCTGGGGGGGCGCTCAAGTGTTGCCTCGCCTCGATAACGACCCTTGGGACATCACGATCCAGCCAACGGCCCGGCCCTGGCCGCACACGGGAGAGGCAGAGCGGGACAAACGGATGGACGGACGGACGGAGGACGGCTCCTTCAGCAGTGGTGCAAGCCCAGGGCTTGGTGGGGCCCAAGACCATCACCTCAAATATTTCAAGGTGTCGCCAAGCCACGCAGGGCTGGGGGAAGCGGCTCGGGGGGGGGGATGGGGGTGGGCATCGGAGCCCAAAGCCCGCTCTGCCTGCAGAGACCCCCCCCCATCTCCCCCTCCATCACCAGAATAAATATTTACGGCCGCCGGCGCGGAGACGTTGCAAAACCCAGAGCTACAGCGGGTCTGAGCCCCCCCTTGTCAGCCCCCTCCTCCTGGCCCCCAGCGAGCGTCCGTCACCCCGCAGGACCCCCGCTGTTGGGGAAACGGGGCCAGCGGGGTGGGGGGAAACCAGGGGGAAAGGCCCTTCGCCCCAAACCCGTGCTGCCACCAGCCCGAGCTCGCCCCCCGAGAAGAGCGGCTGGCGCGGTTTTGCTCCCCGGGACCGGGGGGGGGGGGTGTACGACCAAGCAGCGGGGAGGGGTGACAGGGGGACACACGGGTGCCACGGGCCACCCGGTTGGCTCCGTCATCGGTGGGACGAGTTGCTGCCCCAGCAGGTCTCAGCACCCCTCCTGGGCGCCAGCCCAGCTCCCGTTTGCCCGCACCCTCCCCGCGGCGCTCGCCCAGCGCGGGCCGTTGGCGCCACCGGCTGCACGAGTGGGGCTTTTTGGGTGGCACCAGCCCCGCGCCCACGCCGCCAGCGAGGCCCGGGAGGGTATTTTGGGGGGCGCAACCCCCCCCCCCACCGGGGACCACGAAGGGCACCCCCGGGTGTGGGTGGGGAGGGGGTGCCCTCCGCCATGGCACCCTCCCGCGGGCAGCACCCCGCTGTCCTCCCCGGGGACGGCCGCAGCGGCGCCCCACGGCAGAGCCTGGGGTCCCACGGGGCCCCGAGCACACAATGGGGGGGTCCAGGAGCCCTCCCCGGTAGAGGGACCCCAGGGTGCTGGGGGTGGTGAGGAGGGGGGAGCCCCCCCGTAACCAGACCTGGGGGCAGGAGGGTCCCTGGGCCATGGTCTGGGGTACCAGCACCCCCAAAGGGCCAGCACAGAGCCCAAGGGCCCCCCCAAAGCCTGCAGTGCTCCCACGGTGCCGCCCCCCAGCTCCCGAGGGACCCACAAACCCCGGCAGAGGGTGCCAGCACCCCCAAAAGGCCACTCTGAGACTCCAAGGGGCACCCCCAGTCTCTGGCACAGGGTGCCAGCACCCCCAAAAGGCCACCCTGAGACCCCAAGGGGCAACCCCAGCCTCTGGCACAGGGTGCCAGCACCCCCAAAAGGCCACCCTGAGACTCCAAGGGGCACCCCCAGTCTCTGGCACAGAGTACCAGCACCCCCAAAAGGCCACCTGGAGACTCCAGGGGGCACCCCCAGTCTCTAGCACAGGGTGTCAGCACCCCCAAAGGACCCCCCTGAACCCCCAAAGATGCCCCCAACACAGGCTGCCAGCACCTCTAGAGCCTCCCTGAGCCCCCAAAGGCCACCAACCCACCCCCCCCCAGCCCCTGGCAGCACCCCCAAAGAGCCTCCCCAAGCCCCCAAACGACCACCCCCAGCCCTGGTAGAGGGTGCCAGCACCCCCAAAGGGCCACCCCCCCCCAGAAGGGATGGGTGGTGGGCAGGCAGCACCATGCCTCCTCTGTCCCCTGTCGTCCCTGTGTCCCCATGGGGGGGGGGGGGGGGGTAGGGGGCTGCTTTGGGTGCAGGTGGCAGATGTGGGGAGGCAGACGGTGGGGTGGGGAGGACACCCCAGGGTGGAAAAATCACATCCCCCTTCAGGGGTGCTGCTCCACGTGGTGGGACACCCCCCCATACACATAATTTCAAGGTTCCCCCCCACCCTACACACCCTGACCCGAGCCGGCGTTCTTGCCGTCCCCCCCCGATGAGGGGTACGGTGATGGCGGTGACGCCGCCGGTGGGCACGGGGGTGCAGATGACAGGGAGGGACTGGACCACCACGGGGATGGTCTGGAGGTCGCCCTCTTGCTGGGCAGGGTGATGGAGGGGATGCTGTGGATGACGCGGAGGATCTGCTGCCCTGCGTGGAGGCTCACTTTTGCCATTAAAAAAGTCATTTTTGCCATTCGAAAAGTCATTTTTGCCATTAAAAAGTCATTTTTGCCATTCAAAAAGTCATTTTGAACAAGCCCCGGAGCCCACGGGTCGCAGCAGGAGCCACAGCAGGAGGGGAGGACATTGGGGCGAGGGGTTTTCAGCACCTCTCCCTGCCCCGGGGTGCGGTGGGGGGACCGCCGACCCCCTTCACTGCCACCTCGGTGGGGTTTTTCACACACATCCCCCCCCCCCTTCTCCACCCTGAGGGTGCGGGGAGGTGGGTTGGGGGGGTGCCGCAGCGGTGGGCGAGGGCCTCACCTCCCCCTCCATGGCTGCTGAAGCCAAAGGCAGGCCCAGGTACCAGCCAGCGTCCCGCTGGAAACGTTGAAACGTCATTATTTTCCCACAGCTCCGAAATTTCTGCAGTTCCTGCGAAAGGGGAGGTTATGAAACACACACCCCCCCCAAAAAAAAAGCTGCTTTGCCCAGCTCAGCCCCTCTCCTCCCAGCAGGGAGGAGGCAGGAGGGCTCCCTCTCCCCGCGCCACCGCTGCGGCAAAGCACGACACACACCGAGGCAACTCGTCCACTTCCAGTATTATTCCCGTGTAGAAAAAACGTCAGTTCGGTATAAATATCACAGCTCAAGAGTTTAAAATTGCATGTGGGCTTGTTGTTTGGGGGTTTTAACAACAAAACAGAAAACAGGAACACCCCCACCCCGCCCCAGGGCTTGGACAAACAGCAGGGGGGACAAGGTGGAGTCCCCGGCTGTGGGGGTCCCGCCAGCACCGCTGGCCCCAAAGCCTGGGGGGTGGGGGGGTGGGAGCGGAGCAGCCCCCGAGGGTTTTCACTGCTTCCCCCTTCGGGGTGTCTCGCCTCCTTCAGGGTAACGTTTCCCGGGCGAAGGAGGGACACGGGAGCGGGGATGCGTGGCGGGATGGGGAGGAGCACGGCCAGACCCCACCAAAACCGCGGAGTCCCTTGCGGTGGGGAAAAGACCCTTGAGGTCATCAAGCCCAACCACAACCCCGCGCCGCCGAGCCCACCACTAAACCCCGTCCCCAAGGGCCACCTCGGCACGTTTGTTGAACCCCTCCAGGGACGGGTGACATCACCGCTTCCCCGGGCAGCCTGTTCCGGTGCTGGACAACCCTTTGGGTGAAGGAATTTTTCGTCAGGTCTCCCTCCCAATCCCCCCTGAGGTTTAGAGGCCGTTTCCTCCCGAGCGATAGGATGAGAGAAGAGGCCGACCCCCACCTCGCTCCTTTTCGGGGGGGCTGTAGGGAGCGACGAGGCCTCCCCTCAGCCTCCTCTGCCCAGGCTGAACACCCCCAGTTCCCCCAGTCGCTCCTCACAGGACCTGCTCTCCAGACCCCTCACCAGCTTCGCCGCCCGGCTCTGGACACGCTCCGGCACCTCCTCCTTGGAGCGAGGGGCCCAAACCTGCCCAGGGAATTCGAGGGGCGGCCTCAAGTCGGGGGTACAATCGCTCCCCTGCTCCCGCTGGCCACCCCATTGCTGATACAGGCCAGGGTGCTGCTGGCCACCTTGGCCACCCTGCTGGCGACCAGCCGTCCCCCCCAGCTCCCTTCCCGACGGGCTCCTCCCCAGCCTGCAGTGCTGCGGGGGGGTTGCAGGGACCCAAGCGCAGCCCCCAGCCCCTCAGCCTCGTGGAATCCTGCAGCCCATCAATCCAGACCCCCCCACCGAGCCCGGGGGAACCCCGCTTGTGCCCGGCCACCAACTGGACTTGCCCTCTGGACGTGCCCAAGAGGGTCGAGGGCCACCGTGGGCAGGGGACAAGCTCAGCCCCCACGAAACACCTTGGCCAGTGGAACGCAGAGAAAAATTTTCCCCGAGCATTTGTCATTTTTAGGGGGGGGTGGGGGGGTGTCTCTGCCCTGGTTCCCCCCTCCCCAAGCAGCCCAGCATCCCCCTACGGGCTCCAGGAGAGCTTTGGGGAAGCTCCACACCCCCCCCAAACCAGTCCCACAGGCACTGGGTGGGTGGGATGTCACAGCCCCCCCATCGCCCTTCCCCCCAGCCAACAGCCCCAAGGCTCCAACCCAAATCCTGCCATCCCACCCCACCCCAAGAGATGGGCTGCCCCCACACCAACTGGGGCGGGGGGGGGGGGGGGTTGGCTGTGAGGTCACACCCCACAAAAATAATAATTAAAAAAAAAAAAAAGCATGTGCCCAGAGTCTGCCTTTTTAACTTAGAAAACGGTTCAGCTGTCCCATAGTCTTCAAAAAAACCCAAAACAACCAAACCCGAGAGCTGGCAGCTCCTGCCCTCCCCCCCCTCCGTGTCCCCGAGTGTGTGTCCCCCCCCTTAAAACTCCGTAAAATCACAGTTTCCACGTTCCGCAAAGTTTCCCTTTTTTTTTTTTCCTCGGTGGTGGTTTTGTTTGTGGGCTGCTCTTGGGTTGTTGGTTTTTTCCCCCTCCCCTTCACCCATTTCTTGCTCTTCCTTTTCCTCCTCCTTCACCTCCTGCGAAGGCCAGCGAGGGGGTGCGGCGAGAGGCGAGGTGCCAGGGTCCCCTTTCCCACGGGGACAGGGACACGCAGGGCTGGGGATGGAGAGGTGGTGGCGGCTCGCTGGAGAGGAAAGAGGCCAATGGCTACTGCAGGGGGGGCGATGGTGGAGCCCCCTCACCTCCTCTGTCCCTGCCGTGGCTCCCAGATTTTGCCCCACGGGCACCGGGAGGGCGGTAGGGGGCCAGCGAGCGCAGGAGATGGAGATGGGCCGGAGGCTGAAGAGGCGGACGGGGAGGTCTGGAGGCTGCTGCTGGGTGAATCCCGGGTGAGGAGTCAAGGAGGAGCCTCCAGATGTTGCAAACGGGGAGGAGAAGCCCAGAAAAAGGAAAAAAAAAAACACAAAAAAACGGGAGCAAAGGAGGAGGAGGAGCAGTCCGATGCCATCTTTTTACATCTTGTGCCGGTGGGGCTCCTGGAGCGGCCACAGTTTCGCTCGCCGCCGGGCAGAGCTCAGCCTCTGGGCTCCCATAGTCCCTCCACCGCGGCCGGAGAAGCAGGAGATGGTGGTGGGGGTGGTGGGGAGGGGGATGCGCTCTCATTTCCCACCGCCGTCCCAGCGAGGTGCCCCAGGACCCTCGGGGCTCCTCACATCATGATGTGCCGCCGGCGGTGGAGGGCGAGGTGGTCGGAGCGGGAGAAGCTGCGGTCGCAGTCCGAGCAGCGGAAGGGCTTGATGCCCGTGTGCTTGCGGAAGTGCCGGGTCAGCTCGTCGGAGCGGGGCGAATTTCCAGGTGCAGCCTTCCCAGGTGCACTTGTAGGGCTTCTCGCCTGCGCCAGGGGGAGCGGAGAGGGGTCAGCGCAGGCAAAAAAGCACCAGGTTTTGGGGCTACAGTGGAGGCTGTCACACACCCCCCCCCCCCCCTTAGCATCCCGGCGCTCGCCCAGCGCGGGTCGTTGGCGCCACCGGTCTGCACGAGTGGGGCTTTTTGGGTGGCACCAGCCCCGCGCCCACGCCACCAGCGAGGCCCGGGAGGGTATTTTGGGGGGCGCACCCCCCCACCGGGGACCACAAAGGGCACCCCCGGGTGTGGGTGGGGAGGGGGTGCCCTCCGCCATGGCACCCTCCCGCGGGCAGCACCCCCGCTGTCCTCACCCGGGGACGGCCGCAGCGGCGCCCCACGGCAGAGCCTGGGGTCCCACGGAGCCCCGAGCACACAATGGGGGGGGTCCAGGAGCCCTCCCCGGTAGAGGGACCCCAGGGTGCTGGGGGTGGTGAGGAAGGGGGAGCCCCCCCCGTAACCAGACCTGAGGGCAGGAGGGTCCCTGGGCCATGGCCTGAGGTACCGAGCACCCCCAAAGGGCCAGCACAGAGCCCAAGGGCCCCCCCAAAGCCTGCAGTGCTCCCAAGGGACCCACAAACCCTGGCAGAGGGTACCAGCACTCCCAAAAGGCCACCCTGGAGACCCCAAGGGGCACACCCCATTCTCCAGCACAGGGTGCCGACACACACCCCCCCAGGCCCTAGCAGAGAGCGCTGGCACCCCCAAAAACATACCCCTGAGCCCCCGAAGGGCCTCCTGACGTTTTTTGCAGAGGGTGCCAGCACCCCCAAAGTGCCCCCCGATCCCCCAAAGTGTCCCCCAGCCCTAGCACAGGGTGCCGGCACCCCTAAAAGGCCACCCCTGAGCGCAGGGATGGACCACCATCGCCCCCACCCCTCCCCCTGCAGCTCCTCGGGAGCCGGGGGCACCGATCCTGCCCCCTGCCGGGCAGGGCGGGCGGTGTGCGCGGCGCTGGCCCCTACCCGTGTGTATCCGCCGGTGAGCTTTGAGGTGGGAGCTTTTGGTGTAGACCTTATTGCAGCCCTCGAAGTCGCACTGGTGGATGCGCCGCTTCTTCAGGTCGGGGGAATCGGCTCGCTGCCCCCGCGCCGCCGGCCTGCCGGGAGGAAGAGGAGGAGGGAAGGATGGAGGGCACAGCAACCGTGGACCCCACGGGGTGATCAGGGACACGAGGGTGGGGGCGGGGGGGTACATAGTGGGGGACACCCACGAGAAGACTCACTCTCTCTGGAGGTCCTGGAAAGGGGCTGGGCCGCTCTCGGAGGCACTGTCCTCGCTGTCGCTGTTCATGTCCATGGGGTACATGGAGCCCGGGTCGATTTTCACTGGTGGAGTGCGGGAAAGAAAAGCTATTGAGAAATAAGGAGGGAGGGGGTGAGGCTCGTAAGCAGAGAACAGATATACCCCCCCCCCAAAAAAAAACCCACCCCTGCACCAGAGGGACAACCCTCCCCCGGATCCCACACTGCCCCAAATGCTGCTCCACCCCCCCCCCCCCAAAATGTAAAACCAAGTTGGGGAGACGGAGAAGCCGCCCACTGCCATGGGGACCGGAGATATGGAGGGGCACGACTTGGGGGGTGGGGGGAACCCCTTTCGGCTGCCTGCTCCTGCCTGGAGGAAGGGGAGATCCAGGGCCCCCACCCTGGATAAGGTGGGAATGCCCCGGGGAAAGGAATGGGGAAGGGGGGGGGCGCGGCGGGGAAGGGCGGGCAGCTGAACTGAAACCAGAGCCGCTGGCAGCAGGCAGCCAGCGGGAAGGGCAGGCAGGCTGCCAGCAGCGGGATGGGTGGCACACAGGCAGGGCAGGCAGCGCCCTGTCCCCTGCCCTCCCCATGCCCCCCCCTTGGGGGGCGGGGGGGGGGGGGGGGGGGGCTGCTTTGGGTGAAGGTGGCAGATGTGAGGAGGCAGACGGTGGGGGGGGGGACACACCCCAGGGTGGAAAAATCGCATCCCCCTTCAGCGGTCCTGCTCCACGCGGTGGGACACCCCCCCCCTCACACAATTTCAAGGTTCCCATGAAGACGCACCCTTACCGGACCCGGCGTTCTTGCCGTCCCCCCCCGATGAGGGGTACGGTGATGGCGGTGACGCCGTCGGTGGGCATGGTGGTGTAGACGACGGGGAGGGACTGGACCACCACGGGGATGGTCTGGAGGTTGCCCATCTTGCTGGGCAGGTTGACGGAGGGGATGGTGTGGATGACGTGGAGGATCTGCTGCCCGCCGCTGCCCTGCGTGGAGGCCAGGATGGAGCCGGGCGAGAGGACAGCCGGGATGGCCGAGGTTGGAGCTGAGGCCGGAGGGCGAGATGGAGACGGTGGTGGGAGCGGGGAGAGGGGGAGCCACCAGCAAGGGGGACGACTGGACCGAGGTGGGGGCGGTGGCGTGGCGGGGGCCGAAGCCGCCACCACCTTGGACTTGTTGAGGGAGAGATCCACGGGCTCGGCCTGGGGCTGGCCCGCAGTCGCTGGCCAGCAGCTCCTCGGGGGGGCTCCGTCTTGATGTCGGCCAGCAACACCGGCGGGTCGAGGGGGACCCTCAGCCAACAGCGCCGACGAGCTCATGGCGGGCGTCGCCTTCCCCTGGCCCTGCGAGAGACCCGCGGCCCGGGTGAGGAGACGGGGGGAAACTGAGGCACGGAGGCGGCTTCCCCGCAACCAGCGGGCAGCGTCGCAGCCCGGGGCTGGCCCCTACGGGCCGGGTGCGGGGAGGACGAGGGGTCCCTGGGCCCTCATGGCCGCCCGTCGCCTCCCCCCCCCCCCCCGCCCTGAGGGCGACCGTTCCTCACGACAGCCGCGGCGCGAGACGGGCTGAAGGCGGGAAGGGGAGAACCCGCTCCCCCCCCCCCGCCCCCCCGCCTCCGCGCGCCTTTGTGCGCTGGCAGGCCACGCCCCCCGCCCCCCCCTCAGGGCCGGGCGGGGCGGAGGGGAGTGGGCGTGGCCGCCGCGGGGCGGTGGCGGGCCCCGCCACGCTCCCCTCCCCCGCGTCTTAAAGGGGCCGCGCCGCCGCGGAGCGCAAACCGCTTCCACACAGACACACACACACACACACACACCTCCCTA